>NC_142011.1:26376860-27576860 GCF_049901735.1 Notechis scutatus | reverse complement strand
ACATGTGACACTTGAATCCTTTTTCAGTCCTTTTTTCAGATGCCAACACTTCTCCAACCACAACTCTTTGAAAAATATTTTAAAACTGAAAAACATAGAACTGGTTATGATTTATTGGTTTTATGAAATGTAAACCACTTAGCATCATTAAATGAAACAGCATACAATGAAGTATGCAAATAGGTAAAAATAAATAAATACTGTACCATAAATTCTAAAGCAAGCCTAACCCAGGAGAAAGACTATGCAAGGAGAAAAAAATAAGATCTGGGTCCCAGCTGCATGAAAAATAAGCAAGTCCACCTAGATAATCTATTCGCCTTGCCTGTGTGCAACTCATTTCTGATTATTCTGGGTGGCCAATAATATCAATATATAAAATAATTGTCTCAAACCATAACCATATATACAAATGTTTCTCCATTATTGCCCCTATAATATGTGTCCCATATTCCCAGAAAAATGTAACATGGGCCTCAGCCCCCAAATGATTATCCGTTTTTCCCTGACCTAATGAAGGCCATGAGACATTCCTAGTGCTTTAGGCAAGATATATAAATTGTGCGTGGATTGGGAGTGGCTGGGATTGGAACTTCTAGAAGAGGCAAATAATTCCTACATTTTTGCTAAGAAACTACAGTATATAACCATGGTTCTGAAATGTGAATTAAGTGCCATTCTAAGGGCTACAAAAACCAGATTTAATGTACCTTCCAACAGTCAGTATTACAGACTTTCTTATTTTTGCCTTCAGCAGGAAAATAATGAACAGGAATTTCTTCAGAACAAAATGATAAAGATAGTGTCAAGTTTATTCTTTACTCTGGGTGACCCATGGTTATATACTGTAGTTTCTTAGCAAAAATGTAGGAATTATTTGCCTCTTCTAGAAGTTTCAATCCCCAGCCACTCCCAATCCACACACAATTTATCTATCTTGCCTAAAGCACTAGGAATGTCTCATGGCCTTCCATCCTAGCTAACTTATCTTTGGGATTCTTGGTACTCCCTGAACTGGGTTGTTTGCTCGCAGATGTTTTACTCATACTGATGATGTTGCCTAGTTTGGCAATGAAACTTCTACAAGCAAACTATCCAACTCAGAGAGCACCAAGACCCTCACAGGTCAACCTTGAGCTACACATATTCTTATTAAGCCTTATCTTTGTGATATCAGTCAAGGTTGCTCCCACTGGAGTAGAAGGGTAAATTTTTCTGATCAACATTTCCATGTTATTTTATTGGCAACATAAGAAATTGGTTTGCTATTGGCCTTGTTCCATGACTTTCGACTTTGTAGTCTAACCAATAGGCCTGATAGGCCCAGCCCAAGAACAACACAAAACAATCTAGTCAAAGTTCAGTTTTTATTTGCTCACACCATATAGACAGAATCCTGTCAGACTAGATCAGTGTTTCTCAATCTTGGCAACTTTAAGATGTGTGGACTTCAACTCTCAGAATTTCTCAAGCAGCCAAGATTGAGAAACACTGGACTAGATCTTTAGTACTCTTGGCCAAACCTTGGGAGATTTTAAAGAGTTTCATGGAAACTGATAAAAAGTCTTCCCTCCCCCTTCTGTGCTTTGAATTGTCTCTAGCAAAAATAAATCATACTCATTCAGAAATAAATCTTTTTATTTTGCACCGGTTGCCCTGACAACCTTTTAACTTGTTTATCACACCCTTGCCTCCCCATGCTCTGTTTGTAAGGAATTTGGAAAGCGATTAAGCCTTTCATTTTGGAAAAAAAATTAAAAACACCCATCTTGAAAAAAATTGAAGTTTAGTAGGAAAAAGTATATTTATCCTGCATAACCCTGCAAAATAAGTGACACCTGGTATAACTACTAGCAATACATCTCTATTTGTTTTTCAAAAAAACCTCTTCAGTTACAGGATGTACTGCAAAGAAGTATGGTATCATTTTAATCAAAAAAATAATATTCTATTTAATCAAAAAAATAATATTCTCAGCAAGGGGAATCCCAGCACAGCTGATTTTATCTACAGCTGATTATTGGGAGGGGGGAAAAAGAAATACCTTAGGCAAATGTCAGGGTGGGGGGCGTGGTCAGCCAGAACTTACTACCAGTTCGGCGACCCATGCCAAATTCTTGCTACTGGTTCGCCCGATCCGGTGCGAACCGGCTGAATACCACCACTGATGGTGGATCCATGCAACCGTGCATGATTGAAGCTTCATCTGTTTTCCACATGTAATACAAGTAAATGGCAAGGATTATTCCCAGACTTTTTGTTCAGATCCTTTAGGATGGAAAAGTCATCTCAGAACTTTATCCATGCATTCTGGACCTCATTCTAAATCCTTTGAATCCTTCTCCTCAGCTGAAGTCACCTCAGGAGCTACAATCTCAAATCCCAAAACAAGCTTATTCTGATCCCATTTCCAATGAATACATGGGATTTTCTTCCAAATCCAAATTTTAAGACTATAGTGGAAAGTTGCATGTCACAAATTCATTATCGGAAAGGAACTCGCTGAATTCCTTCACTAATTTTCAGTAGACATTCATAGACAATAAACTGCACAAAGTGCGTAGAATAAAAAGTAAAATATCTGAAGAATTAAAGAGGAAATATTAAAAGCTGCAATGGAGGAGTCCTGGTTCAAGCATCAGCAACCCCCTCCTCCCCCAAAATCCCACCTATAAAACTGAAGGAAAGAAATGCGAAGCAGAATTTTGTCATGAAGCATTATTTCTCTTTTCCCTGGAATCAGCTAGTTTAGATTTTTGCACAGGAGAGCTCAGAAAAAATAAAGCACACTTCTGTACAGACACATTACTGTTTGTGACATAAAAACTGTAGCTAATTAAAAGCACAGAGTAAATGAAGGGAACAAAATTCCAAATTGTATGTGAGAAAATTAAGAAAATGTCAAAGACAAGGTCACTTATATTAAAAAGAGTGATGGAAGAAACCTATCCTGCCGGTTCTGTCTAGTAAGTTGTGATTGCACACTTCACATTTAGTGATAATTAGATGGAAGGTTCTTGAGTTTTTAAAAGACATATTCATTTAATTCATTTCACAAAGCTCATTTTATACTAAATTTATTCCTCTATCCCTATCCATATATGTTAAAACAAAACAAAATCCATTAAACTATAATTTATGTGTGGATTTTTTTTAAAGATGTAGACCTAAATGTCTTACTTTATAGAATAACAAATATTCACCTTTCAAAAATAAATAAATAAAAACATATATTTTAGAGATCATTAAGCTGCTATATTTTATGTTTAGACTTTTTAAAGCTGTGACCTAAATTTAACTCTATTAAATATATATAAAAAAATATTCAAACGAAATAGGAACATATGTTTTACAAATTGTGATATTACTATAGTGTTTTTATTTTCTGTTTCAATCAGTATCATATTTTAGGCATAAATAACATATTGCTTTTTCAATAAACAGACATATGGAAAGCAATTTCTATATACCGGTAGCTTACAACAGTCTTACTGAATTCTAGGAAATCCATAACTTTCTTCAAAGTTTTTTTTTTTAATATTTAGCTTGTGCTGGGCAACATTTTTAAATTACAAAGCAGTTGTTGCATTCCTTAGAAAACAGGGTACAATTTTCCCTGATACAGATAACATTTTATAACACAAATTCTTAAAGTCAAAGTGGAATAACTTGGTGCAATATTTTTT
This sequence comes from Notechis scutatus, assembly GCF_049901735.1. Classification (NCBI taxonomy): domain Eukaryota; kingdom Metazoa; phylum Chordata; class Lepidosauria; order Squamata; family Elapidae; genus Notechis; species Notechis scutatus. The sequence continues at coordinate 27,573,174 of NC_142011.1, read as the reverse complement.
ATAACCCAAACTGGAACTGGTAGCCTTAGTTTAAATAAAGAAGTACAGTCTCTCTCTCTCTCTCTCTCTCTCTCTCTCTCTCTCCCCCTCTCTCTCTCTCCTTCCCTCTTTCTCTCTCTCTTTCATACACACACACTCAAACATACATACCAGTGGGTGGGGGAGGGAGAGTGCAAAACAGAATAGAAGCTGACCAGTTATTGGGAAGCCTCCAATTCCTAAATATGATGCAATGCTTTATTTAGTGACACCTGCATGGAGAGATAATCCTGAAACTATTAGTTTCTGGGATTGTGTAGCAGTGTGATTAGTAATACATGCATGATAAGTATGTAAAATCAAACTGTGGTGAGGTTTAATCAAAAGTGCCCATGGCGTTTTTTTCATGAATTGAATGGAGGTGCTCAGTCATCTAGGTCATGGTTGTCCCAAAGTTGCTTTTTCAAAAGGCAACTGGACTTTGTTTTTCCTTGAAGATGCTTCTCATCCAAGAAGTTTCTTCAGTTCTTCAGAAGACATTTCTTGGATGAGAAGCGAAATATCTTCACGGAAAAACAAAGTCCAGTTGCCTTTTGAAAAAGCACCTTTGGGACAATTTGCATGGGTGTGAAAAGCATGCTTTAATTGAAAGGTGAGTTTTCTAAAATGTTCAGATCCTCCTCTTACTTGGATTAAGATCCAGGAACATTTTGTAAATTATTAGTTCGGACCTTTTTATAATGTGTTTTGTTTTTAAGAAGGAGCAGCCAAGGGGAATCAATTTGGTTGACTCAGCCTTCCATCCTTCTGAGGTGGGTAAAATGAGGTCCCAGATTGTTGGGGCAATATGTTGACTGTAAACTGCTCAGAGAGGGCTGTAAAGCACTGTGAAGTGATACATAAGTCTGAGTGCTATTGCTATTGCTATTTGGACTGCAACTCTACTATCTGAATTTGTATGAACAGCTTACTCAGAATACATTAAAAACTAATGGGGGGGGGGCAGTCTGATCCTGATTAGGACCATAATTTTAATCAGGGCCCAAATACAAGCTTAATCATGATATTCAGGATAGAAAAAAGAAGGGCAAAGTGGAGACCTTTGTGCTTTCACTCCATTTCAGGGGGCAGAAGTGAATTTATTTCCACTTTGCAAGAATTGAATGTTTCATTCCATTTGAAAGGAAGATCAGGGAGAATTAGGATCAAAAGGCTCCCTCATGACAAAATGAGGGCTGCCCAAAAGAATAACCATTACTGACTTGATGGGCAAGGATCCAACTTATTAGAAGTCAGTTTCATGTGTTCAAAAACATTTGTCTCTGCTGATTTCAGCCAATGTCAAACAAGAACTTATAAGCTAAAGCTAATAACTGTCAAATAATTAATAATTACCAGTAGTAAATATTGCTGAAGGCTGGTTGCCAATTGAATGGGATCCAAAAAAATGTACAAATAGCTCTGTACAATGAACTTGCAGTCAAATTGCAGTTCTTCTATAATCATTCTAGGTACTAAACCAATGTTAAAATTGATAGGACTTACAGAAGTAGGTCATGATATGGACAGTGGTGTTTATAATTCAGCGAGAAAAAAACAGCTATCTGTATGTTATATACCTATATTAATATTTCTATATCTGTGGTCCAGAAATTGGACAAAGAATCAAATGTCAAAGCCTAACTAAGCACTTAAATCAGACTTAGACAGAAATGGAGTGATCAAATATTAATAGAATATCTTGGGATTTGTTTATTTTTTACATCAGAAGAAAATTGAGTCTCATAGCTGTCAATGGTGAAAGAGGGAACGAAGAAAACCTGACTGATTTTGAGATTGTGAGAGATCAAAACAGGGTGGCTCTGGAATTTGTAAAAGTTAATTGCAGTATCCAGACTTAAACTTTTAAAATGTATTCTTGTGGGATCTCTCTGAGTTCTGATTGCCTAAAATAAGTAAGAATTTTAAGAGTTAGCTCATAGAAGCCTTTATTTCTTTTCTTTTCTCAAGGAGAGAGGAGAAGAAAAAGGAGTAGCCCTTCCTCGTGCATTCAGTCTTAACACTAATAACACACTGATTTAAATGGCTGTTCAGCCATCCCTGAAGGCATATAAATACTCTTCCCATGACTTATTGAAGAAAAATAATATTTGGATGACTCCAGAAGATGCAGTAAATCCATTTAAAGGGAAAATGGTTGGAATCTCCATAACATTTCTTTTGAATTAAAACTATATGTATAAATATTCAGGATAATAAACATTTGTTTTTGAAATCATTATTCTATTTTACAATTTGTATCTAATAATACCAACATCTATATCTCAATACAGCACAATCAACTAGAAAGTCCAGAAAGTGATCTAAAATCAATGAAAATTAATCTCACTGACAGGACCCACTGACATGACCCTCTGAACTAAATAAGTGTTTACTTCTTTACATGTAGGACAAATAACTTTAGTTTCATTTCTGAATATGACTTAAACCAATTCTACATTATCAAACCAAGGCACCAATGAAACTTTCTCAAAATTTTGAAGTGTAGCTTACAAAAATTAAAAAAAAATAAGATAGGAAATAAATATTTATAAACATCAGTACATTTATTGGGTGAAAGTCCAATTTATTAGGGAAAACTTTAATGAAATGTGAACCCTAGGCAAAATTGCAAATAAAAATGTACAAAATGTAATGAAAATATTTTTTTAAAAAAAACCCACTTAAGTTCGAATTTTACAGCTTCATAAAAATCAAATAATGATAACAGCTGAGCCTGATATATTTCCATGAATAAGAAACAGAGAAAAATGATAGCTCTATTGATCCCTACTATTGAGATAAGACTTTTAAAGCTGAGATTTTTAAAAGTGCACAAAATTGCAAATACAAGCATTATTGTCTATCTACATACGCGCTATATGTACATATATTGTCACTCAGATAGCTTTGTCTTGTTGAATATTTAGTACCCTCCAATTTTTATGTATCTGTTTTCCTTTGGAAATGCTGAATGAAGCTGTAACAAAATGGATAATGCAGGCCTAATGCTTTTACAAGTTAATAAGAAAGCTGCAATGAATCTCACATTGTAGATTGAAGTATATGCTTTTCCTATTATTGCTCCAGACTTTGAAATGATTACATAACCTTAATACAATAAATCTTGTCTGATGTGAATTGTGCAGCTGTAACCACAATCCATTTTTACTAAGGTGGCATTTCTGTCATCTTGTTAAACACAAACATTATATATGCACAAGTCATAATTTTATAACCATTCTAGCAAACAGACAGCTTTGTCAGTCAGAGAAAGCAGCAGAGCACAAGGAGCTGGTTGTAATATCTTCATTTGCAGTGGAAAAGACTGCCTTGCAGATTTCCACATCTGCATGTATAACTTTCAAGAGATGAGAAAACTGAGGCTTCCAAAATGCTGCACTCTATTTGTCCTGCTTGCTAGCAGGTCTTTTGCTTTTATCAAAGTCACTCTTGACAGGAAAATCCTGTGTAAGTTTGCTCAAAAGTGTATGTCACGGAATTAAAGCGATGATATCATGCAAGCAAGAGTACTAAGGCTTCAGCATCAATATTAAAGCAGAGTTCTCATATAAATACTGCTTCTTTTGCAAGAACTAAAAACAAATGTAGTCACTAGTAAAATACTAATTACTAATTACTTTCAAATTATCATGTTGATGATAAGGTAGAATCTCCCTCCCTCCTTTCTTGCTGGGACTACAATTCCTAAATTCTCCTACACTGTAGCAATAGGATTTAGAGTTATATAACCACTTCATAGCACTTTACCTCCCTCTCTAGGGTTTTACAGAGTCAGCATATTGCCCCCAACAATCTGGGTCCTCATTTTACCACCTCAGAAGGATGGAAGGCTGAGTCAACCTTGAGCCGCTAAGGATCGAACCGCTGGCAGTCAGCAGAATTAGCCTGCAATACTACATTCTAACCACTGCACTGCCATGGCTCTTAACAGCTGTTAATATGTTTTAAGTGTGCTGTTAATGTCCATGCTGGTTGGGAATTCCAAGACACCTTGACAGGTGATTGGGAGAAGAGGTTTAAAAAGCTTATTATTTTAAGTGAAAGGTTGCAATTAAAAAAGAAAAATGTATCCTTGTGCAACCCATTATTACTAAAATCCCAAGACTCCTATAGTCAAAGTTGATGCATACCAAAATGTTTAAATGCTTCTCATTCAACAGGTATGATGTCTCAAATAAGGGCAGGTAAATGTTTTCCCATCAATAGTTGTTTTGCAACCATTTGTTTTCCCAAATAAGTTTGTATCAAGGCCATTTTTTGAAGTAGTTGGTTGTATTTTGAATTTAACTTTTTATCACACCCTCACACACACACACATATATACCCAAATCTGATATGAAAGTACAAATAAATCAAAAGATTTCTGTGGTTGTTTTTAAATAGTTTTTAAAAATAGTTTTTGAAATTGTTGGGTGCCATCTAGTATTAGTTTTGGGTGTTATAGTAATTTAAGCCCCCTGCTGACCCCTGGTTTATCAAAAATAACTGACATTCTTTCTGACATTCTAGAAGTCAAATTAGGATCCTGCCCCTGGAGACCACAAGGTTCAGTACCCCAAGTCAGTTCATTATTACTGTAGTTCAGCTCCTGTCCCAGAGGAAATGCTTTGCCACTCCTCCTATAGTGGTAGGTTGGGTATTTTTCTACCTCCTCATGAAATGGAAAAACAGTGACCATGAATAGGGTTCTGTATGGCTGCCATTTATGTACCTTCTTTTGTACAGCTGGAGAGACCAGTGACCAATAGAAGGGACAACAATGAGTAGAAGCAAACCCGGTGGACAAGCCAACAAATCACCAACCTTAACTGAGTCATCTGTAAAACAAACAAAAACATCTAATTGTATCAATAAAGACAAGCACTCTCATAGAATTGAGATGGTTTTAAGGAAGGGAGATTGTGTTGCTACTACACAAAATGACTTTTAGATAGGGAAATTTAGGAAGTTGTGACTATTAAAAAATATTGGAATAAAGCCGATCTTATGTTGGTATCTGCTGCAAACTGTTATCGCAACACAAATCACATAAAGAGTTTTTCAAATGATTTTGCTGAAAACAGTGCTGGAACCATAATCAATAACTATATAAATAAAGATTTTTTTCTAGGATATAAGCTAAATTAAAGTATATTGGCACAGATGGCTGTGGAACTAGAATGACTAGAGAGATACAGTATTAATTGTTTTTCTCTAAAGAAAAAAAAGACAGAATTCAGTCATCTTTTGTAGGTTTCAGATTATATACTATTTATTGAAAAAAGAAGCAGAAACAGTAGTGAGAAGGAATATCAAAGTATAATCATAATATAATACTACCAGGTAGGGAAGGGAAAAGGGAGTATGCAGATGTGTGGAATGAAACGTGGGGGTATGCTAAAGGTACTGCGTGGGTTGGGAAAGGTACATGAGTATGTGGCAGACTTGCCTTATTGAAAAGGAATGGGACGCAGAATGGGAAGTATACCTGAGGGTACTTAGGAATGTGCAAGGCATGTAGGAAGCGGTGCAGATCAGGAAGAGCATGTGATGGTGCCGAAAAGGTGCTATATGGAACAGAGAAGGGATGCAGTAGGGTGCAGGTGCAATTGGATGCACAAGAGGTGAAAAGGTGGATCAGAGAAGGCATGGGAGGGCATAGGCTGGAGAAGCCAGATTGAGGGGCAGAACATGTCAGGGGAGTGTGCAGGGAGTTGGCATGGGCCAGGAAGGGTGTGTAGGGATTCCTTTCTCTATGTCCATTCCTTTGTTTCTTCCTTCCTTCTTCCTTTCTTTTCCCCTCCTTTCTCTTTCTAGAACTTTGCTGCTGCTGCGTGAAGAGGGAGCAAGGGATTGTGAGAGTGGCTGAGAAACTGTCACAAAATGTTGGAAAGGAAAATCATGTGACTGCAGCAGCCGCCAGTAGCACTGAAGCAGCCACAACTTTCTCAAATTTCATTCCCTTGAGAACCATGGGTCCCAGATTTTGGACATATTCTGTAAATTAGTTCATTTAGTGGAAAACTGATACCCTTTGATTCTTCTCTCTATTTTCTGACCACATCCTATAAGAAGAACACAATACTTTTTTCCCTTTCTCCTCCTCTCCCCCTCCCCATATTAGAATAAGAAGCTCCAAAATGCAGGTCTTTTATGGGACCAGTTCATCCAGTGAATTTTATTTGTCCTTGTGTACCTTAAGTGCTATACCCAATATGATAGTATTACTATTACTAGATCTGGTATAAGGAAGCAGGCAACCATCATATAGCAGCAAACAGTTTCAACTTGGTCAGTTTGTTGCAGTTTAGTCTATCTGGTGATACCTTTTTAAAAGTCATTGCAAGTTTCATGTAGTTCAGGATGCACTTGCAAAGATATTTGATCATAGTCTCCTGTTAGACCAAGACTGCAAAGCCTGTGCTAGACTCAAATGTATTTTAGCAAAAATTCATAATTTTGCCAATAATCTTTATACTCTTCAATGGTTTAACAGAAGATAATTTCAGAAACTTTTTCTATATTACTCTGTCCACTCCCTAAGATCAGACCAGATCAAGGGTGCCTATTCAATTGTTTGCACTACAGATTGGGCTCATCATACTAATGGTTGGCTAAATATATCCTGAAGCTTTGTTTGAAATTTGTGGTGGTTGTAAGAGTAAGAATGGATGAATATTTCCACTTTGCTTTCTTTCACATTCAATTTCTTTTTTATGCTTCTAGATTTATGAACAGAATGGTCAGCTGTTATCAAAAAGAAACAAAAGCCTTCCGTCTCCATTCAGCTATTACCAGCATAGAGAGGGCCAGACAGTAGTTCCCACTTACACTGTTCTCACTGAAGATGATTTACTGTGTGCCTATTGAAGATGAGGAACTAAAAAAAAAAACATCAGCAGGCCTAATTCACTAGAATAACTATGGATAAAGATTGAAAAATTCAATCCCAATTTTTTTTAATGGCCTAGAAAGCTTTCCATGTCATCAAACCTATTAGAAAGAGCAATAACCTCTGCTCACATTTATTTATTTTTGTAGGATCCAGTCAGGTTCAGTCACAGAGGTGGTATTCAGCACGTTCTGGAGAACCGGTAGCAGAAATTTTGAGTAGTTCAGAACATCACATCTGACTGGCCCCACCCCCATCTATTCTCTGCCTCTCAAGTCCCAGCTGATTGGCTGGGTCTTTTTTTGTTGCCCCGCACAGGAGAATGGAGCTGGAAAGCAGGTTAGCGGGGCGGGGAGGGAATGGGATTTTGCAGTAAGATTCCCCCATGAGTGGGGAGGTAATGAGGAGGGAAGGGGGATTTTACAGTATCCTTTCCCTGCCACGCTCCCAGCCACACCCACAGAACTGGTAGCAAAAATGTTTGAATCCCACTACTTGTTAGTCACTGGGAGAACAGGTGTTGTCTTCCGAGCTTTCGGGCTTATGCTGGAGCCATCTTCAGGGAACTTCTCCCTAGCTAGAGAGAAGTGCCCTGAGGATGGGCTCCAGCATGAGTTCAAAAGCTCATGAAGACAAAATCTCTGGTCCCAGTGACTGGTCTAGATTGGATCCTGCAACATTATCCTGGGACACCTATATTCGCCTTCATTTGTTATTTTTTGTAAAAAAATAGCAATTTCTTTTCCTTGCCATGTGTGAAGAAATATGTAAATCTTTGTAATTATTATTTTTTTATATAAATTTAGTAAAATACTTACCCATCTCTATTATGGAGTAAAAGTTTCTTCTTATAAATCTGAAAGACCTCTGTTATATAGCCCTAGTTAGATTGTCCTATAAAATCTAAAACTTAGCTTCAACAGATAGGTCTCAGAAAAGATCAATTACATAAGAAAAAGTGGGGGGAAGGCCATCGTTTTCCACTGACAGTGTGCCATTCCATGTGGATTCCCAAACGTCTTAAAAACTGTCTGAATCTCAGATCTCATCCCACCTCTCCAGTCCTGTGACAAGCTACTTTAATGGATAGGCAATGGCCTTCAATGCAATGGCTAAATTTAAAACTCTCCTATGCATCTCTTGTCAAACACTAAAAGCTTTTTATGTCTATAGTAGCTGCTCCCCCTCTCACCCGGCCTTCCGTCTGCTGGCATCCATGACAAATATTACATCTTGCTCTGAGTAACTGTGTAGTGAGTGGCTGGCACAGGCAGAATAAGGCACCTGTAATTTATCTTTGGGAGTTTGGTTTGGATGACAATGCTGGGAACAAAAAGGACTTGGAGCTGTCACCTGATTACTGATTCCAAGATTTCTCCTCTGAGAGTGAGAAGAAGTGAGTTAGGTTGAAGGGTACAAAAAGCAAATCAATAAACAGGTTAGTGTTTGCATCATTGTTAACACTCAGGCTGTCAACACACCCATTGAAACTATCGCTCAAGGCAGCTGCAGATTTAATGGTGACTGCAAGAGATTTACTGTAAATGTTAGCTAAACCCAAGCAAAGGAAGGAGGGGGGATCTCATCTGACAGATAACAGCTTTTGGCAGCATACATAAGACCCTTTAATGTCTATGCATATAAAATTAAATGATCTCCTCTTGGAACGGGTGTTTCTTCACGGAGGACTTAAATCAAATCTTCCCTCTCTCATTTTCTTCTCTGACCCTGCTTCCATTTTCTAGCTGGTGGTTTTGACAGTGCATATCCATATGCTTGGTTGCCTCCAGCCTTTAAAACCCAACTAACCATATTAGACCAACATGACATGGGCCATTCATATAACTCAAGTGGAACAAAACTGGAATTGTGCTGATATATAATGTGCTGGCTTAGTCAGCTTTCTGTCGTTCCATTTAGTGAGAAATTCATGAATTCATCAGTACTTATCGGTGACTCAAAAACACTGTGCATTTGTATGCCTGGTTAATTTGGAATAAGCCTACTGAACAAAGAAAAAAAAATATTGATCAACAAGAAATGATAAGATACATATAAACGTAAAGATGTCACTGATTCGCATTCAAAGGTAATTGAAAGTATATCTCTCAAACAGGGAGGGCTACGAATGCTCCAAGATTACAAAAGCTGACAATACTCGGTAGAAAACTTTGTCAGTAAAATAACGAGCAGTGGTTTGATTTTCTACTGTATCGACAGACCTGAACTTGTGAGTTTTGATTTGAGATATTCTAAGTACTTTAAATGTTATATCAGAGCAACGCCTCTATTAGTCAGACAGATAGACACGCACACTTACATGCTATTATTCCCTTTTGGGAAAGCAAAGCTAGGCAGAGTGCAGTAAAAAGTAAGAAATGATAAGCCAACGAAATTAAAGGCCTGGCATAGAAAAAAAAAAAAAGACGAACATATCTAAGTCTACTTTACACCAGTGGCTTTCATTATACCTTGCCACATCTTTCTATCTTTGCCAACCATTCTTGTTTCATTCTTGTTGCATCCATGCATCAAATCACTACTTTTGTTCTTTAAACTTTTCGCCTTTTTCTTTTTCAGGAGCTTATGAACACCATCTAGTCATGGCTTTCTGTTTACTTATTAGCTCTTTTTTCTTACATTTCATTACATTTCTTACAATTGGTTTTGCTTCAGACCTGTGGCCAAACTACCTCAATGTACTTCTTTCATTTTATTTAGCAGCTATTCATTCTTGATCCTATCTCTTCTTATTGCACTAAACACACTTATGTACACATTTGAATTGCATCCAACTTACTTGCATGTTTCTCATGACATACCCAATTCTCACTTCCACAAAACATTACAGACAGATGCATCCTTTAATTCATAGCCATGTTTGTTTCTTCAACATGCATACAATCCTATCCACTACTTTTACTACTGGTAGTCCCAAAGGTGCTTTTTCAAGAGGCAGCTGGACTTTCTGGTTTTTCTTTGAAAATGTTTCACTTCTCATCCAAGAAGCTTCTTCAGCTCTAACTGGATGGTGGGCGCAGGGGAGGGGGGGAGGGGGGATGGAAGGCTTTATACTCCTTGCAGACAGCTGGTCATTAGCATACTTTTAGAGAGTCATTGAGGCCACCTGGAGATTTATGTGTGTCATCAGGGTCATCTGAGAAGTGCAAATGTGTGTGGACCCTTCTTGAAACTGATGAAAGGACTGTGCTGTAAACAGGAGATAGATGTTGTGTCCCTCCCCCTCTGTTGAGAAAGGGCTGTTCAATTTTGACATAGATGGCCTCTTTGACTCCTCTTTCAAATCAGCAGTCTTCTCTTTCCAGAATGTGGAGTTTGCTGTCTTCAAAAGAATGGTCTTTGTCTTTTAAATGCAGAAGGACTGCTGAATCTTATCCGAATGGGTTTGTTCTCCTATGTTGTGCCATGTGTTTATGAAGTGATTGTTTTGTTTCCCCAATATACAGATTCTGGTGGCCTCAATGATTTTCTAAAACAATGCAAATGACCAGCTTGAAAAAACACCTTTGGGACAACCATGACCTGGCTGACTGAGAATCTCCATAGACGTTTTTCTACTGGTACTCTCAAATCTTAGAATTTCTTCATTTATTTCTCATCTGCATTAAATATTCTACCAAAGTGCATAAATTAATCTACTTGCTCTAGTTTTTCTACCTTTATGCAACACTTATGATTGTTTGCATAATTTTCCCTGTCAAAAACAAGTACTTCGATCTGTCATTTCCATAAAAATCTTCATTCCTTTACTTCAGTTTCATTCCAAATCATTCATCACTATTATTTATAATTTCGTTCATTCTGCTGCAAGTTCTTTCTTGAGTCCTCTTTACTTGTTCACAAAACATGTTTTTTATTTCTTTCAAAATTGTTCTGCATTTTTCTTTCTTTCAATGTTAACCATTCCTTGCTCTCTTTAACTACATTTTTGCAACTATCTTTGTCTCTATATACACATTATGTAGTAGCTTTTTCTCATCTTCATTTCTTGGCAATCGTTCTCTAATGCACATTTCTTATCATTCATCATCTTTTTAATTGTATCATTCTATCAAACATTCTCACTCATTAGCATAACTCCAAACATTTTGTGGCCTTCTATAACATAATTCTTTTCATCTTATTCTAAAAAACTTTCACATCCTCTTTCCTTACACTCATTTTCCATTAGTTCCATTGGAAGATTGCCTTCCAATTTTTTTCATAGAAGTCACACTCTTTCTGCAATCCTTCAACTTTCACTCTAGTTTCTTTCACTTCTTTCCTTTTCTTCTGTATTTTTTGTTCACAAGATCCCCTCTTCACAATATCAAATATCAGCCTGTTCTGCATTCAGAAGACCTGGTTAACTTTATTCAACAAGGCTTTCCCACAACTTTATTTACTAAAATATAAACTAGGTTTTAGCCTTACTGTGCAATAAACAGGATTCTTTGCTAGTAGTGTATTTATATTCTGTATTCTCAATTATACAGGGAAAGAAAAGATGAACAGGATGGATTATTTTTTTTATTTTTTTTAATATGTCTCTTTTTTGTGGTGGCATATTCACTAGGAAGGATGGGATGGGATGGAATGGGATAGGATAGGATAGGATAGGATAGGACAGGATAAGAGTGAGATACGTTTTGGTGGCTACCAGCCAAATTAAATTTGTTCAAGCAAGTTGAGGTCACAAAATGGAGGGGTCATGCCATACATATTAATTCAGCAAGGTTCAGAAGTATTTTTAGGTTTTTTTCCCCCTCTCTGTCTCTTTGGGTTTTAACTGTCATAAGTCCATTCAAGGGCTTATTCACAGAAGAATCTTAGAATTCTTCATTCTCAGAATGAAACCATTCTGTTAGTTTCAGCATTAGAGAGAATTTCAAGGACTACAAAAAGAAGGTTAGAATTCAGGTTTTAAAATACCTAATGAACCACTTAATCAGATTAGAAGATATATTAATTAAAGATTGTTAAATCTTGCAGCTGATTAGCAACCTTAAATAAATTTGATTATCATACTTCAGAAAAATACATTGTTTCTCTCTTGGTTACAATAAAAGCTTCGTATCAGTTCTCCCTTTGTTTACTCAGCAGCTTTTTTGCTAGTTGAAAGAATCATTCATATAACTGTAATGTTCAAAAATTTATCTTTGACTTTACAATTAGACTTGTCAAAATTCAAAGGTAAAATATAATGTTGAGCAGATATTGTTAAAAATATTTTCTATATGAAATCAAAACAAAGCCTGAAAAATGACTTTACAAACAAGGAAATATTACAAATAATATTTCTCATTTCACATATAAAGCTGTCCTCAGCTTCTAACTTATAACCAGAATCTTAAGTAAAACTTCTGATAAGCATTTTTGCACTTTAGCAAACTAGAGAGTGGTTATATAAAGTACATGATTGTATGTGTTTCTAAGATGCCATTGTGATAGTTCATATGTATGTGTGCTGGGAGTTAAATTAGGGCATTTTTATTATAAGAAAAATGTGCAAAAAGAGCACATTTTCAAAGATCTAAATATAAACTCAAACTCTATACACATACGAAAAACATGGACACATTATTTACCAAATATGTCCCACTTGTTTCATACAGGTAGATAATATTTTTCTTCTGATCTTGGTTCAGCAAAAGCAAGATAGATTCATATGCATGTATACTTAAAACATCAAGAGTAATAAAATAACATATCTTAGTGCATTAACCATGGAAAATGATATAAAATGATATATCAGACATAATCAGGCCTGATGATGGCAGATGAGATTCTGCCGAAACGTTGCTACAACTTTAAAAGCACAACTACAATGACGTGGGAAAATACCCGAACAAAGCTGAATGCCATACACACACACACACACACACACACACACACACACACACACACACACACACACACACACACACACACACATATATATATATATATATATATATATATATATATATATATATATATATATATATATATATATGGTATTCGGCTTGGTTCGGGTATTTTCCCACGTCATTGTAGTTGTTCTTTTAAAGTTGTAGCAACGTTTCAGCAGAATCTCATCTGCCATCATCAGGCTTCTGTATTGTGTCCGTCTGTGAGTCAGACTTTTACAGTGGTTTCAGATTTGAATTTGGGGCAGCCTATTGCTGTGCCAGAATGGTTTTTTCTTCATCCTGATTGGTTGGGAGTCTTGGTCTGTGTTTATTGGTCTCGGAGTTTGCTGTGTTCTGCTTGATTGGTGTCTCTAATAGAAGAGATGATTCCACCAGGCTGTCAATCATTTGGAAGCCTGCACTCACAAACAAAAAAATCTCCACACCACAAGCCAGGCAAACACCTGGGCACAAACAGATCCCCCCTGATACTTCCAGCTCAAACACATCCCAACCAGGCACCCAGATGAAACCCAGCTTCCTAACTAATGATAGCCGTCCATTTACCCGAAGCCAAGCTGCACTAAAGGCCTCCAATAAAGCAACACAATGCTGCCAGCCAATCAAGATACAAAAAGAGCCAAAAAACAGACAGAAGATATTAGAGACACCAATCAAGCAGAACAACTACAATGACGTGGGAAAATACCCGAACCAAGCCGAATACCATACATGTAAGTACCCGCGAAAACTTAAGAAAACATATATATATATATATATATATATATATATATATATATATATATATATATGTGTGTGTGTGTGTGTGTGTGTGTGTGTATGTGTATGTGTATGTGTATGTGTATGTGTATGTATATGTATATGTATATATATATATGTGTGTATATATATATATATATATATTTGCTTTCAAATCTATATAATGTTTAGTCAAAAGTTGATCTAGGCTCCTCTCCTCTCCCGTGGTGGGATTCAAAAAACTTTACTACCAGTTCTCTGGGTGTGGCTTGGTGGGCGTGGCTTGGTGGGCATGGTAGGGGAAGGATATTGTAAAATCTCCATTTCCACTCCACTCTAGGGGAAGGATGCTGTAAAATCTCCATGCCCACCCCAACTCCTGGGGGAAGGTTCTCTGAACTACTCAAAATTTCCGCTACTGGTTCTCCAGAACTGGTCAGAACCTGCTGAATACCACCTCTGCTCCTCCCCTCCCCCTCTCCTGGTGAGAGGGTGCCACAAAAATCAAGCTGGAAGCCATGACCATAGAGACCATCTCTGTTTTTGATGCCCCAATCATGAATCTTGTTCTGAAATTATAGTCATAGAAAAAAAAGGCTTTCTTCTTGTGATGTATGATGTTATCTGTCCAAAGCTCAATTACCTTTTCTGTTCAAAAAATTACAAACAAAGAAAATAGCAAAACTAAAAAAAATGTGGTATTTGAGTGTTTCCCCAACCTTTAGTAGGCTCTACAGGTAATCCTTATTTAATGACTTTCTTGGACAATGACCGTTCACAGTTACGATAGTGATGAAAAAGTAATTTTATAACCAATGCCTGTATTTATATTTGCAGATCTGTAAACCAAAGGAACACTGATGTAAGATCATAAGCATAATTGCAGTTTCACTTAGAAATTGCTTTACTTAATGACCAGGTTGCCAGTCCCAAATTGAAGGACTACCTATATTTCCTCAAGCAGCCAGAGAATTGGTGTCATTGTTGTACTTTAAGTACTCTTGGAGATAACTTACCATTCATTTTACAAAGATAAATTTGGTTTCATTAATTTGTATACTACTGACTTGGAGAGAAAGGAAAAAAATCATTTTAAAGCAAGATGACTGCAGATTTTATTTTTTTGTTTTCATGCACAGAAAGAAACCTGATAGAAATATAGCAAGAATCAAAACTTGCAGCACTACAGTATGATATGAACATTTTTTAAAAAAAATATCCATAAAGTATCAAAACACTCAAGTGATTCAGGGAGATATTTGGACAAGGTGACCTCCCAGAGTGCATATTAGTTGAATTATTGCCAATAAAGTCTCTTAGTGCTTTACATATGCATATTCCTCATATATTGAAAGGCTAAGATTAGGGTAGATTATCAGTGTAGGGAGGTGCCAAACAATTACTTTCATTATTGAATATTCTATTAATTATTCAGGAGAGGAATCAATTATTCATATCTCATTTAAACCAAAGGAAGAAAATAACATGGACATTTGACAATAAGTGTTTTTAGAGGCTTTATATACTGTAGGGACTCTGTCATTGCAACAATGCAACTAAGAAGTGAAAGGAATTATTATGTTTGGTTGCACAATCAGCCAGATGTTTAGACTGAATTTGGGGTGCTTGTCTACTTAATGAATTCTTCCTAAGGACCTGGGATAGGCAGATGCGATGTAATGATATTAAAGGTATGATTACAGGATGTAAGCTATGTAAAGCTGCATTTTGCAACTGACTGAGAGTGATTTTGTCAATGCCAGTTGGATTCAAATGGTGTTCCAGATGTTTTTGAATCATACCCAAGTGCAATTACTATTAGTACCACTGTCAACCCTGAAGCTGGCCTCACCGAGGCCATTTTTTAGGCTTCAGTGTTGCCACACTGGAGTTGAGGGATGGGGAGAGTGGAATAGAGATAGCTGGGCTTTTGTAGCCAAAACAAAATAGTTTCTCCTGTGAACCAAGGATATTCCAAAGAGACAACCAGGCAATCAGCTAGCACCTAGATTGGACAATGTGATTTATTGTTTTGGGGAAAGGGAAACTTTTACTTTTAATTAGGTGAAAACCATGGGAATTCTCAGAGTTGGTTTTCACCACTCTGTACCAATATGATATCTCAAATAAAACTGTTCTTTAGGAATCTACCTGCCTCAGAGTCAGTGGTGGGATTCAAAAATTGTTACTACCAGTTCTGTGGGCATGGCTTGGTGGGTGCAGTTTGGTGGGCATGGCAGGGGAAGGATACTGCAAAATCTCCATTCCCACTCCACTCCAGAGGAAGAATACTGTAAAATCTCCAATCCCTCCACACTCCTGGGGGAAGGTTTCCACCAGTTCTCCAAACTATTCAAAATTTCCGCTACTGGTTCTCCAGAACTGGCCAGAACCTGCTGAATACCACCTCTGCTCGGAGTTCTGTTTGCGATGGATGTATTACTTGGAATGCTGACAACTGCATTCTTTTTTCTTTGTCATGGTTCATTGCAGTCTCTCCATTGATGGATTGCCAGAAATGTTCTTGATTCAACTAAAGTTGAAAATTCTGCCTATAGTTTGCAATTTGAACTTGATATCTGCTGATCTTGGTTATAGCTGTTATTTTCTACTTTGTTATTTCTAGTGCTCCCTTGCTCTTCCTTGTTTCTATGTGATATTTTTTTAATCAGGCAATTTTTATTTATTTTTTCTTCAGTTCTTTTCTGTCAACTGTTGTAACTTGCTTCATCTGATCTTAGCATACTGATCTTATTTTCCAATTTGATCTTCCATTTTGTTGGTTCAGTTTTTACCTTTTTCTTTCTTGTTTGTTGATTTTGCATTCAAGATATTCAGTTATAACTACAGCGGTGTTGCTCAGCAGTTGGTTTCTTTCTTGCTGTCATCTGGTGCTTATATTTGATATTACAGTATTGGCATCTTTTGACACAAGTGCTAGCTGTTTCTTTGGAACAAGCTTCAATGCAAGCAACTTTATTCTATTGTTTTTGTGCTGTTCTAGATACTTGGTTATTCTTTGTTTCAGTTCCTCTTGTTTTTTTGTTTTTTTATTTGTGGTTTTGTTTTTTTTTAGTTAGAGTGCTTTGTTCTTTCAGAAAAAGCAGAGGAGAAAGTGGTTTGTGAATGAAAATAATTTAATAGCTATGCAGGCTTCATCTGCTGCTGAGTCTCCCTTCTTTGCCTCTACAGTCTGACCTAATTCTGGCAAGAATTCAATTTCTTTGCCTTTGGTAGACCTTTACAAGTCTCCCAAATCTACTTCTGTAAATACTTTATTTCATATTATAAATTGATGTTACTCTGTTAGTATTTGCTATTATTTTTTATCCTGGATGTTGTTCTTTCTAGAATTGATGCATTCTTTCAGATATTCCCTTCCCACTGGATTTAATTTGTAATAACAGATGACTGTTTCTTTGTTTTCAGTCTCTGTATATAGTAAACAACTTTTTTTCCCATAGTCCTGCACTTGCAGGTCCTGATTGCTCAGCCAAGTCCTGCAGCCCATTTGTCACCAGATGTCCAGGAACTCCAAAACCTAGCACAATGACCAGGGCAAAAACCAACCTGGTAGGGGTTTCTGTAAATTACATTTCACCATATTGTTTAGGAGAAAAGCACTCTTCATCTCAGAGGGAATCAAGCTGTTCTCCAAAGCACCTGAGGGCAGGACAAGAAGCAATGGGTGGAAACTAATCGAGGAGAGAAGCAACTTAGAACTAAGGATAAATTTCCTGACAGTTAGAACAATTAATCAGTGGAACGACTTGCCTCCAGAAGTTGTGAATTCTCCAACATTGGAAGTTTTAAAGAAGAGATTGGACAACCATTTGTCTGAAATGGTATTGGGTTTGAGCAGGGAGTTGGACTAGAAGACCTCCAAGGTCCCTTCCAACTCTGTTATTCCATTCTATCTGGCTTTTCTCTGATGAGACATGTTGTGTATGGTTGAGCTTCTGGCATAGCTCTCATCCTCCTTAGAGCATGCAAGCCCCACAGCCACTGGGTGATTATTATTATTATTATTATTATTATTATTATTATTATTATTATTATTATTATTATTATTATTATTATTATTATTATTATTATTATGGTTGGTTACACAGTCAACCAGATGTTTAGACTGGATTTGACATTTTTATCCACTTTTCCTCCTCAAAGTTATTATTACTTCTTCCAGATGTTCTTTATTGACAGGGAAAATGCAACTCATAGCATGAATGCAGAAAACATTCTGCTATATATTTTCTAAAGACTGACCCAACAATATGCACTAAACAACTCTGTTTGCACTTTATTTCTTTGAATGCTCTGGATTTTTTTTTAAATTAAAAATTGCCAGTTTAGTTTACTTTCTGGGGAGTTATTGACAATATTATGAGATAGATCCCTATTCTTCGCATTTTAAGATAAGGAATCAAAAAAGCTCATATAAATATGGCATAGGCCATCTATATTCAGAAAAGCTGTTTGGCACTAGGCTACAAAATAGGAGATTGTTAGTTTTACTCCCACCCAGTTGGTTGAGCTCAGGCCAGTCACTCTCTCTCTCAGCCCTAGGAAATAGGCAATGACAAACCACTTCTGATATCTTGCAAAAAAAATTCAGTGACTTTTTCAGCCATTTGGCAAGTATCATCACCATCAAAGACTCACATGCATAAATGTATATTCACTTGTGATCAGTATAACAGTGACAATATTATCTATTTTCAGTTATTATTGGTCCATTCTATCAGGGTTTTATGCACATGTATTTCCAAAAGTGAGGGGTTTCAATCACACTGTTACAATCACCTTGCCTTTTCTGATACCTCAATCTCCGTGGATTATAAAATGATATCAGCCTGATATTGCAGAGACCAGTCAGTTGGCACAATCACTACTTAAAGAGGAAAAAGTACTCCTGCACTGCATCCTATGAAGATACTTCCAATCCAGTATGTATTATTATTTTTATTTATTTGTCAAGTGATTATAAGATAACAGGTATAAGTATAAACATAGTTATGAATACATGAAATGGATACATATAAGAAAAAAAACAGTAGGAAAGGGACGGTAGGCATGTTGCTGCACTTATGCACACCCCCTACAGACCTCTTAGGAAAGAAATTATACCTCTCTTTGCCCACTGCATGGGAAATAACATGATAATTGTTCACATAAACTGGGCAGAACTTTTGCTCCTCATAAAAAATTATGGCTGCAACTGCTGTTTTTGCAGTTATCACCATCAAGCCTTTATCCTTGCACAGTCAGTTTATATTTGAAGGGATTGCGTGCATCCCAAAGAAGCAGCTGCACAGGAACCAGATCAGGGTGATTGCAAGGAAGGGGAAGGCAGCTTTAAAAATGAGATTCAATCTGGAGATGTTCTTGACAATGAGCTACAGTTGTGCATACAATCAGTAGAAGAGGTGGTTTTATTTTTTACTGCAGGCCATTCTTCTGTCGGCTTGCACCAAAATAAATGTTAGACGAATTCTAGAGATAAAAATACTGTTGAAGTCTGGGAGCTTGTCTTTACTTGTCCAATACAACCTTCAGTGCTATTTGGCAGCAGCTGTTTTAAGCAAGCAAGAAAGTGGGGGGGCGGAGAGAGCAATCTCTTCTCCCCTCCCCTCCCCCCTTTCTCCTCAAGGCAAACCGCATCCCTTGAATACTTGTTATTAGGGAGGCTATGAAGGGATTGCTCTCCCTTGCGGCTGCCTCCTGGTTTCACATTCATTCCTCAGGCCAACCCTAAGGCCAGCCATGACTTGTGTCAGTTACAAAAAGACATAATATTGGAAACAAATTGTCAATTACTGAACGATCAAGCCCTCCATTTGTTTGTTAAACTGGCTCTCAAATAGTCCAATTAATTATAACTGAGCTAATTATTAAGATGCACTGGTAGGCATGGCATCTCCTGTACCAGCTACAGCAAGTAAATCCCCCTTCCCTTTGCAGCACAGTCACTGTTGCAGGACTATATAGGCAAGTGATTTATCTCTGTCAAGCGAGTAAAATGATAATGCCAATTAAATCACACAAATAATTGCTGTTGTCTCCCAGTAGAATTCCCCCTTGCATATTCAGGTGGAATGTGAGTGAAGGATGATCAGAGGAGAGTGTCTGATATTAAGGGAAAGTCATTCCTCTACCCCACCATCTTTGTGATGCTCTCCTTTGCACAAGATGCTGCCTTAACAGCTCCTATAAGGCATCTTTTATGGAACTAGATAGAAGCAGAAATTCCCATTCAATATTTTCTTAATCTTTTCATCATTCCAGTCAATAAATCTGATATACTGCTGTCTTGAACCAATAAAGGTTACATAACATCCAGTGATGTTGAATTCATTGGATCTATGTTCCATTCCTTCTCTAATGTAGACATTGTAGTTTTTCATAGATTGCCCCACTCTTAATACTTCTCACAAATAAGTTACTCCATGGATGAAGAAGAATGAGTTGCTTCTATTCCAAGTCCAAAATCTGTCACAAACCAACATGTTGAGCCATGTCAGATGTAGGCATTCTTGAATAAATGTTAGTGGAAATCTATGACTTAAAGGTATATCTAGCAATAGCAATAACACTTAGATGCATATGCCACTTCACAGTGCTTTGCAGCCCTCTCTAAGTGGTTTACAGAGCCAGCATATTGCCCCCAACAATCTGGGACTTCATTTTACTGACCTCAAAGGATGAAAGGCTGAGTCAACCTTGAGCCAGTTGAACTGCCAAATTGCAGGCAGCCAGCAGGTAGCAGAAGTAGTCTTCCACACTACATTCTAACCACTGCGTTACCGCAGCTCATGTAAACTTTATATGAACTGTTATTTACACATTAGAAATGTGATTGTCTTATACATATGTGTATGGAACATAAGAAGAAATCAGAAGAGTCAGGTCAGTGGCCTATCAGATTTAAAACACTACTTCTTAATCTTGGTCAACCAGCTGTTTCTGAGAAATCTGGAAGCTGGACCTGAAGGATACTCTTATTGGTTGAGTTACTATGACATAACAGAACCTGTAAGAATAATGGGCATATCCAAAAGCAATACTTTTCTTGAACTCAATGAGCAGGTGGAAGTAGTGAAAGAAAGCCTTTGCACAGCTTCTTCTGGTACACCTGTTGTTCCTTTCCTGGAGTGGAGAGCCTTCAGACAGTCACTTGTGACATAGTATATTGTACATTGACTACCATGCTGACTGTATCAAAAGTAAGCCACGCAACCCAATACTCAGCTTCTACCCTCAACCACAACCCTACCTCAACCGATCCACCATCACCCAAGACTAGGCACGCACGCCCCCAACTACCTCAACTCCAACTACTGCCGGCCTTAAATGCAAACTACTCAATGCAAGAAGCCTCGTGAATAAAATACCTGAATTTCTCATCCTCCTAAATATGGCTAACTTCGACATTATATTTGTCTGTGAAACATGGCTCAATGCATCTCTCCCCGACTCCATTACCACAGTAAGAGACTATCATGTTTACCGATCAGATCATGAAAATCGTCAAGGAGGTGGTGTTGCTATATTCTATAAAAAATCCTTACATCTAAAAAATATCCAAGTTACCCAGGAGCTTGCTCTTCCTGAGACCATCATCTGTGAACTATCCTTAAATATCACAATTCAATTCTTACTATGTTACAGAGCACCTGATTATGACATCGAACATGTAAACAAGCTAAATACATTACTAACATGGGCTGCATCCTGCCCATACCCTTTTATCTTTCTTGGTGATTTCAATCTACCTCATATTGACTGGACCCTAAATGATTGTACAACTGAAATCATACACACAACCTTCTACAACGCTATTACAAATCTGGGACTGGAACAACTAGTAACCAACAACACTAGACTAAACAACTGCCTCGATCTCATCTTCTGCAATAGTTTGAATTTAATTTACGGAATACAAACTAAAGAACCCTTTTCCAGTAGTGACCACAATATGATTGACTTTTGTCTCAACATACATCCACACAAAAATCACCACAATGATGTAATCCCCAATTGTAACTTCAAAAAAGGCAACTATGATCTTATAGACAACGATCTCTCATCCCTGGATTGGCAATCTCTATTCACTGGATGCAATACTGTTGAAGACCATTACAACATATTTTTACT
The DNA here is from genome assembly GCF_049901735.1 of Notechis scutatus. Taxonomy (NCBI): domain Eukaryota; kingdom Metazoa; phylum Chordata; class Lepidosauria; order Squamata; family Elapidae; genus Notechis; species Notechis scutatus. The sequence continues at coordinate 27,551,457 of NC_142011.1, read as the reverse complement.
TGAAGTCAAAAGAGTCATCAAACTATATGTACCAACAACAACTCCCAAAACAAAACATAAAAGCAGTTTACTCATATCAATAAGAAAACTTCAATCCAAAAAGAGATCACTCTGGAGGAAAAACAAATCTGGTCACGTTACCAATTTCAAAAACCGATACAAAAATTTATGCCACCAGATAAAGACCGAATGCACCAATTATCACATTAAACAAGAGGAAAACCTTCTAGGCACCAATTCCACCCGTGCTTTTTACAATTTTGTAAACAACAAACTAAAAGACTCAAGGTCCATCCCTCCCTTGATAGGACCTGATGGTAAAGACTGCAAACGACGACACCATTAAAGCCAACATCTTTAACACATTCTTTGGCTCAGTATTTGTAAACAGCAATGGATCATGCCCAGTATTTCCTAGCCATACCACAGATAACAATAATGATCTAATACATATCGATTTCACAGAAGACAATGTTGAAAAATCACTACGCAATCTAAAACCATCTCTATCTATTGGACCGGATGGAATATGTGCCTACTTCTTAAGAAAGCTATCCACTGCCATAGCCAAACCTCTAAGCATAATCTTTGAAAAATCTTTCAGGACCAGCTCCTTGCCTAACCTATGGTCACAAGCCACAGTCATCCCCATCTTCAAAAAAGGGAGACCCAAGCCTAGTTGAAAATTACAGGCCAATCTCCTTATGCTGCGTCACCTGTAAAGTCATGGAATCAATTATTAACCAATCCATCATCCTCCACTTAGAGACAAATAACCTACTCTCCAATAAACAATTTGGTTTCAGAAAAAAACTATCCTGTAATCTACAACTCTTACACTGCAAAAACATATGGACGACACAACTCGACCAGGGCAAAGCAATAGACGCAATCTACATAGACTTCTGTAAAGCCTTTGATTCAGTGGTACACGACAAACTACTCCTAAAAATAAAATCCTATGGTATCTCTGGACAACTGAATAACTGGATAGAAGCATTCCTGTCAAACAGACAACAAATGGTCAAAATTGGGAGCGTCCTATCAAATCCAGTACCTGTCAATAGTGGTGTCCCCCAAGGCAGTGTTCTAGGACCAACTCTCTTCATACTCTACATAAACGACCTCTGTGATCATATCAAGAGCAATTGTGTTCTCTTCGCTGATGATGTAAAGCTGTTCAATACCACAGACAAGACTGCTACCCTACAAAAAGATCTTGACTATGTATCAGAATGGTCAAACAAATGGCAACTTCAAATCTCAACAAATAAATGCTCTGTCTTACATATTGGCAAAAAAAAATCAGAAAATAAAATACAAGCTGAATAGTCAAGAACTTGTTGATGACCCAAGCTCTGTAAAGGACCTTGGAATACTCACCTCTAATGATCTAAGTGCTAGAGCCCACTGCAACTACATAGCCAAAAAGGCATTAAGAGTTGTTAACCTAATCCTACGTAGCTTTTTCTCTGGTAATATCACACTACTAACCAGAGCATACAAAACATTTGCTAGACCAATACTCGAATACAGTTCATCAGTCTGGAACCCACATTACGTATCTGATATTAGCACAATTGAGAAAGTCCAGAAATATTTCACAAGAAGAGTTCTCCACTCCTCTACTCGTTGTAGAATACCTTATGCCACCAGACTTGAAATTCTAGAACTAGAAAACCTTGAATTACGCCGTCTTCGGTCTGACTTAAGCATGGTATATAAAATCATACATTGCAATGTCCTACCTGTCAGTGAATACTTCAGCTTCAACCATAACAACACAAGAGCACACAATAGATACAAACTCAAAGTAAACCGCACCAAACTTGATTGCAGGAAATACGACTTCAGCAATAGAGTGGTCAATGTCTGGAATACTCTACCCGACTCTGTAGTTTCTTCCCCAAACCCCAAAAACTTTAACCTTAGACTGTCTACTATTGACCTCACCCCTTTCCTAAGAGGTCTGTAGGGGGCGTGCATAAGCGCACCAACGTGCCTACCATCCCTGTCCTATTGTTTCTCTTATTCTTTTATTTTTCTTATATGTACCCATTTCATGTATTCACAACTATGTATACACTTATACTTATTGTCTTGTAAACAATTGGCAAATCAAATAAATAAATAAATAGTCACTTCATGGCTCAACTATTACAATGCACTCTGCACAGGGCATCCCTTGAAGACCACTCAGAAGATTGAACTGGACAAGAATGCAGTGGTACAAGCAGTTATGGACATGCCTTAGTATACTCATGTGATACCTCTGATCCACAAACAGCACTGATTGACAGTTTGCTGGCAAATGCAATTCAAATGCTATTTATTATCTATAAAAGCTTAGATGGCAAAGGGTCTGGTTACTTGAGGACCAACCCATCTATCTACCATAGTATCTGGTTGGCTAATAAAAGGCTCTGGATCAGTCATCTATCAGGAGCCATGAAGTGTCCTTCTTTGTTGAAGCACCTGCCCTCTAGAATGGTGGTCGCCAGCTGATGGGCTGCGGCCCACTGGTGGTCCGCAAGAAAATTGTGGTGGTCCGCAGAGAAATGTCACCCCCAGAGCACACCCCAAAGCAATTAATCCAGGCTGCATGGGAACACAAGGCTGTGCTGCCCACATGGCCCTCCCTACCCACTCACTCCTTACCTGGCAAACTTGCCTGCTAAGTTTCTATTTTTCCTTCCCCCGCCCCCAACCATCAGCTGTTCTGCTGTGCTGGGAGATTTAGATTAGCCAGAAAGAAAGAAACAGTTGGATTTCTTGCTTTCTAGCTAATCTTTAGATCTTCGGCTCTGCTTTTAAGCAGAGTCGAACTTTCCTTAGGACTGAAGGTTCTATTTGTCAGTGCAGACTCAGGTAGCCGATGTCAGATAGATAGATCTCTGAATGAATCTGTGATTCTGTAAGTAACTCAATCTGCCTGACTGCTTTGCCTGATTTTGGGTAAAAGTTGCACTTTTTAATAAAAATTAAATATTTACATGAATATTTATAATATTTATATACAAGTCATGCTCAGCCAGTCACATGACCACCAAGCCAAACCCACAAATTAGTCTATGCCCACAAAACTGGTTGTTAAGAAATTTGAATCCCACCCCTGCCTCTGTGTGTTTGTGGGGGGGGGGAGGAAGGTTAGATCAGATCTCTCTCTCTCTCACTCACCATGTCAGCAAGCCACTGTCAGTCAAAATTCATATTAGTGGTCCCCGAGATTTAAAATTATGAGTTTGGTGGTCTCTGAGGTCCAAAAGGTTGGCGACCCCTGCTCTAGAATGAGGTTCCATCTGAGAAGCAGTAACTCACTCCTTGATGCCATTCAGGAGGATTTTCAAGAGTTAGCTATTCTCCCAAGCTTTGGGCTAAGGTGGCTGGTCCCCAAAGTTGATAGTGATAGTCTGGTTTGCAGGATTCTCCATATTGTTCTTTTATTTCTTTTCTAGTTTGATTCTTCTGCTGCACTGTTTTATTTTTATTGTCTTGGAGTGCTTTTTGTTTGTTCGTTTTGAAATTTGTTCTAGAATTGGATTGTACCAAATTAAGTAAAAAAAATTAAATCTTAGCCTGAACCAATCCTATGACCTATATTAAAAGTTAGCCTTTAATCAGGATTATACAAAATGGATCAATATAATATATATCTGAGTACATGCAAAATGCTTTTACCTTAGCATTTAATTATTGAATAACTAGTTGGAAGAGTAGATTTGAAGATAAAACTCCAGTCATGCAACATGCATGATTCACACAGTTTGTGTATATTTACATATATGTAAGTAGACATACTATGGGATGTCAGCAAAGAGGAGAAAGATCATATATTTCATAAGATAATCACTAAAATTGCAGAATAAAATGAATCTATATTTATGAATACATGACTGCAAGTATACACAATACAGCAAGAATTACCTAAAATTGTTCTGAAATAAATTCATGAACTACCTTCAACATTCCACTATTCATATGCAACACAAATTAAAGAAGGAGATGTGTCCCCATACCCTGCCCTTTGCCTGCCACATAATATTACTAACACATGATTTTAGATCTGGACAGACACCATATTAAGAGGACAGAGCAGTCTAATCGAATCTTGGATCTTATTCAATTAAACACTGAGGATGTAGATGTGTAACCTTGTTAATATCATGTTTAGTTGAGGCAGAGGAAAAGAAAATTAAGATATACTTGGTGTTGTTGCTAATTAGAAAAATTGAGACTTTGCATCTGGGTAATCCAGAGCAACATGTGTTGCTAGCAGATGTGAATTCATTACACAGCTGCAGCAAAATAGATTGTGCCACAGGAGCAACAAAAGACTCAAAATCAGATTCCTTTAGACATGAGTGTAGTACCTTAGTCTCCCTAATTTCCCTTCCAACACATCATCATAAGAATAGAGAAGCTGAGAAGAGGACATAGATTTTTTTCATTTTAAGGTTTGCACTGTAGCAACCCAAAATTAAAGAATTATTACTTCATTTCTATCAACATTTCTTTCTGAACACTTTATTTCTAAACTGCAAAGATGAAAAGCTGTCCTAGAAAAAGCAGGAAAAACAGTCTTGATTTGCTGAAACAAATTACCATGATCCATCACCGAACCCTTGAAAAAAAATCATGTTTGAGATGATTAATTTATATAACATCTGTCCTGCAAAGATATGATCACTTCAAGACATATATGAGATTTTTAGGAGACCTACAAGATGCTGGTGAGTTATAAAATCTCTTAATTGATTGCTAGTAGAGAAAGCATTCAAAATGTTGTACAATAATCATATCTACCTTTTAAAATGATCTTTGGGGGTGAGCTTAGGAAAACTGTTTGGGCCTTTTCTGCCTGTATGCTACTGACTTTGGCAATTTGGCATTAAATTAGTCCATTATAGTTTGCTCCAAAAATCTGTTCTGTACTTTTCTCCATATTTTTAAGTGGAACATGTAATAGAACAGTTGTCTATAGCAATGTGTCCATAGATGTAACATTAAAATACAGTGTCTATCCAAAATAAAAGAGCAGTTTCAGAATAAGTGAATGATTGCATACTGCAAGGCAAACATGCTTACTGAGTGGTGCAGAAAAGTGAGGATCCCAAAAATTGTTACATGGAGCATTCACCCTTCTGATGATTCAGTGGAACTTTGTTAATCCCTTTGCAAAGAGTCACTGCACTGATTTTTGTTGTTGAATTGCCTCAAAGAACATGTCATGAAGATAGGAAATCAACTGACTACAACATTAGTTGTGGTGGTGCAGTACTGTACTGCAGGCTACTTCTGCTGACTGCCAGCTGCCTGCAATTTGGCAGTTCAAATCTCACCAGGCTCAAGGTTGACTCATCCTTCCATCCTTCCAAGGTCGGTAAAATGAAGACCCAAATTGTTGAGAGCAATATGCTGAGTCTGTAAACCTCTTAGAGAGGACTGTAAAGCACTGTAAATAAGTCTAAGTGCTATTGCTATATTGAAGCAATATTTGTTTTAAGTGCGTTTCATGCATTGTCTTAAGACCCACACAAGTAAATAATGATGAACAAATGATGGCTTAGTATTCTGTATGAACCAAACCATGGAAAAGCACTAGTTCAGTAGCAATAACATTGAGATTCTCTGAAATACCAGAATGAGCTAGCAAAATCTGGGCTGCATCAATCTGGAAAACCACTAGATGACAGCAGAAACATACAGAAAGCAATAATATATTACTGCCATCTTGTGATTATCTGGAGCTTTGCAGCTCAGATCTGGCAGCCCTTTAGGCAGGTAACCTAGAGGGTGCTATGTAACATCTGTAGATACATTAATGCCTATAGATACCATGGTGCGGACTATACAAAGCTGAGTATGTATGTTGGGTTGGTTCATGTCAAAGAATACAACTCCAAAGTTAACATGGCAAGATATTTGGACTCTATTGCATCATAGCTGCTTGTATCACATAGTATAATTGATTCTGAAGAACTTGAAAACTTTCCACCATTTTGGTTGGTCTTATTAGAGAAATTGTCAAATTTAGATTTATTATAGTTTACATTGTTAGATTGCAACCCTTAGCATATTTCATACAAATGTTTACATAATGGAACTCCCATGAAAAAATGACTAGGAAGTATATAGCAGGAATATGCTATAGGTAGAGATCAACAGAGATCAAGAAAGGGTCAGATAGAAAAGAAGTTGCAGTGAAAGCTTCCACTCAAAAGAAGAAGCTAGGAGGGAAACACAATTTCTTTGTTGTGATGCTTTAGGCTAACCATTATTCACCACCTCCCCCCCCCCACCCCCATATTGCATCTTTCATGATTTGCTTAAGTGATTTTAAATTGGTTTTGCAATGGAGGTTAACAGAGATGGCAAAAAAGTGACCCCAAAAATCTATGAAATGAAACAGCCATTGCAAAGCCACTGAAGTCCTCAACAACTGTTTTACAATTGGTGCTGTAGCCTATGAACTACCTTCAGAATAGGAGGGAGGGAGGAAAGAAGGATGGATCTTGGTTGCACGTCAGGAATATTAATACTTGTGGCTGCACAAAATGGGTTATGTAAAATCTATATTAGTTTATATTTGTCACACAACTGCAATTAAGATGTTTTTGAAAAACTGCTACTTCTCATAGCAGAAATTGGTGGGATTCCACCGGTTTAATACCTGGTTGGTGAGCACACGTAGCATTCGAAAACTGCCAATTTACAGCTCTAAAACTTCTACTGCACCACCGGTGAGTAAAACAGCTAAGGTGCAGCAATCCATTGTGCTGTGCCTCAGCTGAGCTGCAAAACAGGGAAATATAGGGCAGGTGGGAGGAGCCAAACGATTGTCATTCGTACCGGTTCGCCTGAACCAGTGTGAACTGGTAGCAGCCCACCAGTTGCTGGGAGGGATGGAGGGAGGGATACAATACTTGTGTATTTAAACCATGGCTACCCATACCAATTTGATCACAAAAAACTGAGCAACCCTTAGATAACAGCAAAGTGTGTACAATATCTTCCTGTTTTCTAATCTGACGTCAGTGGAAATGGTGATGATAACAATGTAGATGATAAAGAGGTAGATTTATATATTTAGCTTAAGGCAACTACTGTACAAATTTACTCCTTCAAGATCCAATAAAACAAAACTTAATCAAAGGCTTTGCTGAACCTAGAACAGTAGCAATCTTTCTTCTTTGAGTTGCTGCATGCATTAACCCTGGCAGCTGCCGGAGCCTGTTGCAGTAAAGGGGTGTGTGCTGGGGAAGGGGATCTCAGCATTTAATTTGAATTGAGAATGCTGCTTGAAATCAAGCACTTCATGCATTAAAAATCTCCAGAGGTCAGGTAATAATTAGAGCAGGAGATATCAATTACATTCTTGGTATCCAAGACTTCACTGCAGAATAATGGAGGAAGAAGAGGGAAATTCAGAATTTTGAAAACTCCTTTTTTTCCCCTCTCCCTTAAAATCTTGACAAGTTTTAAAAAGCACCATCATTCGATTTCCTGACTTTTTGAAAAGATTCTCAGATATTGTGAAATATTTCAGATCTTGCCCCTGTTATAGGAAGACTCTCTTCTCTGCAGTAGCTTTTGTGTATACAATTTATACGTAGTCACACCCCTAAAATAATGATGTCCCCAAAGGTCCCCAGAGACTTACTTCTATAGAAGTTTCATTTCATTTACTGTTCCTCTCATTGCTTGCTTGTCTTGTGTCTGGTTAGAACAGAATATACAGCCATGAAGCCTCTCTTCTCTACCTCACTCCTTTTTGAAATCTTAAATTAAATTCTATGCTCCCTCTTCTCTTATTATCCACATTTCTCTGTGTAATTTGTTTCAGATACACACTTTCCCTTTGCCTGCATTCTGTTAATCATTTACTTAGTTTCTTTTGTGTTGCATATATATTTTATTTTTTATATACTTACGTAGGTTGTCACAGATACAGGGAACTTATTTGTTTTCTTTAAAAATATGTTATTTATAATCAGTATGAAACCCACTGGAGCTGGAGATAAACCACACGGCTCTCTCAAGACAGAAGTGCAAATTTTCAGTCCTCAGGACTCTGGCACCCCTTGCAATTCTTGAATGTAGTCCCAGAATCTTTCAAAGCTGGTGTCATATTTTTTATTTGATAAATTAAATGTAAATGAGATTAATTTCTGTTTGGTTTCATCCACTGCTTTTTGAGGAATAGGATAGATATACAATTTCAAAGCCAGTTACCACTTTTTCCTTCACTCAAGAAAAAAAAATAGTACATTTTTACCCTGTGAAAGGTGGAAGTGGCAGCAGCAGAATTGTTTCTATTTGGCATTGCCATTATGTAGTGTTGCCATTACCACTACCACACCCCAAAATCAAATGTTCAAAACCCTCTGAGCAGGAACAATAAGTGGTTTGATGTGTTGGAGCCAACCCACTTATACTACAAAGTATAAGCATTTGAGGGGCTGCCACAAAGAAGAGGAGGTAAACTTATTTTCCAAAGCACCAGAAGGCAAGGCAAGAAATAATGGATGGAAATTAATCAAGGAGAGAAGCAGCCTGGAATTAAGAAGAAACGTCTTAACATGTGGCAGGCAAAAGGGACAATTAGCCAGTGGAACAGCTTGCCTTCAGAAGTTGTGGGCGCTTCATCGCTGAAGGTTTTTAAGAAAAGACTGGTCAGCCACCTATCTGAAATGGTATTGTGTCTCCTGCTTGAGCAGGGGGTTGGACTAGAAGACCTCCAAGATCCCTTCCAGCTCTCTTCTGATTGAAATGATGGCATAAAAAAAGATAAAAACGTTTTATATTATGGGATTGGTATCATCACACAGGAAGTAATTATATCACCATATTCTGCATTGGTCAGACTCTACCTGTGAACTATGTTGATTTCAGGGTATTATATTTAAAAAGACTTTAGCTTAACGGAAATTAAATAAACAAATAAATAAATAAGAGCAAGGATGAAGATCAAGATATTGGAAATTAAGCCGCATCAGAAAAGATTCGGGAAATTGGATCTGTTTAGCTTTCAGAAGCCATGGGATCCATCCATCAGAAAGGTCTTCATGTTGATTCCTGCACTGAACAAAGAGTGAGATTTATGGGCTAAACAGACCCTAAAATGATGCGACATTTGAGAGAGAGAGAGAGAGAGAGAGAGAGAGAGAGAGAGAGAGAGAGAGAGAGAGAGAGAGGGAGAGAGAGAGAGAGAGAGACTCTGGCAATTAGCCTAAGTTATCTTGTTAAAATCTAATAATAAACCACCTTTAGCCACCCATTGCCCATCTCCAATGCCACCTGTTCAGCTCAAGAAGCCAGGCTGGTTCTGGTGGAGAGAGAACAAGTGAAAAATTAACTGCTGGAAATTAACTTCAAGCATCCAAGTGATTAAACCATTGTGCTGTGATAGTATATGATCCTCCCTTTCTTCAGCAATTAAGGCTCTATTGATCTGATAATGTGAGAAAAAGAACTGGCACAGTAACACACATTTAGGCTGCTGTAGTGAAGAGTGATCGTCTATTGTTCCAGGCTGTACAACATTTAGCTGAGGGATTGATTACCAACATATTCCCTTCACACTATTTCCTCTTGCATCTTTCACTTTTCCCCTAAACCCCTCCACTATCATGTATGACTCTTGCTCATAATTTTTATTAGAATCCTTTGCTTAAAAGAACGGTGACAGCCAACATCCTGAGATGGGATAACTAAATTTATAATGTTTCGGATTGTGGCATATATCCAGATCTAATAAATATGACAAGAGGAGGAAGCTTTAATTCATTGATGTTATATATCTATTCCACCTTTTCTTAAGGAACTCAAGGAGTTTAAAACAACTTTCCGCAAAGTGATTTACAATTACTATGGTTGGTCGCACAGAAAGCCAGATATTCAGATTCAGTTTGGCACTTTTGTCCAAAGTCCTTGCCAAGAACCCGGGATAGGCAGACATTGGTGTTTATCATCATAGGATATAAGTTGTTTCAAATAAAGACACCTTTAGCTATTTGTCAGTGCCGATGGTGTGCAAGAGTGTTATTATCTGTTCACAACAATGTGAAATCAGCTGTCATGTTGTTGTTTTTTAGCTAGTGTTAGCCTTCATACATAGTGAGTTTTTTCCCAGGAACTTAAGATGTTGTAACATATCAGTGTAGTATATATGAAAATCCAAGCAGGGTGGCCCTTTGTAATGAACAAATTTTGTCAATGTGCAAATTTTCTACTTCCCATTCAGGATTTTTGATGGCAAAAAAATATACCAAAAACCACTGGGATCACAACAGCCAATTTATGCCATGATCTTTCCACTTCAATTTTCAGACCCTGATACATACTCTATGACTATTATTAAGTGTTGTACCTGATGATTCTTGACTCTTGATGAATGTATCTTTTCTTTTGTGTACACTGAGAACATTTGCACCAAGACAAATTCCTTGTCAAATCACACTTGGCCAATAAAGAATTCTATTTTATTCTATAATTCATATGTTTAATAGAGGTTATTTTCAACCTTGTGAGCACCTTAATCGTATGGTTTATTATAGGTGCTAAGTCTTTCTTGAAAACTACTTTCAATGTTGGTAATCTTTGTCTTTTTACTGGTAATTCTGCAAATGCTACCGTTTTTTTTCTGACCATATACTTAGTACATGCAAGAAGATCATACAAACTGATTATAAGCCATAATATAACACACTTATCAAAATGATTCATTGGCACATCTATAAAAATTATCATGTGCCGGTAATAATAGTGGGAACATAAGAACATATAGTTGAAAAAGTAGTGAAAAACAAGCAAGTTAAAACATTATGGAGTTTTCTAATACAAACTGATTCGGCTGAAAACACACCAGATGCAACTGTGATGGAAAAGAAGAAAGTGTGAATAAGTGACATGGCAATACCAAGATGTAGTAGAATAGAAGACAAAGAATTGGAGAAGATCTGTTGCTAAAGGCAATTTTTTTCTTTTAACTGCTTTACTCACTTTATATGAGTTATCACACACATACTGTATAAATTAAGATATTAATTTTAATATGGAAACCATGTTGAAAAATGTGCATTGGAACAAACAAGAAATTATGTAGCATGAGAAAAATCCTCTCTAATGCCCGTAAATGTGGTCTGCATTTTACAAAAATGAATTATCCTTTTTTCAAAGGGGGTGGTTCTTTTTTGACAATTTTGAAACTCCCCTTTTGGAAGTGATTTGTACCAAAACCATAAACCATAACCATAACTCTAATTCTTGTGCAAGGACCACGTTAATCTTCTCTGTATCATTCCAATTCTAGCATTTAGTATCAGCATTCAGAAGCTACAGCTGGTGCAGAATGTGGCAGGGTAGGCAGTTCTTGGGGGCTCCAGGGTGTCCCATGTTACACTGCTGTTCAGTGAGCTGCATTAACTGCTAGTTTGTTTTAAGATATTGGTTATCACCTTTAAAGCCCTTCATGGCATGGGTCTAAGTTATCTGAAGAACTGTGTCACCCCAATGGGATTGACCCACCCCACCTCCGCTGGCAGAAGGTGCATGCTGTAGACTCCAACAGTCAAGGAATTTGGGGTAGATAGGGTCTAGGAGAAGAATCTATTCCATTGAGTTGAGATCTACAGCCATCCTACTGATCTTCGATAAGGACTTGAAGACCTGACTCTGCCAGTTGACCTGGTATTCCAACATGGGTGCACCATTCTGAAGGTGGCTATTGGGTTAAGAAAAAAAATTACTTCTCCCCATGTGCTTTGGTGCTCCTCTCACCCCATCTTTTAATTTACTCATTATTGTTTTTATTATTTATCATTGTAATGTCTACCAGTTTTAGTATTTGTAAGCCACCCAGAATCATCTCTAGATGAGATGGATGAGACATTAATCAAATAAACAAACAGATAAGCAAAAAGCTTCAAACCCCAAACATCAAAGTGGTTAAATCAATTTACCCTAGCTTTGGGCTAAAGTTTTCAGTAGTTATATTGCCCTGACTTGCTTGAATATTATAATGGTCAATTAAATTATGTATTTCAAAATACTACAGTAATAGTCTTTGGAAACATCCATGTATTATACAAAAATATTAATACATTTCCTTTGTAAAATAAAAAAGGTTTCTATCAGGTCACTGAAGCAAAATTTAAATCAGGGATTGCCACGCCTGCAAATTTCTTAGAAAGATGCACTATAACTTATTGTATTGTGACTCTGCAGGTGTTTTTTCCCCCCACTTTAGATTAGGTTCATCCAATTGTTTTGTTTTTAAGACTATGGTTTCAATCTACTTTGAGAAGATTTTCTCTAAAAAGCGGGGGGGGGCGTACGTGCGTGTATATAATTTGCATATATAAGTAAATAAGTATAATCAAATAAAACATAAATATGCTTTCTAGGGAGAAAAATATTTTCTTCTATATTAATATACACCATATACAACTGCTCTTCTAGCTTGTAGTTAACCCAGCAATTTACTTGATAAGACTAAAATTAGAACCTCAGACAGGTCTGTACTCCCCACCCATTCTTGAATCCATGTTCTTGACCCAGTCTAAGTAACAAAATGGGTTAAGCATGATCTAATGTGCCACATCCTTGCCCTTTTGCCTTGTCCTTAGGTGCATACATATGGTAAGTTGCATTCCTCTCTTGTTAACCCCATTAAGTTTGGGTCTGTGCCAGTCATGGAAGAACTAATGCATATGCACACCTGTCTGACCATAATGACCTGCCATTATCATTTTCCACCCCTCTCTTTGATTGATGGCTATTATATGCATAATGACCCTTAGGTTTTCTTTTCCCCCTTTTTGTTAGGATTTGCTAAAGCAACCTGCAAATTAATTTAATATCCTCTTTTGGTTGGTAGCTGTAGAACTAGGGCTTGAGGCTGATGATGCGTAAACCATTTGTGGCATGTATTTAATCTCCGGACAATGGATAGAGATGTTAGTGCATGCTACACTAAGTTCTATTTACGCTGGCTATTAAGTGCAGTCAAGCTGAAGGCAATTGGAGCACATTACAGAGCCTAATGGGAAAGGAAGCTAAACAACAGTACATTAAAGACTGAAAATGAATTAAGAGGGAGACATGATAGAGAAAGCAGACAAGTAAAGGGGTTTGTCCATCGATAACTCTTATTGACAGGACAAATATTCATATACTCCCAATCTCCCCAACTAATTTTGATATTGGGTATCCACTCAGATGGATCAGTTGGGATGACAATTACAATCAGCTGCAGTTTAATGCCAAAAGGTAGGATAGGTTGTTTTCAAGCTGTTTAGTTTGCTTACAACAGCACTGAAATTCATCCAGTCACCTTCCAGGGTCTGATGCCATTGACAGACACTTGAGAGGAAATGAGAACATTCTGAGTCCAACGTTGGTTTGTGGATTTCATGAGTACACAAAACTCATGAACTTTCTTTATAAAATTCAGTCTCCCTTATTTGACCTTTCTTCATTGGGGGGGAGAAAATGTGGTTTTTATGGTGTGATTATTAAAGAGCTGAGAATCAAAAGATCCTGATTGTTCTATTGCATATCATCCAGTGGTTTATTTTCAAATTAATCTTTTCTCCACTCCTGTCTTATAGCTAAGAGTATGTCCTGTATTTTCTCTTCCTAGGATGTCTCTGGTTGTGTACCTGGAGTTGGAAAACAGAAAAATAGAAATATGATCCAAAGTAGAAATCAATATATCCATGAGGCTATATTGCAATTATTGAAAGAAACCTTAGAAAATATTTGGTCCTGCTCATTGCAGGTTTCATACAGCATCCCAGATAGATGACAATCCGGCTTCTATTTGAAGATCTCCAATGAAGTTGAACTGAGCAGTTCATAAGCATCCTATGTAGGTTCATATCCTCTCAATTGCCTCTTCTGTAGGCTAAACAAGCCCAGTTCCATTAACTGTCCCTCGTATATCTTGGTTACCAAACCCTTCACTAGCTTGGTAGCCATTCTCTGGGCACCAAATGGAGTCTGACTAAAGCAGAAGACAATGGAATAATTATGGTCTGGACTCTCAGCTCCTGTTAAAATATCCTAAAACACCATCCAGCTTTTTTACAGCTATATCACATAACTGCATCACCTTTAATTTGTCATCTATAAACATGCCACAGATTTCTGCCCACCCAATTGTGCATTCCATTTTTTTTCCTACCCAGATGCAGAATGTTACATTTCTCCCTTTAATTTCCAGGCTGTTCATTTTAATCCACTGTTCAAACTCATCTACATGTTTCTAATCTTCTCTCTCTCCTCTAAAATCTTACCCATTTCATTCAGTTTTGTGACATCTGCAGACCTGAGAAACATTTAATCAACTCCCTCATCCATGTCATTGATAAAAAAAATATTGGACACTATAGAGCCAGGTGTCCTATCCCTGGATATTTCCATTCAAGCTTTACTAAAATAAGACCAGCTGGGAACAATCAGTATGAGAAACAGAGCTTGAACAACTGTTTCTGAATTTTCAGCATGACAGGACATTTTATCGTCCCATTGCTGAATTCCTTCGCAGCAATGTATTAAATTGTCCCTATTAGATGTGAAAGCAATGGTATAACTCTTATCATGCTCAAGATGCAGCAAATGTTCAGTGTGAATTAATCAAGACGGAGCCAAAAATGATTTTCTACTTTCCTTGTTAAGTTTGGTGAGGAAAAAAATGTTTTCATTTTGTTTTGGATGTGTGTGGGGGGGGCGTTAAATTTTCATGAAGGTTCATGGAAGTTCTCGAAATCTTTTTAGGTGCAAAGGTGTACATGTATGAGAGAGTTATGATGTAAAAACATTTTCCAGCAGCCTCCTCAGGTCCACAAAAATAAGACTTTGTGAGGAAACTCTTCCTGTGAACCTTTTCAGATTGGGAAATGTGAGGAAATCTGCAGAGAAATGTATCAGGAAAAGAAAATGTGTCAGGAGGTGTGAAAGCAGCCTCCATCTATTTGCACAACAAGAAAGCTCAAAAATTCTGCTAAAAGGAATTCTATTTTTTTAAAGAAAACTTTTGAATCAAACTAGTGATTTGACTTGTCTTTTAGAATATTTTTTTCAACTCTCCAGTGTGGTCTACAGGTCTAGGACTCCCCCAGTAATCTCCCTTCAAAGTATTATTCAGGGCCAGCTCTGCTTGATTGATCAAGGTCCATTTAGTTCTGCCACCTTGAAAATAGGACTGAAAATCACATTATTTTCCATAAGAAAAAAAGCTTTCAGGATTTTAGCACAATATTAGAAGCTCTACAAGTCTTTCCTTCTAATAAATGGTTGGATTTACCTGACTGCAGCTTGAACAAGTGAGATGAAAACACACATTGTAGCATATATAATCCTTGGTTTAGCATTCTAAATTCCTATTTTGCTTTGGGAAAGAAAGGAATTCACTCAATTTACTATATCTGGGTTTTGTAGAAGTGCATTATCATTATTATTATGCTTTGTTTTGTTTTTTTAAAGCCTAGTACAGTTCTGTTATAACTCAGGAGCTGCTTTAATTGGCAAAGTCTATTTATAGGACAAATAACTAGGAGCCCCTTGGGGTTTTTGTAGTCAAACACAAACGTTTAAAAGAGAGAGAGAGAGAGAAAATCTAGTGTTTGCTTTTCAAAACATTCAGCAATAAAACATTTTCCCTAGAGATTTGCAAACTGTTCTGTAGCCCAAATCTACCTGCGTAAAACTAAGATTAGTCATGTAGACTAATTCTTCTTCATGAAGGTCCTTCTCAGCTTCAATTCACATATTCCTTCATTTTATGAAATAGAAGCAGCACTTAGACTTTATATACCACATCATCACAGCATTCTCTAAGTAGTTTGCAGAGTCAACATATTGCCCCCGACAATCTGGCTCTTCATTTTACTTACCTTGGAAGGATGGAAGGCTGAGTCAACTTCAAGCCAGTCAGGATCAAACTCCTGGCA
Organism: Notechis scutatus; assembly: GCF_049901735.1. NCBI lineage: Eukaryota > Metazoa > Chordata > Lepidosauria > Squamata > Elapidae > Notechis > Notechis scutatus. The sequence continues at coordinate 27,535,504 of NC_142011.1, read as the reverse complement.
TTGGGCAGAGTCAGCTGGCAATATTGCATTCTAAACACTGTGGCACCACAGCTCATGATCTAAAATCAGGGGTGTCAAACTGGCAACCTGCAGGCCAAATGAGTCACACACAGGCCATGCCCATCTCGGCTCCACAAAGGCAAAAAATATCATGATACATCCCGTGACATGATCAAGTTTGACACACATGATCTAGATAAATCTCAATCCCTCCACAAAACTCTCTGCTTCAATTTCCTTCTGCCAGGCTCAGCATCTCCTTCCTCTTCCCATTTTTTGCAGATTGAAGTAGCCATAAGAAACAAATGCCCTTCATTAGGAAGGAATGCAACTCAGGAATACAGAATCTGTTTTACCCGTTGAAAACAGATATAGGATCTACAGAAGCTGGCTGTCACATGCTTTCCATGAATGTCAGGATTGCACAAAAAAATGGTATTACTGTGAGGAGGTGGGAAACACATAAAAAACAGCAATGTGTCCTAAAATAAGCTCATTGTAATTTAAAAGCAAAAACAATATTGAAAACTCTGTTTCTTTTCCCCTTAGAAACCCAGCCTTGAACCAACAAAAGCTTGCATGTATATTCTTTCAATTCTATGGCTTTCTTCAGGGGTAGGATTCAAATTTCTTAACAACTGGTTCTGTGGGCATGGCCTAATTTGTAGGTGTGGCTTGGTGGTCATGTGACTGACTGGGCATAGCTTGGTGGTCATGTGACTGGCTGGGCATGGCTTGTATGTAAATATTATAAATATTTATGCAAATGTTGATTTTTTTATACAAAAAGAGCAACTTTTACCCAAAATCAGGGAAAGCAGGCAGGCAGATTGAGTTGCTCACAGAATCACAGATTCACTTAGAGATCTATGATTCTGCAAGCTGCTACCTGAGTCTGCACTGAAAAACAGAAGCTTCAGTCCTAAGGAAGATTCAGCTCTGCTCTCAGGCCACTTTCACCCCCCCCACCACCACCACAACCCCTTGAATACCACCCCTGATTGGGCCTCAGGGAAGCCTCTTGGGCAAAGGCAAAGCAGTACAACAGCAATTTAGATTAGCTACAAAGCAAGAAATCCAATGATTTCCTGCTTTCTAGCTAATCTAAATCTCCTGGCACAGCTGATAGTCAGAACAGCGGATCATTGGGGGGGAAGAAAAAATGGCAACTTACCAAAAATTAGGCAAATGCAGGCAAGTTGGATGGTGCACATGCCAGGTAAGGAGTGACTGGGCAGGGCGGGCAGGGAGGGGCAGGGCCAGCCAGTGGCACAGTTTATCAGTTCTCCGAACTGCACAGAATCATGACAACTGGTTGTATAGAACCGGTCCGAACAGGTAGAATCCCACCCCTGGTTTTTTTGCTACGGAAGTTCAGTCTACTTTTTCTCTTTCTTTTCCTTACACATATCTGTGATCTGTGTTTCTCCCTTTACATCTTGAAGGGATACACAGCAATTTCTGGCAGAGACAGGGGTTTGATTCTACCGGTTCAGACTAATTCTATAGAACCAGTTGCTACGATTCCCAGTAGTTTGGAGAACCAGTAAAACAGGCCCCTGGCTGGCCCTGGCCCTGCCCCTCTCCACCCACTCCTCTGTTCCCTACCCAGTCAGTCCATATTGCGCATGCATGACATTGCGTGCATGCGCAACAATCACTGACGGCATTCTCCCCCAGTCCTCCCTACCCAGTCACTCCTTATAGTGCATGTGCTCTACATCGCATCCCACATTTTCCCTCCCACCGCCATCACTCCCAGCAGCAGCAGCAGCAGCCAGCCAGCCAGCCAGCCAGCCAGCCTTCTACCATCTGATCTCCTGAGGTGAGTGAGGTTCTGCAAGCCCTGGTTGCCTACATGCCACTGCTGCCACCAACCCCAGTTGAGTCCCGACTCCTGGGCTGGCCTAGGCCACCACCGTCATGCTGCCAACACCGCCCTCACCATTGCTGCCATCACCACCACACCCCGGCTGAGTCCTGACTCCCCGGCCAGCCTAGGCCACCACCACACTCAGCACTCGCATCCTAGCAAGTTTTTTCCCCCACCCCCCACTTGCCTGGCTTGCTTAGCCACCAGCGCCACAGCTCCATGTGGCACTCATGGCCTAGCAAGCTTTCCACCCCTTCCTAACCAACCGGCCATTTGCTAAGCAATTTGATTTGCCAGTCACGTGACAACCTGCCACATCCACTCTGTCACATGGCCACCAAGCCACACCTAGCCGGTCACGTGACCACCAAGTCACACCCACAAATTCAGCCACTACCACAGAACTAGTTGTTAAAATTTTTGAATCCCACCCCTGGGCAGAGACAATGTTAGAAATATGCTTTTTAATCACTTTATTGTAGAAATGTAGTTATGCAAATTAATAGAGTAATCTGTTCATTGCAATTTCTTTCAATGTTGTATTTTTGTAACCTTAAATTTGTGTTCTTCTGGTTTCCACAGTTGTTTTCCAAAATAAAATAAAATAAAACATTTGTGCAAAAATGTGTTTGATGGTCATTCATTGTAGAGGATACAGGAAAGTCTTGAGAGGAAAAGGGAGGACACAAGGGGGAGAGCTACTGCCAAAGCAAAGGTCAGATAAGTAGGGCTCAAACCCATACCAAGAAAATAACTTGAGAAAACATATCAGACAAGCCACTCCCTAGTTCATATGAAGATAAAGTGAAGGAGGGAAAAGCACATTCAGACTTGCAAGTCCTGTTACTATAGCTGTTACAATAAAAGTAGTCCTGGCCCCTAGAGCATTGCTTTCTTAGTCTGGTCTATGTTATTGGGTTTACATGCACCTATCTCCTGGTACACATTTTTGCCAGTCATTACGGTTCATCACACAATCAGCCAGATGTTTAGAATGTATTTGGCATTTTTGTTGACCTACCAAGTCCTTCCCAAGGACCTGGGATTATTTATATATTTCTCTACTGCAAATTCTGAAGGAAAAAAAAAGGAAAATGATAGTTGAATTCTAATCTTAAGATTTATTTCATGCCCCAGTTTAGCATATCAAAAAAATAACCTATTTGAACTTGGATTGAATCAGAGGTTACTTACTTTGACTCAGAGCCCTGTCTGAGAAAGATACCTGTCTCCTAAGAGGGAGAAAAATATGTACAGTTGTAGCATTTTCATTTTTCTATAGAGTAGGGTGCAATTAGCATAGACATTAGAGAGACATCTAGAAATACACACATCTTTGGAGTTAAACATAGTTCTAGATGTACGTCTACTTCTATCTCTACTTCTACCTCTACCTATACTGCCTAAAATTGTTTGGGGACAAGACTACAAAGCATTTGAAGGCATAATTTCTCCTACCAAATAGACTTAGGGGCTTTGATTTGTTTAAGCAAATATTTAAATTTGGAAATGGTTCTTAAAAATATAAAATAGTTTGTGATTGTTGATGGCAAGTATTTTGGCTTGGATTGTGTAATTGTAATCTTGTCTAGGTTCAGTGTGTTGCAACTGATATTCAAGGCTCTTTTCATTACAACTAATCTGTGTTAGGATTTCCAAGATTGTCTAAATAGGAGCACCCAATAAACCAATCCCTGTGGCTGATAGACCTCTAAGTCATGTCTTGCTTCATTCTCTCCATTGCCCCATCCTAGGGAACTATTCAGAAAAGATGTCCAATTCAGTTGAATTTGGCCACAGATTGGACCAAAGCAACCTTTTTAAAGTGGTTATTCAAACTTTGGTCTAATCCAGTGCATATTCCTAGTAACTATTGAAAGAAGCTATATTTCTGTTCATTTATTTATTTATATTTATATTTATATTTATTTATTTATTTATTTTGATTTGTCAATCACTTACAAGATAATAGGTATAAGTATATACATACTTATGAATACATGAAATGGGTACATATAAGAAAATAAAAGAAACAATAGGACAGGGACGGTAGGCACGATTGGTGCACTTATGCACGCCCCCTACAGACCTCTTAGGAAAGGGGTGAGGTCTATAGTAGACAGTCTAAGGTTTGGGGAAGAAACCACAGAGTCAGATGGAATATTCCAAACATTGACCACTCTGTTGCTGAAGTTGTATTTTCTGCAGTCAAGTTTGGTGCGGTTAACTTTGAGTATGTATCTATTGTGTGCTCTTGTGTTGTTATGGTTGAAGCTGAAGTATCCATTGACAGGTAAGTCATTGCAATGTATGATTTTATATACCATACTTAGATCAGACCGAAGACGGCATAATTCAAGGTTTTCTAGGTCTAGAATTTCAAGTCTGGTGGCATAAAGTATTCTACAACGAGTAGAGGAGTGAAGAACTCTTCTTGTGAAATATTTCTGGACTTTCTCAACTCCTGCTAATATCAGATACGTAATGTGGGTTCCAGACTGATGAACTGTAATCGAGTATTGGACTAGCAAATGTTTTGTATGCTCTAGTTAGTAGTGTGATATTACCATAGAAAAAGCTACGTAGGATTAGGTTAACAACTTTTAATGCCTTTTCGGCTATGTAGTTACAGGGAGCTCTAACACTTAGATCATTAGAGATGAGTATTCCAAGGTCCTTTACAGAGCTTGGATCATCAACAAGCTCTTTACTATTCAGCTTGTGTTTTATTTTCTGAGTTTTTTTGCCAATATGTAAGGCAGAATATTTATTTGTTGATTTATTTGTTCACAAACTATCTCAGGAATTATGAATTTATGAACATAATGGCAATGTTAATAACAATGTTTGCCTTTAGTTCTGTAAGTTACCATTTCTTTTTAACATTAATGTCAAAGTTCAAAATTCTTCTTTCTAAGAATGTCTTCTCCTAGCTTCAAGGACTGCCCTTATTTTCAAAAGTCATCCAAGTGAAATTTATCACAGTGCTTGGTTTTTTATCTTTAAAGGCCTAGATATAGAATCTTAAGCACTAAGATCCTGAAAAATTATAGATAGTCCTTGACTTAGGACTGTAATGGAATTTACCCATTACAGTCATAAATTGTGACAATTGTAAAGCAGGTTTAACATGACTGACCCAGTTTTATGACCTTTTTTGTGGCTATCATGAAGCAAATCGTCATGGTCATGAGGAACACCACAGTCGTTAAGTGAACCAATGTTTACTGTGAGATATTTTTGCTGAAAATTGTCATAACTGAATCATAACTCTCAATCACATGACCTTGGAATGCTGCAAGGAGCCATAAATGCAGTCACATGACCATGGGGGAGGCAGATGTTGGAACTTGGAACCAGGTTATAAGTACTTTTTCAGAGGGTCTGACATAACTTCAAATAGTAGCTAAACAACCAGCTGAGGACTAACTATATAACTTCTTATTTGCCCCATCACAATATTCACAGTCATCTGTCCTCTTAATACTTCAAACTATATCCTCAACTTATATCTAATAGTAAGAATCTGTTTTTGAAAGAGTCCTGAACAGCTGCTACATAATAATGGAAACCTCTACCTTTTTGATGTGAAAGACAGCTGGGCATTTCCTAGGATTTTGTCTACTTAATGTTTAATAGTGATTACTGGATGTATTTATATATATTTTAAACAATGAGTTCTTATGAAAACTGTGAGAACACCCAGAGTAACCAGCATTTGGTAAGCCTGTTAAAAATTAGCCCTGCCTGCTCACCTCAAGAATATTTGTATTCTTCTGTCATCTTTTTTTCTCCTTCAGGGCTATTACAGTTAGTATATAGTTAGCACCGGCCATTTTAGTTCCTTGTCCAGAAAGAAACAGATGGGAGAAAGCCGGTTTTCAAAGTCATATATCATTTGGCTGTACTGGAATGTATAATTTATGCTATCTCTTCCAACCTCATCCTTTTTGTTAATCTACAATGCACAGAATTTGTAGCCAGCATGATCTCTGGCCAAAGTTGCTCAGCATACTGAAAACTGAATTTCAGGGGATTCTGTTAAAAAAAGCTGCCTTAATACAGTCCTTCAGCATCAGATAGGTGATATTATAATGTCAGTGAAATGGCCTTTTTGTGCATTTATCTCAGTGAAGACTGTGAAGTCACCTTTGCTGATGAATTTCCATAACTTGATACCAATACAGTTTTCTGAAAAGCTTTTTTTTTTCCTCATAGGACTGAAACTGTACATGATTGCAGCCTAATTGGAACGAAACGAACAGCCCAACTCATAGTTTTCATTGGCATTGAGATACTTATATACAATCACACTATGCAAAATAGCAGAAGCCTGAATTCATAATTGGACGTTCCAAAATGTAATTATGAAAGATGAAATGCTCCTTTCAATGAGAAGGCCGTAAATAGAATAATTAATTTTATGTTTGCTTGAACAATTCTGTATTATGGACCTTACACTGGAACTGAAATTAATTAAGTGCACCAGGATTTATGAAGGAGGTGAAGAGCGGGAAGGGGGGAGGAATTAATCTGAAGTAAAAGATAGATGACTTTGTGAGTGTAATGATGCGTTAGTCTGGGGTATTCTTTAACAAATTTAGCAGGCATGTTCTGGCTACAAACAGCATGCACTGACAGAATTATCTCAACTAATGCAGCTGCTGGACTTAAAGCAAATTGAGATTGCAGATGAATACTTCAGATATTAAGGTGATTAACTCCATGTGCTGGCAACCATAGTTCTATTTCTTTCTTTTCTTTTTTTTAGGAAATCATCTCCAGATATCACTGTATTTTTTAATAATACTAGAATTGAAAAGATTCCCATCAAAAGGAAGCACAAAAAATAACAATTTCATGAAGTGACCTAATTTACTGATTTCTATATGTTGAATTGCAGCTTCCAGTCAACACAATCACTAATTACGAAATGGGAAGATGTGAATCCAACTTAATTGGAGAAAACCCAATTTTTGAGGGGATGCACTAAATTACTACAGGAAATATTAGCTTGGATTTAGATTTAGCCATGCTTATATTAGATCCATTGAAATCAACAAATGTCATACATTCTCTCTCCATTTACACAATTTATTTATTACGGTATTAGGATCGAGTGAAGTACCAAATATTTTGCTACCTGTGGGGAGGGAGGATAAAATAGCACCTTTTTCTCATGTGATATTTTAAAAAAATCCAGGCAATATTTTCAGGCAAGATCTTACCTGAATGCTCCATCATATCTGAAGCAACAAAGTTCTTTAAAAGTGCAGAGCCAGTTGGAAATACCAACTTTGTCCTCCAGCACCCCAATATCATCTCACTCTCAGTCTGTCCTGAGGCAGCTGTCTTATTTTGACTCATGGTAGGGCTACCTTTATTTAAAAGCAGACAGATTTTTCAGGGATAATTATGTTTAGTCAAAAATGAAAACAGAAGTCCTTCTCATGCAAAAAGAGTGAGGGGAAAGTATGAGTTCGAGCCTCATGCAGAGTTGTGCTCATCATGATGTAATTTGTGATTATATCTGCATTATCCAATGAGGCAGTCTTTAAGCCTGATATTATTTAGTATTTAGTATTTATTTGATTTATCAATCGCTTACAAGATACAGGTATAAGAATAAATATAGTTTTGAATACATGAGATAGATACTTATAAGAAAAATAAAAAACAATAGGACAGGAACAGTAGGCACGATTGTGCACTTATGCACGCCCATTACAGGCCTCTTAGGAAGCGGGTGAGGTCAATAGTAGACAGTCTAAGGTTAAAGTTTTTGGGGTTTGGGGAAGAAACCACAGAGTCAGGTGGAATATTCCAAACATTGACCACTCTGTTGCTGAAGTTGTATTTTCTACAGTCAAGTTTGGTGCGGTTAACTTTGAGTATGTATCTATTGTGTGCTCTTGTGTTGTTATGGTTGAAGCTGAAGTATCCATTGACAGGTAAGCCATTGCAATGTATGATTTTATATACCATACTTAGATCAGACCGAAGATGGCATAATTCAAGGTTTTCTAGGTCTAGAATTTCAAGTCTGGTGGCATAAAGTATTCTACAATGAGTAGAGGAGTGGAGAACTCTTCTTGTGAAATATTTCTGGACTTTCTCAACTGTGCTAATATCAGATACGTAATGTGGGTTCCAGACTGATGAACTGTATTCGAGTATTGGACTAGCAAATGTTTTGTATGCTCTAGTTAGTAGTGTGATATTACCAGAGAAGAAGCTACGTAGGATTAGGTTAACAACTCTTAATGTCTTTTTGGCTATGTAGTTACAGTGGGCTCTAGCACTTAGATCATTTGAGATGAGTACTCCAAGGTTCTTGACAAAGTTTGGATCTTCAACAAGGTCTTTACTATTTAGCTTGTATTTTATTTTCTGATTTTTTTCTGCCAGTATGTAAGACAGAGCATTTATTTGTTGAGATTTGAAGTTGCCATTTGATTGACCATTTTGATACATAGTCAAGGTCTTTTTGGAGAGTAGTAGTATTTTCTGTGGTGTTGAATCATCAGCGAAGAGAACGCAGTTGCTCTTAATATGATCACAGAGGTCATTTATGTAGAGTATGAAGAGAGTTGGTCCTAAAACACTGCCTTGGGGGACACCACTGTTGACAGGTACAGGATTTGATAGAACGCTCCCAATTTTGACCATTTGTTGTCTGTTTGACAGGAATGCTTCTATCCAGTTATGTAGGTGTCCAGAGATACCATAAGATTTTAGTTTTAGGAGTAGTTTGTCGTGTACCACTGAATCAAAGGCTTTACAGAAGTCTATGTAGATTGTGTCTATTGCTTTGCCCTGATCGAGTTGTGTAGTCCATAAGTTTTTGCAGTGTAAGAGTTGCAGATTATAGGATAGTTTTTTTCTGAAACCAAATTGTTTATTAGAGAGTAGGTTGTTTGTCTCTAAGTGGAGGATAATGGATTGGTTAATAATTGATTCCATGACTTTACAGGTGACGCAGCATAAGAAGATTGGTCTGTAATTTTCAGCTAGGCTAGGGTCTCCCTTTTTGAAGATGGGGATGACCGTGGCTTGTGACCATAGGTTAGGCAAAGAGCTGGTCCTGAAAGATTTTTCAAAGATTATGCTTAGAGGTTCAGCTATGGCAGTGGATAGCTTTTTAAGAAGTAGGCACATATTCTGTCCGGTCCAATAGATAGGGATGGTTTTAGATTGTGCAGTGCTTTTTCAACAATGTCTTCTGTAAAATCGATATGTATTAGATCATTGTAGTTGTCTGTGGTCTGACTAGGAAGTATTGGGCTTGATCCATTGCTGTTTACAAATACTGAGCCAAAGAATGTGTTAAAGAGGTTTGCTTTGATGGTGTCATCGTTGCAATCTTTGCCAATAGGTCCTTTTAGGGGTGGGATGGACCTTGAGTTTTTTAGTTTGTTGTTTACAAAATTGTAGAAAGCACAGGTGGAATTTGTGCGTAGAAGTTTTTCCTCTTGTTTAATGTGATAATTAGTGCATTCAGTTTTTATCTGGTGGCATAATTTTTGTATCGGCTTTTGAAGTTGGCAATGTAACCAGATTTGTTTTTTTGCCACAGTGATCTCTTTTTGAATTGAAGCTTCCTTCTTGTTATGGGTAATCTGTTTTTCCTGGTTTTGGGAGTTGTTATTGGTGCATATAGTTTGATGGCTCTTTTGATTTCTAGTAAGAATATGTTGTAATGGTCTTCAACAGTATTGCATCCAGTGAATAGAAATTGCCAATCAAAGGAAGAGAGATCATAGCTGCCTTTTTTGAAGTTATGATTGGGGATTTTGTCATTGTGATGATTTTTGTGTGGACTTACGTTGAGACAAAAGTCAATCATGTTGTGGTCACTATTGGAAAAGGGTTCTTTAATTTGTATTCCATAAATTGAATTCAAACTATTGCAGAAGATGAGGTCGAGGCAGTTGTTAAACCTAGTATTGTTGGTTACTAGTTGTTCCAGTCCCAGATTTGTTACAGCATTGTAGAAGGTTGCATGTATGGGTTCAGTTGTACATTCGTTTAGAGTCCAGTTAATATGAGGTAGATTGAAGTCACCAAGAAAGATAAAAGTGTGTGGGCAGGATTCTGCCCATGTTAGTAGTGTATTTAGCTTGTTTGCATGTTCGATGTCATAATCAGGGGCTCTGTAACATAGTAAGAACCACAATGTGATATTTAAGATCAGTTCACAGATAATGGTCTCAGGAAGAACAAGCTCTTGGGTAACTTGGATGTTTTTTAGATGTAAGGACTTTTAATAGAAGATAGCAACACCACCTCCTCTACAGATTTCACGATCGGATTGGTAAACATGATAGTCTCTTACTGAGATAATGGAGGCAGGGAGAGATGCATTGATCCATGTTTCACAGACAAATATGATTTTGAATTTAGCTGTATTTAGTAAGAGAAGAAATTCAGGTATTTTATTTACAAGGCTTCTTGCATTGAGTAGCTTGCATTTAAGTTGTAGTTTGAATTGAGATAGTTGGGGGCGTGCGTGCCTAGTCTTGGGTGATGGTGGATTGGTTGAAGAAGGTTTGGATGCTGAGTTGGGGGTTGTGGACTTTCTTTTGATACAGTCTGCATGGTAATCAACGTACAGGTCCTTCTCTCCATTGTCTAGATGATTTTTGAGCTCTGTGCATAGTATACGGGAGCGGGCACATTGCTGTAAGGTTAGGTCAGGACGAGATCGGAGGTTTTTATGGTTGGTGTTGTTTTGGGCGAGTGAATTTATAGTATAAATGAATTTACGTTTCCTTAATTCATTTTTGCAAAAGCATGGGGCCACAGAGCCATCTCTGTTTTTGAGCTCTCAGCCAATGCGAGAAATGTCAAGTATTTCATCAGGGGAGATGGTTGATTATGCCTGAATGGCAGTACTTTTCCGGGATCTGAGACCAGGATATCTCCCAGTCCTGCTAACTGAAATTTTTTTGGCTATACAGTAAATCCTGGGAGCTGCACATATTATTTTGTGTGAACCAAACCCTAAGTATGTTGCTAAATCATCCCCCTGGTTTTCAAGAAAAGCTGCATTTTGCAGTTGTTGATTTATCATTATTTCAGCGGAAGCATTTTGAAAGATGTTTCCACGGAGCTTTCACTTCATTTGGCTTGTGGTATCCTTCTACAAAATCATCCCATAAAAGCTGTACTTCAAATCAGCATTATCCCAAAATTCACAAAGTTCAAATACAGCTTTTTATTTGTAAACATATTTGCATACTTCCTGCAGTGCAGCAAACTGAAGGGTTGTTTCGTAATATTTCTTCATTCAGCTCACTTTGAAAGTCCTTCCCCCTTTTCTTTTTTTAATAATGGCTTAGATTGTGAAAAAGCATACTTCTTCAAGGCATTCAGACATTTAGACATTTGTCATTAAGGAGGTGTGATGGATAGTTTTGTTAACTCACAAAGTTGAAATGCATGATAAAGATTTGCTTTAACCTACTAGTACACTTTTTCTTGCTCAGTATTATAGAATAAAAGTGATACAATACTTCTAAAATGAAAAATATCATGAGCTCCATTTGGCATACCACATTATCCCCTACCAAAAAGGTTTAATTGAACTGGTGCAAAAAGAGATAGTAACATGATAAAGGATTCAGCTTTGTTTTGTTTTGTTTCAGTGTGGGGAACTTTACAGAGATATGGGCAACGAGCATTATAGGCACTTCGAACATTTTCAAATAGACAAACTAGAATGATTTAAATAAATAAACTAATAATAATTACATTCTACCCTGGGCTTAACAATTGTTAATAACAAAGATATGAAAATATGAATAGCGGATATCACAGTACCTGGAGACAGAAGAATACAGGAGAACAAACTGGAGGAAATCACAAAATGAATTCCTGCAAATACAAGTAGAGTAATTGTGGCAAAAGAAAATAATAGTAATAGGCACCTTGGGTGAAATCCGAAATATTTGGAGTACCACTTAAACACTATCGGCATTGACAAAATCATCATATGTCAATTTCAAAAGGCAGTTTTCATGAACAGCTTACATTCTGGGACAATAATTTAACATTATCAAACAACAGTATCTGTCTATTGCAGCTCCTTGGGAAGGATTCAAAGAGAGATTAAAATGTCAAGTCTAAACATCTGACTGTACAAGCAGCCATAATAAATGACATAATATCATTGAAATTGATAAGTAGTCAATCCATAATGGGCAATTGTATTTGGGAAGATAAATAGAGTGGTCTTCAAAAATTCAAAAAGAGTATTTTCTATCAAGAGCAAATGACACAGTGTGCTGCCAGCAGAATCACCAACAATCCCCCCCCCCCCCAAAAAAAGGAGCAAGAAAGAATTTGTAGTCTGAACAATAGCTTTAGTTTTAAAATCTTTATATCCCACTTTTTTCCAGAAGATAAATGTTTTGTGGTTTACTGGAAGAAAAGGCAAAATAAATCTGCCAACGGACTAAAGAAATCATTAGAAAATGCCAATATCTAGAAAATCCAAAAATTGTCAACTGAAAATTCACCTATAAAGCTCCAAAGGTTAGTTGTGTAGGGAGCCTCTAATAGGAGTCAAAATGCAAATGAGATCTTTTAACAAAAGAGCATTTTAGAACTGTATCTCAGAGCAAAAGGCTGGATTTTATAGAGGCACAAGAGAGTAAACATATGACAATTGCAAATGTCAATAATGTATTACTGTTCCTTTGTGTTATTTGGACTCAGATGATTAAGAGCAAGGCATACTGTCTCTTCTAGATTGTAAAACGAATACAGCAGGGACTGCTGCTTTTTATGAGGACAACATACTAGAGGGACTAGGTTTTGCTTTTGGAAGTCACCATGGACTATAACTACAAGTCCAGATCAATATAGCTCCATGGTTACACTGATCAGGCTCAGATCCAATCTGTCAAGGTTTCTGAAGATTCAAAGACGTTTTTCTGAACAAAAAATTGTAAGCAAGTTTGGAGAATGTAATTCCTCTTGTATTACTTCAGCTATTGAAAGAATGAGGTTTTTCTTCCTTTACACCATGCCAAAAGATATGTTTATGCAATATCTGCCTGATGTGGGTTTGTTCTAAAGCCATTCTTAAATCAGAGGTATGTTCAGAAAAGGCTTTTTCTAACAAACCCAATACGGATTTACTGTCTCCTTCATCTTGCATTCAAGGTGATCAGCATCGATGAGATATGTAATCCAATCCACTTTTCAAAAGGATGTCCATGTGCTTGCTTCTTCTCGTCACAATGGAAGTTTTATCCCAGTAGATTGCACTGACATTAAATCTGAACAAAAGGTCACTTCTGCAAATGCAGGAGTGGGACAAGGGAAAGCAGATCCGTACAATATTGGCCTCTAGTAATCCTGCCTCCAATACCTGCCTTATTATGAAAGCTTTTCATTCTGTATGCTACAGTGCTATAGCATTGGGATTTCAGGAGACAGAGACTTGGGAAAAGCTGAAGAGAAGGGCAGTTCTAATCAAACTGGAAAATTCATTAAAGTTGCAAGGAAGAAACAACATTAATGTATTTGATACAAATAGCACAATAAATATTTCCTTTAAAGGGCCTTGCTAAACATCTATATTCACAAATCACCCTTCTCCAACTCCATCTTCCAGATGCTCTGCAAACTCTATTATGCCTTACCATTATCGATTAAATAGGATGCTGAGAGTTATCTTCCAGTGGCTGTAAATGTTGCTATTGAGGGAAGATTGTCGGAACCTGGCAAATCTCTAAATATCTCCTTATGACTGGTGTCTACTGGGCCATATAATCTGATACAGGCCTCAAGTGCTAAACAAAGCACATGTGGAAGAATATATGTGATGCGGAAACACTCCAGAAGTTACTAGGTCCCAAGTAGTTTTTCTAGGAATGTTTAATGATATGTGGAAGTCATCTTGAGGAATAACAAGAAACACTGCCTAGGAAATAAGCAAGAGGGAAGAGCCCCCAGTGGCTTAACAGTAAGCTGAAGAACCTATCCTAGTTTCTCAGGCAATTCAAAGTAGCAGTGGGAAATTTGTATCTTCAGACTTGCAAGATTCTGTTAATATATCCTTACAATAAAGTAAAATCAGCTTGTCCAAGCCTATCTCGTTTACCTGCCTTGTTTCCTATCTTGTTTACCTGGAAGGGCTGATAGAAATTGAGTTTACTAATTTAGAGGTGCTTCAAACAATATGTTGTATATCTGGATTCAGGAAGTAGTTATGTAATTTTAGGTATTAGAACCATCTGATCAGCAAATTGCTTGGGTTGCTTAAAAAAAACCATGACCTACAGAAACCCCAAAATCTTTAAGGGTATTCCTTTATTAGTACTAACATAAGGGTCAATGTTTGGAGCATTTAGTACTTTTTCACAAATTGTATGCTTCAGTTGTACTTTTTGGTTATTTTTTATTGAATCAAATTGTAACTTTGGGCTGCACAGAAATGTCTTGCTTTCTTAGCTTACCCCACCAATTCGTTCCAGGAATATCTGTAAAAATGAGCAGACCATAAAGCAATAATAGATGCTAATAAACCCAACCCAGTTCTGTGGCAAACAATAATCTCCATTGTATGTGAGCCAAATTTTCAACACTCTGCTCCTTCTGACAAGCCAACCACAGAGGAATGATAAGAATCACTCCTACAGGTATAGAGACATAAATTATTGTAAGGAAGGTGCTGAAGGATTCTAGTCCAGTGATGGAACATATGCTTGCATGGGGGAGGTCATAAATTTAATCCTTAGAATCTTCATTTAGGGCTTGGGGAAAAAATCTGGAGAGCTGCCACCAGACTGTGCAGACCAAACTGGGGGAAATAGTTTAATTTTATATAAGGCAGACATATTTTAATATATTAAAGGACTTGAGAGTCATTTTTATTAAGGGAGTATAATTATTCCCTATTGGGTACAAAATGAAAATATTCTTTCAAAAGCCATTTCATATTTGATACCCCGCGAGTAAGATGTATTTAAAGAAAAGAATATCGCGTAATAAGGCAAAACTCATAATTTCAGGGTGGCCTTCAGTTGTTATATTTTTTGAAATTTTGCAGGTGATTAATCAAAAGAACCCTCCCCCCAGTACCAGTGCCATCATTTCATTATATAATTTACTCAGGTTGATCAATTGCTTCTGTCTAATGAAGAATGGCTCAAATTCTTGGAACTTATGCAAGCTTCTTAATTTCTCAAAGAAAATAGCCCAATTAATGCATATAAATATATCTGTAATCTGTAAACCCAGGTTCAAGACCCAAGTGCCACGCAATGGGGTGAGTTCCGGTTACTTGCTCCAGCTCCTATCTACCTACCAGTTCAAAAGCATGTAAATGTGAATAGATAAAGAGGTATCACTTCAGTGGGAAGGTAACAGCATTCCATGCAGTGGTGGGATTCAAATTTTTTTTACTACCGGTTCTGTGGGCATAGCTTAGTGGGCATGGCTTGGTGGGCATAGTGTGGCTTGATGGGCATGGCTTGGTGGCGTGGCAGTGAAAGGATACTGTAAAATTTCCATTCCCTCCCCATGCCTGGGGGAAGGTTACTTCAAAATCCCATTCCCTCCCAACCCCACTAACCTGCTTTCCAGCTCCGTTCTCCTGTGCAGGGCAACAAAAGAGGACCCAGCTGATCAGCTGGGACTCGGGAGTCAGAGAATAGATGGGGGCGGGGCCAGTCAGAGGTGGTATTTGCCAGTTCTCTGAACTACTCAAAATTTCCACTACCGGTTCTCCAGAACTGGTCAGAACCTGCTGAATACCACTTCTGATTCCATGTGCCTCTATATATAGTCATGCTGGCCACATACCCATGGTAGCATCTTCAGACAATGCTGGCTCCCTCGGCTAAGAAACAGAGATGAGTACTGCCTCCTAAAGTTAGACACAGGGAAATCTTTTTGACTATGTAGGTCCAAGATTAACAGGCAACGCAAGGTAAATAATTCAGTCAATTATTTTATTAATATGGATTTAGGGATAATTTTACCTATATTAACCATCAATCTCAACCCATAATTCTTCTTGACAGACTGATAGGTGTCTGACATAGTTTGGACCCTGACTTAATCATATCAAGAGTGGACTTAATGAAATCAATTGGACTTAACAGTGTTTAATTTGACTGATTTAGTTCAGTGGGTTAGTCTAAATATGACTAAATCTGAAACTTTTCCATGACATATTAATGTTAAATTATAAAGATATAGTACTGTTCTTAGGGAAGAAAATTAAGTATTAGTTTTAAGAATTTTATTTTGTGTGTCTAACAATGATGAGTTTGGTAACAGGTTTTCCCTGAGCACTGCCCTCTTTTGGCTTAGGTCATAGCTTTTTTTGACATGCACAACCTTGTTGACTGTAGC
Source organism: Notechis scutatus (assembly GCF_049901735.1). Taxonomy (NCBI): domain Eukaryota; kingdom Metazoa; phylum Chordata; class Lepidosauria; order Squamata; family Elapidae; genus Notechis; species Notechis scutatus. The sequence goes on along the minus strand of NC_142011.1, from coordinate 27,519,261 downwards.
TGAAGTCTATGTGTGACTCACATCAGGCAGAATTTGGCACCAAGTCTTGAAATTTCACAGCCCATTACAGAACAATATTGTGTGGAGGCTCTAAACTCCATTCAGATCTTTCATTAGGGATTATGACATATTCTCTCCAGCTGGAGAAGCAGGTATGTATCATCACTCAAGAAAATTAGGAATTGGATATAGTCTCACTGATATATAACACATTGTCATGATTAGCAGTAGCACATGGGGAGTTCTCAAACTGATGAATGTATTGCATTGCTTGATATATGAAAATGCACAATACAGTCTGTTGAAGTATGCGCAACTCTTATTGATTTCTTTAATAGTCTGCATTGGAATAGAATGTTGTTCATATCACATCATTACACTTTTATCATTTCTGTGAGATCCATTGTTGCAAAAGGCTTTATAGTTCATTGAAAGTATTAGCAAAAAAATGCCTTTAATGGACCAAGAGTCCTGGATTAAGTTTCTAATAGTGGCATACCTGTTTTGTTTGTATCCAGTGATCTGATTATTTTTGATCTGATCTTTAAAATGTACTTTCAGATTAGCAAGATTGGTGTCAGTCTTATGAGGTAGACCACGGGTGTCAAACTCGCTGCGTCACATTGCTGCCACATGACGTATTGTGATGTTTTTCCCTTCATGGACTGGGGTGGGTGTGGCTTGCGTGTGATGCATCTGGCCCATGGGCCGCCAGTTTGATACCCCTGAGGTAGACTCAACAGGAAACAGAATCAGATGAACTAATTCTACTTCACTGTAGAACTACATTAACAGAATCTTGGAAGTCTGAAAGTACATCTCTCCCCCATCTCCTTTATAGCCCAAGAAACTATGGAGGGTTTCTTCTAACCTGTAATGAAATGTGGGGAAGACCTTTGGAGAGGTGCGAAGAGATGTTGCTGGGGAATGATCAGATAAGAAAAAGAATAGCCTACAGTTGCTTAATAGAAGGAGCAAGAGGCTCAGATGGGACTTACCCTATGTTTTCCAGCTGGAAAGGTGATGGGAGAATTGTACTTTTAGATGGCAGTATTGATGTTAGCCTAACCAGGTAGACCAGATAGGAAGCATGACTAGATAAACTAATTCTATTTCATTGTAAAGCTACATTAACAGAACCTTGTAAGTCTGAAAATACATTTCTCCCACTCTCATCTTTACAACCCAAGAACTTAGGGAGGATCCTTCCTGAGCCTCTTATTCTGCCTACTATTCAGCTGTGGGCTATGCTGTCTTTTGTCTGACAATTCCCTAGGCAGCACCTTGCCCCATATCTCAAAGTCTTTCCAACATACTATCACAGAGCCACTTGCCTATCCACATCCATTCTACAGGCTCAGCTGCCTTTTTTCTGACCATTTCATTGACTTTCATCTCTTTGCCCTGTTTTCCCACGTACCATTGTAGTGTCTGTGTGATGTTTCCACACTTGAACAATTGTCTCTAATACACTAAACATTTCAAAATGATAATCTATTTCTTCATCATTGCCACCATCATCATTTAGTGAGGTAGATTAGAATATGTCTCATTTAATAATCTGAAGTTATTTTTTTTTAAAAACACAGTATCTCAGATTTCATAGCAAGGTTATTTCTATAAACTTTGAACCATACCCATTGTGAAAGGGGTAATGAACTGACTGTAGAAAAGATCTGTTGAAAAGAAAATATTTCCTTAATTTTCATGGTTGAACTTACATTCCATATAAATGGAATGAAGAAACTAGAATTTAAACCCTTATTCCTGGTTTGGTCCTGATATAGATTACAAGCCCTGGAGAAAATTCCCACTGATGATAACAAAACTGGTGCTTCCATTTTGGAATTGATGCAAGAGAGAGAAAAAATATTAAATTTCCTTCCTATACACTCCAAATCAAGTCTATTTCATGCAGTATTTGCAACCAACCACTAAAGAATTAGGCAGAAACTCTCTGGGTCCCTCTCCTGCTTTGTTTCTATACTGTGGTGCTGAGTCACTTCCTTGCAGCTGTTCTATCTGTGCTTTCCCTTAGTATCGCTAAAATATTTTTCCGGTCTGTTTCCCAGCTTTCCTGTCTGTTTGAGATTGTCCTCTTGCTCCCCATATTATTCTGATTCCCATAGCACCACTGAGAATAGCAAGACCAACTACAGGTTAGCACAAGCCAAATGAAGGAAATGTTGAGCCAAACAGTATATCACTTCACACCTTTGCCTAGGCACAAAAGTTGTAGTCTATTGCTACTGCCTAGTAAACACAACTGAATGTAGTGGATATTATTTTTCCAGAATGCATTGTGAGATTTATCTGCACAACTCAGTGATCTACTGATCTACCAATTAGTAATCTACTAATCTGCATACAACTCAGAAAAATGTAGCTATTGGGCTATCAAAAAATACAAAGAATAAATGAAGAAATCTATGTGCCCCAATTGTGTTCTACCAAAAAGTCAAGGTAGCCTAAAGCAGAGATATGACTCCAGTGTATTTCCTTACAAGGCCTGGTTTATAATTAATACAAGCTATCCTAACTTTTAATAAACCTAATTTTCATATTGTCCACTTATACATACAGTTAAGAAATTACTCTGACAGTGATAAAAAATCTTAATTTTTCTTTCCAGATGCTTGTAAAACAGCCTTAACATATGTCCGCTGTTTAATTAACAGAGCGGCTGGATGGTGGAGAGAAGCCAAGGTAATAATTTAAAGAAACATTTCTCCTACCCTTGATTTGAGTCCCAAAACACATCCATCATGTGCACTTCTGAAACTGGAAAAGATTTAATTTTCTGAACTTAGAAGAAAACATCATAAAACAAGTCCAACTGAAATGTAGACTCAGGGCAAAGGCTTCAAAAGAAAGAATAGCTTTAAAACTTGCTCGAGGAATCATTTTTTGCTAATGAAAATGGGAGAACTTTCTCATTTTATTTTGCCTACATATTATTTCATTCTCACTTTTACTCCTGAAAACATTATGAGGTATGCTGTGCTAAGAGATAGTTATAATCCCATGACTAAGGATGGATAAGAATCTCCTCTTACTTCTCATCCAACACCCTAACCACCATAGTACAATGACTTTTATGCCAGAATGGTTAATCTTTGGCCAGTCTACAGAAATTTCTATTCAACTATTTTTCATTTAAGTAAAATGCCTCACGCTCCTAATGTATTTTTACTTACCATTCCATAATCAAACTTCAGGCTGTATTTTATGCTAGGGTGTCTATTTACAAATATCTAACTTTAATTAGGTAATTATATACACAAAACACAGCCAGAAATAAAAGCTAGGTTTTCCCCAAAAGCTGTATTGATTTCCCTGTATTGATTTAATAAAGAAAAACAGCTTTAAAATTATTACCTAAAGTAGAGAAAAGAACCTGCCTGAATGTTGGCAAAAGCATTCGTAAAGTTTATAAATCCACTAAATAAACATGACAATATGTCAAAGGTTTGTCCATGATTTTGTTTCCAACATAAATGTAATGAAAATCAGTATGGCATGCTGGTTAAGGCATAAGGCATGGTAGGTACCAAGAGACAATGGATTCCAGTCCCACCTTTAGGCAGGAAGCCATCTGGGTGACCTTGAGCTGGTCACTCTATCTCAGTCCTAAGAAAGGTAAAGGTTCCCCTTGCACATACATGCTAGTTGTTTCCAGCTCTAGGGGGCGGTGCTCATCTCCGTTACAAAGCTGAAGAGCCAGATCTGTCCAAAGACATATCCGTGGTCATGTAGCCGGCATAACTAAATGCCGAAGGCACATGGAATGCTGTTGCCTTCCCAACAAAGTGGTCCCTATTTTTCTACTTGCATTTTTACATGCTTTCGAAATGCTAGGTTGGCAGAAGCTGGGACAAGCAATGGGAGCTCACTCTGTTACATGGTGCTAGGGATTTGAACCGCCGAACTGCCAACCATTGTGATTGACAAGCTCAGCATCTTAGCCACTGAGCCACTGCTTCCCCCAGGAAAGAGGCAATAGCAAATCACTTCTCAAAATATTGTCAGGAAAGCTGCAACACCCCTAGCCTTAGCAGTTAGAAGAAATAGAAGTTGATATCTAGCAGGTCTGGAAAAAGCCCTGTTAAAGAAAGCAATCTCTGGAAATTTGGGGAAGAGATTTCAGCAAAATGCGATGTTACAAACAAAGAAACTGAAATTTTAAGAAGACTAATAGGAGATGATAGCACCTTCCAATCAATAGTTTTGTCTAACTGGGGAAATTAACACAGATGATAAAATAAGAGATTTTTTGTGAAGCTCTTGGTAAGAAAATTATAATTAAGAAATTATGGTCCTAAAGATAAATTGCTGGGAGATTAGTCTCCTATTATCTTTGAGTGGATGGCTTGACATTTCGGCTGAGGCTGGGTGGCAGCTCTGCTCACAGCTAAGTCACAAGTGTCAACCAGTTTTTAATGTGCTCCCAGTACTTTTTCCAGCCTTGTGCCCACCCTTTTGCAGCCTATAGGCTCAGAAAATGGAAGTACCTTTCAAAAAAAGAAAACTGCTATCACCATTATGGTTAATTCACTAAGGGAACAAAACCATGACAAATATATGTAATTTGTAAATTGGCCCATCTTTTACAATAATTTAGAGACACTCGTTAGCAGCAATAGAAACCCAACAATTACTGATGCTTAAGGTTTGCATTGTTGCTCTGTGAATATTTCATGCATAAATGAACTTCCCCTGGACCAACTGCTGTTTCTGATGAGGCACTCTGAGGCTTTATTGCCAAATACTCAGCAGGACTCCAACAATGAGCCACATAACGGATGATGCATCGCCTTGAATGCTTAAATAATGCAGGGTAGCTGTGGTTTACAGAGTGCAGGCCTGCTTTATTTACATATCAATTGAACATCTATTCTAAATATGAAGAAAGATGAACAGAAAAGGACATTGCACTTTTAATATTTCATATTGGTAAGCACCCCGCCGAAGCCAGATACCTTAAATGGAGACAGCCACAGAACTACATATGTGTAATAGGATGGGAGCTGAGAAATTATACACAGTGTAGGAATAAATTCAACCAAAACCCCCTTTTTTTTTCCAAAGTCGGCATAATATCACATACACAAGCCATTTTGTCACTGGTAATAAAAACAAACAGCGCTGAGCTAGTTTTTTGAGGCTACACTTTATTAGCAAATGGAAACAAATTCCCTTTGTTTTTATTGCAAGGAAGAAAAACTCCTCTTGGGAATGCTGGGATATGTAGTTTTTTTTTCCTGGTGGCTGACATCCTGAGTCAGTAGGCAAGACAAAAGAGAGGAGAAAGACACAAATAAAATACTAATGGAAACAGGTAACAGGAATCAGCTATTGTTTTTGACAGAATAGGTATTTTGCTGAAGTGGAATGATTAATGCAGTTAAGAGGTGGAGTCACAATGCCACATAATCCTAATTATCCTAATTAGTGCAATGTAATCCTAAAGAATTTTCCAACAGAACCTACTGGGAATAGATTTGTAATAATAAATCTAGTGGAAACAAGAGCAGCTAATGTATGTCATTCGCCAGAAAAAAATATGGCTGATTTTTGAAAATGCCTGACATAGTTGCAGCAATCCAGAGATCTAGTTAGGGTTAGTCCTTCTTTTCATATTTCCTGGAATAATTATGTAATCAAAACTTCATTTGGGAATGCTTTCATTCCAGAAAGTGCTACAGAGAGCAGAAAAAGAAAAAAAGAAAAGCGCTGCCAGGGCACCAGCCAATTTGTGCATTTTCATCAAGTTGTGCTTATTACTGGTTTTCCTCACTTTCACTCCTGCTTTACTTCTTTGCTGGATCACTGCAAAGCCCTGAAAAAAGGGAGCTGCTCTGGAAAGACATTTAGAAATTTCATCTGGTCCAAAATGCAGCATTGGCCCTATCATGATATGTCCACGTAACACCATCGTCAGGTGAAGTGACTTGGCTTCCAGAAGGCATCAAGATGCCATTCATTTCAAAGCCCCTCATGGCCCAACCTGGTGAATTCTGGAACTGCTTGTCCTACCAAATCTGATAGAGTAGACATGCCCAGGACCCTTCTGTGAAACAATGTTATCTAGTGGGCCAGTGGTGGGATTCAAAAAATTTTACTACCGGTTCTGTGGGCACGGCTTGGCGGGTGTGCTGTGGCTTGTGGGAATGGCTTGGTGGGCATGATTTGGTGGGCATGGCAGGGGAAGGTTACTGTAAAATCCCCATTCCCTCCCCATCCTACTAACCTGCTTCCCAGCTCCGTTCTCCTGTGCAGGGCAACAAAAAAAGACCCAGCTGATCAGCTGGGACTCAGGAGACAGAGAATAGATGGGGTTCTCCAAACCCCATTCTCTTCTGTCTAAGAGAGTAGATGCCGGTTCTCCAAACTACTCAAACTACTACTGGTTCTCCAGAACTGGTCAGAATCTGCTGAATATCACCTCTGTAGTGGGCCCCCGACCCTGTTGGCCTTCTGGGAAGCCTTGGGGTCTGCTTTTTCTTCCAGCATTGTGATTAAGATGTTAGAAAAGTGTACTGCAAGTATTCTGCTTAAAACAGGTTTATGAGGAGTCTTGCCTTAAATGTGAGTATGTGTATGCATTGTTTCATGATTTTTATATTGCATTGATTTATTTATATATCTTAATTAGTCAGCCAGAGTTACTAGAATTTCCTGGCATGGCAGGGCTTTGATTTTGCTTAATATTTTAATTGACAATTTTGATAATGCTCATGGCTTGTTTTCAAATTGCTTTTAAGGAATTGGGAGGTAGAAGCTGTGGAACTATTCTAAGATTTAATGTATGAGTAAATATGAATAGAGGGGACCAGAGAACAAGTTTTTCAGCAGGAAGATATATAGCAATAGCACTTAACTTATATACTACTTCATGGTGCTTTACAGACATAATTGCCCCCGACAATCAGGGTCCTCATTTTACCAACCTCAGAAGGATCTTGAATCAACCTTGAGCCTGGTGAGATTCGATCTGCCAAACTGCTGGCAGCCAGTGATCAGCAGAAGTAGTCTGCAGTATTGCATTCTAACCCCTGTGCCATATAGAAAAGAAGAATTATGAGAAGAAAGAATAAAGGCCATTGAAAATGAAGAGACAATTTTCCTTACCATTTTTCTGCAAACCCACCCGTCTTTTTACAGTGGCTGCAACCACCAGTACCTATTCCTCAATGTCGCAAACTTACGTATGCGCCACAGTGCAACCAGTGGAAAAACTAATTTGAAGATACAAAGAAGAGAAGACAAAAGAAAACATATGACAAAAGAAATATTCTTCCACTATTTCTCTGATTCAAAGCATTCAGTGCCCCAGTACTATGAAAGTTTTTTTGGGAAAGACTTTAGCTCAGCAGCAGAGAACATACTTGCTTTCTGAAGCTCCTAAATAAAGTTTAGCACAACTCAAATCAGAGACCAGTAGATAATGTGAAAGGTCTCCACTGATGATCTTGAGGTCTACCACCAGCCAAATACCATGTTCAGTCAATGGTTTGGCTTAGTGCAAATATCTTCTGGTGGGTGAATCCTACATTTTTATTAGTAGGATATTTGAAGTATTTTAAGAACTACAAAATCTGCTGGTAGAAATCATAGCCTGGAAGTCATGGGTTCTATTTTAAACAACTCCCAACAGAAACACAAAAGCAGTGGACTCCAGTAGGTGGTTTCTGTATTTCTCCCTATAAGGGTTGGGGAGATATTTCATTTTGTAAAAACAAACATAAAAAATGATGAGTGGGTGCTTCCTACATCATTTTCCTCGTCTAAGAGCCCTGGTAGCACAGTGGTTAGAATGCAGTACTGCAAGCTACTTCTGCTGACTGCCAGCTGCCTGCAATTTGGCAGTTCGAATCTTACCAAAGTTGAGTCATCCTAAAGGTTGACTCAGCCTTCTATCCTTCTGAGGTGGGTAAAATGAGGACCCAGATTGTTGGGAGCAATATGCTGACTCTATAAACCATTTAGAGAGGGTTGTAAAACACTATAAATTGGTATATAAATCTAAGTGCTATCGCTATTCTACCTTGAGTCACCTCTCTGAGTTTTCTTGTTTTTCTGTTAATGGCCAGCATGTAGAACACTTGCATCTTCTTTACTCTGTGCTTTGTCTTACTGAGTTTCTATACTACTTTTCCTCTCTTGTGGACTATCTGAAGGGAAAATGCCTTCTTTTATTGTACTGTACTCAATTTGTTGGTGGTTGCAAGCTCCTCCCACTCCTGTGTCAAGGTTCTGCTTTACTGGCAATTCTGCCATGTTGATACTGAGAGAAAAGGCTCAAACTGGAGGCAAAGAAGGCAGCATAGGTGCCTGCAATTTTTTTCAGGCAGCTTGCTCTTGCAGAGGAGCATAAAATGAAGAGCAGAGTATGTCCGAGCTCCCCAATTCCCAGGCTTCTGACTGGCAGTGGGCCATGCTCCACCAGGAACAGGGCCACACAAGCAAGTGAAGCCCCATCTGCTCACGTGTAAGATCCAGGCAGCGTGTGAAACCATGCCCCATGGTCCATGGAAAAACTGCCCTTTTACGGAACCAGTCTCTGGCACCCAAAATGTCAGGAGCCGCTGGAGTACATTCTTCCTGCCTCTGAAGTACCTGTGTCTATAATCTTCATTTCTTTTATGGGTATAAAAAGAGGGACATGCTACCAAATTGAAAGAAATAAATTTTAAGCAATAAGGAACCAGGAATGCAAGTTCCAGGGATCTGATTAAAAATACCAAGACCACACGGCTTTCCAATTTTCTTTTTTCTTCTTCTGTTCACTGTAAAGATAGTAAGAAGTCATTTCTTGCTTTATCAAAACAGTCAGGCAGAGTTTACCTTTTCCAGTATCAAGCCTATTTTACTACTTTCCATTCTTCTGAGAAGTTTTCCCAATCCCAGGCCAATAATAGCACTTAGACATATATACTGCTTCATAGTGCTTTACGGCTCCCTTTAAGGGTTCACAGAGTCAGCATATTTCCCCCAACAATCTGAGTTCTCATTTTACCAGCCTCAGAAGGATGGAAGACTGAATCAACCTTGAGCCAGTGAGATTCAAACTGCCAAACTGCTGGCAATTGGCAGTCAGCAGAAGTAACCTGCAGTACTGCATTCTAACCACTGCGCCACCACAGCTCATAATCTGACACAGGCAGATGCAAAAGCACATACAAGCATGTTTTTCTGTTCTCTAACGTAACAGCCTTACAACTTTTTGTTTAATCAGTTATGATATCAGTACATATGCATGCCTTCATGTTGCTAAATACTAGAACAACTCCCATCCAGAATTTAGTGGCAAACTTCCCATTTCTCTCAGTCAGATGAATTTAGCAGTTGGCCTGGATCTTGCTAATGAGCCTCTGACAGATAAACCTTTCATCTTCTTTCTCCCATCTATCTTCCAGCACAGCCTCTATGCCATTGACATTGGTATGTTAGGTCCCATGGAGCTTTTTTTGTTTGGGGATGGAATTTTACAGTTAAGTGCTTTGCGGACTTCTCTTGAAACTCAGCAACAGACAAGCCTTCAGTCATGCAAAAGATTGTACAATCTGATTTAAGATCAGGTTAAGATTAACTGATCATGTTCAACAATGGCAAAACTACTAACTCAGAGTTGCTCTGTGAGTAAGATGGGCAGTCTCTAAACTTGAGAAATAAATAAATAAATTCATTTTACTTACCTTTAGCTGTCAGTGTCTCCCATCATCTTCATTATCGTGTTTCTTCTATGATTCTCTCTGTTGTTAATCTGCCAACCTGGATGCCAAGTATTTCAAATCTTTCCTCCTTTACCAACTCTCTCTACTCCCACTGCTACTCCCACCCTTCTCCTATGAGGTCTTGATCCTATGATAGCCCAATCTTATATTTCCAGCTCCATATCATCACAGCCAGAGTTTGTAAAGAGAAGTTGCTTAGAATGGTTACATGAAGATCCAGAGAAGCTACAGCACAAGGAGGAGGCTCATCAACCATAGGTGCATCATACATTATTATTATTGTTGTTGTTATTATGTTTAAATCTTGCAGGAGAGATTCAGTTGGACTACTAGATGCATAGATACAGAAGGAAAATAAAATGATGAATATTAAATAGGGAAGACCTAATCCAGTGAAAGAGCCGAGTTATGAGAATGCTTCATTATTCTTTTTTTTTTCTTTCTCACTTGTTTCATTTCCTCCACAGGGATCCTCCTGAAGTGGTACTTTAACTACTCAAGTTGCCTTTTCCACTGTGATAGTCAGCAGATGAAGCTCTTCACATTTAAGCATAATGGTGCCAGAGAGACCGACTGCTTCTCAGAGTTATGACCTATAAATGTCGCTCCTGTGTCAGAGGGAGACCGAGCCAAGATGCTGAAGTCTGCAGAGGGTTTCCTTGACAATTCGCAAGGCCATTAAAGTTACTATTCCCTTTTCCCTCTCCCTCCCCACAATTCTTTCTCCCTGCTGTTCCAGCTTGAGCTCTTACCCCCATCACCCGTTAAGTCAAGATTATTTCTTTTTCTTTGGCTGCACTCTGAATGATTATGCAAATAATGGGCACTTAGTTCTAGCCAGTTATGTACAGCTGCTACATTTATACAGCCCAGGATGGTAGGTGTAGCCTAGATTAGATTTCTGAAATTGCTCGTTAACAATTCACATCCCAAAAGCAGACTAAGTATTTTGCAGGAGACAAGACAATCTCCAACACACTGAAACATATGCTATTTCTGCATTTCAATTAAATGTGCGTTTTGTTTTGGGGTGATGCCTTCCTACTTCCCTCAATTTTCTCTTCATAATAATAAATAAGAATAGTGATGCTCACAGATATTACCTACCAAAGAAAATAGGTGGGTGGGGAATGTTGCAGATACATAAGACAGCTGAAGAAGAAAAAAGAGCATTGAAAAAAGAGCATAACTGAAGAAGATGCATTGAAGCTAGTATACTACAAAGGCTTACTGTTGTGGTTAGGTGGTAGCAGGTGCGGATGGCTGAGGAGGGCGAGGACTCAGATGAGGGGCCAGGACCATTAGGGAGCGGAATGCTGCCTTCAGAGATTGTGGGGGCTGGCAGCAGCGATGAGGAGGTTCCCGAGGAGCCTGTGCCAAATGTGCGTGCCTGCAGGGCTGCTCACAGGAAAGAGCAGCTGCAGCAGCATGGGTGATTCGGGAGTAAGGCTGCAAGATAATGGCCCCACCTTCAAGAAGATAAAAGCCAGCTGTGGATCGGACATTCTTTGTAGGAAGCAAAGACATGTTGAAATTCGAGCTTCGTGGACATTGCAGTATCTTAAGTTGGTATTTGAAGACTCTTATGTTGTAAAATATTTCTAGGTAACCTTATCTGTTATTCTTGGCAGCCTCGCACAGTTTTGGCAAGGCTTGTACTAATCAAAGTTAATTAGTTTACAGCAGCCTTTTAACTGGGGATTCGTAAGAAGCATTAAAAGGTTTCTGTTCCCTTTAGTTCATGTTTGTTTTATTGGAAAAGGGTTTGGGTCAGAACACTTACTGACTACTGGAGAGATTAAACTGGCCTACAAGAAAGACCATATGAAGAACAGAATGGAGGCATGGAACAGAATGAAGGACTATACTGGATGTAGAAGCATCCAATAATGATCATGTAAGTAGGAAACAGTAAAACCAGTTATATCAAGGCTCCCATTGTCTCCATACATTACAAGTGCAGAGGACAACAGGAAAAAATATAACCAAATATGATTTAATAAGCTCTATTGCAACCTGGCAGAACATAACTCATGAGTAGAATACAAGTATTGAAAGTACAATGTATTCAAAATGAATAGAGCAGCCAAGCAGGGGAGGAATGGCATTATGTCACTTACTTGCCCCTGATGTTCAGACACATCTGTTTTTATTGAGCCTCCAAAAGGCTTTGAAGATCTGGCTTTTTTCTTAGGCAACTCAGGCCAGGTTGTTAATGGAGTTCAATGTAGACTCTGTAATATATTTTGCAAGCATCATTTTTTTAACTATATGTTGCTTTATGGCTTTTATATTGTCTTATGTTATTCATGTATTTCAGAGTTGTTAAGTTGGTTAAGATGGACAGTTATAGAAATTTGTTAAAGAAATAATTTTTGTATGATTGGTGTAATCTGAAAGGCTTACAACTGTTGAAAAACACAATGTATTAAAAAAAAGTGTAGACTACTGGTAGCCCTCAATTTATGTCCACAATTGGGACCAGAACTAAATGAGGCAATTGTTAAATGAGTTGGGCCTAATTTTGTGATCTGCTTTGCCACAGCCATTAAGTGAATCATGGGAATGCTGCAACGATCATAAATGTGAGGGCGGCTGATAAGTCAATTTTTTCAGCACTGTCATAACTTTGAACATTAATTAAATAAATGGTTGTAAGTCAAAGACTATCTGTAGAGAAAATATAAATTCAAGAGACAGTACTGTTTCTCTCTATTCTGTGTTGGTTAGACCATACTTAGAATATCCTATTTAGTTCAGGGTACCACATTTTTGGGAGGCCATTTAGAAACTGGAGCATATCCAGGAGAAAGCAACCACAATGATAAAACTTTGAAGAATGACTGGAGGCATTAAATATATTTAGCCTGGAGAAGATGAGACAGCAGAGATATGTGATAGCTGTCTTAAAGCATCAGAAGAGATGTGTTAAGCATAAGATGGGACAAAGTTGTTCCAGAAAGATGACAAAAAAAAAAAAAAAACAACAATGGGTTTAAAGTACAAGGAATTGGGTTTTGGTTTGATATGAATAGATTTTTTTGTAATAGTAGGAACTGTTCAATAATGAAACAGACTGCTTCAAGAAATGATGGACTTTTCTTTGTTTGAGGTGTTTAAACAGAGACTAGATGACTGAATGTTGGGGATGAATTCCTACATGGGGCAAGGGTGAACTGTATGATCACCAAGATATATAACATTTGTCACAGTTGTTCTTCATATCATTGTCAATATGCTGCTGACATATTTAGTTAACTGTATGATTTAGATAGCAAGGAACTATACTCTGCCCATCTAACTGGTATAACTGTGTTTGTTATTCTTTTATTGCCACAGTTATTATTGTTCATATCACTCTCAATATGATGCTGACATATCTGGCTGTTTATTATAAAAATGCCATGACTCTTTGGGAAATAAGACAGAAAGGGTCAGCTTCAGTTCTTGCCGTATCTGGGTAAGAAAGAAAGCTGAAGACTACTACAGGTAATCCTCGACTTACGACCACAATTGAACCCAAAATTTCTGTTCCTAAGCAAGACAGTGTCAAGTGAATTTTGCCCCTTTTTACAACCTTCTTTGTCACAGTTGTTAAGTGAGTCTCTGCAGTTGTTAAGTTAGTTACACAGTTGTTAAGTGAATCTGGCTTCCCCATGAACTTTGCCTGTCAGATATTTGCAAAAGGTTATCACATGATCCAGGGACACTGCAACGCTCATAAATATGAGTCAGTTGCCAAGCCTCTGAATTTTGATCACATGGCCATGGGGATGCTCCAGAGGTGGTGTTCAGCAGGTTCTGACCCGTTCTAGAGAACCAGTAGCAGAAATTTTGAGTAGTTCGGAGAACCGGTAAATACCATCTCTGATTGGCCCCACCCCCATCTTTTCTCTGCCTCCTGAGTCCCAGCTGAGTGGCTGGGTCTTCTTTTGTTGCCCTGCACAGGAGAACAGAGCTGGAAAGCAGGTTAGTGGGATGGGGAGGGCATAGGATTTTGCAGTAACCTTCCCCCTGGAGTGGGGTGGGAATGGAGATTTTGCAGTATCCTTTCTTTGCCATGCCTGCCAAACCACACCCACAGAACCGGTAGTAAAAAAACTTTGAATCCCACCACTGGGGATTCCAAAGGTTGGAAGTTTGAAAAATGGCCAAATTAAGTCACTTTTTTTTCAGTGCCATTATCATTTAGGTTACTAAGTCAAGGGCTACGTGTCGTAAGTGTTAGCAAGTATTCCTGGGAAAATGGGCCATCAAAGTGACCCAGGTGAAGCCAGCCTACATTCCTATCTTGTTTCTTGGCTGAGATGGAGGAATCTTAGCTCCGTTGCTTTTTCTCCCAAGCAACTTCTACAAAGATGAGGTTATTTTCCTCCATAGGCAGACAGCTACCCGCTTTAGCTTGGCCAGTAAAAGGCCTGAGGTCATTCTGGGCAGGCTTGTGGCTTTGCCCATTTTTCACTGGGAGAGAAGGAAGCTCCCTTTCTTAACAGACGCTCAGGAATGCCAGCCCTTCTGCTAATGCACTCCGAACAGCTAAATCATACATTATTGATTTGTCAGACGTATTTGCATATAAATAAGTGTGATCATTCATACAAACTGCAATGTTGTTCTCCCTTTCGTGTTGTGTGATCACAGATGAATAGCTCCAGTTAGATACAATGGAAGGCCGGATTGTATGAATTACAAGACAGTAAGCCACTGATTTAAAACCACATTTATTGGAGAATGTAAGTGTGACAACTTACTGGTGAATTCAGGGATAATTAGTCTAAAAGACAAGATAAATGAATCTTGAAAGTGGTACTGCAGTGAAGAAATGATCGCCTCCGTGCTAGTAAAGCTTTGATGCTAGACATATTGCAAATGATAATTAACTGGGGCACACAGAGGAATTATGTTCCAATTGTGTTTTCAAAGGAACAGAAATTTCCACACACACATACAAAGTCTTCCTGAAATGAATTGCCCTCCACACTTCCCAGAAATTATGAAAAGTTATCTCATTTGCAACACAAATGGTGATGTGTGTGATAAATTTCTTGGAATTATTTTATACATCTTGCCTATTTCAGCCTTCCAGCTAATATCTTGTTTACAGCTAATCTGATACAGGTATCAATTAAATGTTTCAGGGCCTAATCTAGACAAATCTACAGACCAGCACAGTACATTGACCCATGAGAATTATCTCTGTAGTATTAATTCGATACACTCCCCACATCATGCTGAAAGATTACTTCCCAAGAATCAGCACTATGTAGTGAGTTCATGTCTTATGTCCCCTCTTCCTATGTTTATCTATGGGGTTGTGGGGGGACTGGGAAGGAGGACACAGTTGCAATGTAAAGGAAATATTGCTCACTAACACTTCATTTTAATTGTCCTAAATTAGTGCTGAAGACCCACAGTAGTGTGTGTGACAAGCAATGAATACCAAATGAAGTCATTAGAGTCCCTGCAGTTAAAATGAATAACTAACAAATCTGTAACAATGGGGACTCAGCACCTTTGCTAAAGTGCTTGGCTTTAAAGAATATTACTTTAGTCTTCCCTTCAAAAGATGTGAATGGATTCATACTACACAAGCGATGTTCGTCAGTGGCATCTTCTCTATTTTTATTTTTTTAATGAACTCTAAAATCCTGGTCCCAGCAGTCTCTGAAAATTGGACATGATTGAAAGGAAGGGGGAAAGGGGGTTTTAATAGAAGCAACCTGGAATTAAGGAGAAATTTCCTAACAGTGAGAACAATTAACCAATGGCACAGCTTGCCTTCAGAAGTTGTGGGTGCTTCATCACTGGAAGTTTTTAAGAGACTTGATAGTCACTTGTCTCCTGCTAGAGCAGGGAGTTGGAAGGTCCCTTCCAGCTCATTCTGATTGATTGATTGACCCTCAAAACTTAGGTAAATAACCAGCTCTTTACGATCCAGAGTAAAGACCAATGTCAGTATAAATCTGAGGAACTTCCACACAGGAAGCAGACAGGGGTTCAGAACTGCTTCTAGATCTCCCCCTGTTCTTGCACAAGCTGTATGTTGAAGCTGACGTGATCTATGATCGACCAGAAACCACAACAAAGCTAGTTTCTTTTTTTCTTTTACTGAAAGTACTTCAGCTCTGCAGGGTTTCTGCAGAGTCTTTTGCCCCATTTCAGGATTCCTTGTTTTCCCTTGTCTCCTGGCTCTTTTCTCTTGCCATAATATTTTTCACCAAATTTTCAAGATCAATGGGAGCAAAAATGAACCACAACTTGGTTTTTGCAATGTTTTTGAAGAACATGGAGTGGAAACAGTGGTAGAAATGCCATAGAACGCATTTGGCAAGGGTGTTTTATGAAAAGGCTGCCTTGCCTCTCCATATTGGGTACTGATTCTAACTGCAGAACAGAGGCGATGTCTTTCTGCAGCAGGTGAATAAATAAATGCAAAGATATATGCTCCTATAAACTGCATTATAGTGCAATATGCAATAAAGCAATGTTTTTTTTTTTTTTTTTTTTAAATGAAGCACTTGTACAGTGTTAAAATTCTGGTCTGAGTGTAGTGCACTAAAAACATTGGAGAGGACCTAAGATAGGGAGTATGAGGACAGCAAAGAATTTTCAATAACAAGGATTTTCAATAACAATTAAAAGGGTAAGAGTAATTCAGGAGCAAAGGTAGCAAGCAAACAAAAAATAGCAACATTTCAGCAATGTTATTTCCTCTTATATCCTTGTCACTATCACTTTTTTGCACCTGCAGCAAAATGTCTTTTCTTGCTGATCCAATTTGTCTATGAGGACAAGAAGGCATCATAGGGGGAACCTTACACACCATACATTCAGAAATCAATTTAAATGGGAGCTATCCTGTGAAATCATTAGCAATAAATTCTTCCCCTAGACCTATTGAGGAACACTCAAGAAAAGCATCCAAGCTGCTAAAAAGGCATCACTGCCGTTCTGCATTTTACTTAGAATTATTGAAAAATGGCTTTGGTTCAATGAGTTTGCAGATTGCACTAAATCATTATACAGTCTGTTTGGTTTTGTGGTCCCTTAACTTTGGTTTATAAACTATAGTTTATTGTTAGAAACAATGGGTAAAGCAATTGTGGTTTATTCAACAATCCATGATTAAGCAAACCATGTTTTACAATGAACTAAGTCAAATCAAATCTTTATTACAATCATACAGAACATATGTATTACATCCTTCATTCAAGACATCATCCATCCAACTGAGTATTGCCATCCCAACTTGTGATTCATAAAGTACTGGGTGTCCACCCAGCACAATCCCGGTCAATCCCTGTTTCCAGATCAGAGCAACCATACCTGCCACTTGGTTCATCTGGAATAGCTGTTGGTTATTCCAGACTTAACCTTAACATAGTTGCATAGTTTTTGCACAGAATAGAGAAGGAAAGTAAGTGATCTTCTCCCCTAATCTGCATTATGAAAAAAAAATCTAGTTCAGGGTTGTCAAACTCAAGGCCCACAGGGTGCTTAGATCTGGCCCACGAGGCTGCCCTGGAAACAGCAAAGGACTGGCTTGAGGTGCCTCTGTCAGTGAAAACGGAGCTTGGGAGGGCCACAGGAGGGTTACAGGAGGCCATCACAGCTGGAAACGTAGCTTGTGAGAGCCATGTGCAGTCTTTCCAAGCTCCGTTTTCATTGCAGGAGGCCGTTGCAGCCAGAAATGGAGCTTGGGAGCCCATTTTCGTTGGCAGAATGCTTGGGCCGCCACAGGCACCCCTGACATGTGTAGTGTTGAGCTGGCCACACCCACCCTGACCACGGCCCCTGCCCCCCAAGGTCTAACACAACCCTGATGCGGCTGTCAATGAAATCAAGTTTGATACCCCTGATCTAGTGGATGCACAATTCAGCTCCATGCACTGAACTGAGCACCATAATAAGTTCTACTACCACATATCATCTCATGTGCCATGTTCCAAAGCTTCTCTCAGCCTGAGAAAGTGGTCCCTGGCAATGGCTTCATAAGTGCATCTGCCAATATATATATTGGCAGATATATATATAACACCAGTTGGATAATACTTCAGATCAGTGGTGGGATTCAATTTTTTTTACTTCCAGTTCTGTGGGTGTGCCTTGGTGGGCGTGGCAGGGGAAGGATACTGTAAAATCTCCAGTCAGAGGTGGTATTTGCCGGTTCTCCGAACGATTCAAAATTTCTGCTACCGTTTCTCCAGAACTGGTCAGAACCTGCTGAATACCACCTCTGCTTCAGATCTATTTGTTTCTTTCCTTGAATGTTTGTCATATAATCCAGTTTCATATTGAGTCTAGATTGCTTTATATCTACAATTCTAATACACCCCGTTGTTCTTAGATAGTATGGTTTGAAGTGATTCTTTTATTTGAAAGTCTTATAGCAGCTTGTACGCCCACAAGTTTCCCACATGCTTGTTCCACTGCAAGGAGAGCACTACAATGCTTTGTTTCTTGCTATATCAGGTAATGGGGACAACCCCCACCCACATCATGCTGAGCTGTCTTTGATTCTATCTATCAGCAATTTTGTTCAGGGGTATAGGTTTAACATTAATTTTTATGCTTTTATTGTTCAAGTCTGGTGTTGCTGTTGTTGTTTTTTCAAATTTCTGGTTTGAATATTTCCTCTTAGAATCAAACCTTAACATTTGTATTTTCTTATCAACCTTGTTTTTTGCACAAGCACAGTACAGTATGAATTTCTCAAGTCTTTTTCTTGTATTAATACACGCAAGAATACTTTGAGTGACAGTCAATAAAATTTACAAAGTACTTTTCCTGCCCTTTGTTTTGATTGTCATTGGATCACAAACCACTGAAAAACATGCATTTCACTAGCTGAATGGCTTGCTTGAATTCCTTATGTTTTGTAGTTATCTTTTATTTGCTCATTCTTTCCATCATCATGGTTTACAGCCCTCTTATGTATAAATTGCTTATACCTTGCAATAAGGGAGATTAGGGAAACAAGGGCAGCTAAACAAATTCTGCCCATTTTCAATTTTCTCCTTCAGAAAGTGGGCAGCTTTTCCTTACCATTCCAGCTTTAACAAAATGATTTGAGTGGCCAAAGTATGTCTTAATCTGTTTTTCTGGAAATCAAAACCATTCTGGAAAGGTCAAGTGAAACACACTTGGTGTGAAGATCATGTTTAGTGGACAGACTCTGTACTCATTCTGACTATTTACAAACTTTCCCCATTGCATATCATCATGTTATTGAAATAATGTCTATTGACAGAATGTGAAAAGAACTGCTCAATTTTCCTCTAAATTCAATTAAACTTTGTTTATTCTGGGGATCGATCCAATTAAAAGGGGGGAAATTTCAGCTGGGGTAGGCCACGCTATCCATCTTAACGCACTATGTCTATGACGGTGATGCTATAATTTCTCCAATCAATGCTTTAAAAGCATTTAGTAGCCTTGATAATGAACTTTTGTCAAAATAGCCTTACAAAGCAATAAATGATCAGATTAATACGAACACTTTGAAAGAGTATCACAGTAAATTGTAGAAGCTCTTAATTTTAAAAAGGGTTTATTATCAGAAATAATATTTATTATAATGATTTTGTTTTGTGATATCAATGTCCATGTGACTAACATGGAGGAAAGAAGTGAATTTCCATTGTGTTTATATTGCAACAAAAATGTGTTTTGACATGCAAAAAACAGGAAGACAAAAAAAACCTTTTGGAATGTATTCCACCATCTTAAACAAGTAAGGTGGACTAGCAAGTCCTTTCTATATAAGTCTTGTCATCTCATTTCAGGAGTAGACAATAATTTTCACAAAGATTTCAGACTCTCCCTTGTATTTACCAGGTTCCTTCTCCTCCATTACTTTTTTTTAAAAAATGTATAATATAAATAAATATGTGCCCTACATAAGGCTACCCTTGAAAAATATTTGGAAACTACAGCTGTAGTGCAGACAGTTCTGGAGACCCCATGGTATTGCATGTAATATCACTGTTGTGCCAGCTGCATTGGTTACCAGTTTCCTTCTGGCTCCAATACAAGATGTTGGTCATTACCTTTAAAGCCCTTTATACATGTATCCAGGGTATCTGAGAAGTTATCAAACCCTAATGGGATTAACCCATGTCACTTGCTACACTGGAAGAGCTTGCTGTGAATCCTGTCTGTCAAAGTACTTCAACTGGCATGGTTGTCTTCTCTAGGGAAGACCTTTTCCTACTGTGCCCCCCAAAGGTGGTATTTAGCAGGTTCTGACAGTTCTGGAGAACTGGTACATTTTGAGTAGTGCTGAAAGCATGCAAATCCCACCTCTGATTAGAGATTTAACAGTATCCTTCACCTGCCATGCCCACCAAGCCATGCCCACAGAACCAGTAGTAAAAAAAAATGAATCCCACCACTGCCCCCCTTCCCACACCTCTCGAACATTCTGCTTCTGGAGGTGGGTACTGCTCCCACCCTCCTGGCCTTCCAGAAGGACTTTAAACCCTGGTTTTGCTTGGTGGTTTGGAATGCTCTTTGCAAGAGATGGTTGACAGAATAAGAAGACTAACCCCTGTGCTATCTGTCCCCTTGGCCTTAGTCTTTATATAGCTCTTCTAAATTAATTTTTTTATTTTTATCATTTTTAAACCCTTCAGAGTCATCTTATTAGTGAGATGGGCAGTATATGAGATAAATAAATAAATAAACAAATAAATAAAAAGCTGGCTTTTTGTAAAGTTGTAGTTTCTATCTTTATATTTATTTGCAGCAATGCTTTTGGACAGCACAAGTTTCTTTAGTATGGCAGAAAATATCTTGAGGGGATAGATGGCACTCTGGCAGATGGGTGTTTTCTGACTGGTCATAGATACAAAGGAAGCCATTTTGTGAATTTAATTTAAATGTATTCAATTTAGGCATCATTTGACTCCAAAATACAGATACAGATATAGATAATCAGAGTTGGAAGGGACCTTGTAGGTCATCTAGTCCAAACCCCTGCCCAAGCGGGAGACCCTATACCATTTCTGACAAATGGCAGTCCAATCTCTTCTTGAAAGTTTCAACTGATGGAGCTCCCACAACTTCCGAGGGCAAGCTGTTCCATTGGTTGATGGTTTTCACTGTCAGAAAGTTTCTCCTTGTTTCCAGGTTAAATCTCTCCTTGTTCAGTTTCCATCCATTATTCCTTGTCTGGCCTACAGGCACTTTAGAAAATAGCTTGACCCCTTCCTCCCTGTAGCAGCCCCTCGAATATTGGAAGACCTCTATCATGTCTCCCCTGGTCCTTCTCTTTACTAGACTAGCCAAGCCCAGTTCCTGCAACCGTTCATTATATGTTTTAGCCTCCAGTCCCCGAATCATCCTGGTTGCTCTTCTCTGTACTATTTCTAGAGTCTCAACATCGTTTTTATAATGTGGTGACCAAAACTGGATGCAGTACTCTAGGTGTGGTCTTACTAAGGCTTTATAGAGTGGTATTAGTACTTCCCTTGATCTTGACTGTATCCCTCTGTTAATACAACTTAGGATTGCATTAGCTTTTTTGGCAGCTGCTGCACACTGCTGGCTCATATTTAGCTGGTTGTCCACTAAGACTCCAAGATCCCCCTCACAGTTACTGCTGTTGAGCCTAGTTTCACCCAGTCTATATGTGTCCTTTTGGTTTTTCTTGCCTAAGTGTAGAACTTTACTTTTCTCTATACTGAATTTCATTTTATTAGATATGGCCCAGTGTTCTAGTCTCTCAAGATCCATCTGGATCTTGAGCCTATCTTCTTGGGTGTTAGCTATTCCTGCCAGCTTAGTATCATCTGCAAATTTGGTAAGTTCCCCTTCTATTCCCTCATCTAAGTCGTTAATGAAGATATTGAAGAGTACTGGACCTAAGACGGAACCTTGTGGCACCCCACTGCTTACTTCCCTCCATCTAGACTTAGACCCATTAAGGACTACTCGTTGAGTACGGTTTGCCAGCCAGTTGCGAATCCATCTATTGGTGGTGGTATCTATTCCACTTTTTTCTAGCTTACTAAGAAGTAGGTTGTGGTCTACTTTATCGAATGCCTTGATGAAATCTAAATATATTATGTCTACAGTATTTTGCTGGTCTACTAATTTAGTCACTGTGTTGAAGAATGAAATAAGATTGATTTGGCATGATCTGTTTTTAACAAACCCGTGCTGACTGCTAGTTATTACTTTACTTGTTTCTCGATGTTGGCAGATCTGTTTTTTTATCATCTTTTCCAGTATCTTCCTGAGTATTGATGTTAGGCTGATTGGTCTATAGTTTCCTGGGTCTGTGAACCTGGATATTGTATAATGAAATAAAAAATAGAAAAAATACTATAATAATAAAGAAATCAGAAAAGAGATAAAGAACAAGAACAAATGGTAAATCTTACTAATAGTACCCACATCCCCAAACAATCTGACAGGGGCCCCAACCATTTTAACTCATACCCCCAGAAATTGCTCCAAAAATTCCAGTTGTGCCCCTAGATTCAAAAGCTTCCCTAAATTAATTGTTTATGAATTGATGAGTGACTTTCTCAAGTGCAGTGCTCTTCTATCAATTTTCTCTTCATGATTAGAACCCTGAATAACTAGAGTGTAGATCAGAGGCATAAGTACAGTAAAAGCAACAGAGCAGTCATTGGTAAACGTAAAAGTAAAGGTTCCCCTCACACATACATGCTAGTAGTTTCTGGCTCTAGCGGGTGGTGCTCATCTCCATTACAAAGCCGAAGATCCAACACTGTCTGAAGACGTCTCCATGGTCATGTGACCAGCATAACTAAATGCCGAAGGCACAAGGAACGCTGTTACCTTCCCACCAAAGTGGTCCCTATTTTTCTACTTGCATTTTTTACATGCTTTTGAACTGCTAGGTTGGCAGAAGCTGGGACAAGTACTGGGAGCTCACCCCGTTATGCGGTGCTAGGGATTTCTGATTGACAAGCTCAGTGTCTTAACCACTGAGCCAGTGAGTCATTGAACCAATCCTCAAATAGCTCGCCAGTGATCCAGATCTGAGGTACAACTCTAGGTACAGAGGAAAGAGAATTTGAATACCTCAGTAGTGATAAAACCTGTTAATACTATTGCCAAGAAAGAAATGTTTCACACTAATTATTGCAGGTTGGAATGCTAAAGTTATGTAATGGTATGTGAGAATGACCTTGGAAGATCGGAGGGGTACTGTAGAGAGAACAACCCAGTATGCAAGAGATATCTGAGTCCACAGCAGAGAGGGGGGAGTATATGGGAAATGTTGCAGAAGGGACCCCTTCATTATCTGGAGAGGAAAAGGAGAGGAGGGAAGAAATAGTTTTAGGCTTGCAAGATTAAGCTCAGTTACATTAACAGATTTAATACTCCGGATTATGCTTCTTGTCTGGACTACCTTGCAGGGCTAACAAGCTAGAAGCAATCTGAAATAGTGGGAAAATTAGAGCTTGGTATACAAAATAAAGCAAAAGACAATGTAAGGATTATACTTTGAAAACCAAGTACTTTCTTCTACTAATCCAAAAGACAACTCTTTACATTGGATGGACAACATTGAAATCAAACTATGCAAGATTTATTCACAAAAACAAGACCAATCCAGTATGAGTTTCTATAAATTACATATAATCATATTGTTTATAGGATAGACATTAATCGTGGCAGCCATATGACCCTGTGGGCTGTCCTGCCACAGATAGAGCTGCTAATTTGACTTTTTAAATTCCCTCTTTAAATATTATTTTGAAGTACAAACTCAAGGTTAACTGCACCAAATTTGATTGCAGGAAATACGACTTCAGCAACAGAGTGGTCAATGTCTGAGTGGTCAATGTCTGGAATACTCTACCTGACTCTGTGGTTTCTTCCCCAAACCCCAAAAACTTTAACCTTAGACTGTCTGCTATTGACCTCACCCCTTTCCTGAGAGGTCTGTAGGGGGCGTGCATAAGCGCACCAACATGCCTACCGTCCCTATCCTATTGTTTCTTTTATATATATTTTTTTTATTTTTCTTATATGTATCCATGTATTCATAACTATGTTTTTACTTATCTTGTAAACAATTGACAAATAATAATAATAATTCAACTCTTGTGGTCATAGGCTTCACTTTTTCTCTCTCATGCGGTTCTTTAGAAATATAAAAAGAAAATGAGTGTGTGAGTGTGTGTGAGAGTGCATGCACGAGCCTGGGTTATCCAAACAAAGGTAGGATGAACAGAACAGAATAACAGAGTTGGAAGGGACCTTGGAGGTCTTCTAGTCCAACCCCTGTTCATGAAATGGAGAAATGGTTGTCCAATCTCTTCTTAAAAACTTCCAGTGTTGGAGCATTCACAACTTATGGAGGCAAGTTGTTCCACTTTAATAGAATGCTATTAGAGAACCTCATCTAAATACTGATAAATGCATTTTAAAAGATATTACCTTTAGAACCATTACAGGCTAATACAAAACTCATCGCTTTGCACATCACAGGCTTAAAAAAGAAAAAAAAAAACTTGCTCTTGCATTTCATTGCTTCCTTACTGCTTCTAAAAAAACACATTTGATGCTAAAGGTATTGCTTCGGCTTTAAGGAACTGGCACATCAAATGTGATTTGGAAGATTTCAAAGAGTTGTTTCAACAGTATCATTTTCTACCAGTTTCCCTTCTGCCCCCATCCTTCCTGATCAAGTTTTCAGCAGTTCCTAAAGCTGCCCTTCCTTGTGTTCTTAGCTATCAAAAAGCAAGGCAACATCAGCGCCAGAGTTAAACTTGAGAAAAAAAGGATCTCTTTTAGTCTGGACATCAGAAAATCAAATAAAAAGGATGCTGATTTATGGACTAAAGGGGTGGGGATCCCTGCTGAGACGATAAAAATCTTCTAACTCAACTGAGTTACAATTTAAATAAGTTTGGCTCCAACGGATGGATGAGGGGAAGGGAGGAAAAAGAAATCCATTACGTTTTGAAAAAGATTTATTGGGATGCAAAAGAAAATATGTTAATATGAGGAAGAGGAGGAGGAAGATTTCTACCTACTTTTCAGAGGCACAGAAGCAAATTTTTTTAAAAAAATGATGCAGTGTAATTTGGTGTGGCCACTGACTTGTGTTCTAGCTAAGTTAAATTTCTCAGGCTCTTCTCTAAAGCACCTGAAGGCAGGACAAGAAGCAATGGATGGAAACTAATCAAGGAGAGAAGCCACTTAGAACTAAGGAGAAATTTCATGTTAGTTAGAACAATTAATCAGTGGAATAACTTGCCTCCAGAAGTTGTGGATGCTTCAACATTGGATATTTTTAAGAAGAGAATAAATTATAATTTGTCTGAAATGGTATAGAGTTGGAGTAGAAGACCTGAGGTCCCTTCCAACTCTGCTATTCTATTCTATTCTATTCTATTCTATTCTATTCTATTCTATTCTATTCTATTCTATTCTACTCTACTCTACTCTACTCTACTCTACTCTACTCTATTCATGTTGTGGTTGAGGGAGAGCTTGACCCACCTTCATAGCCTTTGGAAGGTTCTGATAAGAAAACAGCATCAGAGACAGAGTCAAAGCTGGGGTCTTCCATCCTCCCCCAGGTAGAGAGGCAGCTGTCTTCTGGGCCTGAGCTGAGTGAGGGGGAGGAACAGATGGGACCCATCCCAGATGTGCGTATGCACAGAAAGGAAAGGAGAGGAGAGCAAAGGAAAACAATAAGCTAGCTCTCAAGGAAAATGTTCTGACCCAAGCCTCGTTCAAATCAAATAAACACAAATTATATATAAAAGCAAAACTTTTTAATGCATCTCTGTGAATTCTGTTCATTCACAGCAAAGAGTCATTAAAACTAATTGTCCTAGATAAGAGCAAGCCCGTTCAAGGTTGTGAAAGGCTGCCAAGAACACAAGATTAATTGTAGAGAAATATCCAAAACCAAAAGTCTCCGAAAACAAACCAGAACTTTCAACTCCACAAGAACTTGGAGTTGAAAGAAATCTTTGCTTCCTGCAAAGAACCGAACCCCTGAGGTCTGGCTTTTATCCCTTATGGGAAGGACCATCACCTTGCAGCCTTAGTCCCGAGTTGCCCGTACTGCTGCAGCTGCTCTTTCCTTCGAGCATCCCGGCACACACGCGCACTAGGCACAGGCTCCTAGGGGTCCACTGCATCACTGCTGCCAGACACCACAAGCTCCAAAGGCAGCACCCCACTTTCCGATAGTCCTGACCCCATCCCTGCATCATATGCAGGCCCCTCATCTGAGTCCTTGCTCTCAGAGACCTCAGCCGTCCACACCTGCTACCGGTGAACCACAACAGAAAAGCAAACATGAACACTAGACAGCCTGTCCCTAGCTGGGAAATAAATAGTAGGGGTTTGGGAGTAGCCAGTTGTCACAGACACTTTTAGGATACAGCAAGCAATTCTGATTTCTTGGCCAGGTCTGTAGGGACTAATTACTTTTGATATTTGTTTATCCATGTGAACAAAAGACTGCTCCTACTCTGAAAAGGGGTTTGGTTTTACTCGTGAGTATGCGGCTTATCATTACTTGCTAAGGCTGGATCAGAACAATTCATAATAGCTCTGCCAAACAGGGGACATCTTTTTTCTGAGCAGCAAAGTCTACCTACAACCACCTCAGCACCATGGAAACTTTTGTGAAGCAGAGGGTCACCTTTCACAGCCTGGTAGGGTTCATAATTTAGTATAGATTGGTTTTTTAAAGTCGGGGTTCATTCTACAGAGTTCTGATTACACAGCTTCCCATCTAGGCAGCCAAGCACAGCCCATCAGTGCACAGAGGCTTTAAAAAGTCCCTGCTTGTGTTGCCCCATTGGAAATGGGCAGCTGTGTCAATCACCTGAAAGGCCACAGTAAATGGCTAATAGACTGTTCAGCTTCATAGTTCATAAATCGTTCTGAATGCACTGAAAATCTCGCATGCCCAAAGGAGAAACTGAAGGGAGAATTACATTAAAAATAGTATCACACGTTCAGAATCCTAAATGTCACATTTAGGCCGCAAAGGGCAAACTTACGCACATTTACTAGGAATAAGTCCTGCTCAACTCAACAGGACTGAAGTAGGCATAGGAAGACCTGGGCTTTATGAAGATTCCATATACCAGCAACACACAAAATGCTAAACACACTTTACCCCATTCATTGTGTGAAGGACGAAAGAATAAGAGCAATTCTTCACAATTCTAAAACAAAGATGAGGCAGGAGACCAATGCCTACAGATACTCTTTGACTTACAACTGTATGCTTAATGATAGTTCAAAGTTAGCATGGGCTCAAATTTATGAGTGATTTATGATCTGGTCTTGCACCACTCTGTGATCACATGATTGCCATTTGGGCACTTGGCAACCAGCTTGTATTTATGGCTGGTTCTAGCATCCTGCAATTTACATTCTTCCAGCTGGTTTCTGGAAAAAAAAGCCAATTGGGTTTGCTTAATGATCGATCCCATGACTCGCTTAACAACTGTAGTAAAAATCAGCTTCAGTCACGTGATGACTCACTGCACCAATTTACAATGGAAATTCTAATCCCAATTGTTATCATAAATTGAGGCCTACCTGTATATGTTCCAATATTCTAGAAATGCTGTTTTGTTTGTTACCTTAAAGGAAAGCCTTCCTTTTCAATAAAACCAATTCCACAAATATAATGTTTCCAAAGGTCCACGAAAATAATCGTATATTAATAAATGAGAGAGGGGCAATTTTCCTGATTTTGGGCATTTTGCTTGCAATTTCTCCATGGAATGCAAGTGATCAAGTCAAAATGCTATTCTGGGCACAATTAGAAAGTTTCTACGACATCTTTAGATTTTGGCAGGGAACTGACTTAATTGTTACCAGGGGTGGGATACGACAGGGTTAACTACCGGTTCGGGATTTATGAGCTTCCCTGCATGCTGGGAGCCGCACGCCTGTTAATAGTCATCAGCACGCTGGGTGCAGAAAAGCAGCCTTTGAAACAGCCCTCTTTTCCTGCTTTTTAAACTGCAGCTGTGCCTCGTTCGGCAGCTGAAGTTGAAAAATCAGGAAATAAAGATCAAGTAAGAGCCCGGGTGGGTGGGTGGGCAAAAACATCAGCAGACATAGAACCGGTTCTATGTCTGCTGCTCTTCAGAGCTACCAGTTCAACAGAGATGGACAGAACTGGTAGAAACCCACCCCTGATTGTTACCATAGTTGCATTTCCTTCATTAAAGGCTACAAGCCACAATCAGATATTGCCAGGTTGAAGGTGTTATTTTTATAAAGGAATTAAGAATATTGCAAAGATGGATATTTGTTATTTGCAAGAATTCTAGAGTAAGAGTTGGGATATCCCATATGAATACACCAATGGCTCAGGGCAGGGGTGGGTTTCTACTGGTTCTGTCCACCTCTGTAGAACCGGTAGCTCTGAAGAGCAGCAGACATAGAACCGGTTCTATGTCTGCTGATGTTTTTGCCCACCCACCCACCTGGGCTCTTACCTGATCTTTATTTCCTGATTTTTCAACTTCAGCTGCCGAACGAGGCACAGCTGCAATTAGAAAAGCAGGAAAAGAGGGCTGTTTCAAAGGCTGCTTTTCTGCAGGCAGCTGATGATGACGATTTACAGGCGCGTGGTTCGCAGCCTGCAGGGAAGCTCGTAAATCCCGAACCAGTAGTTAACCCTGTCGTATCCCACCCCTGGCTCAGGGCTGTAGAGAGGCATTTATAATGCTGAGACTAACTCAATAAAATATATATTTTACTAAAATTTATTCGTTTTTATTGTCCTATTATTGCCCCATTTTGCTTTACTATCTATACATTTATTAGTATGGTGTAACAAATATAAGACCTATTTATAATGTGAATGTACTTTTAACTTTTATATCAGAAATTTAGGACTTACCATTATATGAAAATATAATTCATATATAAAATAATGGATTTAATGAGCATTGGGGAAAGTGAAAAAAAGTAGTCTTCAGTGTTGGAAAGATGGTGAGTTCCCAGATTTATAATTTTAAACTTGTAAACTGACTCTGCTGATATAATTGAAAGACTATCAATATGGCCATGTGGTCAAAGTTTAACCATGCCCTTAAAAATTCAGATGAATGATTTCTTCATTCAAAAACATATGTTTTTATTGTTTCTGATTTTATTCTTGATTTTTTTTCTTTTTCTGCCTTTATAGTTTTCTTCTTTTTAATTTCTGACTTTTTCTCCTGTGTTTTATGTTAAAGCACTAAAAAAGCAAAGAAAAAATACAGTGGACTGATAGTGTGTAGGGTTAATGCCATGTTCATTCCATACTCAAACCATACTACAAATATTTATTTATCAAACTTGTATGCCAAAGATGACTTTAGTAACCCTTCTTTTTAAAGGACATTATAATTTTTACTTAACTCTTAAATAGGAAACCTTCAAGCTTCTGGTTACATTTCATTCAAATGCAAACTTTTCTATCATTCTGTCTTTCTATTCTGTCTATAATTCAACTTCATATGGCTATTTTACTTTAACTGCACCTAGGGATTGTCATGATAAATTCAGGTGTACAATATCAGAAGTTTCTTAAATAGAAAATATATTATTACACACATTCTTCTTATTTGGTGCTTGCACTTTAAATTAAAAACTCCATGTTAAAAATTAGCTTTAGCTAATGGATTCACTGATGCTTCTTGCCAAAAAAAAAGCCCAAGTAAGTAAACAGTAAAAATCAATTCTGAAATATTTACATCCTGCCCACCCCCCAAAAAAATTAACACAATGTGCTGTGTTCCTTCTTGATTTTTGGCTATGTGAATGTGTGATATAGCAATCATATCTTAATAAAAGGAATTACTCAACGGGATAGAATGTCTCTTTTATGATGATCCTTGCCATTGTTACTAATATTTGAGTCAAGATTAATCTTCTTTAGCAGAGGGAGGCAGTTGACTCAAGCTGCAACTAGTAAATGATGTAGAGAGGATCTCGGTGCCCCTCTCTTTCTATGTTTTCACTGACTCATGGGTTTTATGTTGGCTGCCTGCCCTGTTGCCCCAAGCTAAATTGCCACTGTTCATGGAATCCTAATGGGATGGTCTCTATTATTGGTTTTAAATATCCTTATAAACATGTTTCCATTATCAGTATTGAATAAAAGTTAATTACCCTACTTGTCAGTCTCAACAGCACATCATTTTGTCTTTTGACCTGAGCTAGCCCTGATTTCAATTGTAAATAATAAACATTTACATGATAATAATAATAATAACATTTACAAGATCCATTGCCAAATCAGGAAATCTTTTAAACCAATCACATGTTTTAAATCAATTAATATACCTGATGAATTGATTAAAGATGGCAATTGTGTATTAAGATGATTAATTCACCTGGTATATATCCCACCCTTTTTTTCCAGGTCCTCAAAAAAAAAAAAGATGAGATAAATAAGTAGCTCCAAATAACCAATGAGTTTCCATGGCTGAATCTTTCCCTAATTTTGATCCAACTAAGGCCTATATTATACTTCTATATTCATCTACTTAGAATTACTATAATTTCAATGAGATCATCTTTCTATAAATATGTAGATAATTATAGTTTTAACTTTTTAAGACAAGCAATGAAGATAATCGTGTCAAGAAGCGAAGTTAAATTTATAGTATAGGCAACATAGAGCATAGAGAGTTTTGGAGACATCCATCTTCGAAATCACCTAGCCCAATTTCTTGTTTAGTTTATTAATCTCTAATGAAAGATGCAACCATGATTTCCCTGATAGATAGCCTTATACATACTTCCAGCAAACCATGGCTTTCTACTTTTAAAGATAGTCAGGTCCAATGTCAATCAATTCTTATTGCAGGAAGTATTAATATTTAGCTGAGATCTATATCCTTGCACTGACCACCAATTA
This sequence comes from Notechis scutatus, assembly GCF_049901735.1. Lineage (NCBI taxonomy): Eukaryota > Metazoa > Chordata > Lepidosauria > Squamata > Elapidae > Notechis > Notechis scutatus. The sequence goes on along the minus strand of NC_142011.1, from coordinate 27,488,640 downwards.
GTTCTAGAGTAATAAGGAAAATTGGTTATCATTTCTGGGAGTTTGAAGAGAATCTCTCTTCATCCAGCTGTGCACAATATCCCATCATTTTTAATCTAGAGATTGAATCTGTTCAAAAGATTTTGCCCAATACAGAAAACTTAATTATGTTTTCCACCATTGCACCTCTGCATAATGTAAAGAGTGGGAGCTTTCTTAAAAGTAAGCTGAAATAACCATGCAAGGATTATAAAACGGAATGTGAACAGTACAAGAATATCCAGCTGAGAGCTTGCAGGCAATAACCGAATTAATTTCCCAAGTGGGCATTTGGCCAGGGCTAAGAGCTAAGGTCCCCCTAATCTTACACACACATACACACTCACACACACACACACACAACAAAAACACCAGGGGCTACTAAACAACATCTGCGGGCCTCAATGGAAATGCTCATTTTAATGCTTCTCCTAAATGCTTGCTCTCTCCCTCCCCTTTCCCTCCTTTCTGTTTTCCCATTGGTTTTATTTTCAAATTTTCTTTCTGTAGGGAAGCACTGGGAAATGTTGAATTTGGTTAACTAAGACTAGGCATTCATTTTTTAAAAAATACAGAGGGAAGGGGAAACGAAGGAAACCAGTCCCATTTTCTTAATTTGTCTTAGGTTTTGAAAATGTTTATGAATTCAGAGGAATGAGTTCTGAATGCCTTTTTATAAAAAAAAAATCATTTGGCTCATGCGGGTCATTTGTTCCTTTTTTAAAGTTTGTTTCTGTTAAGGTGAAAATGTTTTTAACAGCCTGGGACACTCTATACAGGTCACAGAAAGGATACAAAGAAGGCTGATATTGAGACATTTGATATCCTACGTTCTCAGCTGTCTCTTAAGGTTACAGTGTGGATAAAATGAAGGCTGTGCCCTGAAACTCATTGGGAAAGCAAGGGAAGTAAAATGGAATAAAACATTCGCAAAATTCTTTAAAACATACATGTATTTTATTTTTCATCAATGACAAGGAAAGGCTAGATAAAGTGGTCCAAGGACTTGATTTGGTGATATTTTTGCTATGGTTAAATAGAAAAAAGCTACAAGGTCATTAAAGGAGAACCCAGCTTTAAATCCTTTTGATTATCCCCACCCCCACCCCCACTGAGAGAAGATAATATCTCATTGTTAATACATCTGAATAAATATAAATTAGCTGTACACTTCCTAATATCTCCATTTTAGCAGAAGCGAAGAGGAGGGATTCTTACCAAAAAGAATGGAACACAGAATGCTGTTTCACATCACATTCAGTTGTTCTGTCAAAGATCTTGTCAGCCTCACTTATCCTTATCTTGATTCTAGAGACCACAGAACTGAATATGCATGTCTGCACTGGAAATATTCTCTGATATTCTAATGATATGGCTCAATTTATATTTTTCAGTGGAGAAATTAGATGTCATTCCAGCCTTTTTCAAATTAGTACCCTCCGGATCTCTTTAGCTTAAAACTACCAAAATTCCCAGCAGTTGAGAATGGACATGCTGCTTATAATTATAGTCCCAATGTACCTGATAGGATTTAAACTGGGGAAACGGTGCCATTATACCAAGAATCAGCCTTTGTAAAAATGACATGGTAATTCTACAATTTGTTTTCTCCGTGAATTATTTTGATGTTTACAATTCTCAATTCTTGTATAGTACATTATAGTAAATATTTTGTAAGTTGATATGATTTTATGATAAATTCCATCTTTTTATTGTCACAGCAAAATGCACCCAGTTGAAAAGTGGCTCAGTATGTATATGTGTATTTCTTCACCTATTTTATTATGACAGCCGTAAATAATTAGTAATAGTTAGGTGCTGTTAACCATCTTACTGTTTGGTGTTGGTAGCCCTGAAGTCACCCAACAGGCTACTCAGTAGATTGTCTTCCATTCTATAATTTAGCATATCCTATTCTACAACTTGTAAAACTCCCAAATAACACAGCCAAACGATATGAGAATTCTAGGAACAGAAGCTGCAACATATTTGTAGGGTACAGTGGTAGGCTGCAATTGATTTAACAACTGGTTCTGTGACTGCCTGCTTTGCAAATACAAAATTAATCATGTTTTTATTTCACATTTTTGCTTTAATGGAAGTGCAAGATATTAGTTAACTGAAAGGAATATTTGACATGGAATGCAGCATAAAATAACTGAGGGAGAAACAATATTTTATAGCTTATGTTTACTTAAATTTCAACTCCACTTTTTTGATACCCAGAAGTGTGAGAGTTTTTTAAGTATATTGTTTTAGTTTTGCACTGGCTGCTTTCCTTGAGTATGTGGTTATTAAAATAGAACACATGCAATGCTTCCTCTTGCTTGTCTCCAACATAGAGCTTACACCAGCATGTGTACTGCCTATGTGTAGTTGGGGCAGTAGATTACTATCTACTAGACTCAAGTCTAGTAGTTCCAGTCTTCATGTGGAGGCACCCTGGCCTTGGCTAGTTATGCCCTAATGATGAGATATGATTTATCTGAAGCTGCCTTTAAAAACAATTTCAGACAGTAGTTCTACAACTACACCAACCGCCCAGGGCACTAAGGCCAAGGCCAATTTAAAGGTCTGAGTTTAATCTTTAAAGGCACCAACAGTTTGGGATCTAGTTAATTAAAGGACTGCCTTCAGCCACCAAAGAGTACTCATATGTCCTCCAAAAAAAAAAAAAAGAGTAAGCTCTGCAATTCCAAAGAAGGGATCTTCTCCAGTTGATTATTAAGAGATGAGTGGGGGAGATGAAGTTATGGAAATGGTTTAACAGCAATTCTCCAAAATGTACTAGGAATATTTATTGTATTTTGCTGTCTTGCTGAATGTTGTCTGACATACTTTCCAAAAGTGTAAAAAAAAGGGGGGGAGAGGAGGAAGGGAATAGAGATCTCCATAAAACCTTAATCTTGCTCCATTCTGGGATAATACTGAACCAGTTTCTACCATCTAAACCCAGAGAGGGAGAAGGAGAAGGAGGGAGGGGAAGGGAGAGAGAGAGAGAGAGAGATGGCTAAAGAAGAGGCCCAATTGTAAAACAAAATAAAGCAGCTTCCTGAACAGGGAGACAGTGCATTTGCAACATTTCTGTCAAAGCAAATGAGGTCATTAACAGACGAGCTCAGTGATGGAATTGTCTCTCGTCGTATTTATTATATGGTCCTTTCCCTGACACCTCCCACTGAGAGAATATTAAATATTTAATGCAAACCAAGGCTCTGCTCATTTTTCATCCCCATTTCAGCCACTCCATTCAGCTCTAATCTGCTGCCAGCTACAAAGTTGACTGGACAATGGACTGTAATGAATTAACCCTTTGGAGGCCACAGTAGCATTTACGGCACAGCAAAAAGACCTCGTGTTTTATCACATCTGACTTGGTTATAGCTCTCAAATGCAATTCATTAAAAAGGCAAGGGAGGGGGAAATTGGCTTAGGTAACCCGGCATGCAGGAAGGACTGAAAATGGTAGCTTGATAAGATAGTTGAAGTGTACTTTTTTATTATTTGTAGGAGCCCATTATTCAGGGGGGGATCAAAGTTGCTCTGTTGCAAAGAAACAACATTGGTTAGAGTCCAAATGATCACAGAGAGAACTAGAAATTAAATATCAAGGGCACATTTTGCATTTGCACTAGCGTTCCACTTACATTAATAGGAAAACATTGAGAATCTGCTTAAAATGTGTGCTGAAATCAGTTGAATTGCTGGGTCATACTCTCAAAACTATTAAGGACAGAAGAATCTGGCTTATCCTTTCCATCCCAGGACTGGATTATAATTAGGTTGAGTGATTTTTTTTTTTTTTGTCACAATGCCATTATCCTGGTACCCTATCTAAACAACTAGGGGCAAGGATTAATGCCTTCTGTCATATAGATTGTGATCATCACCAGTGATTTTTTTGGCTTGAGTAAAATGCTCTTCCTTCTATGCATGTTCATTTGGAATTAGTCAGAAAAAAAAGGTTTTATCTTTTGTGGAACTCACGTTGTAGATACCATTTATCTACAGATAAATTATACATCAATCTTATTACAATTTTTGTTATTGGCTGCTGGATATGTTACTTCAGAAGTTTACTTTGTTCAAAAAAAATTACATATTCATGAAGAATGATTTAAGGACAAATAATTCAGGTCTGGTCAATATTTCTTAGCTAGGTTAACAATCTTTATCAAAGAAAAGTGCCACCTTTGAAGGTCTTTAGATCCTGGAAAGCTACTCCCTGGTTGAAATGTAAAGCTTCGACTTTACATTTGAGTTTTGTTCTCTTCTTTCTCCTGCAACTTATAATATTTTTCTTTATATAGATACTGTGGGAAAAGTTACTTGATTTTAAAAACAGAATGTTTTCCATGCCTTAATAAGTCCTAAACCAAGAGAATCTCAAGGAAGATTGGGTGGGCCTTTAGCATAGTTCAGAAATATGTCAGAATTATCTAAATTAACCCAACTTGGCCTTGACTTTGGATTTTGCCTGAATTCAAAATGGAACAGAAGGGAATGGAATGGAATGGAACAGAATGGAACAGAATAGAATAACTTTATTTGGCCAAGTGTGATTAGACACACAAGGAATTTGTCTCTCATGCCCAAACTCTCAATGTATATGCAAAGTAACAGAATATTAATAATCATAATATAATATACCAATAAGAGCGGGTAGTAAAGACAATGAAAAGGATAATAATAACAACAAGAATAATAATAATACAGCCCTACAACTTGGATAAATATACTTAGACATAAAACAATACTGTGTTCAGCAAAATGATGCACAAAGGGAAAAACTGTCCCTGTGTCTAGATGTTTTGACATGCAATGCCCTATTGTAGCGTCCTGGGGAGAGGAGTTGAAACAGATTATGTTCAGGATGTGAGTGGTCTGTAGATAATTTTTCAGCACTCCTTCTGACCTGTACAATATACAATTTTCAGTGGAAGGCAAGTTGGTTGCAATTGTTTTTTCTGCAGCTCTAACTATTTACTTGAGTCTTTACCTGTCCTATTTACTGAAGTACAGATGACAGCCTCAATAATTGCCCTGTAAAACTGTATCAACAGCTCCTGGGGCAGTCTGAATTTCCTAGGTTGATGCAAGTTCTAATGTTATGTGTCCATGTCAAATCCTGGGAGATTATAGAATCCAGAAACCTGAAGGATTCTATTTCTGATATTGTGCTGTCAAACATAGTAAGTGGCAGTAGAATAGGAGAGTTCTTCCTAAAATCCACTCTCATCTTTACAGTTTTAAGCATGTTCACTCCAGATTGTTCCAGCTACACAACAGGCCAGTTGTTCAACTCCCATCTATAGGCAGACTCATCACTGTCTTGAATGAGACCAATGACTGTTGTATCATCTGTAAACATCAGTACTATAACAGACAGTTCCTTAGAGATACAGTCATTGGTGTAGAGAAAGAAAAGCAATGGAGAGAGCGCACAGCCTTGAGGGTCATCTGTGCTACTTGACTGGGTGCTCGATTTGATTTCCTCTAGTTTCCTATCTATCAAAAGGCTAATAATCCATCTACAAGTAGGGACAGGTACAATTAGATGAATCAATTTGGAGTGAAGAATTTCTGGAATGATGGTGCTGAATGCTGAGCCGAAGACTACAAAAAGGACTTGTGCATAGTTCCCTGGGGATTCAAGATGTTGCCATATTGACAACATCATCTGTTGATCTATTTGTTTGGTAGACTAACTGCAAGGGATCTAACAGCGGATCCATGATGCTTTCCAAGTGGACCAGCACTAAATATGTATTAACCAATTCTGATTTAAAGGTGAAATCTTTCTAAAATTAAAGATGTACTTAGGATCATAACCTATAGCAATTGATTAGAAGGAAAACTGATAAATCAGTTCAGTTTATCAAGTCAACTAAATATTGCCCCCATTATATATGTGGAAAATGAGTTTCATTTCCAATATTGAAAACAATCCTATGAATTATCAAAGTAAGCAGTTGCCAGAGGAAAACAAAGCATTTGTTTGTTTGTTTTTTATGAGCTGGGTAGAAAGGAGAATTTTGATGTTTTAGGCTACAAAGAGCTGTTGCTAAAACATGTGTCTATGTTTATTGATCAATATATTAAAAGATTATGCATGATAACAAAAGAAGAATGACAATACAAACAGGAATATATAAATTTCACCTAATCTTAGGAGCTGAGCAGGTCTTCAGTCTTTACAAAAAGATGTTAGTGAAATGGATCATGCAGCTGACAAGAATTTTTCTGCTGTAGAATAGGTCTTGCTCTGACAAAGCCAGGGGCTTAATGCTGGATTTGGGACTAACAATACAAGCCCTGCTTATGCCACTCACAGGCGGAAACAGTTGCTAGATGTTTGCTCTGTACTTTGTGATTCTGGCAGCAAGCATATTTATTTTTACTTCCCAATATTAAACCTGTCTTTGCAGATTGAATCCCCCATTCCACAGAAAGCTGCTATACAAATGAGTAGCAAATGCAGCAGTTGGTGTTTTTCAAATATTTATCTTTCTCAGATATTTCCGTCCCACCCCTACCACATATTTTCTCAGAAAATCAATTTTATCTTCCTCAGACTGATGCCCACCATAACTACTGGAATAGCAGCTCTGGGGATTCCCAGTGTGGTTGGTAACCAGGCTGGCTGAGAATTTTGGACACCCCAATGCATTTTGAGGGTGCCAACTTGGGAATGCTGCTATAACCTGAAAAAGATGATCTTATAAAATATTAGGTTTTTGTAGCATTTAGGGGACTGTGATAATGTAAACACAACTAGAACTATTGTGGTCTAAAATCATAATATTTGTCATTAGTGGATAACGCTTTTCCCATTCATTATACCCAGTTCAGAACAGACCAAGATCTCTGCATATTATTCAGTTAAAGCTATTGTTTTTCTTTGAAATGTTCTATTCATTCAAAGCTGATTGACAATTGTGTGGTTTGGAAAGTGCCTTGTGGGCTCAAAAACTGACCAAGTCTTATTCATAGAATTCTTTCCTTCCATCTCTTCAGCACAGAGGCAAGAATTTCAAGCAACATCAACTTTTCCTGATGTAAGTCCACTTGAATTACTGCCATCTGGAGGGTAGCTTTTGCCTAGTACAGATCAGGCAGGGGATCAGATAACATGAGGCATTCACTCTGCTGTCCCTGAAATATCTAGAGTTACAGCTAAAGGTCATGCAGGACTCAGGATGTTAGAATAAAAGAGGGTGGGGAGAGCTGTCGCTGAGACAAACAAAACAAAGAAAAAAACCTAAACAGCATTCAGTGATATTTGTATTAATTATGTGTCTCCCATGGAGAGGTTAGAGAAGATGGTATTGTATGAGATGATAACTTCTTGGTTGAGGGAGAAAATGTCCCTAACTATATCCTGTAGCTTCTTTGATCCAACCTCTCAACTGAGGCACCATCTTAAATCACAATTTTCAAAAGAACAACGAAATTAATTCTCTTCACCTTTCACTAGAGCTAGTCGTATCACTGAAGTCAATAAAGCAGCCACTTTGGGTATGTGTCCACTGCTCTTTAAATCCGTTGAATCCTCTGTCTATTCCAGGGGTGTCAAACTGGTGGCCCACAGGCTGGATGCATTATACACAGGCCACACCCACCCGAGCTCCACGAAGGGGAAAATGTCGCAAAATGTTACATGCTGGCAACGTGATGCCTGAGTTTGACACCCGTAGTCTATTCACTAAGGTCTTTAAAGAGTGTGTATACAGCACAAATGCTTAAGGTCAAAAAGGATTAGCAAACTTTGTTTTATAAGTTACTTCTCCAATAGAAAGCCTGTTTTTCCCAAAGAGACTAAATATCTACAGTATTTTCCACTTCAGAGAAAACAGAAAGCAAGCAAGGAACAAAGAGAGGATCCCTTGTTTTATATCTCTATTTCTAATCTGGTAGAAGCTGAAAAGATCCATTTCAACAGGGACAAATGGGACATCCTATATTTTTGGGGGGGAGGGATAATAATAAAAAATGTGAGTAGAGGAATGAGGAGACCCTATTGAGTAGCAATACTTGTGGGGGGGAAACTGTGGGTTTTCATAGATCACAAACTGGTCATGAGCCAGATGTTTTAAAGAAAGCAAATGCAATCTTGGGCAATATAAAGATGAAGAACAATCATTGTTTTTCTCCATTGAGTAAAACTGTTCAAGAAAGAAACAGACTTCTTATGAGGTGGTAGATTCATTTTTGCTGGGAAAAGGATTCTACTATCCCTGCCTTGAATCATTGAAGTTTAATTTCAGTTACCAGTTTTCAAATGCATGTTGAGTAAATGGAAGTAATTATGTGAACTGGGATAGCAGTAATAGTTAAGAACTGCTATAAACTATGTTTATTTTTTATGTAAAAAGTATCTATCTTGGATGAGTAGAAGTATTCTAACCAGGAATAGCAGAACAAAACTTTACAAACCACAGAATTAGTACTTAAAATTTTCAGGGTCCAGAACAAATTTCCCCTTATTTTGGCAGGGTCACTAGCAATATTTGCAGTCTGAAGATTCATTAATTATGAAGATCATATCTTGAGTGAACCCTGACAAATATAGACATTATTTGTTTTCAATCTTAATCCACATTGGTCATTGCTTTCTTCCACTTCTTTAACTTCACAGCCTAGCCTAGTATAGTCTTCTTCTACCTCTCACCTAAGTACTTGCCAAGTTTGTCTTGCTTAACTTTTTAGAATTAGATGAGATTGGCTAGGTGGGGCCACTACCTAGACCATTAGCACAGTACAGAACCTAGCTGTCTCTATATTTGATCCAGTGCCTTCAAAATATTGGTGCAAAGAGTTCACAGATATGTGCTCTTATATGTATTTGAGTCAAGTGTGTCTCCTGGCATGTATGTGGAGTTTTCAAAGTAAGATTGTTGCCATTGCTTTCTTTCTAGGGCTGACAGAAAGAGATAGGTCCAAAGTCAGCTTTTGTGTCTAAGGCAGAACTAGAATTCATAGTCTCCTGGTTTCTAGCTTGGTGCCTTTAACCACTACACCAAACCAGCCCTCAGAAGATTCACTAAGTATTGTTTATTAGAGCAGTTGCCTCTGTGATGTTGAAAGAATACTTGACCCTATTTATTGGGGCCATCCACACCATTTCTCCGTCTATGCAATTAAAACCCTTTGGGAGCTTTGAAGCATTTAATAAAACTTTGAAAATATCCTTAAGGAATCACTTTTCATGTAGTCCATTAATTTGTTCTAATGTTCTCCGATTCATGTATTTTATAGTTTATTTTTGATTGCTTTTGTGCCTAATTGTGGTCTCTGCCTCCCTCCCTCCCCCCTCCTCCCCACCATGATCTGAGTTCTTGTTACTTTTACAGTGGCAAAACTGGAATCTGTAAATGTTAGCCATTTATTGAGTATCTTATAAAGGTTCTTTAGCTGATCAATATGAGCAAAGCTTCACAAAGTGGCATTTTAGGATGACAGTATACCCTGTAAAATATCCTTCCTCAACCTCACACTTTTCAGACGTATGAAAAGAAAAAAACTGAGGTAAAAGAAGACTACATACATATAATACATGCTGCATACATTAATTCTCTGTTATGAACCGGATTTTCTGATGTCTTATTTTGATTTTAAAAACCAGGGAGGAAATCTGAGATGGAATAGACAATGTTTCTGAGGTTTTGGTTTTGATGCTGATAGACCACCTATGCTGGAAAAAAAAAACCTCTTTAAACTTCAGGACCACATATATCCTCCAAAATTGCCATGAAATTATTATTTATAACATATGAGAAATAATTAAGTAGATGGGGAATGTTGCACTATGCGTGTGTTGCGCTGAATTTAAATTAAATTTAATGTAAATGAACTCAACCCAGTTGTAATTTTCTTTAGTGAACCCAACAACTTTAGGAGAGCAGGATCCAACACACCACTTATAGGTCAAGTGATGAAACTGATTAGCAATGTGGATTGTTTTCTGTGCTCTTTACAATACTCCTCCTTCATTATAAAGCAGCCATATGCGAATAGGTAATTTGACATTTTAAGTGTGAAACTGGATGACAGCTCTTTGAAATGTTTTGAGTTCAAAAAGGGTAGCTATGACCTTATCTAAAAGCTATTATCATTTTTACCATTCTGGAAGTACTATATTTCATCCATGGAAAACTTCTGGAATGATTAGAAAAGCGTTAGAACACGGCCATTTCAAATTTGAAACAGGCCATTTCAAACTCAAATCATTTTGTTCATTCTGTTCTAAATTCCAGGATACACTGTAATCTCAAGTTGCTGTTATCCGTAGAGGGACGAGCCGCAGTGAAGAAGAAAGAAACCCTCCCCAGTTCCATCAGGGACCCGTATATGCTTGGCTGCTGATTCAAACTCAAAAGGCTCTTTGCCAGAACCCCATTGCTCATGACTGTCTGGAGTCTTTCAGGAGCCCTTGTAGTGAAATCCGATGCTAATCAGTAAACAGGAGGAGGTGCTGATACACTTACTGTACATGGCATGGAAGAACACAAAACTAAAGCAGTAGTTAGCTGAGGAAAGAAGCATTCTGGTAGGAAAAAAACAGCTTAAGGGGTTTGGTAGTTTATATATTCAGTTATTGTAAATGAACTAAGGTACTAATTGAAAGCCTCAAAGCATTTTGTAAAGAACAAATATAGCTCAGAATCTGATTACCTTGCAGCTTTGGAGATGCTTGAATGTACGGAGAGTTCTCATCTGAAATCAAGTAATACCCTGTCAAACTTTCCCCACCAGGGCTTTTGATTTTAGCAAGTTTTCTGGATGATTTGAAAGCAGAGGTTCTCTCACTATAAACCTGCCATCAAACTGAACTAAATGCAGAAGAAGCAATGTCGAGACTCACACTTTCATTTATGTAAAGGGATCATAGATAGACATAGACATTGCTGCCGACACCAACACTGATGCACATAAGGATTGGAATCTCCTTGTGGGGAAAAATGGGGACATGTTTTGTTCCCAGGAAAACAATGTGATCCATGAGGGAACTTGCTTTCACCAAGGAACATGAAAATTCTAGAGAGGAGTGCTCATAAGGAGGTAGGTAAATATAAGTGAAAATGGGATCATGTGATTGAACCCCTTCCTTTTTTACATACATCACATATTTTAACAACAATGGAGCTTCAACTGCATGGCTATGGTGGTCATTTTGACTTTTTTGAGCCATCATTCCAACCGTCTGCAGACAACATGGTTTATAAATTATCATCTAAATGTTATGTGCATTGCAAACCAGAATTTATGGCAAACATTATGAATGAAAATTGCTTTACTATTAAAAGGTGCCATGCAGATAATAAGAAACCCTGATCAATAGAGAAGTCAAAACTAGAGAAATCTAATGAGGTTGCAAGGGGCATAAACAGTAAATCTTTATTGTGAATAATTAAGCTTCAATACATATATTTTTAAAGAACAAAGAAGCCCTAAAGGTAATGCTGCATGGTCAACAGCAATCTGCTAGCATTCCTGGGCCACTTATAGGCCTTTCATACACAAAAATGGAGAAACTGAGGACTCAGGAATTTCCAGATGAGTAAAAGAAAACTGAACAACTTTGCCACAACCCTACCTGTTGCCAGTTGCAATAATAGAAATAAAATTTACTGCAGCGAATTCAGGTTTAGTAATAGGCTTCTTCCAAATGGAGTGAATCCTCATGTAAAAGGTATTTTATTCTTTCTGTGGGTTGGACATCATTGGTTTCTAGAGTTCACTATTATATAATAAGAACTGAACAATGCTAATGAGAAAAATGTTGCATTTTTAAATTTTAAATTACAGCTTGCATTTCAATTTCAATTGCAACCTGTAATTTAGAGATCCCATTTTATTCATTTAAAATTTTATCCATTTAAAAAGCATGATCATACCAGAGAAATATTTGCTAGCTACGAGGGTAGGGATTTCCCTCTCCCACAACTTCTTTCCCTTCTAGATCTTCAATATGCACACCAACTTGGCCTTTCCTGGAAGTGATACCACAGTGAAAATCAATAGATATATTTCCTTTCCTGTGTGCTCTGCCTTTGATTTATATCTGGTGTACCTACTTACGCATTGCAATCATTTTATAACACATCACATAACTTTGCTCTTCAGATTTAAAAGTAAGCTTTTTTGAAGTTTGTATCTTTAAAATCTGTTAGGCCCAATAACCTGACAGCCAGCTTTCTTGAAGAAAGAAGCACAAAACCAAAGTATGCGTCAACTGAAAGAAACTTGTTAGAAGTTGGCAAGGAAGATTTCTATAGTATATGAAATCTTTTCAAAGGATCTTCCTATTTTAAGGCCAGCTATCTTGGCTGAACTTGAGTCACCTCCTTAATAAAAATTCCATGTTCTGTCTGCAGAAATGCTTCCAGCACAATTAGATCAATTTTCTCTAAGTAGCAATAAATGTGTTTGCCTTTAAAAGGCCAACACAAGCACATTATCACAGCTCATAATCCCCATTCTCTCTATTAGCTCAAAGTACATCCTAAAGGCTAAAGGTCATAGCTAAAGACTAATCAGTCTCATTAGCTTGTCTAATTAATCTTAACTAGGGGGACACAAACACACTAAAACTGTTACAGAGATTTTTTTTTTAGAAAAAAAAATCAGGATATGAGAATCATTCATCAGAGATTCACAGCCTCTAGGGACAGGAAGAAGAGATGATGACCAGAGACAAAGCTTCCTCACTGAGTCTTTCTAAACTTTTGATGTATTCCCATTTTGGATCTATTCTATGTTAGCAATACAAAACCAGGATTCCAACAATAGCATGAAACTCATAATAAGGAGAATATTATAGGTAGCAAAGATCTTGAGGTATAGGGAACACTTGCCTTTTATTCTTTCAATGCATCCTTCTCCAGTGTTTTCATCAACAAATACACATGCAGTTTGGCCAGATTGATCTGTCTTCCATACTCTTTTGCCTTCTGTTTGTTGCCTTCAGACTCAACTGGAACTCATTAATGTTTAACTTATATAAATGGGTTATACTCCATGGGGGCCTGTAACACAACACAGTGACTTTCAAGTTGCTTCCCTTTAGCAGATACATCAACCTAGATGTTAGCCCTCCTTATCCATGCCCCCTTTTTAATTATTATGTTTGCAACAATCTAAACAGACCTTCTTATCCATGCCCTTTTTAAATTATTATTTTTAAGTGAACAACAGAGAAATATGACTGCTACAAATGATAATAAAGTCAATGTAAGCAGGCATTTGGCTTTTTTTGTATTTGAATATACACAGAAAATAAACTAAGACTTTCATGGAGAAACATTGCTCAGGCACAACTTGGAAAAAAATGCATCCATCTTTCTGTAAATTCCTCTCAGTTTAGCAACAAAGAAAATTAGATCTCAGTCACATAAACATTGAAAAATAATTCTTGTGAATGGAGTATATATTGTTCTGGGGAGAAATATTCATACAACCATTGTTAATTAATGGTTTCTTAGTTGATATTAAATTTTGGTATAACTGATGATAAAGACAGAATCCAAGAAGAAATGACCAATGTGCAAATCTGTATTTCACCACTTTATAGATATCATGAAATTAATAATCGAAGAGCTGTGATATCCCAGAGACAAGTGGCTGGACTACCAAAACAAATCAAATTAGTTTATATTGTATATCAAGGGGGAAATTCTTACTTATGGCCTTGACTGATCTCAGTGAGTTAAAAAGAACTGGATTATCAGTACTTAGACAGAAAACCACATTGAAATCCCAGGTCTGTGGACTTCCTTTGGACAGAAGACAATGACAAACTGCTTCCATACTATTTCCATGAAAACTATATAGATATGAACATGACGTATCTAGGAATCAAACTCAACTCAAAGAATATTACCTATAATCAATTGCTACATTCTATATCATTTTATCACCCAAGCTATTTTTCCCATCTTAACAAAATCCTCAATAATATTTTTCATATGTTTCATAATTGTAGGATGAAAAGAGTCATACTGAATGAATTAAACCTAGCTTAGGCTTAGACTTGGTGCTGGTTTGTATGGGAACCTCCAAGGGTGGATATTGATGATATTTCATATATGTGATTTCATAAAGGATATTGCATATAATGTGTAATCATCTGGTCCCAATCTAGCTTCTCAGCCTTTTGACTAAAATCAAGTGTAGTATCCCATCCTTGATACCGCTTCTGAAATGTTTTAAACTAGAAGACCCTAATGTTTGAGAGTATAAATCAGAAGTCTTCAAACTTGACAGCTTTAAAACTTGTGGACTTCAACTCCCACAATTCCTCACTGAAAAGTTCAAGTGTGGCTTTCAATTCAGGTTATTGGCCACATCAAATCATAGCTGACTCTAAATATTTATTTTATTTTATTTATTTATTTATTTATTTGATTTGCCAATTGTTTACAAGATAATAAGTATAAGTGTATACATAGTTGTGAATACATGAAATGGGTACATATAAGAAAAATAAAAGAAGAATAAGAGAAACAATAGGACAGGGACAGTAGGCACGTTGGTGCGCTTATGCACGCCCCCTACAGACCTCTTAGGAAAGGGGTGAGGTCAATAGTAGTGAAATAGTGAAATAGTGAAACTCTTACTTTTTTAAAAAAATACAGAGTAGCATGAGTAATAATCAATGTTCTCATGTATCATGAAAACCTCTATAAACAATCCATGCATCACTATTTCTCAATCCCCCAAATATTTTCTGGAACAGCCAGATCAAAATGGCCTTCCTAGATTTCAACAGACTTCTGTTTCTCTGATTTACAATATATTTTTTCAAAACAAACTCACCATTATTTTGCTCCTGAAAAAGAAGTAAGAGCAGATTTCAGGTTGGATCCTGGGTAAGAAACCACTGCAGATTTGGAAAAAAAAAACCCACACCCACATGATGTCATACTCATACCCTCAAACTACTTACAGTTTCTAATTCTGACTCACTTTCTGGTTTTCATCTACAAAGGCTTCCCCAGTCATGCATTTTTAAACCATTTAACCAACCAACCAATCAACTTGGCTATCTGAATATTCAAATATAAATTATTTGCCTATATTCTTCTAATATATTTCACTGACCTCTACAATCTCAGCCATGTTAATACCATTCAGAATGCAAGGGGGTGCTCATGCTACCTGCAGGAGGAAGAGAAATATCATTGTGAATGAGAAAGGAAAAAAAGCCTTGAAATGAAAAATTAATAGGGATATAAGAATTGCTTGACAGTGTCCATTTAAATCTTAATTCTGCATTACTCCAGTTGAAGAGTCCTGTTGCTTGGTGCCTGTTCCTACAAATTATCATCTTATTTCACATTTTCATATAACCTTGAAATAAAATAATGTCAATATATGCTCATGGAAGGATGTTTTTTTTTAACTAGATAGCAGGGTAATGTAAATCAGCCTTTTAAAAATATCTCTTTGTTTGAGAGTGAAGCTCACATTCTCTATATATTAGTTAGTAGATATGATATAAAATATTTTCAGGATGTAGTATTTCCTAGAAAATATTGCTTGCCACGGATATTTTAGGGCAGAAAATGCTATTCTAGTAATACGTGACCCAAAAGTTGCAGACAAAGTGGGGAAAGGATTGTAGTTGGTTCAAAATGACAGGGCTTTGGGTGCTGGTAGTCTGGTTGTCCAGAGTTGGTAAGTACAGTAGTAACACAGGAAAGAAAAAAACAAGGAGATATAAGTAAAGAAATCATGGGATAGTGCAAGACAATCTCATTGGACAGCAGGAAGTCTACAAGGAAATCTGTATTGTGGCTAGGGGGTTATGAAGTCACACATAAAGCTGAGAAGAAGAAACAAAGCAGAATTTAGTAAAGTTATTTACCAGAATAACGGGATTGGAAGGGGCTTTGGAAGCCTGCTAGTCCAACCTCCTGCTCAAGCAGAAGATCCTATGCCATTCCAGACAAGTGGCTGTCCAGTGTCTTCTTAAAAGACTAAGTGATAGAGCACCCACAACTTCTGAACCCAAGCCATTCCGCTGTTAATTATTCTCACTGTTAGGAAATTTCTCCCAGGTTGCTTCTCTCCTCGATTAGTTTCCATCCATTGTTTCGTCTTCTGGTGCTTGGGAAGTAGGTTGACCCTCTCTTCTTTGTGGCAGCCCCTCAAAATATTAGAACACTGCTATCATGTATTTTCACTAGACTAGACAAACAGAATTCCTGCAACTGTTCTTCATATTTTAGGGTTAGGATTAGGGTCTTTGTTGCTTTTCTCTGCACTTTTTCCACACTCTCAACATCTTTTTTGTAATGTGATGACCAAACTGGATACAGTATTCCAGATGTGATCTTACTAAGGTTTTATAAAGTGGTATTAATATTTCACGTGATCTTGATTCTATCCCTCTATTAATGCAATCTAGGATTGTGTTGACTTTTCTGGGCGGCAGCTGCTGCACGCTGCTGGTTGATATTGAAGTGATTGTCCACTAGGACTCCAAGATCCCTCTCACTCTTACAGCTTTTGAGCATATTTATAAGTGGAGTGGAGGGGTGCAGAAGAGACAGATAGAGACAGGCCATTTGTGATTATTTGATTATTGGGTGAGACTTTTCTAATTCTGGTGACTAGAAAATAATGCACCTCTGGAAACACACACAGACACAGACAGACAGACAGACAGACAGACAGACACACACACACACACACACACACACACACACACACACTGTACGTTTCTGGAAATACTCTCAAACAAGCTTTACAATTTAGCCTCAGGACTGGTTGTTTTCCTTCTCCTAATAAGGGACTCAAAGCCCTGATCCCACCAAAACCTCTGTCTCCAAGGTAAAACATGTCCTTACTTCCATATTAACCAGGTGCTTGGGACCTGCTGATCTAAAATAAAAGATCTTTCAGTAGGGGGGAAAATACACCCCTAATTGTAATAGGATCGGTTTAACTATCAGTTTAAAGTAATAACTGAAAGCATTTTCTATTCAGGACAAGACTAGAGAAGAATTTCAAGCCCATTTCCTTGTCTTCCATCCATGTGTTTTAAAGAGCTTAGTTTCCATAACATATATTGGTGTCTTCATAGTATCTTCTCTTTCTCTATCATACATCTTTTTACCACTCTTTTTTTAAACTTACAGTCAGCTGGAATAAGCTGCAGCATAAATGTATTTCCAATGTTGGAGGACATGGAAAATATAGAGCCATTTTGGGGTGTTGCGGTGCAGATGGCACTGGTAGCATCCTATTTCAGTGGGAAAAAAGAACCAAATAGATCCTATGAAATCTTTGTCTTTCTATGTGATCTTTGTCATTGCCATAAGTATGCTGTATAAAAGAAGTAATAAGTAACCTTTCATTTCCAGTATTTTCTCCGGCATGCTTTTGCTGACTATATAACCTTCACTAACCTGAAATTCCTGAGTAGTCCCAGGAGATCAATGCATCTTGGAATAAAATTTTTGTAATGTCATTTAAGGCTATCCCTAATCCAGAATTATTGAAGAGGCATGGGTCATGGGAATTGAGTTTGACACTTGACAAATACTTGGCTTTGTATAAATGGACAGGGCACTGAAATAACTGCCTCTACATGTCACATGAAGAGAAATTAATTCTTTATTAACTTCCGCAATGATAATCTAATAAACTCATTTGGTCTACTAGTTTCAGCAGTTAAAAATGTTCAGTGGCTTGGATGCAAATGGATTTTCTTCCCTCTCCCGCTGGAATCTTTCTGACAAAAGAGACAAACCCAGGACCCAAATTCTGAAAGGTGGTGAACTTTTTTACATTGTCACTTTGTTAATTTACACTCTGGAATGTTCCTGTAAATCACATCTGTATTTTAAGAATATAGTACTGAAAGAATGTTTATCCCTTTTTAATCTGTGAATTAAATTAGCCGAACAAATATACAGTATGCTATAGGGTATACGATAGTTCTATACAATACAATGCATACTATAATTTCAATGGCTTTTGACCATGCAGAATACACTGGAATAGGTGTTCATAACAAATTTAAATAAATAAGTTGTCATTGTCATCATTCTTGATGCAACTCATGAAGTAATATTCAGAATATACCTCTACTCTTAGCCATGATGGTTAGAGGTTATAGGAGTTGATCCAAAACATCTGGAAGATACTCGGTTGGAGAATATTGGTCTAGTCAATTTTTTATGGCATTACTTTGCGCAGTCTGAAAATGTGAACAAAGTACTTGGAGAGATAAAACTAACCACCTGGCTCCCTTTATTATTGACAATTAACTACATTCCTGTAACTCTTTATCTTGATTCCCTTCATTTTTGACAACTGGCTATATTATATACTGAAGAGGACTGACAAGGTAGAAATGCCTCTTTAACAGAAGGGCTAGTTCTAGCTGGCTTGAAAAAAAAAGTGCTTATGCAGCTTTTCTTTAAGAAAAACTCTGGATTACAATTTCTTGTTAATAACTTCTTGGTTGTTAAGTTTCAAAGCAAACTTTGGAGGAAGATCATAAAGGATCAATTCCAGGTTCTTTGTAATAACATGGGTTATTTGAATATATTTGTATCTCAGATGGTACTAGAATGGTACCAAATTCCCTAATCTTAGTCCAAATCTTCCCCAAACCCCCAAAACTTTAACCTTAGACTGTCTACTATTGACCTCACCCCTTTCCTAAGAGGTCTGTAGGGGGCGTGCATAAGCATACCAACGTGCCTACCATCCCTGTCCTATTGTTTCTTTTTATTTTTCTTATATGTATCCATTTCATGTATTCATAACTATGTTTGTACTTATACCTATTATCTATATTGTACTTATACCTATTACCTATTAAATGATTGACAAATCAAATAAATAAATATAAATAAATAAATAAAAATGATAAATAAACTAGATCTCTCAAACTAATCTCTGAAGGTAGTGTGTTGATACTCTCAATTATGGATTCTTCAGAGGTTTAAATGTAATTCCCTGACATTTGTGCTGTTGGTTCCATCAACTTTTATTTATTGTAGAGAATATATATTTGTACACAATGTATCAAAGTGAATAGAAGCTGACACAGACTCTATATGATAATATCTTTTGAACACATACTTACTTTTAAAATGCAAATGCAGAAATGGTGAATATGGCAAGTGCAAAAGCTCTTGCAAAATTTCTCCAAGAAGTATTTTATCACACTTCTTTTGGCAAAAGCACCTGTCAAAAGCTTCCAAATGTTTCCTGTAACCAGGTCTTTCTATCCTTGCCTTTGAAATTTTCCATCCAATCTTTCTTGCTGAACTCTTCTAGCATTGAAACATCCTTAGGTCTTATTTCTTTCTTCCTCTCACCAATCATTTCCTGATATTGAATGTGAATTTGATATAATTTGACTGCAATTTGATCCATAATGAGAGAAAAATTGAAGACTGAATCTTTAATTACCCATATAGCTCTCTCTAATTTAAATAATTCTTAACAGAGCTAAGCAGAATAACAGAAAACAGAACTGGAAAAGAACTTGGAGGTCATCTAATACTTCCTATACCATTCCAGACAAGTGGCTGTCCGGTGTTTTCTTAAAAACCTCCAGAGATGGATCACCCAGAGCTTCTGAAGGCTAGCCATTCCACTGGTTAGTTGTTCTCACTGTTAGGAAATTTCTCCTTCATTCTAGATCGCTTCTCTCCTTGATTAATTTCTATCCAATGTTTCTTGCCCTGCCCTGAGGTGCTTTGGAGAATAGCTTGACTCCCTCTTCTTTGTGGCAGCTCCTCAAATATTCAAACACTGCTATCATGTCACCCTAGTTCTTCTTTTCACTAGACTTTACATACCCAATTCCTGCAACTGTTCTTCATATGTTTTAGCCTCCAATCCTCTAATCAACTTTGTTGCTCTTTTCTGCACTCTTTCCAGAATCTCAACATTTGACTTCCAGTTCTCACCCAGTTGACTTCCTATTGGGTTGATGGTTACTGAACTGGGCATAATGAAATAAAGAATAGGGAAATGGAAGAGTCCCTGAAGCTCATCATCTAAAGATATGAAAAACTTTTAGGGAAAATATATTTCTTATAGATTTACAGTGCATCATGGAATTATGGTACTATTTACTCAGGCTTTATTACTTAAAGACACTTGCATATCCAAATTCCAATGAATTTCCCATTATAGTCAGATGCTCTTCAGTTTTAACAAGGGACTTAGATAAACAATAGAGAAGTAAATGAGAACTGAATGTGTCAGTGAAAGTAAACAGTAATACTGTTATGGTGATATTCACAGGAGATTGTTTCCTGACAAATTATGAAGAGAAAGAAGTCAGATTTTATCTCCTCCCTGGTTCTGAAGAAAGTTACAAAAAATGCACTTGTATATATGTGAGTCCAGAGACATCTCATTAAGAATTATTTTACAGTCATGATGTTATGTCAGTATATCTTTGGTGGATTAATTTCAAAGAACACTGACCACATTGTGATATGATTTTTATCAATCCAAATTATGCACAGCTACAATGTTCCACATGCAACATAACATTAGTGCAAAAACATGCACTGATCTGTTATTTATACATACTCTACAATTATTTTCTTATTTATTCTAGGATGTCAATACTGTGTACACTGAGATTAAAAAATGAGTGTCACAACCTGGGATACGAAAGAAGAAAAACTGACCATAGCAAAAGCTATTTGGTTCCTAGAAAAAGGGCCGTTTTATTTTATTTATTTATTTGATTTGTCAATTGCTTACAAGATAATAGGTATAAGTATATACATAGTTATGAATACATGAAATGGGTACATATAAGAAAAATAAAAGAAACAATAGGACAGAGATGGTAGGCACATTGGTGCGCTTATGCACACCCCCTACAGACCTCTTAGGAAAGGGGTGAGGTCAATAGTAGTCAGTCTAAGGTTAAAGTTTTTGGGGTTTGGGGAAGAAACCATATAGTGCAGAATCATAGGTTTGGCTCTAAGCTTCCCCAAGGCTCAAATGCTTTTACATGGGCCTCTCTTGCAGGGAATCGCTTGCCATCTCCAATTTTCTCCTTTCAGGCAGCTTCTGAAAGGGTTGTAAAAAACAAGAAATAAAAACCGATTAATACCTCACAAGGTTGTTGTAGTGGGAAAATAGGAGAAGGAAAGAGTATTACTTATCTTCACTGCTTTGAATTACAGGTAGTTCTCAACTTACAACAGTTCATTTAGTGACCATTCAAAGTTACAATGGCACTGAAAAAAGTGACTTATGACTATTTTTCACACTTACGACCATTGCAGCATCCCTAAAGTCATGTGATCAAAATTCAGATGCTTGGCAACTGACTCATATTTATGACCATTGCCATGTCCCAGGGTCACGTGATCCCCTTTTGTGACCTTCTGTCAAGCAAAGACAAGAGGAAAGGCAGATTCACTGAACATCCATGTTCCAGCTTAACAACTGCAGTGATTCACTTAACAACGGTGGCAAGAAAAGTCATAAAATGGGGGCAAAATTCACTTAACAACCATTTCACTAAACAACAGAAATTTTGGCCTCAATTGTGGTAATAAGTCGAGGACTACCAGAACTTATAAAGTAATAAAGATGAAATAAAAATCAAGAAAATATAAATATAAGGAAGTAAATACTGTATATCCTCCCATAATCTGTGGGAAATGGCAGCCTGGAAGATTTAAGAAAGCATTCTTCAAGGATTATTTATAAATTGTTGTAGGAATAAATGTTCCACTTCCATTGGCTTGAAGGTTTTGCCATGTTGTGAACAGTCAACTAAGGGCCATATTCCAGAATCAGTTTATGACAGAATCAAAGTTGGAATGTTAAGGTGTAAAACAAGTGCCTTATACCTCTGCAAGATTTAACAGAATAAAAGAGTTGGAAGGGACCTTGGAGGTCTTCTAGTCCAACCCTCTGCTCAAGCAGGAGAACCTATCCATCCCAGACAAATGGCTGTCCAGTGTCTTCTTAAAGTGATGGACCACCCATAATCTCTGAAGGCAATCTACCGGTTAATTATTTTAACTCTTAGGAAATTTCTCTTTAGTTCTAGGTTGCTTCTCTCCTTGATTATTTCCATCCATTGTTTCTTGTCTTGCCTTCTAGTGCTTTGGAAATTAGGCTGACTCCTTCTTCTTTGTGACAGCCCCTCAAATATTGGAATATCATGTCACGTCTAGTCCTTCTTTTAAGGCCTTAATTTAAGTGTAAGGCCATATTTTAAGGTCCTAATTTCATCCATTAACCTTTCCAAAAAAAAGTAGCAGGCAGATCCAGTATATATTATTCTCTGCCAGGTATTCTGGTCCTAGTGATGCCCTTTTCAGGCCTTTTTCAGGCATATTCTTCTGATAAATCACTTCTACAAGTATTAAGCCTAGCAACCCTAACTAACTGGCATTCTTTAATAGATACCATATCAAAATCAGCATTCAAAATACCACAGATGTGCAATTTTATTCTTCAAGTGGCTCACAAAGTTGTCACAGCAAGTTTCCAATGGATCCAATATAGACAAGGTGGCAGCAAATCCCTAATCACCCTAAAAATCTGTGCTGCCTACAGTTGCACACTGATACACCATTGTGTTCTGTAGTAAGTGTCTGATCATGCCATTGCACTCAGAGGTCCTCAGAATCCAGGGCACAGACCAGGCTCCATAATGCCAGACAGGGCACCTAGAAGCAATCATGTCGGCAGCCTGTCATGTATCATCATCTCATAGTTCACAAGACCCTCAAGAGGATCCTCAGCTCCATCCCCTAGGACCCCCCCTCCCCAAATTTTCCAGAATTCATTAGATTCTACAAGTCTCTGGGAGTGGCTGAATTTGTTGCCCTCTCTTTCTCCGAGTCAAATCACAAAACCTAGAATAAGTGACTGGATTTTATTGATGTGCGCTCCATATACTATGTCTGGCCATATTTCTGCCAAAAGTGTTTTTGAAGCACTGGAGAGTTTCGCCCTTTCATCCCTGACAAGCCCCCACCAGAAACATTCATTCACATTCCCCGCCATCCCACAGAATGCCAGTCGCATTCCAGCCATCCAAAAATGTTTGGCCTTTTTCAGTGCTCTCTCTCTCTCTCTCTCTCTCTCTCTCTCTCTCTCTCTCTCTCTCTCTCTCTCTCTCTCTTTCCCCTACCCTCTCTCCCCCTCTCTCTCTGTCTCTATCCCTCTCTCTGTCTCTGTCTGTCTCTCCCTCTCTGTGTGTCTGTCTCTCTCTCCCCCTCCCTCCCTCCCTCTCTCTCTTTTTCTCTCTTTCTCTCTCTGTCTCTCTGTCTCTGTCTCTGTCTCTGTCTCTTTCTCTCTCTCTCTCTCTCTGTCTGTCTCTCTCTCCCCGTCCCTTCCTTCCCTCTCCTTTTTCCCTTGGCCTCTTCTCCCAGCCTGCCTTCTGCCTCAGGGTAGATGGGTGGAGCTTTGGGGGGGCCTGGACACCCTTTCCTTTTCACTGCCTTCACCCCCACCTGCCTGCCTGCTTGTCTGCCTCCTTAACGGACTGTCACGGGATGGGCCAGTCAGCCCTTCTTCATCCAGCCCATTCAGCGAGGCAGGTAAAAGTTTAACCAGCTTGTCTTTCAGCCAGCTGAGGCAAGAGCCCCCCATTCAGGGCCATGATAAATTGCTCCTGTCAAAACTACATGAATGCTCATATTGAAAAACGCCTCTTTCTTTCTTTTTAACTTGCAGCCTCTCTACAGTCACACAGCATCACTTGCTTGTTAGGCTACATTTAATGCCCACTTAGTCAAAGAATGTTTCCATTTTGCCTCTTTCTCCTGTCCCGTCTTTCCCTCCCGCACCCTCAGGCCCAGCCATCCAGTGGGAGTTGTCAGGGAGGGAAAATAAAAACTCAAATTCAAAGGGGAGGAAAGAGGGGGTTGCGAGGGGGGGGGGAATCCTTAACAAAACAAGACAGGAAACCTTCTTTGTGCTTGAAAATAGGATTTATCAGCTAGCTGCTTGTCTTCACTTCCCTAGAAAATTTCTCTCCAAAATGTTTTTAAAAAAAAGCAAAACAAAGCAAAATTTGCCTTTTCTCAGAACATCAAACATAGCTTTCTTTTTCTTCTCCCTTTATGTGAGATAGGATGCTACTGGGCTGAACAAAGCATCCCCTAAATCCCGCATACTTTATTTTTGCTACTATGGGGACTAAAATTCTATTTATGTCTATCATCTCTCTCCCTCTCTCTCCCCCTCTCTCTCTTTCTCTCCCTCTCTCTCCCTCCCTCTCTCTCTCCCTCTCTCTCCTAACTATCAATCCATCTATCCATCAACTTTCTATCTCTGTCTATCACCCATATCTATCTATCTATCTATCTATCTATCTATCTATCTATCTATCATCTATCTATCTATTTATCTATCTATCATCTGTCTATAAGAGCTGTGGTGGCGCAGTGGTTAGAATGCAATACTGCAGGCTAACCCATTGCTCACTCCAGGAGTTTGATTCTGAATGTCTCATGGTTGACTTAACCTTCCATCCTTCCGAGGTGGGTAAAATGAGGACTCAGATTGTTGGAAGCAATATGCTGACTCTGTAAACCACTTAGAGAGGACTGTAAAGCACTGTCAAGTGGTATATAAGTAAGTGCTATTTCTATCTATCTATCTATCTATCTATCTATCTATCTATCTATCTATCTATCTATCTATCTATCTCTATCTACTATATCTATCTATTATCATCTATCTATCTAAAAACCAATTATATATACTTCAGTTGCATTTCAAACTATTGATTTCATAGCTGTAGTTTCTCACTTCATGAAGATAACACAAATGGTCTATTTTATAGCTAAGCTACATTAAGTTTTAGAGACACATTGTAAACCTTTCTGCACAGTTGAAATGTGCTATACATTTGGTACTGGTTACATAGCCAGAAGAAGCAGATAACATCCTTGGAAGTAGACATCAGAAAGAGAGTGGTTGTGAAAGTTTTAATGAAAAAGCCCCCTCTGTACTGCATAATTTCCAATTGAGCTTTAATTTGCAATTCTTAGGCAAGGCACTTGAGCATATGGAAACAACTCTAGGGATTCTTGGATGAGATATTCAAGGCTCATTTCAATCTGACTTCAGGCTGAGGTCTGGGACTGAGATATCTAGATTGAGTAATTGCAACATCCTCCACCATGGAACAGTTGTCACAAACTGTATTTGTCCCAGAATGCCATACCAAGAATGTTGATAGGTACTCACAGAAAGATGCCTATTGTATTGGTTTTTCAAGGATAGTACTGGTTACCTGTCTTTGGGTTCCCCCTACCAAAGTGTGCTAATAGTTTAGGATCCCTTATGAATTGTTTTCTCTCACATCAGTCTGTCTGCTGATGATATTTGATGGAGAGGTCTTTTCATATACCCCAAAAAGCCCTCTCAATAGTTATGGTTTTTTTTTTATGCAACACCTTTGCTCAGTTATGCTGGCACTCTCTGTGATGCTTCACTGATGAATTAACTTTTCTGTTTTCAGAAAAACGTTTCCATGGTCAATGCAAATTTCAGAAAATGTTATGCATTACTCTTTGTATTATACTTTTTTGTTAGGTGGGATACTTTTGCATTTGTTACTTTTTTAGATGTTTTTAAAATAAAATACTAAAGAAAAGAAGAAGATTGGAAAGAATAAAATAAAAACAGTATAATAAAATAAAATAAAAACAGCAAAGGAATCCTGGTTGTTTGACAGTATTTGTCAGCCCGAGGAAAGTGAAATGTTTATTGATTTCATGAGTAAACTTGAGGTTCATGACTTGTGTTAGGAGGGCAAGACAGCATTTGTATATAAATACATGCATGCTTGTTTTGTAGAGTGGGAAGATATTACATATAGAAAGGTGGAGTTATAATGTATATCTTGCTTTTCCTTCAAGAGATGATAATAGTCCCTTTTTTCAATATTACTTCTGAATATAGAATAATAGAGTTGGAAGGGAACTTGGAGGTCTTCTAGTCTGATCCTCTGCTTAGGCAGGAAACCCAATACCATTTCAGACAAATGGTTATCCAATCTCTTCTTAAAAACTTCCAGTGTTGGAGCATTTACAACTTCTGGAGGCAAGTTGTCCAAATGATTACTTGTTCTAACTGTCAGAAAATTTATCCTTAGTTCTAGGTTGTTCCTTCCTTGATTAATTTCCACCCATTGCTTCTTGTCCTGCCCTCAGATGCTTTGGAGAATAGCTTGACTCCCTCTTCTTTGTGGCAGCCCCTGAGATATTGGAACACTGCTATTTCATCAAACTAGACATACCTAGCTCCAGCAACCATTCTTTATGTTTTAGCCTCCAGTCCCCTAATCATCTTCGTTGCTCTTCTCTGCACTCTTTCTAGAGTCTCAACATCTTTTTTACTCCATCTAATAGGTTGGACTAATGAGTAACTAAACATTTGATCATATTGGATCAGGGTTTCTCAACTTTGACAATTTGAAGTCCACACCTCTTCAAGTTGCCAAGGATGAAAAACACTGTATTGGACCAATAGGTAACCAGTGAGCTCCCATGACTGAAGATGAAACTCAAGAGCTTTCATGGATGAAAACATTTTAATGTCATCAAATATCTTAATCATGAAACCAGGCAACATTACTATCGTTAGTTGCTGGGGGAGGCGAAGATCTTTTCTTATCCATTTACTCCTGAAGCCATTCTGAAGTTGTGCTTTTCTATCTACTTTTACTGAAATTGGAGGTGCCGTTCCATTGCCCATCAGTGGGATCCCCTTTTCCTGTAAAATTTGCTTTGCAGGGTACAAAATGAGAAGCCACAAGTGAACAATTTATGACTTCATAGTAACTGCAATCTGGAGTGAATTAAAAACAACCTTCACATTAATCACCACAAATAAATAAACCAGTGCTTAACATCTACAGATCAAAAACTATACTAAAAGGTACCAGCTGATCTGTCTATTCTTTTTTTGTCAAATAGCCAAACAGAAAGTAGACAATAGTGAGATAAGAAGTATACCTCAAGCAGGCAGCAGTCCAAATTTCAAGGTCATGAATTAAAGAACATCAAACTAGAGATAAAAAAAAAAATTGCCACAATATATGTATAATGCTTCAGGAAAGGGTTGTATACTATAATTTTTAAGCTATTCATCAGATATTACTCAATATTCCAAAACAAGTAACATCAGAAATAAATCAGTCACTGGGAACCCAGGAAAACAACTTGTATAAATTATTAACTGGTATCTTAATCCACCTTACCAGGTGCTCGCCAGTGGAAAATGAATTGCAACATTGAGAATTCCCAGATAATATGGAAATATTGCAATCAAAATGAATTGGCCCTGAAACAGGATGCAACAGACCAGTGGTGGGATTCAATTTTTTTTACTACCGGTTCTGTGGGCGTGGCTTGGTGGGCATGGCAGGGGAAGGATACTGTAAAATCTCCAGTCAGAGGTGGTATTTGCCAGTTCTCCAAACTACTCAAAATTTCCGCTACCAGTTCTCCAGAACTGGTCAGAACCTGCTGAATACCACTTCTGCAACAGACCCTTCCTTTGCAGTCAACCTTTAAAAATGTCTTCCCAGAAAAGAATGAAGCTCCTTAATTTTTTTTTCAAATGCCAAAGTTGTCTTTTTGTTACATTATTCCTTCAAATGTTTTGTGGAAATGTGTCTCCTGTAAATTATGGCACTGATTTTTGTGTCGGTAGTTGTGTGTGTGTGTGTGTGTGTGTGTGTGTGTGTGTAAAATAGATCTGTGTTGCAACTAGAAATGTATATAAGTGTACCTCGAAATTAGTCCTACTATTTTTAATGGGGATTTATTGTAGGACTACTGTCTGAGTAGCTCTCCTGAATAATAGATAGACAGCATAATGGGTGGGAAGGAGATCTAGCATTTCATTATTTACTTTTACCTTTTTGTCCATTTGCTTTTATCTACATCCTGTGTTGCAAAGACATTAGAAGAGCTCACTTAGAAATCTAGAGTAACATTAAATTCTGGTATAAAAAGGAAGGTTGAAAGTGCACCTGGGAAGTTTTCTAATCAAAGAAGCTCACAAGTGAATATTTAGTGATAAAGTCAGTTTGCCTTCATGTCCTTTGAAGATCTTACAGAAAAGCTGTGACTGCTCTGATATTTGGTTATAATGGAGTTTGGGTCAAATATTACACTTCTGCTGCATCCAATGATCTCCAAAATAATGACGTTGAATACAGTGTATTTTAAACACCAGTTGACTGTTAATGCTGCCTCAATCCGTCATATGCACTTAAGAGATCTTCAGCATGTAGAAACCGGTGTTAATCTTTCTAGATATTTGTAGTGCTTCACAAACCCTGTTTATACTGTACAAGCAGTGCACAGTCTTGCCTCATTCTAAGCTTAAAGTCCCTGGGCATTTTCTGCCTCCATCCAATCACACTCAGAGAATCTGCACTGCAACCTACAATTGCAAGTTGCCAAAAGTATCAAAGTGCCTGACTGCAAAACTAGGCAAGCATGCCCTTTTCATACCTTTTAACAGGAATACATATGTAAAACAAATAAAATACCTTGGATTCACTGGGGAGGGCAACAGCATGGAAGTGTCCTTATTTATATAAAATATTGCTTCCCAAATAAAAGTCCACAAAGCAGAAACAAGTTTAGCATTTCTTTTTAGATAGCAGCTTTACTTCATGTACAACTTTGGTTCTTTTTCAATTCAGCCTTTCTGCTCTACATATTCTAGAAAAAGAACCCAAACAATCTTTGTCTAAAAGCACATGTTCAGTCTGAATAGACTGAAGTGAAAGTCATTTTTAACCTCCCCAAAGCTCAGTTCTGTTAACCATCCCACTCCCCCTGGCAGCCTGGTGTGTCGGTCACTTTTCTCTCCTCCCAACTCCTATTTAAATTATACCAGTAGCACTGCAGTTATTAATTGTTCTTGACTGACTTCTTAAGTTAATTACAATTTTACACTGTAGTATCAAGCATGATTAAAACGATTAGATGTTCCGCACTATGCCGTTCATTCCTCCCTCTCTCTATTCTTCTCCCCTCCAAAACTGTAAGCATGCTTCTGCATCACTGCAATAGATTGTTCAGTAAGACTTGAAAGTATTGTCTTATGAAATGTATTTAACAGTGTTTCACCTTCCAAATTACAGCCATTTTGTAATGCAAGTTCTTGCTATGCTCTTCAGTTTCCAGATGATGTACTTGATCACAGCAGAGAGCAGTTCAGACCTAAGCTTGAATCTCAATTTATCAGGTCCCAAATATTTATTCACATGTCTGAGCAGAGTAGTCCTATTGGGTAAGATACTGGATATCAAGATTGTCAGTTGTGCTATGCCCATTGAAAGCTTGGGATGTCCCCTTCCCTCCCATACACTTTGTTTTCAATAGTTCCTTTCTCTCTAAGATATATCTCATTCTACTTATAATTGGGCAACAAATCTCACACAATAAAAGAGGCACTGCTACTTTCTCTGTGGTACCTGTTTAGATACAAACTCCCAGAGCAGTCAGTTCCCTATTACATGAATTAAACCTCAAATATTCTTCAGTAAATATGTATTATTTTTTTCAATTCATATGGCCACTCATCTCAAATACATATTTAGAAATGAAGAAAATACAAAGGTTGTCTCAGTAAATTCTCAAGAAGCTCCACCCCGATCATGTACATTCTGCAATTACAGTGAACTATAAAGGAAAATAAAATATTGACAGAATTAAGCAACTTAATCATATTGTTTTTCATTCTGAAATGTGTTATTTGGATAAGTATTTTGCTTTTCAATAAATAATATTTCCAGTCTCTATCATTGCAAAATTAAGCTTGAAACATATGTGGCTACTGAAATGGGAATACTTTTTTCCTAGTTGTTATCAAATTATTCAAGGTCAAAGTTCTGAGTATGGTGCTATATGGAACTCAGATTATACATGAATTTCCAGGAAAGAAATAGTGGGCTGAAGATGGTTCCAGAGAAAGCAGAGCCAAACACTGTAGCAGAGTGAATTACTGGTGAATGTACTGAAGTCTATTTTTGAACAATGGATACAGAAGTTAACTTTAAGAGTGTTTACCTCTACAGATAGACTCTCTTTTAAAATGTTATGGAAGAGAAACAAATTAAGACTAATCTGAAAGTGGATTTAAAAATGATAGGCTACAACAATGACATGAAAAAAATGTTACACTAAACATACAAAAAAACCTGATGAATAGTTTAATAATTCAAATGGATATGCAAATAAAAACCAAGAGGGGGACCTGGATAATTTTCCTATATTAGATTTAAAAGATAAGGGTGTTAAAGCTTTGAAGAATTTTGTGAGAAGGCACAAAGAAAAAATGAAAGATATCAGTTTAAGAGACTAAAGATCAAGATTGTTAGAAATAAAAGAATAAAATTGGTTTATTTGATCAAGGTTAAAATACATATGTTCTTATAACTAATAATGAACTTTTGCTGACATCATGGCTGACATGACAAGGCTTTAAGGATTTGTTTATCGATAAGGTGTGGGATATGGGAAGAAAATATTTGTTGCATTTTAAGGGAAGGTGATAAATTACTAAAATAATATATACTTATTGTGATGAACAAATATATTTTCATATATATTTTGTCTAATTTTCTTTCTATTTTTTCTTTTTTGCTATTTTTTCTCTTAATTTATATTAGTCTTTATTGTTTTATTATAATTTTAATAAAATTATTATTTAAGAAAGGCACGCAGTTATGCACCTACAAGAAAATCTCAACCATGAATTCCACACAACCTAAATTTTTCAAAACCATAGCATTCACCTCTCCTTTGACATTGAATTTCCTAATGTGATTAGAATTAGGCTGCATCTTTTTAAAGACTCATACACAATTATGATGTCTATGATCTTGGGCACAGCAAATCCTTTGGGGGACCCCTTTGGTTCATCCTACTGTGAAATATAAATATAAATCTACTCCGCAAAAACAAACTGATCAAGGTCTGATATATTGTGACATGTCAAATTTAAGCAGAAGGTCTGGGACATTCAGGAGGATAGGGCTAAAATTTCTCATCTTTATTATAAGTCTCTTCCCAGTTTCTGGACCCTTCCTATTTTTTCAAGAACATGCATGCTCTGTATATAAAGCTTTTGTCTCTAAATGTCTGCCTTGATATTTATCTATCAGGGTGATCACCAGAAACACATCATGCTCCCAGGTGAATATTGCACCAGTATATGTGCATAAAGATTGAATGTGTGCCTTGTGTCTTATAAATAGGTCTAGTATATTCATATTAGTGATTAAAATTCATAACCCCAATTATTAGAAATGTTAGTTTCCCTCGTGATTAGCAGAATATTGTTTTTCTTTAAAATAACCATTTTTTAAAAATGTGCCAAGGGTGGTGATAAAATCTGTAGCATTAACCTAAAGAAACTGACTGGATCTCCCTCACAGTATTGACTGACTCGGTTTTATGTTATTTTTATGCATGCCTTTTAATTGCTATATGTTTAGCGTAGATTGATTTGGTTCTATAAATAAAATAAAAAACATTCTCTCTTCTGTAGTAAAATATTGAGAAAAGAACTGTGCTATTCAATATCTTTTTTATTCTTCTTGGGGTTTTTTCCTATTTGTGTAACTGGCATTTGATCACAGGATGGGACAGTCCCATTTTTCTTTGAGATACAGACGCTTCTCTGTAGCATTGTCTCTTATATTGTCCTTCAGTTTTCTTTGGAAGAATATCATCTGTATTAACTGAATCATTCTTGATTTATGTTGGTGCAGATAAAATTAGATATTTGGCAGGCTGGAAACTTTTTGATCTTCTTTATTCTTCATGTGATATCTGTGTATTATATCACTTCCCTTTATCAGTCAGCAACCCCCCAGAATGGAAATGACAAACGAAAAACAAGGTTCAAGTTTGCATTGGCTGTCTTTTCTTACTGAATATGATATACAAACCACAAACCCAATTTTTTTTTCCAGCAACAGAGAATATATAACAGAAAAGATTCTCAGAGGCAAGATCTCCTTCAACTCCTTCAGAACTTTTTCCACGGCAAATTACGAACCCTGGAAGTTGCTTAGATCAGATCTACTTAAACTAGCATTGCCTATGCTACTTCTGTATCAAAACTTTCTTCCATATTCTCATTTCAATTTATGGATAAAAAAAGTTGTTGCACGTAAGTCGAATCAATCAACTGTGTGTTAATATCCTGTTTTTCAATCATCTCTTTGGCCCCATCAGCTTCCTGTGCTTCAGTTCTAGCTTTGCTGTGAACCTTTTCAGGCCAAAAGGCATAAGCAAACAGGATGATAAGTAACTGAAAGATGTTTAACAGGAAACAGCTCCTACACCTTCTCGTATCTCATACAAATAAAATAAATTCAAAATCATTCCCAAAATGCAACTAGAACACCATTTATATGCTTGAGAATGCCAGATGGAAAACCTTTTGGAAACAAAAAAATACTACAGGTAGTCCTCAACTTACAACAATTCATTTAATGACTATTCAAGTTACAACAGCACTGAAAAAAGTGACTTACGACCATTTTTCACACTTACAATCATTGCAGCATCCCCAAGATCATGTGATCAAAATTCAGATGATTGGCAAACTAACTCATATTTATGATTGTTACAGTGTCCCTGAGTCACGTGATCCCCTTTTGCAACCTTCTGACAGTCAAAGTCAATGGGGAAGCCAGTGTCACTTAATAACTGTGAGACTAAACACTTGCAGTGATTCACTTCACAACTCTGGAAAGAAAGGTCATAAAATGGGGCAAAAGTCACTTAAGAAATGTGTCAGGATTCCAGAATTGCTCTAATTAAATCATGATTCTCAAGCCAAACTTCAAAAACACTTCAAAGGATTTATTAGAGGCGACATATTGGCACTGCCCTGTATGAAGCCAACTCTGCCATAGGTAATTTACAGGCACCTGTGGCCCCGTTTCCCCCCTCCCCTCTGGGTGTCTCCTAAACCTGATTCTCCGATTGAGCACGTTCACGGGCTGGGTATGATCATTCATATCATTCATATGAGCCTCTGTGGCGCAGTGGTTTCAAGTGCAGTACTGCAAGCTACTTCTGCAGGCAGCTGCCTACAAATTGGCAGTTCAAATCCCACCAGGCTGAAGGTTGACTCAGCCTTCCATCCTTCCGAAGTCGGTAAAATGAGGACCCAGATTGGGAAATATGCTGACTCTGTAAACCGCTTAGAGGGGCTGTAAAGCACTATAAAGCGGTATATAAGTCTAAGTGCTATTGCTATTCACGTTCTCCAATTAAATATATTCGCGGGCAAAAACTCTGGTATTTTAGTTGCAATCTTTTAATGATACGAGTTGGAATGTACTTTCTCTTTCAAACTGCTGCACTGCTCTTCCAGATTTCCTTCCTCCCCCCACCCTTTTATGGCAACTACTAAAACCGGCATAGGAATGTTTTATGAGTTGACAAAATATCTCACTTAGCAACAGAAATGTTAGACTCAATTATGGTCATAAGTCAAGGGCTACCTGTATTTATTATGGCTGTACAATGCTTTGGATTCAGTTTGGAAGAGTATCTATCTATATTTCATTAAAATAGCCACAACTTTACCTAAGAACACCTGGCTGGGGCTGCAAGTGAAAAATCTGGAAGTATTTGCTTTAATGAATCAGTCTCCCATATGTTCCAGTCTCTTTTCCCGAGCTAAATCCAAGGTTGCTTTCTAGAATAACATCTATGTTGATAAAACAGGGTCTCTTCATGGTCTTGTATACTATATTAATTGGAAAGCATTCAGCTCCCCGATTTTATTTTTAAGAAGCATTCTTTCCTTTGATCTTTTTTTCCCATTTTTATAACTAGAGCATAGCGGGCAAGGTGAATATTTGTTGGGGGGAAGCAGATGTGGACAAAAGAGACTGCAGGGACACTTTTACTATAACAATTCACATTCCAGATGGCAAGCACAGCTATAGTTTACACACCGTCTGTGAGATGTATTACATCTTGTACCTTTAGAAACGGTTTGCTTTTAATGTTCAGGAAATATTGCAATCCCTGCAACTGAAGTATCTCACTGGGAGATGTTTAAACTATATTAACAAATCAAAACAAAAGCAAGGAAAAACATTCTAACGTCTTGAGGATTATGAGTGACATAGGATGCATGTACAGTACATCCGTCCATGCCTCTGGAGTTATTTCCCTGCTTAGCAACATAAACTCCAAAACCATTTTTATACCTTTTCCTCCCTATCTGAGGTTTTAATATATCTGGACTGAATAGTGCTGCACATGCTTGTTGATAACTTCTTGGAAACATCCATTTGCACAAACTGTCCAAATAGAACAAGGTCAGCATAAAGCTTGGCAGCTCTGTTGTGGTTCTTTTGGCTATGCCAAAGAAAACAGAACTCTTCTTTGGAATAAATAGCCATATATCCTGATCCCATTCCTGGGGGAAGGTGCAATTTAAATAAAAGGAGAAAACATGTCTTTAGAATGGGAGCAATGGAGAACATCTGAGAACTTGACAGCTCACCACAGGTGGGCTGATCAATGCACTGTTCCATAATGGCCTTTCAGTAAATGTTACAGGCAAACAAGAGGTCACATTTGCAGCAGTCCCATAGGTTGCTTTATCTGATTTGGACAGTAGCCAAATATTCTCTGTCATCATTGAAACTTTAACTTTTTGATACTAAAATGCTTGAGTTCTTAAACTTTAAAGCAAGAGCTCTTTTTGCTATCTAAAGTCAGTATTTCCTTTTCAAGTCTACAAAATTGGTGTTCAATCTATTTGAGTTTCTTTGGAATAGCAAGTGTCTAATTCTGGAGAATTTCTTGATCCACCATTTGGTACAGACACAGCTAACTTTATTGCTTTAACCACCATCCTTTTCTGCCAGCTGCTACTTTGACCATTGTGACTTCATATTCTACTGTTCTCTAGAGTGAATAACTATAGTCTGTCATATACTGACTGGCCTTGAAAATTGTCTAAAATTTCAGTTATTTCAGAATTCAGTTATTATGCCAGCTATAGTAGTTTGCCTAGATGAAGTTACATCAATTTTACAAACAGTTCATTGGTTATGTATTCACAACTGAATCCAATCCAATGTTCTTGTGACCATTCTTAAAGTCCTAAATAACTTGAGATGAAATAAATGGAGCAATGCCTCCACAAAATTGTACAGATTTTGCAGGGAGGCCTTTTCCAGCCTCTCTAATAATTTTAATGCAGAGAGAAGAATTAATTTATCAGTTAGCCCCACCCAAACAGTGAAGTGGTTACCACATAGCTTGACTCATCGTGTCACAAAATGTGGGAAGAAAAACACTGAATTTTATAGATTCATGCAAGATATTAAAAACAATTCAGCAGCAGACCATGGTGGTAGTAAAAAAGAATGAACAGTTCTTTTGGTTTTTCCCGAAAAACACAACAAAATTACTAGAATTGAGTAATTACTGACCAATATTGGATCTCTCTCTTTTTGGTGGAAATTGAAGAGAGTTGGCACTGACTACATTGGTTTGGGGGATAAATTCCACATGTATTTTAAATGTTTTCTGAATTATGAAGGTCTTATCAAAGCTGCAGATTTAATTTTAATATGAATTGAATCAATCATTTGGTTTTTGTGCATTTTATTATTTAAAATATTACCTGGGGTCCTTGGTGACAAAACTATAGTACAAAATTTTGCAAAATAGACAAGATCTAATTCCTCAAACATTGTTTTTAGTGCCGTAGAAATGTTTGGCATGGGATTTCTTCCAATAAATAACATTTTGCTGAATTAGGAAACTTACTTTTGAAAAACATTTTATTGGATACTGCTACTAGTTACTAGCTACTTACAATATTATTTATGCACAGTGCTATTGTTTTACTGCTTATCTATTTCATTGCTGGTTTTGACTGAATTTTTTTGTACTTAATCATAGTTAATCCCCCTGAGGGTTTTTTAAATCAAGTATTGTCTTGCAAATATACAGTAAGCAAAGGAAAGAAATTGGTAAAACAGAAAAAAATAGAAAAAGCCTGCCTTTTTGTTGCATATTTTTCTGCTATTATAAAGGAAAGTTAAAGGAATAGTATTGCATTTACCAAATATGACATTTGCGTAAAGCAAGAATAATGAACTTCATTGTAAGCAGTAGTATTTATATGACTTGGGACTGAGTAGAGAGAGCCTAGATTCACAATGTAGTTAATTATCATCTCAGTGCAAACTGAGATTGGTTATTAAAACAAAACCAAGGGGGATTTCCATATGAATATTCTTGACTTTCTAGAAGAAACATGTTTATATACTCTCAATAAATTATTTAAAATTGCTTTTCAAGAGCCACCTACTATTTGGCAGAATAGCATTCATTAAATAAATATATTCTAATATCACCATGGATGTTGTTTGCCCATGTCAGCAAGGAGAACTCCAAATCCATAAACAAAATCAGCAACAATATCTTTCATATCAATGATAATTTGTCAAGATTGATTTCATTACCATTCTTCCAACATTTTCATTTGTATGTCAAAATCACAAGATTTATACCCCTACAAATACTATACAAAACATGCATTAGGATAAGTGCTCAGTGCTCCACTAATTTGTGCCTTTATTTAGAAAGCTTAAAAAGCTTAATTTCTTTATTTTAAAACCTAAAAATTAATGACCAATAGAGCAATTGTGGGCAGATTGTTAACTAGTTAAATAGTAATAGAGCCTAAGAGTTCCGTCTTCGTGTATATGTCTGCGTGTATGTGCATATGTATACACACATATGTATATCACATATATTTGTGAGGCATATTTGTACCTTCAAGTTAGTGATGCACTGGTTTGACATGCACCTGCAGTTTTCTTGGCAAGATTTTTCAGAAGTGCCTTGCCATTGCCTCCTTCCTAGAGCTAAGAGAGAGTGACTGGCCCAAGGTCATCAGTTTGTTTTTCTGTCTAAGGTGGGCCTAGGACTGACATTCCTTAGGCCACTGCACCTGTCTCTCTTAAATGATACCTCCCATATCTATTGTCCCTTACAACTTTTCATACTGAAGTTTAGTAAGAATAGTTATTTTGGACAATGGTTGCTGTGCAACTCATGCTGACTACTTTACAATATGATCAGTGGTGGGATTCAAAAAAAATTACTACTGGTTTTGTGGGTGTGGCTTGGTGGGTGTGGTGTGGCTTGTTGGGCATGGCTTGGTGGGCATGGCAGGGGAAGGATATGGTAAAATCTCCATTCCCACCCCACTCCAGGGGAAGGATACCGCAAAATCCCATTCCCTCCCCACCCCACTAACCTGCTTTCCAGCTCCGTTCTCCTGTGCAGGGCAACAAAAGAAGACACAGCCGATCAGCTGGGACTTGTGGGGCAGTGAATAGATGGGGGTGGGGTCAGTCAGAAGGGGGTATTTGCCAGTTCTCTGAACTACTCAAAATTTCCACTACCAGTTCTCCAGAACTGGTCAGAACCTGCTGAATACCACCTCTGCTTCTATCCTTCCGAGGTGGGTAAAATGAGGATCCAGATTGTTGGGGGCAATATGTTTAGAGTTGTATTTACATTCATATTTAAATCATGAAACCCTACTGTAATATGAAGAAGAAGAGGTAGCCGGATGCTATCATAGACCAGATATTTGGCTGCCATTTGCATTTGGAGTGAAATAGAGCTGGACTTTGGCATTTTTTTTACATATAATTAGAGCATTTGACCAGGCATCTAGAGTCAGGCCAATTTCTCAGCTTCAGCCTTGCATCTGTAATATTAATTATAATTGTTAAGAAAATCACTTCAGCAGTTTTCAAGTATTCCATTTAATCAAATTGGGGGGCGGGGGGGCGAATTCCTCACAAAGGTAATTCTGTGCAGTGCATATAGGATGTATAGTTCACATAAATTAAATATGTGTCCTGTTTCTCTAAAAGATCGGCTCTGACTTCCTGTGCTTCAATAAAATACACACACACACACACACACACACACACACACAAGACATCATGAAGGAAGTTTTCCCATAGAGCTTTTTCAGAACAGGAAGTGTGGCAGCCAGGGAAGCAACAAACCAATGGAGAGATGGATAACAAAACCAACGTCCTGAGGATGTTGCTGATAGCCTCTGAAATATGCTCACCAATGTTGCAACGTTAGCCAAAGAAATTCTAGAACAGAGACTTCAGCACCTTTCCATTCCTTTCCTATTGCCTATGGAGGAGGAGGGGGAGAAGGAGGGGGGAGGGGGGAGGGGGAGGAGGAGGAGGAGGATCATCTCATAAAAACAGATTGAAAGAATAGAACAGTATGTTTTGCAACAACTTGTATTGTAGAGATAACTCTAGCTTTGCTCTGTTGGATAAAGGAACTGCAACAAGAATAGACAGCTGGAACCGTTACTTTATATAGAGCTACTAAAAATCAGTGTAACAAATGTGAAAAGCTATTCCTAAGGGAACTGCAACCACATTGACAATCCTAATTAGATGCTCTGACCTCAGTAAAGGTTGTCCCCATTCTCCCCCCCCCTCCCCAATTTATTCCAAATTTATACCCTCAATTTATTCCCAAAACAGGAAGGATGTGTCTCTATGTGCATGTCTCTATACAGTGACACATGCCCATAGAAGACAGACAAATCATGGGATGCCTATTAAAGAAAAGTCTTGCCTGAAGCCCTTTTCTTTGTCATAAATACTGCACATGTTGTATAAAACATATTTCTGTTTAAGATGTATTTCCACCTGGGATTAAATTAGAATATAGCATTTTCAGTTACGCCCCTAAAACTATTAGCAGGTAAATGAAAATAAATCTTTCAATTTGCAAAACAGTAATTATGATATATATCCAGAAATTATGTGCAAAGAGGAATGCAGCCCCACCTATCTTCCAACACAAACCTGGTCTCCTAGCTCAGGAGTGCTACCTCCCTGTAGTCAACAAAACAGTTTCTAAAGATCCGTGCTAAAGATTTCTATTGTTTCTGGATTCTAGAATATCAGAACCTGGGTTTCACAACTGCACCAAAGTTTTCCAAAATACCAGAAGCAAGACAAGAAACAATAGATGGAAAGTAATCAAAGAGGGACGCAATCTAGAACTAAGCAGAAATTTCCTAACAGTGAGAACAATTAGGCAGTGGATGTTCTGACCAAGGCTTCCGAGACCGTAATTACGCACATGCTTATTTTGAAAACAAGTCTTGTTTTATTGCAACGCTGGGAATTATTTTTGTTCCCAGCCAGTAATGAATCTCAAACAGTCCCTTGAGATAAGCACCACCTTTCATTCCTGTGAAGTGCTGCCAATAACAGAAGTGTCAAATAAACTAGAACAAAACCAACCAAAGTACAAAGAGCTTCAAGAATGAATCTGAACCGAACGAATGACTTTGCTTCCTGCAAAGGTTTCATCATCTTTGCCTGTCATTTATACCTTATGGGAGGGGCAATGACCTCCCAGCCTTACTCCCAAGTCGCCCCTTTTGTTTCAGCTGGTCTTGCCTTCTAGCAGCTCTGCACACATGTGTACTGGTAACAGGCTTCCCTGGGTCCTCTGTCTTGCTGCTGCCAGACTCCGGAGGCTCCAGAGGCAGCACCCCATTCCCAGTTCAAGGTTGACTCAGCCTTCCCTCATTCCAAGGTCAGTAAAATGAGGGCCCAGATTGTTGGGGGCAATGTGCTGACTTTGTAAGCTGCTTAGAGAGGGATATAAAGCACTGTGAAGTGTTATATAGGTGCTATTACTATGTGTTTCTCATATTCTTTTTCACACTCAAACTTAATTGTAATCTTTTATCTTCTCCTTTAAATAACTTTACTAATTTCCAACTTCCTCTAGCTGGAAGGAAGTTGCAAGGAAACTTGCAGGAAGGAAGTTTAGCTGGAAACCAGAAATGCAATGCAATGCAATGAAATGCATCTGTTCATATCCACCTTCAATCTCAAAAAACAGACCTTGTACTTTTATTTCAGGGGGGGGAAAACAAACAAAACAGGAATTGATCAAATAAAAGATTTGTCATGTAAATGCACATATTAGTAACTTTCACCCCAAAGCTGAAAATAATCTTTACCCAAATGAAAAATGAAAAATGGCAGCATTCAAGGCAACTCCATCTCCACAAATAGGAGTACCATCTGTGGGCTGCCAAAATTTGGATGGCAACTGTAACTCTTTGCAGTCATTTAAGGGTGACAGAGCTATAATGACCTTATACCCAGCAAAAGAAAGAATGGAGAAATACAATATATCAATATAGACAAGAATCAGCTTCTTCATCTCTTTTAAGCTGGGGTTTCCAGATTCCCAATTAAATCAATCCGAGACACCTCATCCAACAAATTTGTGGGATGATGATACTTGGACATCATTTAATACTTTACTATTAGATAACTCACCTTGTCAATCTTGCTCACAATAATTTAGAAATTAATGCTGTGCCAAAATCTGTTTTCCAATCCCCGAAAGCTTTTCTTGCCTTGAGAAATAGATTTTTGCTTTTCTGACACAATGTTAGGGTGCTGGGAATTTATTTTGAAATTCATTTATTATATATTGAGCTTGTTTTATTATCCAACATGCTAAAATGGTTTACCCAAAGCATAACAAGCCAGAGATACTGCTACTTTATAGAAAGATTTTTGTACAATATCAAACAGTATTTTCATACAATTCCCATCTTTAAGTGTCTAATAAATCCTGCAGCCACCTTGTACAAATTGCACCAAAATGTCCTTCTACCAAAAAAAAGAAGCAATGATGGCATTTTAAAAATTCAATTAATAGTTGAAAGATGCAGAAGGAATTTCTGTAACTTAATGCACCTATAAATATAGATTATAAATCTATAAATACAGATTATAAATAAGTAGATAAAAGTAAATGTATACATCT
Source organism: Notechis scutatus (assembly GCF_049901735.1). Classification (NCBI taxonomy): domain Eukaryota; kingdom Metazoa; phylum Chordata; class Lepidosauria; order Squamata; family Elapidae; genus Notechis; species Notechis scutatus. The sequence continues at coordinate 27,447,718 of NC_142011.1, read as the reverse complement.
TTTGTCATAATTTTGAATGATGGATTTCTATCTCTTGAATCCTCTCTGTGGCCATTTTCAAATTATGAATCAGGAGCCCATATGGATGAAGCCAGAGTTTTTAAAGGTGGTTGCATAGTCTGTTGTTTCCTTTAGAGGTTGAATTATTCAATCCAGGTAATGCAAAAGGCCCTGCCCTCCTTCAATTTCTCTCATGTTCCTCATGTTCTATTTGGCTCACATTCTTCAGGGTTTCCCATTTCTAGAAGACAAAACACAATAGGATAATTAAAGCACACCCTTCTGACTGGGTGGAATTAAAAAAAAAGGAAGTGGAAAGTCAAGTTACATTTGCCTGTATTTATGTTTCTGATGGGGAGATCAGAAAGCCATCGGGATGGACTCAGGAAGAGACAGCCCTAAGTAAAAGTGGCTTAAGGAGAAAAACAGCCATGCTCTTCAGCCTACTTCTGTATTTTCTAAAGTAGAGTTCCCCAATTCCTAGGCTATGGCCAGTACTGGTCTGCAGCCTCTTGGGAACTGGGACACGCAAGCTGCAGGCAATTGCATGAAGCTTCATTTGAACATGTGTGAGAGCTAGGTTGTACACATGAAACCATTCACTTCCAACCACCACCACCGCTGCCACCATGCCTGCCAGTCTAGAGAGGGTGAGAACCGCACAAACATCTCTTTCAAGGATTGTCACAGTTTTAATCAAGCCATGTAAAGTTATTGCTCAGCTCACTCCCTCAACAAATATTTGAATAAACAAAGATATTTGGGGTACTTGACTCTGCTCTTTGGTGCAATGGAACAAATATAATAAGGCATGCTAATATCATATAGTGTATCATTTTTTCCCCGCAGGTATATTTATCAATTTATTTAGCAAATTTATATAACTGCCTCACAAAAAATGAATCTGGGTGGCATACAATACTGAAATAAAATAATAAATAGTAAAAGCAATCATGATTAAAAATATAAAACAAACCATGTCTTTTTTAAAATAAACAAACCACCAGACACAAGAAACAGTAAATATTAAAAATGATGGAGCCACCTTAAAATACCACAGTCTGATGATAAATCCAGATCTTGAGCAATATATGGAACAAGGATAGAGCTAATCTCACTTTTGGCTGGAGGTTGTTCCATAAGGTTAGAAGACTCGTCTTCAGAACCACAAATGATAAATCCTTGAATTGAACCTAGAAACAGTTGGGCAACTAACTCACAGAACAGAGGTATAACATGTGCTGTTCTGGAAGTAGACATAACTCACAGCGCTTCTGCATTTTGTGCCAGTTGAAGCTCCAAGAGCAGCCCCATGTAAAACACATTGTAGTAGTCCAATAGGGAGGTGACTAATTTAATTTAAGTTCCTAGTCTGTCTTTTACGGTTCTGTTTTTGGTGGGATGGGCTATACAAAGAAAGAATTAAGCAGCTCTGCTTTCTCTGCTGCCCATCACTTCTCGCCATCTTCTCCTATTAGTGGACCAATTGTTTCTTTGACTTTTTCTTGTTTTTTATATTTTGAAAGAATGTAAACAAAATGCCTAAGTAATTTACTTTTTTCTCAATTGTAAAGCCACTTTTCTCCATCAGTTCTGTTTGATCTTCTTATTTCATATTTTTGTTAACCTCTTTGTTTCTGATTATTAATCTTGAAATCTGTTAATATACCAAAGATCTTTAATTTTCCCATTAATACTTCTAGTCCCTCTAATGGATCTTCTAAAGGTAATTCTAAGTCATCTGCAATTGCCCTTAACTTATACGTTTCTTTTTTAATCTTAACTCCTTTAGAGTTATTCTCTGATCTTGTTTATATCAAGAAAAAATGAACAAAAATTGAGACAATGGGCATCCTTGTTTTGCCCCCTTTTGAATCTCACAATGTTTTATTAATTGTCCATTAACAATCATTTGTGTTTTCTAGAAAGTATAAATCAACCTTACTCGTTTAATGAAATTATCACCAAGATTCATATGTTCCAGAACTCTGAACGAAAAAAAATCCAATTCAATTTGCCAAAATTTTTCACTGCATGTAAAAATATCAGTGCAGCATTATGTTGCTCCAAGTATTCCAGATTATTCAATACACTGAGTAACCTAAATACTATGCAAGAATACTGTGCAAGAGATTCAAAAAACTATAAGTAATTCTCCGTTATGTGGTTCTGAGTAATCCTTTTTCTAAACTAAAATTTTTTGAACTAAATTAAAAAGTCTGGAGTTCTTTAAACTAAAAATCATTGTGGTTGTTCTGATAGAAAGTGGTGGCCACTATACAGTAGTTGATAACCATTTAGTTGACAGTAGTTGACAAGTAGTTGACAGAAGTTGACAACCAGTTTGAGATGCAGACAGAACAGACTCATCCCCAACAGCCTGTACTTGTGGTCAACAGTGAAGGGACACAGAGCAGAAAACATCCTGCAGAAAGCACAGCTCCAAATTCCTCAATGAAAGAATTTATCATAAAGTCCAGTTGCCTCTTGAAAAAGTACCTTTGAGACAACCATGACCTGGATGACTGAAAATCTCCATAGACATGTCACATTTATGGAATGCCCTAGAATAGTTTTCTCCAACTTGGATGCCCTTCAGATATTTGGGTATTGGTTTTCCAAATATTCTAAAGTCATACTGGGGGTTAAAGTCCACATCCCTGGACTTTGGATAAATATCTTGAGAAAGGCTACACTAGAAACTTGCCCTGGAAGTGGATTATTCCATGTGCTGCTGTTATTTGTTTCAGCAGCATTGTCTTTAATTAGTTAATTAACTAGAATGGCTAGAAGTGATCTCCCTAGTGGGGAATAACTTAACAAATTGTAGTGAATTAACTTAATAGTGAAGTAACTCATCTAAGTACTGCTTTCATATATTTCTTCCAAGCATTTCCTGTTCCTCTTAAAAATAGGAAGGTTGGAGGTCTACATCTGTTCATTTTCTGCAGTTGGTAGAGGCTACCCTCCCCTTAGAAATATTTTTTCTCACTGAGGTAGTTGTATGCAGCTGCTATACATTTTATAATTTTTCAAACTACTTTTAAGTATATTCTACGGCTTACCACATTTTCTTGGAGTATCTACTTCTAATGTAAAAACCTCATAGAAATCAGATGTTAGTCCATTTTTTGTTTTTCCTTCTTTTTGCTTTTCCTTTCTCTCAATCTGTGGTCTGCGGACCCTTGGGGGTCTGTGATGTTGTCACAGAGGATCCACAAAGGCTTGAAGAAATGTTATAATTTAAATCTTGAGTTAAGTCTTGGGGGCCATCATCCGTGGCCACAAAAAATACTTAATGGGAATCCATGATAAAGAAAAGGTTAAGTCTGGTCTACAGCATCTGAAAATTGGAAGAAGGGTCTTTCCCCCTTTCTTAATTTCCTTATTTCTACCTGCCTATAAAAGTACATGTCATCCATTCATTGCAGACAAAATATATCATAGAAGTCCTCAGTGTCTAAAAATATATTATATTTTGCTTTGTTTAGTGGGCTTTATTTCCAAGTAAGTGAAAATAGAATTTGAAGACTTAAGCATGGAATTGTCTCCCATGGATAGAATACAAAAAGGGTTTACATTAACTAGACTGTGCCCTTGTGAACAATCTTGTTGCAGTTACATACTTATGTTTGTCATAGTTGAATGGTAAGCTGCCTTGAATGCCCTTTGGGAAAGAATTGCAGGATATACATTTTACAATTAATCCAAAAACAGGTGTACATGACATGGTCATTTTGGCATAGACTGAAGTGTGGGGAAATCTAGTGAGCAGTCCTTTTTCCACAGCTGCATCCTGTGACGTGTCGCTTCAAATTCATGAACAGCTGAACTATTCCTGGAGTGCTGAAGTTCACAGATGTAGCTGAGAGCTAGTTATGCATAACATAACATTTTCTTGCTTTTTTCCCAGTGTTAGGAGTGAAAAACAGGGTTTGATGACTATAGTTTGGTACTGACTCTGCAAACCAACCCTATACCGATTTTTCTAGATGCCAACCTCATGAGGTCCAGTGGAGTAACCTTGGAAAGGATTCCAATCTTGGAGATATTTCATGGCATTCCAGAGTGCTCATTTCACTTGCTTCCTACCAAAATGTTTGGATGTGCCTTTCAAAATATCATTTATCTTGAGCGATGTCAACTCTAAAAACATTAGTGCTTATCACTGTCAATGTAAATGCCAGAAATTAGCTTTCTTTCATCTGAAAAAGGAATAATTAACTTAGCAACTGTTTCCAAAAGTGCTAATTAATGGATTTCACCAAGTTGATCTGTCAGGATACATCTTGATCTGAACAGCAGTTGCCTTCCCCTGCCCCCTACCCCATCTCTTACCCAGGAGGATTGTTGCCTCTTAATTTTTTTCTTCCTGAGACACCAGTTCACAACATGCTTCAAAGTAATTTGGTAGTGCCATAATGTGAAACATGAAAATTATAAAGCAAGCAGTGTTGTCAATAAATAGTTTTGTGCTTGTCTTGATTGCTGTTATAATAAATACATAAAACACATAGATATAGAGCAAAATGTGGTCACAACGATCCATTGAAATAGAATTAAGGTTATTATGAGACACTGGAAACCCACTGATTTCAAAGTATCTACTCTAAATTGGTACTAAAATGAATAATACCCAAATAGGTTTAGCTCACCAATTATTCATAGCTAGTTCATCTCAGAAAGGAAAAAAAAGTGATAGCTGTGACTTATGGATATTTTTCAGAGCTTATCCAGGAACAGAGCTGGGGTAATAGGCAAATAATATTGCCCCCAGTCCACTGACAAGAAACTTTAATCTTTAATCTAGTAAAATTCAGCAACAAACACTGAATATTGTAAACAAAACATTGAAATCTTAGCTTGTATTCTGAATATTCAACAATTTTCCTTATATGTTGAATAATCCTTATTGAAAAGCACTACTCTATGACGTTTCCCACAAAAATTTCATATCAAAAAACTATCCTAAATCTTCAGCCATTCCAGTAGGAATAATGGCATTGGCAAAGTGATATTATCTCTTTAGTACATATTTGTCTATGCCTAAACATGAACTCATGAAGTGGCAAGTCCAATCTTTACTGCCAGAACTGGTATGCAGATAACAGTTATTGTCCCTGTTTAGTGGTGTGCATCTTATAAGCTATATTATCTAGCCAGCTTTCAACCCCCTCCTTCCTTCCCTACAATTTGAGCTCATTTACTAAAAATTCATTGGAAACTGTGCAGTAAGAAAGGGAGGGGAACTGTTTTATTAGTCTTATATTATTTTTTCATCCTCCCCCTCCCTGTTCCTTCATGATGAATTGCCTTGTATTGAGATGGTAGCTTCAGCCCAGGGATTTAGCAATCTCCTCCTGGTCCTTTGCACAGACAGATGGGAGGGCCCATGTCCTGAGCATGATGGATTAGCTGGAGAAAGCCTGTTGAGTGGAGTTCCATGAAGATTGATGCTTTCTCCTTCTAACAGCATTTCCAAAAAGTTTCTATTACATTTTGATTATGTTTATAGAATCTCACTAGTCTCCAGGAAGATTTTTTTTTTTTTGCCTTCCTCCTCCTCTCATTGTGTGTTATATGCTCACCAACAACAGTGTAACCTGCCATACTCAGTAAGAATGTATAGTTTCACTTATTTTTGTTATTGTCTAGTCCACCAAATTTCTTCAAATAACATTTGAGATAACATAAAGGTAAATGAGAAAGTAGAATATAGTTAGTCCTTGTCTCTTCTAATATTTAATTGATTGTTAATTTATTAGTTTCATGTTTTTCCTCCAGGAGCTCAAGATAGTGGGCCTTATCTCTTCCCATTTTATCTGCAACATGAAATCTGTGAGATCACAGATTTCCAAGATGAGAGAGAATGTAATCCTGGGCCTTCCTGGATCCTGGATCCTAGTCCAACACCTTAACTTGAAGGCCTTTGTCTGCTTGTCTCTTAGTCTTCATATGAACCCTCAGCATAGAAGGAGCAGAACAAAGCATTGACAGATCTGATTCTGATCAAGTAGCTCTAGAAGCAAAACAGAAATATGTTCAGTTCCAGAATCTTCTTCATTATAATCTGGCACTGATCTGGAGTCTTATTCAGTCAACCTGGAAGACATCATCACTATCAAGCTGAAAACCAAATGGAAGGGTAGAGAACAGTCTAGTTAAAGAAAAAGCATCTTGGGAAGGATACATTGCTCAGTTTCACAATCAGGAGAATATATAGCTAAGCAAAGGGTCAATTTCAGGGATAGTTTGGCCTTGTTCCTTTTATGACTAGACTTCAGGCCATCATCCTCTGTTTAAAGACACCACTTTTCTGCTGAAGCTTGACAATATGTGCTGAACTTTAGCTGCCTGTAGGAAAACTTGCAGTGTTGTAGTGTTGTATTTGGATTTAAGATTCTTCTATGAATGCATTTATTGATTTTGATATTGGACTAGTAATGTTTCTACTAATGTTCTTGAGTCTTGGCACTCTTGTAATAACTCTACACTTGGATGTCTTCATAAAAAGCAGTTAGCTCAAAGTTGTCCCATTTGTCATTCTTTGGGTTTTTGTCTTCCATGCCTAGTCTGGAAGAGTCATTAGAGCAATGACTTGGAAATGGGATGGAGCATCTATGGTAGAATTCCACTTCTTACACAAATATACCAGCCAGCCTAATTGCACATGTGAAAACAGGACAACTACCATTTTGCACTTATGCAAACAGACTTACTAAGAGTATTCCAAGAGATGACTCCCAAGTGTATGTGTATACTAACCATAACAGGAGTCATTTGCTTCCCCTTATTATTCTATGGATGAGGAAGAAGGGAGCGATTTTTTTTTGCTCTCCATTCTTCTGTATTTTTTAAATTTGCTTATTTCCCACCCACTCCCACTCCTAGAAACCTCTAGATAGAGGGATATTCATAGGACTGGAAATGTTCCAATATAATTTTCAGTAATATACAATGAGCTTAGACAATGCTCTTGCTACAGGAACAGATACATCTCAAATATGGGTTCTGATTTCATTTAAAATACTGGAAGATAAAGAGACAGGTATAAATTTTGGAGATAGAAATTTTTTCACTTTTGTTTTTAAAAAAGCCCTATTGCTTAAATCCTAATGAATCAGGCAACTTAATGACTGACTAGAAACCAGAACTCACATTTTCTTTTCCTGGCCTGCATTGCAATCAGCATAACCTAGTGGGTTTTAATTGGGTATTCGTTTTCTAAAACTTTTTCTCTTTTTCTTGTCTGCATTATCTCTCTCTCTCTCTCTCTCTCTCTCTCTCTCTCTCTCTCTCTCTCTCCCACTTTGTGGGGGAGGGGTTGCCTTAAAGACAATCTTGATTTCTGGCCACAACATAGAAAGACCATTCAATATTTTGTCAACATTTTGAGAAGTAATTTCCCACTGCCTTCTTCCTAAGATGGAGAGAAGGCGACTGACTAAAAGTCACATATAGGGCTTCTGTACCTCAGGCAGGACTGGAGACTACGATTTATATTCCAACTCCCTTTAACCCAGAAGCGTCAAACTCGATTTCATTGAAGGCCCATCAGGGTTGTGTTTGACCTCGGGGGCCTGGCGGTGTGTGGCCAGCTTAAGGTCACTTGTGTTGGGGCACCGCACACTGTTTTCACTGGCAGAGGCACCACAGGCCAGTCCTTCATTGTTTCCAGGATGGCCCTGTGGGGCAAATCTAAGCACCCCACAGGCCAGATTCGACCAATGGGCCTTGAAGCAGGGCAGCCCTGCTTTAACCACTCCTGACTATATGTCCTTTAATCCTCAATTCCAAAAACATTTTTGTCCCAATTATATGATTTATGTATAGCAAAGACTCAATCAACTGAAAACAATTCTCCAGTGAAGCCCATTACCTCTTCTCATCCAAGTGGATCTTGAATCAGTTTTCCACGGGGCCAATAAGAATCTCAACTGTGGATAAATAATTATCTCCAATAAATTATTCACATTCAGAGGATGAAGGCATTTCCACATATGTAAATCCTGCTGTACCATCTATTTGGCTGATCCACTTCTTGATCCATTTCCCTTTCTTGAACAAGAAGTTTTGAAGTACTTTCTACAAGAAAACTCTGTTATATCTGCATTTCTATTCATATGTTCAAAAAATGTGCAGAAATACAGAACTAAAATGAGGTTATTGGGGAGGTTATTGGACGGTTAAGATTCTTATATATAGTACATTCTCACTGCTGTTTACCCTTCTCATTCAAAGCCTTTCTTTGAGCATATAGATCCATCAAATAATTTGGATTTTTTATTTTTTTATTTTATTTTCTGCATTTGTTACCCAGGCATATTTATTTATTTTTATTTATTTATTTTTGTCAAATGCTTACAAGATAATAGGTTTTAGTAAAAACATAGTTATGGATACATGGATACATATAAGAAAAATAAAACATAAAAGAAACAATAGGACAGGGACGGTAGGCACGTTGGTGTGCTTATGCACTAGTACAGATGAAATCATCAGCTACAAAAGCTGTTACTCAGAATAGCATCTTTCCAACTTCTAGACTTGGACTGAACAGCTTGTAGTTAATTTGCTATATAATCACTGCCTGCAACAGGAAAAGCAAGTGATTCAGCTGTGCTAATATTATGAAAGGGGAAGTTAACCATAGAGATAAATCCTGAAAAGCTGCAGCTGGGATAAAAGACATCAAAATAAATGAAGCTGGAGCCAGGTTTCCAGGCCTGAAAAAGTGGCCATTTGGATATTCAAAAGATAAAGTGTCCTTTAGCGTTGAAGCATGTGTGGAAGATGCAATTGGATTCATTTTTAGAGGATTTCAACTGGCATCTCTGAGATGATTGAAAATTTTAAAAAAACTTCAACATGCATTTATAGCTGTGCTTGAGGCTTCCTGTTTATGTTACCCCCTTTGTCTTCTGACTTTAAAAAACCAAATTTCTAGTAGACAAGCTACTAGTTTGTAAACTATAGTCAAATCTCATGATTCAGGACTATGTAAATATTCATAGATAATCCTGTTTTATCAGAACTGAACTATTTTACATCTAGCACAGTATGATTCCCTGAGACTGAAAATAGCTCTTTGAAGGAGTACTATAAACTATCCAAAATGTTGAAAACAAAAGAGAACACATATTTTAATTGCATGTACAACTATACTTCTAAACACATGTAGAAATGTAGCTTATAAATTAAATTGAAATATAACACGTCATGGAACAGTGTGATCAAGTGATTTATATGGCTAAAGTACTGGCCAGACAATAAATTTTTTTGGGGGGGGACAACTTCTCCTTTTCCTTCTTATTGTTATTTATTTGTTATTTAACTTTTAATTGGACTTGCATCTAGTACCTCTTCAATGAAAAGTCTGTCTAACCCATTGCTTCTCAAACTTTAAGATGCATGGACTTCTAATCCCAGAGTTCCTCAGTCAGTATGGGTTACACACATCATTGTCCTACTCTAAACTCCAAGTTCTCTCCAAGCTCTCTGCCAAGCTTATAGGTTTCAGCATAAGAAGCATTTAACATGAAAAAAAGTGGATAAAGAAAAATGGTTAAATTGTTAAGAGTTCTTAGAACAGAAACTTGGAGAATATAAAAAGAAATCGAAAGATATTTGACTGCAGAGAGATTTAGTTTTCAATAGTTCTCACATACAGTTAAGAGAAAGGTTTAAAATAGATAACGAGGTGTTTGAATTGAGCAGCAGAAAACAGATGTTGAACTATGTACAAATGATTTACATATAATTGCTAAAATGGATAAATGTTTATTGAAATTTGAAATGGAAGAGGACAAGTGAAAGACTGTATGATAATGTGGCTAAGCAATTTGGATATAATCTATTGATGGAATAGTGGGAAAATATGTGATTAAAAAGAATGAAATAACTTAAAAGAGAATGTTTATAAAATGAACCTTTAGAATATGACATAAAAACTGTGTAGAATCTATAAAGATATTTCAAATTTATATTGGAAATGTGGACATGATAGGTTGCCAGACAGACCTGTAATTAGAAAAGAGCCATGGAAGATTATTTGCCCATATTTGAACTGTATAGCTGCAAGTCTATTATATGTAGAAAAATGGAAAGACTCTATAATGGAGTAATGTTGATGAAGATGACAAACAAGTTTGATTAGAGAAAGATCAACAACTACCTTGATCTCTGACTGGAAATTTCTTATGGAGTTTTTGCTGGAAAAAAAGAGAAAAATAAACTTGTGATTTATGGGTTTAAGGATTACATAGTGTAATTTATGGAAAGAAGGAAATTATGATGTAATCTTCAGGAAAAAAGGTAAAATATAAATGCATTTATAACTGCTGTCAAAAAGATCAGAAGGCATTTCTTTATAATCTTTAGTTTTTCTTTCTTTTTTCTCTTTTTCTCTTTTCTTTCTTATTCACTTTTCTTTTTTCTTTTTTTCTTTTCTAATACTAGTGTTGTTTTTAACTTGTTAAACATTCCTACAATAAAATTATATTTTAAAGAATCAAAAATATGTGTGTATGTAATTTTATTATGAACCCAGATTTCAAGACAGAAGACCATCCAAAGGAGCATACAAAAATATGCTACTAAAGGATGGATAAAAACAAGGTTAATAATTTTAAAAAGAACAGTACAGAACAGAATCATAGAAATATTACGTATTTGTTGTATTTATATCCCACTTTTCCTATAGGAGTTCAAGACAACATACTGTGCATAACTCTCCTCCCAATTCTCCACAATAAAGCTCTGGGGTAATTTAATATAATTTAATATAATTTAAAAAGTGGCTGACCATGGCTAGAGATGGATGTGAACCTGAGAGACCATTCAAAAGCATCATGGACTGATTAAAGGTAAATGATAAACCATTCTACATTACTGCAAGCGAAGTAACTTGATGTTCATGAACCATCAGAAGTTCAAGCTTGATTTGAGGGACTCTTTAACCTATTTTAGTATTTAACATTGAGTGGATGAAAGTACCATGCTTGTAATTATAATATGATACATTTTAAAGTTTTCATTGCACAGCTAATCTCCATTATAATAGTATCCTCATGACTTCAAAGAAATAGTTGTCAGGGAGAGACAAGCTCATAAATTATGGAATTGTCAAGACATGAATATATTATACTTTGACTGCAAAGCTCTATTCCAAGATAACCTTTTGTACAATCATTTTCACATAAAAATTAGGAATGTTGAGAATCTTTTCTTCCAAAACCTAACTTATAGTTCTTTCCTTTCCTTCTCAAAAGTTTTGCTATCATATTCATGTTCTCCTTGCTATTCATTATCACATTTCTTTTAGGTATTCTTACTTTTGAATTTTGCTGAAGCTGGGTTTCAACCATACAAGAACTAATTCATTCATAAATAAATTGATTAAAGCTGAAAACATATGTCTAGTTTACATGCACATTGTATCCATAAGGTTTCATAGTCAGATCATTATGGTGGATAGAATAAAGATACAAATATATCTTGCCAAAGTATGCATACATTACACATTATACAATCATTAAATAATAATTGTGTGGTCATTTTGTCAATGCTCTACAAATAAAGTTTATATCATGTGTTCCCACTGATAGATTGACTTGAACCAAATTAGAAATATTAGAGGAAATATAAAACAAGCAAGCAAGACATTGCTGAGATGTGAACTCCTTGTGAGATCGAAGAGATGGAAGCATCAGAAAGTTCACTATTTTAGTGATAGCCCCTGTATTAGGAACACCTTACTCTGCAGTGTGCACCTCCCCTCACCTTTCATAAGGTGATAAAAACCATACTCCTCTCATAAGATTTTTGCAAAGATCATGAACTGCCTTTGTGATTGAATCTCTTTGAAGAGTCATGATTTTTACTATTTATTGTTATGGGTTTCATTTGTCTCAGACTACAGAAGAAAGATGGTAGGTAAATGTTGGAATAACTAGAACTTGTTCAATTCTTGAATCATACACTAAACTAAAAGTGTATTAATAAATATTTAGATGAAGTGGATTTTTAGATAAAGTAGATTTTGGAACAATAACTAATAATTTAAATAGTGTAAATGGCTGTATGCCTGCTCAGTTTTCTTCTAAGTCATAGCTGTTGATGGCCAAATTCAAGGTCACTATTCTTTGTTTTTTGTTTTTTTTTAATCGGTACATTACATTTGGACAGGTCATTTCTTCAAATATGATGCCTTTAAACTGAAAAATGGTCTTTGATAGTTTTTCAAAGCATTCTAAACCCTTTAAATTGCAACATATATGTTTCTTTATAGCTGTCATCCATAAATTCCATGAATTAGTATATGCCATCTGATAGACAATGTTTTAATTCTACCTAAAACAATTTCATTGAGTAAATATAATGTACATTTGTAGCACTAAAACTTTTTTTAATTTCAAAATACCTATATGATATTCCAGTGATCATGCTTTGGGGTGGTCTCCTATTTCAATGTTTTCATCCATTTTAAATATCTATTGCCTTGATTCAATTGTATACTTTTCCTTCTGCTAGTGGTAGAGGAAACTATCTAAAGATCTTATTTGCCCTCAAATGTGTTGGATCCAAAGAAAATCCTCCATGTCAGTCAGCAAAATTAATTCAGTTCTCACAGTTAATCATTGAATGGATAGGATGTGGACACCCGAGGAGTATATTTAAAGAACAATAAACATAAAGCACAACAGTTGGAGGAAAATGAGAAGGGATTGGGAAGAGTCTCAATTGCTATTCAGGAACAAGAAAAGAAACCAAAAGAAAGAGAGATTGAATTGAGTGAAATGAAAATGGGCAATTAGAGTTCCTAAAATGCTGGTGTTGTAGTTTCTGCTCCTCAGTCTAAATAATTGACAAGGGACCGAAATTTGAAATTAATCAGATAAGAATTCTAAGACATGTCAGAAACTGGAAAGCAACTGTATCATCAACTTCCTAAAGTGGATTGAGAAGATAGCATCTACATCTATGTTCATGAATTGAAGTGGGATGGAGGACAACTGTAATCACTGTCAATAAAGTGATGACAAGTAAAAGATGTACTATATTTTTATTGTATGGATTTTGGAGTTTTACAGCCTCAGAGTATAACCCAGAGTTTTGCTTTTTTTATATTTTCTGACCAGCACTTTATGAAAATATTTTCTGCGTAGCTGAGAACATTAGTTTAACATTTTAGTTCAGAAATAATGTTGTTTCCACAAGAATGGAAAGCCGGCTAATTACAGCAGTCATTTATCCCAAATATAAATGGTTGAGGTGGACTTTGGTCAATTGAAACAACATTCACCATGGCTGACTTAGAAATAAACGGAAATTAGTCAGGGTTGGCATGTATGACATCATTAAGCATTACACTTCTCCAAATTTTATTAAACATCTTTCATTTTTAGAATGAAATGATGATGCAAATAAGAATGATGATGCAAATAAGGAACAGGTGCACAAATACCTGTAGATGGATCGCTGTGGGGTTAACTTATTTTAAAAATCAGATAGACATGTTGAATGAGAAATGAGGCAATTTCAACCATATGGCACCTATTTAATCGGACATGGGAAAGCTTAATAATTTACCTTACAAAGCTCTATTTGTTTTAGCATAAACTGAGTTAATCCCATAGGTGAAGGAAGATTGACAGCATAATATGTCAAGACTGCTTTCCATTTTTACAGAAGTCGCCTAAAAACATCACGACTAGGAAGTGCCTGTATCAGATGTAGATAATAAAGATGTCTTTGATGGAAATATGTAGGATTTGTTACCTAGACAAAAGGAACCAAAGTATTTTACTAAGTTCAGAACATTCAGAAATGACTCAGTCAGGATACCAGGAGGAGGAGGAGGAACAGCACAATCAGATTGCAAGATTGTGTTATTATAGCCTATCTCAGGGGTGCCAAACTCACAGCCTGCAGGCTCAATGCTGTCATACGCTGGCCACCCCACCCCCATTTTAATGAAGGGGGGAAACATTGTGATACATCATGTGATGACAATGTGTCATCATGAGTTTGATACCCCTGGCCTATCTAAATAAAGGTACTTTTAGTTTTCCTGTAGAATTGATCTTCCGCCCTGGTCTACCTAGTGGAACAGACATCAGGCCATTAAATGGGAATCCTATGGCTTTTGATCATCCAACTATTTAGTATTGTCTTCAATGCTTAATAAAAATAAATAAATATTACCAATTGATTCATTGTCAGGCATTTCTGAGTACAATCTTTTGAAAGTTGTTTTGTCAGTGAATTCTGTAATGGAAAGGTTTGCTCTTTTTCTTGAAATATTAGATATGCAAAAGAGTTAACATATATACTCATAACACATTGGTGTAGAGCTAGTTTAACCTTGTGCTTAGCTGGCTCAGTTTGGGTTTAAATTTAGTCCAGTGAAACTTAATTACTATCTTAGAGTTCTCACAACACACTCCCCTTATCACTTTCTAGAAGAAGATGGACAATAACCATCCTAGCAGAAGCATGGAGCAATACCATCTTTCTAGGGTTTTGGCTGGATTTAGCATAGAAAAGAATTATTAAGTTAGTCACACTTCAGTAACTGGAATGCCAAGGTATTTGGGTTTTATGGCAGATAGCTTTTGGCTGATCTAGCATGACATTAGCCTACTATTTAAGAAATTGAGAAATTTACAGCTAAAGAGATTGTAGTGTCACATCCAGCTATTCCTCCAACCTTTCATCATCCCATCGCATCTTTTAAAATTATGCCCTCTATAGATATAGAGCTGACAGGTCAAGAACTTTAGAATTCATGCCATCTGGCTATTTCAGTGAAATGGTGTAGCTTTGGGATAGAGCTTTCAGAAAATGTTCTGGGTAAAAAAAAACTGAGTTAACAAATATAAACTGTGTGTTGTCTGTGATGAACAAAAGCTAAAATACACATTACTAGCAATTCACTGGTTTCTGAACAACTTTAAGATGTTAGGCAATGGACAGTAAGCTATGTTTTGAGCAAATATCTGCAAAAATATAAATTCAATTGTCCTATTCAAAATATACAAAAATGAAGAAACTATCTCTGGAAATTTGGAGAATATCTTTTCCAAATAAACCTGAGCTTCATACTATACCTAACTTAAATATAACTTCCAGGAAGACTGAAATGAAAATCTGGCATGGAAACTTCACTGTAGCTAGAAAACACATCACAGCAATCTGTATGAACAAGTCAGGCTGAATGATAAAAATGGATAAAAACATTTTGCGACATTATCAGCTCATATCACATACCATACAAATGTACACATACCCATAAAGATGCTTTTCTAGGCTCTAATGCACAATAAACAATATAGAAGATGTTAGGATTTGGCAGATTTTTCACTTACGAATAGGTTGTCACTTGCCTCAAATCCAGTGATGTAGAATCCTGCTCTTTTAGTTTAGGTTATACTATTTGAAACTATAATGGTGTTTGCATGTATATGTTAGAACTATCAACAGCAGTGAATATTGAATATGTGAATATTTCAATGACATGGAAAATTATTAAAACTCTGTAAACTTCAAAGGATTCCCACCCACTCTTCCACAGTCCACTGTGTCAGCAAGTCTTTGAAGGAAACTGTTCAAGGGAACACTTTGAACAGTTGTACATCAGGCAGTGAAGGAAGGTGACAGGCATCCCACTGACAAAACAGACACATTGTTAGCTTCAACTCTGACAGCTTCCTGAACATAGGGACTTCCGATAGTAGTAGTCAGCAAACTGTATCTATTAACCCTGGGTTAATTGTTAACCTTAGTGTTAAGAGAAGGAAAAGAAGTAGCTGAGAAAGATGAGAGCCAAAACAAGACTTTCCAGGCCTTCAAAGTGTCATTCAACTTCATGTGATTAATTGGCTTGTACGGTCTATTATTTCCAACCTACTGCTCTACTGCAGGTAACTTGATGACCAGCAGCACCCCAGCAAAAAGCCTGATTCTTTAGTATTGATTAAAACAGAGAGCTTCCTCTGTTTTTTCAACAGGGAGAAATTAATGTTCACTTTTAAATATCTGAAAATCCTGGAACTTTCTCTGCTGAAAATGAAGTATAGTTGTTATTTAAGTATCATAGAAGCATTATGGCAACTCCTATCCAAAAAGAAGGAAGGAAGGAAGGAGAGAGAGAGAGAGAGAAAGAGAGAGAGAGAGAGAGGAAGGAAGGAAGGAAGTCTTTGATGAAGACAGAAGACAATGAGACACATAAATGTTATTTATATATTGCAAATTGAATTATTTTCTTAATGTTTGGTTAAGTTCATATTGCTCATTTTGTAAAGACTGTTATTTAAGATGTGAGGTTTATGTTATTTACAAAGTTGTTTTCTATATGTCTTCACTCAGACTTTGGCTCTCCCTTAAAACTGTCTGAGTAAAAGGGCAGCTATATATTTAAACTGTTTTTCATAGTTTGGCCCACATAGAACACTTGAAATGAAATCCACTGAAATGATTTAGACATCGGCACAACATTAACATTGCAACCAATTGGTAAGAAGAGAGCCTTACTTTTCTAACTTAATGTAATATTAAAGAATATCCAGCAAATAAAAATACATTTCAGAGAGATGAATTTGGCAGGGTTCCTTTTTATGCTAGAAATAAAAGTATACTCTATCCTTTGATATTAAATAGGTAAAAATAAAAGAATGAGGAAGATAACTACACCTTACCTGATGCGAAGCTGGTTTTTTGCTCACTTTAAGTGGGTTCTGTGATCCAGGATAGACTGGGGAAATAGATCCAAGGATTTACATTTAAGCTTTGAGTTTTGCAAAAATGTGAAGTGGTATACCTGTATAAATCTATTAAATAAGAACATCACCAACAAATAAACATTAGTGAGTCTCTATGGTAAGGGATTTTTTGTGACAACCAGCGTACGCTTCTGTGCAAGTGAGGAAAAAAAACATAATGACTTTTAACTCCACAATTTAACTCCACAGTTTAAAGCAAAGCATTTAGGAGACTAACATATAGAATTTAGAGCTAAATTTAAGCTTATATAAGAGGCCATTTCCTTCTTGGAAACAGAAAACTAAAAGATAGACGAGACTGAATGTACACCTCTGTTTTTCTGCACATAGAAAAATGATGTTATATGGCACAGCAAGATCTTTTCTGGACAAGTCCAGGCACTATGCTTCAAGGAATCTGATTGGATGTGGTAGGTAAAAGAGTAGCAAGAGAGAGCACATATTATTATTTGTGATAAGAATCAGTTCCTCCTAGTCCAATTGTCAACCCTGAAGTGATCCTGGCTGAAGCCATCTTGGAGGCTTCAGGGTTGCCCCAAGGAAGAAAAAGGAACAGGGAGGTGGGAAATAGTTAGCTGGGGGTTTGTAGTCAAAACAAAAGGTTTTTCCTGTGGGAACCAAGGACATTCCAACAGGTGGTTGGGAGAGGAGGAGTGAAGTAACCAAGCAACTATCCAGTACCTCAATTAGACAATGTGACTGATGACTTGAGAGAAGAGGGAAATTTCACTTTTTAATTAGGTGAAAACCGTGGAAATCTTCAGAGTCAGTTTTCACCAGTTTGCCAATATGAAGTATCCAATAAATCATTCCTTGAGGAATCTACCTGCCTCAGAGTTCTGCTTTCTTTGGGTACATTATTTGGAACCCTGACACCAATATGTTTTGGAATTCTAAAGAGGCACTGAGATTTTCTTGACCATGACCTTGGAATTCTCCCTTCCTAGAGCAATTATCAAAATTATTTTACAGTAGACCATCATGGTCTCACAAGAACATCTAGTTAACTATAGAGATCCTAACCTTTGAATTATAGCAGCATTATACTGATATAGCTCAACATGCACATATTGGCTTTACTTTAGAATGCTAATGTTGTCATTTGCAGAAAAATATAATTCCATGTACTGTATTTAATCCTATCATTTGCCATAGCTGCAGTTTTATTTTGTAATTTTGGAGAGTGTGTATTCTTACTCCATCCAGCTGTAATCATCAAATCAACAAATCTTGATCAGCTTTAGGAAATAGCCAAAAAAGTTAAATGTAAATGTTAAATGAAGATACTGGGAAGAGGTCTTATGCAAAAAGGGGCATGGAGTTGTATATATTTAGACTATAGAAGATGAGACTAAAAGCGCAACATGGGTGCATTCTATTAGGTCTACAAAAAGCCGTAATATGAAACAGGAGAAAAAGATTGTTTACTTATGTTCCAGAATTTCACTGAAGAATAGGGTAACTTTAGATGGCTGGAACTCTTTGGTTGCCTTGGGTATTCATCTGTTGATAGAAATATTGCCATTCTGAATTATTTTGCATCTATAAAATTGACCTTTTATCATTCTATCATTGGAGGAGATATATGAAATAGTGATGAACACCCTGTTTGTATATTGAAATCTCAGCTGATGGTATTCCACTGGTGCTGGTGTTAAGCAGACATTTTGATTGGTTGTAGACACCGAGGGGAAAGAGCATATGGCTTTGGATAGAACAGTAGTCACCGTTAAAGATGTAGCAGATGGCAGCACCTATACATCATCAGATGTTTTTACCACCTATTTTTCTTCATTTTTTTTTCCTAATCATGCACATTTTGAAAGCAATACTGAGGATTGTATAGGTGTGAAAATCACAAAGTTTAGTAATATTATAATTAAAAGTTGTTCCTTAGAAATACTGTCAGGCTGCTAATCATGTGGCTATGCAACCAGAAAGCAGCTTCCAAATGGACATATCCAAAACAATTAGAGCAACATATCAGGAAGGAACGTCTGACCTTTTACATGGTGCATAATATTTATCTAATTTTTATCATAGTCTACATTAACCCTTGGTATTGGAGGATAGGACATCCACACACCCGTATATAAATTTTAGCCATCGCGCTGGTAAAGGCTGAAAAAGATGTAACTTAAGATGTTCAAATTTACCATGATGTTTCTCCAAATGAACATGTTATAATATATTGGGATTTGGTGGCTTATAGAAAACTAGAAATATAGAAATAAATATGAAGCATATTGATTGTGTAATATGTATAATTATAGGAAGATGGTGAATATGTGAATTGCATGCTTGCTCAATTTGTTATTAAATTGTCATGTTTTAGGTTGTGATGAGATCAAGACTTGAGGAACAAAATGTGATATGAAGCATACGTAGGTACATCCACATCATAGACCTTACTAAAAAGCTGTACTTTTCTTTTTTTTTATGCTGTAATCCTGAGATGTGGTTTAAAGTGCCCTTGATAAGTGTTACATATTCACACACACTCTAAAATCACACTTTGTCTTTCAGTTCTGATCTCTGCACTACTTTACAGCTCTTTGTGATAACTTTAAACCCCCTCTTTTTCCAAATTTGCCATTGAACAAATTGGTTAGCAGCAAGTTTTAAACCATGGAGGAAGACCTGCTGTGGATTCTAGTTCTCATTAGGTGTGGAAAACAATAGTTCATGAGAGACAAGTTTGTAGCCACACATTGAACATGCACCTTGTTAAGCTATTTAAACTGGATATGGATTGTATAGCATGCATGAATCTCAGGAGTGTGTAATACCTAAATAAGTGGATGTATTACATTGTATGGTGTAGTTGTTGTAACTACATTTGTGAAGGCTACAATTAACTAATATGCATAGTTAATTTGCTATATAAATACACACTAACCTGGTATTCTATTATTACATTAATCAATGAATGAAGAATTAGAGCTTCCCTTAGAATTTCCATAGGCTTCCAACACATTGAAAACAGAATAGGTGTGTTTGTGCATATATATCAGAGGAAGAGACAGAAAGGTAAAATTGTCAGTGTCTGGGTAACAGCATGAGTGCTAAATAACACTGTTTAACTGTTCCACGGTTCAACCTTGTGATATAATTATTCTCTTCTATTAAAATTCAGAATATTAATAAACAATTTAATAAAAAATACAATCAGAACAATGGGATCATCCAAGACAAGTAATCTGACCTTTAGCCAATAAAACTAGTATTACTTATCTTTGCCAAAATCAAGGAGAAAATGACAAAAACAAATAAATAATGAAAAACAATTCATCAGTTCATAGACAAGACAAGGAGTTCCTATGGAGGTTTTCAAACATGATAAGGTGATGAAGATGATGGTCATTTCCACACTATTGATGGCATATATGAATGGATGAGTCTTTGATCATACTGTCTGGGTTGCTATCTTGACCTGTTACTAACTCTGTGTATACCCATTGGACCAGAATTGGCAAGGTGTTTAAATCCTTGCATGTCTATAGTTGTCCTACAGTCAATTCCTAAAAAAATATTCCTACATGGTCCCCTAGGCACTTCCCATGGATCCTCAGAATCTGCTCTAGGAGTTCTAGAGTCCCTTCAGATTTTATGGGCATACAACAGAAAGGAGGGATGCACCTTGAATTCTGCTGTCCCCTTGGATTTAATCCAGGCTTGATGTGCAGTAACCATCTACTTCCATGGAATACATTCCCCCAGAAGAATTCCACCAAGATATTCCTGCCAACAGGTCAGTAGCAAGGATGTGAGATTGTGCCATTCCCTGGGCATGCAAATTTTGCCAACTTATTGCCACTCCCCAGCACATCCCAATGGTGCTTTTCAAAAGACAACTGGATTTCCATGGTTTTTTTTTTCTTTGAAAACATCTTGTTTCTCATCCAAGAAGCTTCTTCAATCAGAACTAAAGAAGCTTCTTGAATGAGAAGCTAAGTGTTTTTCAAAGAAAAAAACTAAGAAAGTCCAGTTGCCTTTTGAAAGCTTTGGGACAACCATGACCTGGATGATTGAGGATCTCCATTGACACTTCCCAGCACATTCCTGAAAGTCTAAAGTCCAACCACAGCCATTAGTAACTGCACTATTTGTCATTGTGGGAATAAGGGTCCCTCCACCCAAGCTAAGAAACCTTTGCAAGAACTTCTCTTTGCATTTAGTAAAAGATAATTTTAACTAGCCAAATGTTATAATAATTGCTTTTGCATAGCACCTGTGTCCACTTTTCTTATGCAGCAGATAATATAACTTAGCCATTTTAACATTTTTGCTGTTTGGGAAAAATTTTGCCTACAGGTGAAACTCAAAAAATTAGAATATCGTGCAAAAGTTCATTTATTTCAGTAATGCAACTTAAAAGGTGAAACTAATATATGAGATAGACTTATTACATGCAAAGCAAGATAGTTCAAGCCATGATTTGTCATAATTGTGATGATTATGGCTTACAGCTCATGAAAACCCCAAATCCACAATCTCAGAAAATTAGAATATTACATGCAATCAATAAAACAAGGATTGTACATAGAACAATATCGGATCTCTGAAAAGTATAAGCATGCATATGTACTCAGTACTTGGTTTGGGGCCCTTTTGCAGCAATTACTGCCTCAATGTGGCGTGGCATGGAAGCTATCAGCCTGTGGCACTGCTGAGGTGTTATGGAAGACCAGGATGCTTCAATAGCAGCCTTCAGCTCTTCTGCATTGTTCGGTCTCATGTCTCTCATCTTTCTCTTGGCAATGCCCCATAGATTCTCGATGGGATTCAGGTCAGGCAAGTTTGCTGGCCAATCAAGCACAGTAATCCCACGGTCATTGAACCAGGTTTTGGTGCTTTTGGCAGTGTGGGCAGGTGCCAAGTCCTGCTGGAAAATGAAGTCAGCATCCCCATAAAGCTTGTCTGCGGAAGGAAGCATGAAGAGCTCCAAAATCTCCTGGTAGATGGCTGCGTTGACCCTGGACTTAATGAAGCACAGTGGACCAACATTAGCAAATGACATGGCTCCCCAAATCAACACAGACTGTGGAAACTTCACACTGGACTTCAAGCATCTTGCAATGTGTGCCTCTCCATTCTTCCTCCAGACTCTGGGTCCTTGGTTTCCAAATGAAATGCAAAAGTTGCTCTCATCAGAAAAGAGGACTTTGGACCACTGAGCAACAGAGCAGTTCTTTTTTGCTGTAGCCCAGGTAAGACACTTCTGATGTTGTTTGTTGTTCAGGAGCGGCTTGACAAGAGGAATACGACATTTGAAGCCCATGTCCAGGATCCGTCTGTGTGTGGTGGCTCTTGATGCACTGACTCCAGCCTCGGTCCACTCCTTGTGAAAGTCCCCAACACTTTTGAATGGCCTTTTCCTGACAATCCTCTCCAGGCTGCAGTCATCCTTGCTGCTTGTGCACCTTTTTCTTCCACACTTTTCCCTCCCACATAACTTTCTATTAATGTGTTTTGATACAGCACTTTGGGAACATCCAACTTCTTTTGCAATTACCTTTTGAGGCTTTCCCTCCTTATGGAGGGTGTCAATGATGGTTTTCTGCACAACTGTCAGGTCAGCAGTCTTTCCCATGATTGTGATTCCTACTGAACCAGACTGAGAGACCATTTAAAGGCTCAGGAACCCTTTGCAGGTGTTATGGCTTAATTAGCTGATTAGAGTGGGACACTTTGAGCCTAGAATATTGAACCTTTTCACAATATTCTAATTTTCTGAGATTGTGGATTTGGGGTTTTCATGAGCTGTAAGCCATAATCATCTCAATTATGACAAATCACGGCTTGAACTATCTTGCTTTGTATGTAATGAGTCCATCTCATATATTAGGTTCACCTTTTAAGTTGCATTACTGAAATAAATGAACTTTTGCATGATATTCTAATTTTTCGAGTTTCACCTGTACTACTTTACTGAAACCAGTAGTCATAGCAGAAAGCAAGAAAACAATTCTGCATTCAATTGCTCTGTATAAGCTTTTCTACTGATTTTTTTATTAACCTCTCCCATCCATTCCAGGAAAGGAAGCACCAATTGCTTTTTTTTTCCCCATTGGTGTAAAATGTGAGCTTTTCACTGGTGGGCCATTTATTTATTATCTTCATTGATTGGTTCTAGCAACTTCCCATTTTTCTGTCAAGATTTAAAAGAGGAAATTAGCAAAACTCTGGAATTTCACTTGGGGAAGGAAGGAGCCACTATTTCACTGCTTCTCTAATTAATAATGGATATTGTCTTAGGGATGTAGGGAGGCTGGGGGTTTGGTAGCTATGGATGATGCTGTGCAATCTTGATTTGAGAAATAGTTAATGGGTCATCCTTACACTGGAGCAAACTGGACAGGTAGATGACCCATATCTGCATTATGAGGACGACTAGACTAGGAGTCTGTTACAGCACAAGATTTTTAACTAATTTTCCAAACTTGTCTAAGGCTTGACAGTACCTACATACATCTTCTTCATATAATCAGAGAAATAATCAGAAAAATCACAAGTAAATGTTTCCTAAAAGATTTCATTTTCTGAAAGGCTTTATAATTCCTTGTCCTCTGCAGAATATGAGGAATTGGAGCAGTTTCACATTGCTTATTTTTTATTTCTCTTTGAGAATATTAGAGCAATACGATTTTGAATACAAAATATACTTTTGGATAAGCAAGCCTCCTAGCTTGAGTGGTTAGATGATTTCTATTTTAAAACAGAATGCTGTTTTGGAAAAGAATTTAATTTCTGCTCTGAAGCAAAATTACTCTAAAGTAAAATTATTGTTCTTATTAATGTATAAAAGGTCCTTGGCTGGAAAAAATGAAAAATAAAATATTTCACTCAGGAATCAAAGCCCTTAATTGAAGAATTCAGGCAATTGTTAAAAACAATTTTAGATAAGAAGTGTCATGCCTGCAAATTTCAGCTCTCTGAACATTGAATCCCTCATTCACAAGTTGATGTACTCAGCAGAAGGCTCACAGTCATGATTAAGTAAGATTTGTCTTGTTATTGGAGACATGAATGCAATATGCTGAAATTGTACAGAAACCAAAATGTACAGTAGATATACAATGGGTTCTAGGATTTAAAATTTAGACTCTTTCCCCCATTTTTCTGAGCCAACTAATATTCAATCTTTTCTTAATAGTCATAGAGGTTAGCAGGATCTCCGAGAGGGGAGCCATTGGTTCTTGCCCTGTAAGTAGAAAATAGAATAGAGTAGAGTAGAGTAGAATTCTTTATTGGCCCAGTGTGATTGACACACAAGGAATTTGTTTCGGGTGCATAAGCTCTCAATGTACATACAACAATAGTGATAAGCAACAAAGTTATAGTCATAAGATAGGTAATAGGGAAGATGAGAAAAAAGGTGGTTATACTGCCTTTTTAGATAGTTTGACAGTGTTGTAGGAATTAGTCATTTACCTGAGTAATGGGGGAGGGAACTTTCCTTGTGTCTAATTGTTCTGACGTGCAGTGCCCTGTAGCATCATTTTGAGGGTAGAAGTTGAAACTGTTTATGTCCAAGTTGCGAGGGATCTGTCGATATTTTCACAGCCCTCTTTCTGGCTCATGCAAATTTCATTCCTTATAGCAAATCTCTCATGTTTTCTCCTCTTTACCCTCTGAATTTGGAGGAGGTATCAGGTGCTTCTTCCTTTTCTCTGGCTGGCAGGGGACCTTCATGCCAGAAGATTTGCCTGGCACCTTCATTGATACAGTTGGGTACCAAATGGCAGTTCAGAGAGCTGCTGCTGATACTCAGAGTAAAACAATATTGGATTAGATGGATTAATTGCCTAACTCAATATAACACTGCTTCCTAGGTGGGAATTAGACGTAGCACGCTTAGAACTATGGTAAAGGAGGATACATTTTATTAATATTCTCTCATCTGAGAAAGGCAGAATTTTGGTGTCTGATTTCCCTGGACCTTTAAAAAAATCTATGATAATATAAAATGAAATAATTTGAAATATATTCATAAATGCTCGGGTTCATAAATGTTAAGCAATAAGAACTGGAGAAAAGATTATAGAACTGCCCTTTGCAATGGTGTAACTTTTTTAACAAGAGGAGATCATATTTTCTTACCCTCATAGCCCAAAATGGCATTGTGTATCATAGTACATCACATTCTTGTCAATTCACCCTATTACATACAATGTACAACCATATTCACTTTTTTAAATCAAGAAAAGTATATGGATTTTTTTTAACCTTTACAAGTGTCTTTCCATTTTAATTCCTTTCTTTCATGAAACATTACATTTCGAAAGAATATAAACTATGGTAATGAAGTCTCCTTCAAACAGATGTTCTGCAAAAATGAAAACAACAAAACCTACAGCATCGTATATAATATCCCATGTGCTTGTATTTATTGAAAACCAGTTATTTGACTTTGACCAAGTGATTTCTTGCAGCAGCCTCTTACTTCCCATCATCTGAATGATTCCAGCATTGATCTTGGTGGCTTCTTTGAAGGTTACACATATCACATTCCAGGGATGCCTCTTTACTTGTAATTCTGCATTAGTCTTTGTATGAAGTCAATGAGATGAAACTCAGCAGGGAAAAATGTTGGCTTAAAGAGTCACTTGAAGACAAATGGAAAGACCCAGCACTCAACAGCAATCATATTTTTCAAGACTGCACAGACAGAACCACTTAGTACAACTGAAGGTGAAGAGGGCAAGGTTGCTTGCTTTGAAAGGATCTTCACCTGTTCCTGCAAAAGAACTTTAATCTTTTTTTAAAAGTTACATTTTATACGACCCATAAAAAGTAATTAACAGGAAGGCCTGAATAACACTGTCTCCCATGACTACTGATAATGTCCAATGTCTGCCTTTAATGCAAACTTTATGCAAAGCAAAAATGTTGTGATACGAAGTCCTGCGCAAGTCAATAGGCTCAAGGACATGGGATGAATTTCCTCCTGAATTTTGTAATTCTCGCTCACTATTGACTGTGCAAATAGGATACAGAATCCATCCACTTGGCTTTTTGCTCAGCTGGCTATATTGGGAGAAGGGAAGGGGTTTTTTTAACAACACATTTATTATTTTAATTCTTTGGAAGCTAACAAATCATTTAAACATATGTGAAATGTTACACTGTCCAATGCCTTCAAAATTATGCTTTTCACTAGAATCATAGGGAGGGTAGCCCTTTAAGGTCATGTCAGAAAATACAAAATACTAAAAGGAGAACAAGATAAGATTGAATTACATAAAATCTGTGTGTGCTGATTCATATGCAGAATTGGGAGTAATGGTCATGATTCAAATGAAATACAGCACATTTCCCCTTTGTGGGGAAGACCACAATCCGATGACTTGTATTAGAAAATGAAAACACTGAATTATTCAAAAGAGAATTACAGTAATGAAAAATTTTGATTCCATACATATACTCTGGAGGAATACATGCTTTGGTCATAATCAGTAGGTAAAATTTATAAATTTAATCAACGTAGATTCTTCTCAAGGTTTAGGTTAATGGGCATTAATATTCAACATGTATATTTCTGAATTGAACGTTAAAGTTGTTTGCATTTTCTTTTAAAAACTAAAGCATTGCCCCAATGGTTGCCACCATTTGATTTGCTAATTCCAGGCTCAGCTAGTGAGACTACTTGGTCAATCTTATGTGGGCTAATAAAATAAGTGGAACTGGGCCTAGTTAGTGCTTGGATGGGAGACTTCAAGGGAATCCCAGCACTGAGGGTTAGACTAGACCAGGGGTGTCAAACTCGCATCATCAGGGCATCATCATGTGACATATGATTTTTTTTTTCCCCTTTGCTAAACCTGGGCATGTGTGTAGCCAGCGTGTGAGGCATCCGGCCTGCAGGCTGGGAGTTTGACAGTCCTGGACTAGAGAATTTTGAAAAATCCCAAGAGAAAACAACTGTATTGCTGCCAAAAGTATTATATGACTGGTCCATGAAGTTATCAGGAGTTGTACTCAAATTGGAGGCAATTTTATCTTGTTTTTTCTAATCTCTGACCTTTTACAGCAAAGACAGAGCAGCAACCTCATGATGTTATTAGATCAACTAGCAAGCAGGAAAAAAAAGATAAAAAGCTGAATGGGAAGACAATTCTCTTGATTTCAACAGCAGGCAGTCCATTTCTTATATTGGCCACTTAGAACTGGCATCATACACAGGAATCTGTAAAGTGTACATGATAAATGACTTCTTCCAAATTAAAAGAAAGGATTTGTAACATGTTAATTGGTTTATAAATTAAAGGATTAGTTTCCAAGATCTTTAGGCTCATGCTCTTTTGCATTCTTCTTCCTCTTCAGAGATGACTTGCAAGAATCAGAAGATCCATTATAGGTGATGTACATCACTTTTTTTTCCTAGGCTGCGGGATACATGTGGCCTTTGAGAAATGTCCAAAGGCTCATTCCAAGAAGAAGTAAATGAATGCAGGTCAAAAAATAATTTGATTTGTTCCATTTGCATTGAAATTTAATTAAAATTTAAGTTAGATGCTAAAATAATGGCTGGACAGCCATCTGCTGGGGACACCATATTTATACCGCAGCACTGATTAATGGAGTGGACCTGGTGATTTGAATGGCCCCTTTCAATGCTATGATTTTCTAATCAACGCAGCTTTTTATTATTTATTAACCTGAATAAACATCTTTATTGTATTGAAGATTACAAATTATCCACACCCAGAGGCTATAGGTGACTCTGGATCTTCAGATTTGGCACTACGCTTTAGAATTATATTCAAACTCTAATTTAATTAGGCATGCTCCAGTTTCTTATGCTGGGAGACAGAAACCAAGGCTGAATCACATATTTCAGGTTTGCTCTGTGACTGGGTTGACTTTGCATCATTTTATTCTAATGAACAAGCACCTATTGTGAATCATATGTCTTCCTTTTTGCAACAACTGTTGCATCTTTCCTTTTAAAACATATACAAACTCCATTTAAGATGCTAATGAAAATCATTATATATATATATCCTCCATACATCATCTTTTATATAATTAGTTAATAATTGCCAATTATTTTATGAATTACAGGAACACTTTATCTGAAAAGCTTCCTTCCAATGGCATTATGGTATACACTATAGAAATATTAAATTGTGCCTTTAACCAAGTGATAAAAAAAGATTTCGTATACGAACAAATCATTGGAGCTTCTCAAGTCCACTCTTCAATCATTCTTGATAATATATGGGACAAGGTTAGCCTGAAAATAGATGAAGATCTGTTAGAGTTTATTACCAAATGTTTTGCCATAGATCAGAAAGAGGTTTCTGATGTTTAATCAACAAAACAACAAAAGGTCTCACTGCTCTCTGAATAATCTAGCTGGAATTTCTGATCTATAATCACTCAAGTATTACTGCCAAATCTATGTCCACTATTAGTAATTGAATTACTTGAATTAACTCACACCTGAAGTGATGGCATATAATTATAGAGTTAGAAGCAGATATTTAAGGCATGGAGAACCAACATATTTGGTACAGAAATTCAAATTAAAGTATTCCAACACAGCCAGTTGGGCATGGCCCAATTGCCTCTGCTAACTCACTGCTGCCCAGTCACTGCAGGACAACACCACATGGGGACAACTGGCCATAGGCAGCCAGGTTGGTGGGTGAAAGAGCAGGTAGGCAGAGTGCAGAATGGCAGTGGCAGTGGGGGCTTCCCATTTTCACATCCCCTGCTACTACCACAGGCCATGTGACAACAGCAGCAGTGTTTGGATCATTTGGTGGCAGCAGTGGTGGGTGGGTGGGATGGTAGCATGGAGGCAGCAGCTGAGGACTTCCTATTTTCACACCTCGGGCTACTGCCACACCAAGGTCCCAGAGGTTCCAGAACTTCCATGGTGGCAATGGCGATGATGGTGGGTGTATGAAAATGGAAAGCCTCTGGCAACCACTGCTGCTCTGCACTCTGCCCACCTGCTCACTTGCCCGCCTGCCTGTCTCTTCCTCTGGTCACCCATAGTGAGTTATCCCCGCAGCAAGTTAGCCAAGTTGTCCTGCAGTGGCTTGGCAGTGGTGAACTGGCAAAAGTGGTGAGTGGCAATGGTGAGTTGGCCATACTAAGTTGTCCTAGAGACTAGACCATAGCGTACAAGATTGCCCAACTTTCAAATGTGACTCTGAATGTGTCAACATCCAGCTTGAGAATGACTAAAAATAATAAGTGATGTATAAAGCCACTCATGCATCTATCTAATTACCACTAAAGATGGGCTCAAACCTGGCCTTCCAAAAGACTGACAGGAACAGAACTATTCAGATCCTGAGGGTATATATTGTATGGGGCAGGTGGCACATATCCTTGAACCCAAAACATATTCACCCTCTCAGATCTGGTAGGATGGCCAAAATAATAAGAGAAAGGTGATCATCCAAATAACAGCCTTGCACAATGAAGTAGATGACAATCAACACCTTAAATTAAATCCAATCAACACCTTAAATTAAATCCTACCAGGAATCAGTGGAAATAGAACAATCCCATGTAAAGTACATTCCTGTAATCAAAATAGGAAGTGATATCTTTTCAAATATTTAAGAATACCATTCTGTTTCCCCTCAGTCACTTTTTCTCAAAGCTAAATGTAATAAGCTCCTTTAGACTCTCTTGATGCCCCCTGATTCTCATTGCTGTTCTTGGAATTTTTTTCTAATTTCTTTGAATTACTTTGAAAGTATGAAACAGGTAACTGGAATGGTACTTAAGGCAAATCTAACAAAAAAGGGGTGGGTGGTTATGATTTGGAAATAATATCTTTGTTAATGCATCGTAAAATGGCATTTTCTTTTTCTGCAACCACATTACATTACGGGCTCAAATTTATTTCACAATCAATTGTTGTTTCAGTACCTTGTCCACAAATTCCATTATCAAGCCCATTTCTCTAACCAATCAGGACTGTTTTGAAATTAACTATTCTACCCCATTCTGTGTCATCCAGAAATATGTTATGAATTCTACCTCATCATTCAACTAATTAATACAAATATTGAAGAGTAAGGATTCAGGATTGATCCTTGTAGTTTCCCACATGATAAACTATTCTCCATTTTGATGAGGAACCAGTGATGATCATTCTGTAAGTGTAATTGTTGAGTTAACTATGTATCTACTTAATTGTCATGCCATCCAGCCCACACATAATTAAGTTGCTAATCAGCTTATCATGGGGTACTTTGTCAAATGATTTGCTGAAATCAAGATATATTATATCCTTTTTGGACATCTTGCTGAAACCGATCAGAAACAGATCTGGAAAATCCAACGATGTGAAATACGATTACATGAGGGGAAGTGCTATCTAATACAGCTGCCACAAGCACAATTATTTTTGTAACGTGCACTTCAAGAATATATTTTCAGTACATAGGTGCAGGGAGGGTCATCAAGACTCAGTGGTCTCTGATCCTCAAAAGGACAACAGTCAGGATGTTGGTTATCAGCTACCCAACATTTATATATATTATCCAATTACTCCTGCTTGTTAAACAAAATTTTAAAGTGTAAAGACTTAGGAATGTGCAAAATCCTTTGAATTTAAAAAGTTTCAAGCTTGAAGCATTTTGTCCTGAGTAAATAACAATTAGTTTCAATCTTCGTTATTATTTATTTATTGGATTTCTATCCCACCTATGCTAGATGGTCAAGGCACAGCACTCTCTCTTCCAGGTTCCACATTTCTTTTCAAGAGCCCTTTGATGTGAGTTAGGATAATGTCACTGGCCCAAAGTACTTAGTTAGCTTTCCTAGACTTAATCCTCTGTGATCCTACTTTAATACGTCAGAATTTGAGATCTTTTAAACTCATACTTCTGGAATGTTAGAAGCCTGTCACTGAAGATAGAAATGCTGCATTAAATTTGGAAGACAGCATTTTAAATTCAAAAGGTTTTCCACACGGCCATTAGAAATATTCAAGCAAAATATTTTTGATAGAGACAAATGTCATCACTGATGGAATAATAAAAGAAGCTTGGATAAGAACTGGACCTGAACACAGATTTGTAAATTCTCTGAAATATGCTGCAAACATGCTTCCCAATCTGGATGATCTATTCTGCCTCACTATTGCTGTCATAAAAATTACTGCACCATGAGCATATTTATGCTCATAACATTTACCTTAAAATTTACAAAACTACTAAACAATAATGCAAAATAGCCAATGATTTTGTCCGTTTTCTCCATTGCACCAAAATACTCTGAGAAGTTGCTGGTCTTTTTTAAGATCTCACCTCAGAAGAGTGTAATGTGACATTTGACTTCCATCTGAGGGAAGTTCTACAATCTCTTTCTCCTTCACAAATGTTAAGTGTTGTTCCACCTTTTTATTCATATATACTGCATGCTTATTCTTATTCTTCTATTCATTGAAATCATCTCATTTTGTTATATTGTGGCTTCTTCTGAAGTAGACTTCATTTTATTAAAAAGTATGTCAGTTTTTTTCTGTTTGTTTTTTTTTAAAAAAAAAAAACAAGGCCTCTGGGGAGCTGCCATTTATAATCTTTCATCACAAATCTTAGCAGGAAATATACAAGCTAAGTGTGTTTCTCCCCCTTTTTTTTTTTTTAAATTATATACATATATGCAATCGATAAATGCAAGCAGATTGAAAATCTTGATTGAGGTCAGAAAAACAACTTGCAGCCCATGCTGACGTGATTTCTGAAGTGCTTGATATTTGACCAATTTGTGTCAGCAATTGGTATATTCTAATAATATTTATTTGTGACACTAATATTTATTAGTTTCCCCTTTTTCAAAGCTAAGCCCTTCAACTATCCTTCCGCTCCCAAAGAAGAATCGGAGCACATTCGGCTTTGCTCTGAAGAGAGAAACACCGTCCGTCCATCCCTCTCCCACACCAAGGGACAAGGAGGGGGCTGTCCCCATCATCCCTTCCTCCTTCTCTCAGAGTATGTGGCAGTCTCTTTACCCAGGGAATCTCTGTCAGTCCTGAGGATGGATGGAAAGCCTCGTCTTTACCATAGAATCAATGATTTCTCTGAGAGAGAGGGGAATTAACCAATCTTTGCCCCAGCACTGAGGCTTTCTCCCTCAGTAGTCCTGAAACTCCACAATGAGCCTATTTTCTCCTAAGTGCAAAGGAAAGAAGTAATACCTAGAGCAGTGTTAAACTGTTTGACCCTTTCCCCCACTTTTCCTAGTCTCAAATAATGACATTATTCCATCTGCCCCTGAAAGATGACTCTGTTGTTAAACACATGTGTCTTGGCAGTAGCAATCTCAAACTGCCCCTTAACCATAAGCCAATTATTGCAAATTGTTCCCAAGACTTGCTTGATACCAGATGGGCAGTATATAAATATAATAAATAAATAACTAAATCAAATATGCCCCAATTTTTCTTGTGTATACTTACTGTATGCCCAGTTGAAGAGCCATTGTTCTAAAGCAGAGGTCCCTAACCCCTGGCCATTTCCCACTACTGGGCCATGAGCCGTTCTTAACTGGGCTGCAGAAGTGGCGGGTGAGTGCACATGCATGCATACCCCCAATTCCACGAGAGGCGGGCAAGCACAAATGGAGCTGCGGATGTGCACACTTGTCGGCCACTCATGTGGAACCATCCCCTCTCCCTTACATTGGTCCGCAAAGCTGGGAAGGTTGGGAAACTCTGTTCTAGAGGTTCTCCAGGTCTGTTCTAGTCCACCTATACATTATAAGGGACTGGTGCTCTCCAGAGACTCAAGCCGTTATGTTTTATGGGTTCTTTGCTAAAACTTGTACCTTCTGAATTCATTCATTTGGGCTCTTTCTCTAAGTTGTGACTCTTTCCCACTGTAAGTCATGTTTCTGGAATATTTTGAGGGAGATTGGAAGCTGTCTGTATGAAAGTGTGAAATGAGAGGTGAGGAATTGAACTCTGTATACCCAGAGGCATAATTTTCTTTGCTCCCATTCCTCGTGTTTTAGGGTTGGAAATGGATACCGGCAATTACTTCAGTGAACTCTTGCCTCAAATTAAACCCTGCTGATAGTGTATGCCTCTTCTTTGACTTTTTTTCACTGCTAAACACATAATATGTGGTCCAGTTCTTTCTGGTCAAAAGAACATTAATGATCTCCTTAATATTCTCCAGATTAGGAGTCAACTCTGCTTGCACAGTTGCACTCCGATTAGATCCAGAGTGCCAGTAACCTTACGGTCATAAATGAGTGGCACATATATAGTTGGACAATTATATGTATTGTGACTAAATTTTCCCCTGAAGAGCTCATTCAAGATGTTAGAGTGAAAGATCATAAAATGAATTAATAGCTGATTCCCTGTATAATTTCCTAGTTCAATATACTTTAGTGTACTCGCTAAATGAGCCATACACAGCATTCAGCCTGGCCAGTTAACAGCTTTATCATTGAGATTTCAGGCATAGAAATAAAAGCGATTCTTCTGAAGTAATTGTGTCTAATTAAAAGAAACATTTAAAAAGTGTAACCAAAAGGAATTCATTTCAAATGGAAAATTAATGCTGAAAAATAGCCCTAAGCTCTCTTGTCTCTGCTAATAGCTAAGCATTCTTGGAATAATTAAACTGTTTTGAAGGCATGATATCTTCCTTGGTTAGGAATGATGGCCAGTGGTGTGCCTATTAGGAAATTGCCAAGGAGTGACAATTGGCTGTAAAAACAGGGCATCGTGTGCAGGATAAACAATAACAGAGATGGAGGATATCTGTTTTCTTATTTCATTGTTTCTAATATCTGTAGTTAAGTGGAGGGCAGCTTTCTCCATTTTCAAGACAAGTAAGAAACAAAAACCATCATTCCCCAACCTCCCCAAGTTTTAGCAAGCTGCATGACAGTCAGGTTGTAGTATAAATGTCCCAATGGTATCTATTTAATGCAATCATAGGATGCTGACAAAGTCCCTCTTTTTTATGTGTCACAATATCTTGGTGAACAGCGATGGCTCTGATAGGAACATCTGGGTAGGACAAAGGCAGAGGAGGCACACGATTTTTTATTTTATTTTTTTAGATCTAAAAGATTCTAGAAGTTCCTAGGGGGGAAATGACCTAACATTTTTAAAGCAATCCACATCACATCTTATTAAGAATGGAATTTTGCAGCAGCAGATTTATAGTGAAATGAACATTAGTCTGGCTTTTCAGTTTGTCCTTGTGACCATGTAGAGGTGGTGGGATCTTCACACTCCAATCCTATGGCAGGGGTGACTGTAGGGTATGGTCAAAAAAGTCAGAGATGGCTGCCAGTGTTTTTGACGTGTATTGTATGTCCGCAAATGAAAAATGGATGCGGCTTTGATCACACCATTTAGTTGCCACCTTAGTTTATTTTTTAACCACAACCTTTGCTGATAAGATAGAAATGCCATATCCCCCTTTATTTTATATTTTAAGGTAGGTGCAGTGCCAACATTTGAGCAAATCTGAATCTATGAAACATGTATCCAAATCTAAGTTTGTACTTAGCATGTCACTTAAAATGTAAGAAACCAAGGGTAGTGCTGGAGGTAGTGATGATGATGATGGTGATCATGGTGATCATGATCATGATCCAGAGGTAGTATTCAGCAGCTTCTGACCAGTTCTGGAGAACCGATACTGGAAATTTTGAGTAGTTCAGAGAACCGGCAAATATCACCTCTGACTGGTCCTGCCCCCATCTATTCTCTGCCTCCTGAGTCCCAGCTGATCAGCTGGGTCTTCTTTTGTTGCCCTGCACAGGAGAATGAAGCTGGAAAGCAGGTTAGTGGGGTGAGGAGGGAACGGAGATTTTACAATATCCTTCCCCTACTATGCCCACCAAGCCATGTCCACAGAACTGGTAGTAAAAAAATTTGAATCTCACCACTGATGATGATGATGAGTCTCCATAAGCTTTCACAGCAAAGTATGGTCTTTTTTTTGCAATCAGCCTCTGGAAGCTGAAACATTTGGTGCAGTGGTTAAGGGCACTTGAACCTGTGGAGAGTTTTAGTCCAACCTCAGGCACAAAACTGCAGGTGACCTTGAGCCAGTCCCTTTCTCTCAGTCCTAGGAAAAAGAAGGGAATTCCAAATATCTTGCAAAGAAAACTACAGAAACAAATCAAGAAGGTGGGGTATTTTCCCACGTCATAGTAGTGGTGCTTTTAAAGTTATAGCAACGTTTCAGCAGAATCTCATCTGCCATCATCAGGCTTTTGTATAGTGTTCATCTGTGAGTTAGACTTTTACAGTGGTTTCAGATCTGGAAATTAAAAGAGCAGGAATACTATGTGACCTCCAATTCCTACGCAGCTGCAGAGATAACAATACTACACCAACCTGCTTCAAATTAAAATTTCATCAAAGCACAGCAGCCACTAAACGTATCCTGAAAAGAACTGAAATGGCTCTACTAAGGAACGAGCTCCACAGTAAGAGATTCCAATTAGATCAGTTAAACAATGATTTGCTAGCACTACACCTGGAATTGAGCAGCAAAATCCACCCTCTACTTTGGGACAAGATAAAAAAACTCACAACTTGGAGAGCTGAATCTTCAAGCACTTACAAACAGGCAAAGCTCTTGAAAAAATTAAAGAAATTAGAACATGACAAGAAAACCCCCAACAACTCACAACACCTGAAACAATTAGTGTACAATGTTTCCAACAGAGAACTCACCAAAACAGAAACAGAAGTCCTAACCAAAGGATTCAACTATGCTATAGCACCCCAAAAAATCCCCACAGAATCCATCATATGTGCAGTAGAATCCAGCCTAACTAAATTAAATACAGATGAAGCTGATAAAATAAGACACCAAGTTACCAACATCCTATGCACAAGCAAACCACCAAAAAGCAACTTACAGCAAAATGAAATTAAAGCGCTACAAACCCTGAAAAGAGACAGCAGCATAATCATCCTCCCAGCAGATAAAGGGAATGCCACTGTAGTAATGGACAGAAAAGACTATGAAACAAAATTGACAGACCTACTTCAAGACTCCACATACAAACCCATAAACACAGACCCAACCACATATCTGGAAAAATTAACCAAGAAGAAAATTATAACCAGCCACATAAGCAAAGAGATCCAACACACGATCATACCCAGAGAGAAATCTTCCAGATGCCCCAAACTATACGGCCTCCCAAAAATACACAAAGAAGGCATACCTCTCAGACCCATAGTCAGCTCCAGAGGAGCACCACTACAAAACCTAGCTAAACACCTAGCAAAAGAGCTACAGCCCCATGCTGAAACAGCAGCTTCTCATGTACAAAACTCATACCACTTCTTGGAAATGATCAAAGATCTACACGTGGAGCAAGAAGATCTGCTTGTAAGTTTTGATGTGGTTTCACTATTCACTCAAGTCCCGATAAAAGAGACCCTTGAAATCATCAAAAATAAATACCAACCAGCTAAACACCTCATGGAACTAACAGAACACTGCTTAACCAACACATATTTCATATACAAAGGACAAAGATACAAACAAATAGAAGGAGCCCCCATGGGATCACCACTGTCACCTGTCATTGCAAACCTGTTCATGGAAGAATTCGAATCCAGAGCCCTGGCCAATGCCATCCTCAAACCCAAACTATGGTTAAGATACATCGATGACACATTCGTGATTTGGCCCCATGGACAAGAAAACCTAAACAATTTCCTAACACACCTAAACAGCGCACACCCCAAAATCAAGTTCACCATGGAAACAGAAACAAACAAACAACTACCATTCCTAGATGTACTAATCTACAAAAAAACAGATGGCACACTAGGACACACCATATACCAGAAGAAAACACACACCAACCGCTACCTCAATGCCCAATCCCACCACCACCCAGCACAGATAAACTCCGTGGCTAAAACACTAATTACTAGAACCAAACGCCTGGTAGACAAGACACACATTAAGACTGAACTATGCACCCTGACTAAAATATTGACAGCCAACGGCTTCCACAAAAGCAAAATCACCAACTTGATCCACAAAAACACACTGAGACATAATAGAGACCCAGAAGATGAACAGACCCATGGAACAGCTGTCCTGCCCTACATAAGAGGCACTACAGACAAAATCCTCAGAAACCCCAAAGACAAAATTGACCTGGAAAACCAAGGCATATACGAAGTCCCCTGTGCATCATGCCCGGCCACATACATTGGACAGACCAATAGAAGAATAAGCACCCGCCTGGATGAACACAAAAATGCAGTCAAAAAGCTGGAACACACTTCCTCACTAGTCCAACACATGGAAGCCACAGGTCATAGCATCAACTTCAATGGCACCAAAACCCTAGCCACTATAGAAAATTCCAGCCACAGAATCATCAGAGAAGCCATAGAGATTGAAAAAAAGACCAGAAAGCATGAACAGAAGAGATGATTCCACCAGGCTGTCAATCATTTGGAAGCCTGCACTCACAAACAAAAAAATCTCCACACCACAAGCCAGGCAAACACCTGGGCACAAACAGATCCCCCCTGATACCTCCAGCTCAAACACATCCCAACCAGGCACCCAGATGAAACCCAGCTTCCTAACTAATGATAGCCGTCCATTTACCCGAAGCCAAGCTGCACTAAAGACCTCCAATAAAGTAACACAATGCTGCCAGCCAATCAAGATACAAAAAGAGCCAAAAAACAGACAGAAGATATTAGAGACACCAATCAGAACACAGCAAACTCCGAGACCAATAAACACAGACCAAGACTCCCAACCAATCAGGATGAAGAAAAAACCATTCTGGCACAGCAATAGGCTGCCCCAAATTTAAATCTGAAACCACTGTAAAAGTCTGACTCAC
Organism: Notechis scutatus; assembly: GCF_049901735.1. Taxonomy (NCBI): domain Eukaryota; kingdom Metazoa; phylum Chordata; class Lepidosauria; order Squamata; family Elapidae; genus Notechis; species Notechis scutatus. Next base: position 27,410,096 of record NC_142011.1, on the reverse strand, counting down.
AGACGGACACAATACAGAAGCCTGATGATGGCAGATGAGATTCTGCTGAAACGTTGCTACAACTTTAAAAGCACAACTATAATGACGTGGGAAAATACCCGAACCAAGCCGAACACCATACATGTGAGTACCGCGAAAACTTAAGAAAATATATATATATATATATATATATATATATATATATATATATATATATATATATATATATATATATATATATATATATATATGTTTTCTTAAGTTTTCAGTGGTACTTACATGTATGGTGTATAATACAGAAGCCTGATGATGGCAGATGAGATTCTGCTGAAACGTTGCTACAACTTTAAAAGAACAACTACAATGACGTGGGAAAATACCCGAACCAAGCCTAACACCATACATATATATATATATATATATATATATATATATATATATATATATATATATATATATATATATATATCCCCTACCCCTCTCTCTCTCACACATACACACACAACTCTGTAAAGCCAAGCAAATTTACTCAATGCTACATATCTAGGGGCATGCATATCTGTGGGGAAGAGAGAGGGGCAAATGAAATATTTGTTGACACATTTTAACGCAATTTTAACACAAGCTCAACCCCTTTGTAAGTCTCACATACATGTCACACACACACGTACATCGCAATGTCACAACCCTTATTTTGGCCTTCTAAAACAACTCTTGAATTCTGTCTTGGAAGTGATTACAAGGAAACACTGTCATGCTGATAGGCCTTTCAGTACTGTTGGGCATTACAGTAAATCAAAGGAAAAGCAAACCTGGATGTCTATTCAGGTAGGTTTTAGCCTGGGGACTTCTGGACATTGTCCAGAGGAATGGTGTAATACGTGAGAAAAGATATCTAGATTCATCACAATGCAAAACCTCCCTTTGCTCCTGAATCCAAATAAGACATTTAATAGAATTTTAAAAGGTAATTTGGGATTTAAACATTATGAAAATAGAAATAGGTTCCCAAAGGTGAGCAATTAAAGAAGTGTCTCTATCACAGTCTAATAATCTCTACTGACAATTACTTAAGTAGATCCTGATATATTACACTGAAAAGAGTCATCGTCATCATCACCATCACCATCATCATCATCATCTAATCCTCTGCCATTTATAATAGCTTTGTTATTATTTTTATTAGGTGAAAAAAGCAGAGCCAACAACATAAATATTAATTAAAAGACAATAAATCAAAATAAATAGGCAGTTTATGGTTACATATTGTCTTGGTATTTATTATTTTGGTACTTTGCAAATAAAGTTGGTATTTCAAATGCCATTATTTATATGCCATATGTCATTTGATTTTATATACAGTATGTTTTATAGAATGTTACACTTTTAGTTTATTCCAAAGCATTCAGCCTGCCATACAAATTTATTTCAAGTTATTATTATACATATTTTGGCCTCCATGAAGAAATGTGCAAGAATTTAAAATTGGTATTATTCATCAAATTTGTAAGGAAAAATACACAAGACCCCTATGGCACTGCAAATTGGATGTTTGTAAAATACATGCAAAGGCCTTGCTGCAAAATTCTTCCCATATAATCCAAAATAATTGTGAAGGTATAAATAAAAATACATTTAGTTTATCTTGAATAAAATACAATTAATGCTGATTTTTAAATAATATTTTAAATTAAAAGCTCTGACCTGTACTCTGTACATTCATCCATTTTTCACTTCTTTAGTGGGTTCTCTTTTCCCAAATATCTTACCCATTAAACTTATCTAATAGGCATCTAATAACAAAGCAAAAAAGCTAGCTTATAAAACTTGTAGAACAATTAATGCCAATCAGTAAAAACAAGTCTCCTTCATTCTTACGTATTTTCTGTATGAAAACGTATTTCTTGCTTGAATATACTGAAAAAAATCCACACTTCATTTTTTATCCAGACTTTTTATCAAGTTTTCCATTCTTGCTCTCTAAATGATATGTCAAAGTTACTAATTCATTATGTTTCTTAAATAGTAATCTGAAGCAACTGACAGAAATGTTTTAAAAATAGTAACAGAAAACTGCATGGTGGATCTCAAAATTTGGGAATATGATTTTATCAATATTAATCTTCCTGAAGAATCCACGTATCAATAAAAAAAGCTTGAGAAAGTTGTATATTACATACGTTGTATGTAATATTATCTCAAATTGTCTGTTTGAAAGTACCTGACAAATGTCATACATGACATATTTAAAAAGATTCCATTAGATAAATAAACGGAATTTAAGAAGAACTCATTTCAGCAATCCAAAAAGGGTAGCTCAGAATTCCTCTTCTTTGCACAGTTCAAGTAAATGTCACTGGTAGTTATTGTTATACACCTTGATGCAAAAATCTGTTAGTGATTTGATTAGATAAAAAGTAATAATTTAGTTTATTCTAGCCTGTTACAGATGTTTGTTTTCATAAAAACAGAAAATCACTCTATTTCAGATAATGATTTAAAGGTAAATGCAGTACATCTTAGCCCCTACAGATGCAGATGAAGTTTAACAGCGCTCTTCAAAAATTCTACAGTGTATTCTGTAACTGATAAGCTAATGACTTAGCTAAAATAAATCATATTTTTAAACACAAAGCGATATCTCACATACTATGACCTGTCTGGGTTAGGATTGGAATTAAACAGCAGACATAGGAACATATGTCTGAACATGTATACAGTTTATTCCAGTACAGTTTATTCTCCTTAAAAAGAAATCAATCACATAGAATGAAAATAATTCCATTACTGATCATACTGAGCAGTTTTGAGTGTTTTCCTTCAGGAAATTTATAAATCCTAGCAGGAACAAAATTTGGCTAGTATTTACTCCCACTTAAAAACAAAAGGAGTTTGCTGCTTGGTGTATTTATGATCTCTGACACAGACACGCAACAAGCGAAGGAAAAACTATGGATGAAATTCTTTACAAAGAATTTGCTATAAGCGATCCTGGCTTTTTAAAACATACAAAGAGTTGAAAGATGCCCCTCAGCCAAGATGTACATTTTGAAAATGTATCCAAATATCTGAAAATCTGCCCCTACTTCACAAAGAAAAGCAGGTATTTTGAAAATATCCTAGATTACTCCTTTTTAACCAGGGAAAAGAAAGGCAAAACGCACTTTCATGAATAGAAAAGAAACTCATGAAACATTAAAAATGTGGAGATAACTGTCTGGAATGTGTAAAAAGAACATACAGCGATCTTTGTCACTTTTGTTTATTTAAGAGCAGGTTTGTTCAAGTGAGAGTCCCAATAGGTTGCTTTCATCTCTGTGAATAGTATGTGCATGTGCTGTGTGTGCCTTTAAATCCCCTGATGTTCCTGAGCTAATATGATTAGATCTTGTGTTTTTTTAACCACAAAAAAGAAAAACCTTCCCAAATTCTCTTTGCATCTCAGCAGCTCCTTAATATGCAAGGCAGCAAAAGATGGGGCTGGTCTAATTACGAGTCCCAGGAGTAGCCAGTCAGAAAATGAATTGATGCCTTTTCCTTTATGAACAATGCATGTACCACAAATTAGAGGCACCATCACCAGAGATTTAATTACAAAATATCATTACTTTCACACATCATTTCAGATTTGGCTGATCAAATCAGAGTTAGGAAGAGCAGAAGACAAGGAAGAAGAGCGAAAAGCTGTACTACTAATAGGGTCGTTTGTTCAGGGTACTTGAAAGCAGGAAAGTGGTGTTATTGGAAAGTGTCACAGGCCTGGCTTGAGAGATAGAGGGAGAAGAATATATTTTCCTGTTATCTTTCAAGGAAGCCCAGTTAGTTTTTCTTCAAGAACCATGGTGGTGCAGTGGTTAGAATGCAGTATTGCAGGCTAATTCTGCCGATTGCCAGCAGTTTGATTCTGACCTGCTCAAGTTTGACTCAGACTTCTATCTTTCTGAGTTTAGTAAAATGATGACCCAGATTGTTGGGGGCAATATGCTGACTCTGTAAACCACTTAGAGAGGGCTGTAAAGCGCTGCAAAGTGGTATATAAGTCTAAGTGCTATTGCTATTTAACAGCCATAATATGACACAGCAACAAGGGTGTTCATATATGCATGAAAACATGGCTTTGGGTCTTCAAAAGATAGCATTTCTATGCAATCATAGAAGTGAGAAAAGCTATTGTTCCTGAAAGTAACTCAGAAATAAACAGTTCCAGAGACTTCCAGTGAGACCCTACCAAGCTAGACATAATAGAGATTAGGAGCCAGGCACAGTATTCTGACCAATGAGATTTCTCCCAAGAAAAGAGAGATTGTGAGGTTGCCCACATGCACTCCAGACATAAACAGAGTGCAAGTTTTAATACTTAAAGGGGACATAGTACAAATGTCAAACCAGAAGTGCAATTTGGATGATCTTTTTTACTGGATGTACAAAAGAGATCAGTTCAAGTTTTGATGATTTTCTGAGGAGGGACAAAGAAAACTGAAAGGAAATTAAGTTCCAATACATTATTTGAAGGGATTAAAAACCAAGATAATTAAAAGTATAGAGAAGAAATATAGAGTTGGTGATTTGATCAAAGTTGGATTAGATGGCATTTTGATTTGTTCCAGCAGGGCACTTCTTTCCTAAAACAGGACTCTCAGCATGGTTTTCTCTGTAATGGTTGTTGATGAAGTTGAGATTTGTGCACATATAAGCTGGCACCTCTTTGATTGTTACACAGATGCAGGCCTTTCTTTCGATAGTGCTGCACATCCATATAAACTGGAGTGACAGTTGGGGAAGGGAGAGGAAAGTGCCCACAAACACTTGAGACTGATTTACAGCTGCAGCTTTCAGGCTAGGCCTGTGGCTGTGATTATTTCTCCAGCTGACTTGCAAGCCAATCGTTTCAGGAAGTAAAAACACTCTTCAAAATTGATGAGGGAAATGACAGCTTGTTGAATACATGATGTTGTGCAATGTACTTATACATTAACTTAAGAGGCACTTATGGGGGCACTATTCATCGTTCCTGTATTATAGCAAGTATAACAGCAAAGGACGCTATGTCAGCAGGATATTATATCTGACAGTTACAGCGTATATGGAAAGCAACAGCAGCAGGTACGACAAAGAACAATATGGCAGAGGATTGGGTTTGGGTGAGAGAGAAACTGTAGTGGATCCTCATCTAACTTATGATTAATGCCCTTTTGAATGCATTGTACCATACAGCAAGTTTCTTTCATCTACTGATATCTGGGTTCTCATTTCTTGTTTCATAATTGCAAGCAATGTTTCTGCGTTATAAGTGCAGATATTTGTGCTGGAAACGATTTAACTGATTTGAATTCCATATTTTCCCCCATAAAAAGTGTGTGTGTGTGTGTGTGTGTGTGTGTGTGAGAGAGAGAGAGAGAGAGAGAGAGAGTGAGAGAGTGAGAGAGAGAGAGAGAGAGAGAGGTATTTTCATGGTAACAAAGTAAAACTGAATAAAACATATCTATAGTATGTGTGTGTGCGTGCAATATCAGATTGGCCAAGAGACTAGTAAATTTGCATCAAATAGTCCTGGAATAAACTTCATTTAAGCCATTTCAACTGAGGGCTTGAAATCAAACACACATCTACTGGTTTGTCTAGAAAAAAAATCATTCAGACAGCACCAAAGAGAACTGAAACGAAGCTGCTGGGTGAAAATGAAGGAACAGAAGCATGACATACGAGTCCCATTAGATTGGGGGGAAATTAAAAGGATTTATTGATATCAATTATCTAGAACAATTTGTTGCAGTGCAGATGACATGCGAATCACCCTCCCTTGCTAGATTTTGAGCTTACCAGATTTTAAGCCAATCTCAGAGGTTTACAGTAACAATATGATGCTGATTTATCTCTCCTTAATAAAAAAAAAGTGATCAGGAAAACCTGCATCCATCATTCTATTTATCACTCACGGTGATTTATTAACTAATTATACTTACAGTGGGTCTTTTTCTATAAGTACGGATAATAGAGTGATGTAGTAGCGATCCAAGCAATAAATAATACCAGAGTACAGTATGTTTAATACTTAGTCAGAGACATTGCCCATAATACAGTGCTTTGATTAAGGTAGCCAGATGGTTTTGTTTGTCATTATTTTTCCCTGTGTCTTTCTGTGTGTGTGTATGTGTGTGTGTGTGTGTGCATTTTTCCTATCATGTAATAGCCTAGTTTATCCTTATATGTAGAAAAGATTACAGATTTTTGTGGAGCGTCTTACAACAAACAATAGTCTAGAACAGGGGTCCCCAACTTTTGGGGCACAGCCCATTACCGGATCTGGAGCCATTCAGAAACGGGTCACGGAAGTGGCGGGCAAGCGTGTGCGTGCATGTGCGTGCACATCTCCACTTGTGTGAGCAGCAAACAAGCACATGCATGTTCCATTTGCGTGAGCATGTGCACTTGCCCACTGCTTGTGTGGAACAATCCCCTCTCCCCCCCACTCCCCAGTCAGTTCGCAAAGCCAGAAATGTTGGGGAAGGTCTGGTCTAGAAGGTAAGATTCTTTTTTTTTTTAAACAAAGTTTTTATTTTTTACAACAAACATACGAACAAAACATAAAAACATAAAAACATCTTTCAATTATACACATACAGTGTGTCAGTTGGTTACAATCTTTTGTGCTATCCTTTTTTACCATTACTCACAAGTTATATAAATTCTTACCTTATCGATGTAGCTTGTGCTTATATAATATCAATTATTAAACATTCATTTGACTATTTTTCCATCATTTTATACGAGATATTATAATTTTCATTATGATTTAATCTTATACATTCATCCAATATTGTATATTGTATTCTATATCAATCTATTAACTTTTATTGTAAGGCTTACTAGTCTATTTCTTTACCATGTCTTTTTATCTAACCATTGATAAAATAAATCCCATATCATATAAAATTGTTTATCCTCTTGTTCTCTAATTTCAAATGTCAATTTACTCATTTCGGCACAGTCCATGATTTTCTTAATAATTTCCTCCTGCATAGGTATTTTTTCATTTTTCCAGTTCTTAGCAAATACAATTCTAGCCGCTGTTAAAACATTTACAATCTTTACAATATATTTCAATTCTTTACAATATATTTCCAGTATAATTCCCAATAAAAATATGTCAGGTTTAAAGTCTATGTGTTGTTTTGTCATTTTTTCCAACCATGTGTGGATTATAGTCCAATATCTTTCTGCATCCGAGCATGTCCACCACATGTGATAATATGAACCAGGTATCTGATGACATTTCCAACATTTATCCGATTTATCCTTGAACATCCTGGCAATTCTCGTTGGGGGTAAGTGCTACCTGTAAAACATCTTATACAAATTTTCTTTATACGCAGTTGACATTGTCATTTTATAATTTTGAGACCACAGTTTTTGCCATTTATCTAAGTCAATCCCATATCCGAAATTTTTCCCCCACACAATCATTGTTTCTTTTACTTGTTCTTCCTCTAATTTAAACTCTAGCAAATGTCCATAAAGTTTTTTGATTACTTTTTCATCAGTACCTGTCAAAATTTTATCTAAATCAGTCAACTTGTCATAGATACCTTCTGTTTTAACATCTTTATCAAATCTAGATTGTATTTGCAAATATGAAAACCAATTCATTTTTACACCTTGTTCTTCCAACGCTTGCATAGATTTAAGTTCACCCTTTTCATTCAATATCTCACTATATCTAACTGTTTGTTCTTTTTTATATATTATTGGATAGGAAAAAGCTTCAATAGTAGATAACCATAGTGGAATTTTTAAATAATATTGCTTTTTTTATCTTCTCCCAGTTTAGAAACAATGCTTCTCGAATATAATGTCTTCTAAAATACACCTGCGTTTTAGTTCCCTTATACCAGAGGAAGGCATGCCACCCTAACAGCAAGTCATGTCCTTCTAAATTCAAAAGTCTAGTATTCCTTAATGTTATCCACTCCTTTACCCACATCAGACTTGTCGCTTGATAGTATAATTCCCAACTGGGCAAAGCAAATCCTCCTCTTATTCTTGCATCTTGTAACAATTTAAGTTTTATTCTCGCTTTCTTCCCCTGCCAAATGTATTTTAGCACTATTTTGCTTAAATCTTCAAAAAATTATTTCCCTAATCTGATTGGAATTGTCTGGAATAAGTATAAGATTCTGGGCAATACATTCATCTTAATTGTAGATATTCTCCCAATCAGTGATAATTGTAGAAGGTAAGATTCTTATGAATAAGAATAAGCCGGTTCATTACCAAGCAAAGGGGACATTAGATTGCAGAAGCTAGGTATGTATGCTAAGGTCCCCATTTATCAAGACCTTAGATCTGTTTTATTTTGGAATCCTGATTTAATGGGGAAGATACTAATCCTTGTATGATACAACAAAAATATCCCTCTGTTCTCAATCTGCAATATTTTGGAAATGTCAATTTTCATGCCAAAATTCATGGAACTTCCTCACATCACTAGGTTTATCTTAGTCCCCACTCCTAACAGGGTCTAGAAAGAAAACTGTCCTTTCCTTCTTAGAACAAGGAACCAGGTATTTTGTCTACATAGGTCTTTCCTCCCCTTCTACATCTGCAATGCAATCAAATTTTTCTTCACCCCTCCCCAGATAGCTAAGGAAGTTTATGGATTTCTCATGATCTCTAGAGAAAAAAGACAAGAACAATGAAATATGATTTGGATTTTTATCCAGATCAAGAGTGGTCAAATAAAGGCAATTGGCTAATCCAATTAAAAGAAAAAAAACACAAATTCATCTTGTTTCTTGAAGAGAAACTGGGGAGAAGTTGGGAGTGGGGATAAAAACTTAATACTATTTCATAGAAATGGATAAATATGAGCAAAGTGCATTTAGGTAAAACCCATTGGATGATGAAACTTGAACATCCGTATCTTTATTATATTTGTCTAGTAAAGTTCCTGGAGAATGAAATAACATGGATGGAGCAATAGAAAAAGTAGAAAATCCAAGCATCCCAAGCTGGTTGCAGGTTTAACTCATTTGTTGTATGAGTAACAGTATTGTTCAAGCTATTCATCTGTGCATCTACCTGTTATCAGTGTTGAAAAGGGGCATTGCTGACCAGTTGACCTGTCAAAGGTTCTTCAGTAGATCAGGTGTCATGGTGTAGTTCAAAAACACAACACTAGATAACTTTTCTTATAAGTGGAATAGTGAATTTTCAAGATTAATATAAAATCCTTTGCAGCAGGTCACAATCCTGAAAGTAAGATTCTCAAATATTTAGAGTAATATGGTCCATTGCAAACCAAAAGTAGTTAAGTTACCACATCTTGGAAACTGGTCCTCATTTATTAGAGAGTAAGTTAAGGTATGACCTCTTTATTGTCTTTGATATTTCTTCTAACTATCTTTGTTTACTGGGGAAGATGCTAATCTCTTTGTAATACCACAGAAATGTCCACCTATTCTGGTTTTACAGTACTTTGGAGGTGTCCACCTTGATTCCCATGGACAGAGAATTCTGTCAAAAACAGTCCCACATAGTACGTACACTTATGCATCAACAATCTCTACAGCAAATTTACATTGCTACGCAAGTGTCTACCATGATTATTTCCATCTTCCCAACCTAAATAGCTTTGAACAGGAAGACACAAAAATTATATTTTATATGTCCCAAGAAATACATGTAAGCACAATAATGGTTCAAATGTTACCTTATGTAAATTTTATGATAACCTTTCGACAATCTTTCCGTACAAAAAATGGAAAGAAGGACATACAACTAAGGCAGAATATCAGCAGATAGCCAGAATCTGCAAAGACGAAGTCAGGAAAGCAAAGGCTCAGAACAAACAAAGACTTGCAACAAAAGTCAAAGATAATTTAAAAAAAGTTTCTTCCAACATATAAATAACAAGAAAAAAATCAAAGAAACAGTTGTTCCACTAAAGAGAGAAGACGGCAAGGAAGTAACAGGCAACAGAGAGAAAGCAGAACTGCTTAATTCATTCTTTGCATCCATCTTCACGCAAAAAGAAACTATAGCTCAACCCACCAAAAACATAACTGTAAAAGAAAGTCCAGAAATAAATAAGCAAAATAAGCAAAAAAAATAGTAAGAGAACACCTGTCTGATCTTGATGAACACAAATCACCAGGGCCTCTTGGATTACATCCCACAGTTTTAAAGGAGCTGGCAGAGGTCATCTCAGAACCACTGCACCATATCTTTCAAAAATCCTGGAGCACCAGGGAACTACTCAATGAGTAGTCCTTAATGGGTCTAAGTCTACATGGAGGGAAGTAAGCAGTGGGGTGCCACAAGGTTCCGTCTTAGGCACAGTACTCTTCAATATCTTCATTAATGACTTATATGAAGGAATAGAAGGGGAACTTACCAAATTTGCAGATGATACTAAGCTGGGCAGGAATAGCTAACACCCAAGAAGATAGGCTCAAGATCCAGATGGATCTTGACAGACTAGAACACTAAGCCGTATCTATCAAAATGAAATTCAATGTAGAGAAAAGTAAAGTCCTACACTTAGGCAAGAAAAACCAAAAGTACACATATAGACTGGGTGAAACCAGGCTCAACAGCAGTAACTGTGAGGGGGATCTTGGAGTCTTAGTGGACAACCAGGTAAATATGAGCCAGCAGTGTGCAGCAGCAGCCAAAAAAGTTAATGCAATTCTAAGTTGCATTAACAGAGGGTTACAATCAAGATCAAGTGAGGTACCAATACCACTCTATAAAGCCTTAGTAAGACCACACCTAGAGTACTGCATCCAGTTTTGGTCACCACATTATAAAAAAGATGTTGAGACTCTGGAAAAAGTACAGAGAAAAGCAACCAGGATGATTAGGGGACTGGAGACTAAAACATATGAAGAACGGTTACAGGAACTGGGCTTGGCTAGTCTAGTGAAGAGGGGAGACATGATAGCGGTCTTCCAATATTTGAGGGGCTGCCACAGGCAGGAGGGGGTCAAGCTATTTTCTAAAGCTCCTATAGGACAGACAAGGAATAATGGATGGAAGCTGAACAAGGAGAGATTTAACCTGGAAATAAGAAGAAACTTTCTGACAGTGAGAACAATCAACCAATGGAACAGCTTGCCCTCGGAAGTTGTGGGAGCGTCATCACTTGAGACCTTCAAGAAGAGATTGGACTGCCATTTGTCAGAAATGGTATATGGTCTCCCGCTTGGGCAGAGGGTTGGACTAGATGACCTATAGGGTCCCTTCCAACTCTGATTATGTCTTATAATCTAATGACATATTCTTATATAGTCAATTACTGGGCAGCAGTGAATTAAGTGATAAATTTGCTTAATAAATATATAGGTTAACTGGGGCACCAAAGACAACAGAGTTGCCTGATGGCAAGATGGAAACTATATAAATTTAATAAACAAAAAAACAAACAAAGTAACTGAGATTGTTCAGTTTGGAGAGGCACATAATGTGACTGATATAATTTCATCTCAGGTAGTGAACATATTCTGCATATATCAACATATTTCTTTAAGTTGCTAGAAGCAACTTTTTTCATGTTTCAAAATAACACAAGTGTAATAAGACAACAATCAGTCTAAATAAGTATTTAGCTGAGATCAGGTTATTATTTATTTTAATATCCTAGTCACAAGATCAGATCAAGGGATTGTCATTATTATTATATAATATATATCCAACCCTTGGTACATAGGCAACAATTCACAGCTAGTAACCCTTCAGGTGCTCATTTTTGGTAGCTAATTTTGTAACTTGAGGAAAGAGCTAGTCCACCTGCTCCTTTCTTTCCTGTTGATTGGGTGTGCCTTTGAATATCATTTCAAGAGTTCTCTTAATGAACTGCAATTAGATACTTGTACTTTAAAAATATATTATTAGGCCATCTTTTTATCATTTTTAATTATTAATCATCATCATGATTATCATTGTCTCTGTTTCTTGGCTAAATATTCAAAACAATCTAAAAGCAAGCGGCTAGAGTGATGAGCAGAGACTATTAAGAACAAGTTGAATAAATTTTCAGATGCTAATTTCCCTCACTGTCTTCTTCTCCTTCTCTTGGTATATGTAGGATAAGTTGCTGTGATTTGGGCATCAAATTGTATTCTACAATATATCTCTCTCATCTGCCAGCTTTTATGTATTCAAAACTAAAATAAGATAAATACTTAGCTTCTATCTGATAAAAATAGCAGTGTTGGTTCATTATTTCAGTTTTGGAAATTGTTTCTAAGATTTTCTTGGCAGGAAATAAGAAACATGTCTACCAAAAATTTGCAATCAGAGCTGACCCTATTAGGAGATTCCTTGAACAGCCTCTTTAATAACACATCCTTTGCTTTGTTGCTTCAATTCAAACTTTGGGTGCTAGCCCTCGTAATAACTGCCTCCCCTCTTCATGGGGGATCCTACTCCAAACAGAGATGGACCAGACACCAGTGGCGAGATATATATTTAACTTATTGTAACTGGATGAAAATACATACATAGTGGATAGCTTCACTATGCATGATGTCGGCATGAGTAGGAACTGGGAAAAGTAAGATTGGAGGGCTTTTTAAAGTGAGTTGACTGTTCCAGATTTTATTGCACAATTCTGATGTGTTATCTGGCTCAAAATTACGAGTTTAGGTCACAGGCAGTCCTATAGCCATAATTGTATAGGTCCTAGGTAAGGTCATCTTTTGGGTTCACCTCTGCATCCAATCATTATTTCCTTTAGGGTGGGCATGTCAAAGAGATCAGGCAGTTTCAGTGAAGATGCCAAATCAAAAGAAAATCCACTTGGAAAGCTTCATTGGTACCTTCTCTTTCCACATTTAAACAAGTACGCAGGCTGTAGTTCCTTGCTTTTTTATCATCTTGCTTCTTTGTCGCTGTGAATGTTATAGTTGTCATTCTTTAGGTTTAAGTGTTTCATTTATCACCTGTATTTCCCTTTTCTACAAGATTTCTAATATCTATGTGTTGTCTTACAGTTTCATTTCACAGAAAGGCACAGTTAAAATAAATCAGCAGACTGAACAAATGTCCACTGAAAAGAAGAAAATAATGAAAAATAGACGTAGTTTCTTGCATTTCTCTATGAGGAAGCCCTTTCTCTATACCCAGCTGTCCATATTTATTTTATTTATTTACTTGTCAAATTTATTTACCTCCGTTCCATATCTTAAGCATAGCTCCTGCTGGCTGGGAAAAGCAAAGTAAGCGTAAAGCAAAACGGCTGTTTGAGTGCCGAACGATGTTGTGTGAAATGCCCTGAAGTAGGGTCAAGTGCTGTTGCCAAAAAGTGTTGGCATAAGGCACCCACAGTGATTGGTATGTGGCATGGTTGCCTGTTCTCCGTTCCCATTTCACGGACATTTTCTTGCCTGCAGCTGTAGAAAAGGCAAGCCAGTCACAAGGGAGAGCATTACCTATCTTCCAGCATTGACCAAATGAAAACAAAGACAGGTACAATACATTCTGATTCTCAAAACAGCCAGAGCTCTACCATGATTTAAAATGATCGCATATTCATTTATTTGCCAATATCTATTGTATTTTTCACTGGTTAAATATGCAGGAAATGTAAATGCTCTGCAGCTAAAGCATATTCTAAAAGGTTCTTGGATGTAAGATATTAATCCTGTTCATTGTGATTACCATTTCAGAATGAATTTTAACAGCCAGTAAAAGGATCATATATATTGCTGAGTTTGATTTTGTTTGCTTTCTAGTTTTTCTGATCATAATTCATTCACTTCAGAATCAGGAAAGGGCATGAATGTGCCTATCTCAACACCAGGAGTTGAGCTTCATTCAAGGGCATCTGTATCTTCATATATTAATCTATGTACCTTCTTCTCAGTAAATTATCTTTATAAGTTTTATAGGTTTTGTTCCTGATCTCAACATCTTTTGCAAATAATAATCCCTTAATAATGCACACACTCCCTCATACGCACACAATTCTCCCAATACATGCCTTTTGAGTAATAAACAAACATTGGGGGGAAATCAGTTAGTAGCAAACTATTACATTATAGTTCATACGTGGGTTCTGAAAGCGTCGATTATGTTAGTTCACATTAAAAGGTGAATTTTAAACTGTGCATTGTCCTGGCAATACTGAGCAGGTCTATGCATATAAATACATGGGATATTTTGTGCAATTTTAACTTGTTCCAGGATTAATCTCTAAAAGTGGAAGAAGAACTGCTGGAATGGGCTTATATTTATAGAATTGTGAGTTTTCCACGCTGATAACCAACAAAATAAATCCAAAATGAAACCTTCTTTCTTCCTCCCTTCCTCCTCCCTCTCTTCTTCTAATATAGCTTGCCTATTTTGACATTATAACATTATTCTAATATTCGCATAACAACAGGACAAACTATATCCCCTCTTTTTTTCAAAGCATGCTTTTGCAGCAGTAACCATGTATGAAATTAATTCATGATAGTTGGAATCCCTCAGAAAAGTTAACAGAAGATTAATGGATCTCAACATAATCATAAGCCCGTGATTCTCTGAATAGCAGCATTACTTTTATTCCAGAATGTTACTATTCCTAAAGAAAGTGGGAATTTTTGCATGGTTGCTTTAAAATATGGCTCTATGAGAATAAAATAATTTTCTGTTAAGAAGATTTGAAGATGTTTAAGGAACTGTAATTCCACAGAGGCATTTCCCTTTTGTGTAAAATATACAAATGAGGCATGTAATCCACCCCGTCCATTACAATTTTCATTATTCTCTACATCCTGGTGGTGACTGTTCGAAGAGAACATCTATCCTTCCAGGAGGCTTCACCCATGTTTCTAAAATTTTGCAATAGCCTTTGGGGACAGAGTGTTCATTCTTCTTTCATGTGTATTATAAATTATAAATCATTTTCCTGGTTTCACTAACATGAAGATCATAATTTTGCTTTATTTCTGCTCTCTGCCACAACACAACATATAAGCTTTGTCCATGACAAAGACTGGAAACTAACAGCCTAATGTTGGATGGAGCAACCCTAAGCCCTATTTCTGATTATGAGGTGTAAACTTGATTGCTAAGAATTTGCTACATTCAGTCTTCACTTCCATGCTGACTTGACTTTTAGCTGTGGAATTCATAGCTGAAACAACTGGCTTTCTTGATTCTTTCCTCACATAGACACAGTCACATGTACCACACATACATTTTTTCAAATATCTTGCCTGATGAAGACTTTTGGAGGACTCAGACGTTTGCACACTCTTTTGTGCTAGTTTAATTGGCCTTAATAAAAGCATTGCCTGACTGTGCATTTTGGTCTGTCATGTCTATTATTAGTTTTTAAGAGAATTTTGCCTCAGGTAAACCCCTTATGAAATGAAAAAGGCAAGTAGCTTGAATTGTAGAATTTATCCCCTTCAGCACTAAACAGACCTTTCAGTCAAAATATAACAATTCCATAACAGGGTTGGTAAAAATGTAACTTCCGCTGTCTAGCTTGTGCATGATGGATCTGTATTTCACTCAGTCACAGGCCAATGCAAATCATAAATAAATTGCAATGGGTATTGTGGTGGGAGAATAGGACACTCAGCTGGTAAATTAGGTAGCAGCCAATTCCTAAATGGCTCTGGGATAAGAGGATAGCCATTATCAAGAGCTATGAGGTATTCACAGGCATTGGTTTATCAATCAAGGGCAACTTTTGGGAAGAAGATTTGAACCAATCTCCTTCCTCCAAAGAAGCAAAATAATCAGTCAACCAATGAAAATCTGAACAGAGAGGATCTTTGGAGTAATCCTGGAAATAGGAGCGCAGAGTAAAAAGAGGCCTAAAACATCCCAATGCAAACTGAGAGGATACTGGGGGATTAATATGGGCCAAAGCACTTATATTAATCCCAGGGGCTTCCACAAGCATGGAGGAGGAGGTACTTGAGAGAACTTGGGATTCCTTAATTCTCCAAAGCTAAGTATAGTAAATCATTTTTGGCTTTATCTGACTGCTACTTGGGAAATGAGGCATAGATTTCTAGAACCATCCCAATCACCACCAGAAGAAGCAAAGCCACAGAAAGGCCACAGGATGGTCAGCCAATAAATTGCCTTTGAAGCTTGGGCTAGAGGAGATTGTGGAAGCCATTGGGTGGAAGAGGGGTATGGAAGAAAGGGAGCGAGGGAGACTTCCCTCACCTTCATGACATTTCTGACCTGATGCGATAATACTGTCTTCAGTTCTGATTTTTCCCTGATATTTAACTGTGGACGGCACAGCATCTTACATGCCCAGAAAAAGCACGCCATCCACTAATAATTTTTCTCTGCCCTTGATTATAGTAATGTCCAAGACAGGACCAGACACAAATTCAATTCAGCAGTTCGTAAGAGGTTTGTGTAGCTGGTTGCAAAGCATTGGATGCTTACCAAACTCCAAAGAAGAGTCTGTTAAGAGATGAAAGTGCTAAGCTTCACCTTTCTCTTGTTTAATAAATATAAATTTTCAAGAAATCTAGACACTTTCGCTATTTGGGGAATCTAAATCGCAGAGTCTGATGGAACATGCTGCTATTATTTATTACAACACTGAGAAGAAACTAAGTTTCAAATTCCTCTTTTGTTGTTGTTGTTATTGTTTTGCAGAGCAACAGCGCCACCTAATGGAAACACGACCAACCTTGTCCTTCTTTCAAGCAGTGATATGCAGCCTATCAGACTGGTAATTACGCATAAAGAATGCTCATTTGTAGCTAGCCCTGCACAAGGGAGTGATGTGACCATCGCTATATTGGTCAACCTTTTGATTTCCCCCGTGAATGCACTGCCTTAGTCAGATGCTTATTAAAAATAGTCAGTCAGGAGAATAGAAATGCTATGTACCTCGCTATCCAATAGCAAAGTAAGGCTTTTAAAAATAATTGTATATCCCTTTGATCCCAAATATAAAAGGGCTTTTACAATGGGGAGGAACACTATCACACAGATGTAAATCTAAGCAGAGTTTAACACAGAGTTTTGTCAACCTTAACAACTTTTAAGATGAGTGGACTTCAATTCTCAAGCTGCCATGCTGGGGAATTCTGGGAATTGAAGTCCACTCGTCTCAGTTGCTAAGGTTGAGAAACATTGGTTTAACAATCTAAGAAGGACTATGCTGGGCAGACGATTCCACTGATCCACCATTATGCTCTTCTAGTAGCCATTCAGATGCCGAAAAACAGCAAAGGACTCCCAATATCATCTTCCCAGGCATATACTGTATTTCTCAAGAACTGAGACTGAGAATTAAACCACCTCTGATAGTGAAGGAAGCATATTGATACCCGGACTAGTAGCCATTGATGCTACAAATTTGTCTAATCCCCCTTTAAAGCAACCATGTCTTTTAAGAAAGACAGTAGATAAGAAAAAACCAAACAAGAGGTCTATAACCATTGCTTTTCATAGTTCTCTGCAGTTTTTAAATCCTTTTAAAATGTAATGCATTTCACCTGATTATTATATAGTAAGGTGCTTTACATATATTTGTTCCTGAGCCCAAATAAGCTCTTATCCCGTGAAGTACATATACCTTCTTTCAAGCTGTGTACTCTCTGCAGCCTCTTCTGCAGCCTACAAAATGTATGACACATGGACACATTTTTCACCAGGCAAGTCAGTTCGGAAATGACTCCTGAAATTAGAAAATCTGAAAACTTGTTAATCTAAGACACAAAGATCAAAGAAAACAGAAGATCTGGTGTAAGGAATAAAATATTTCATGGTTTCAGTTCCCAGAAAAACCAGCTGGTAAAGACAATACAGATGGATGGAACAATAATTAATAAAGCAATGATGTCCACAAGCAAGTTAAAAGCAAAAAGCATTTGTAACCATTTTTCAGTAGACCATTTGCAGCTAATAACGCCATTGGCAAGATTTCTGAATCATGGGTTTTT
This sequence comes from Notechis scutatus, assembly GCF_049901735.1. Taxonomy (NCBI): domain Eukaryota; kingdom Metazoa; phylum Chordata; class Lepidosauria; order Squamata; family Elapidae; genus Notechis; species Notechis scutatus. The sequence continues at coordinate 27,392,202 of NC_142011.1, read as the reverse complement.
CTCATGAGTTAGCAAAAAAAAGTAATGTTGGCTGTTCACGATTTACAGTCTTGTCATCAATTACATTTTAAGACTAGAGTTTTGTATCATCAGTAAAGGCACATTTTATTTTTATATAGCATCTGTAATACACACTTAAGGAGAATGATAGTGTTGTCAAAGAACATTGGGATGATGGAAAGGATGTGGGTAGTGTAGCTCAGAAGGAGTTTAATCTGCAATGTCTTTGTGGTTCACTGCACAACAGTAACAAACTATTTTTACTTGCATAACAGTAATGCAGGTGATTTTCATGCATTACTATCTTCTGTAAAGATGACTCACAATTCCAAATAAAAGTTAGGAAGTACTTCACAACAGTTAGGACTCATTCTGGACTGAAACCAAATTTAATAGTGGCTCTCCCCTTCTTCTCTGAGGAGCAACTAATGTTTTACTTCAGCGAAGAATAAGAAACTCCCCCTTCCCAAAAATGTTTTTCACTGGAAAAAATATTAATTTTTAGGAGCTCTCAAAGCATATCAGCAATCATTCCATTGTAACCTATTTTAAACTCACTCTGGTTTGTAGCTTGATTAACAATAATGCTTGGCATCTAAGAATTGATAGTATGGTACTATTTCACAAAGGTGGCTCAGCTTTCATTGCTGACAGCTCCTACATTCAAAAAAGTAAGATGCTCCATGTTGACAATCATATCACCTTGTTCAAGATGCCACTGGAAGCATGTTATACATTTAAGTGACCATGAATAAAAGATAATCAAAGACCATCAAAGGAGATGTTTTGATGAGATTTAATTATGTTGACTGACAAGTAGATACCAGGCACTGCTTTGTTTCATGGAGTAACCATGCAGGATAATGAATGAATTCAATATTTGACTAACCACTAATTTACAAGCTTATGATCTGGTTTAAACTTGCTATTAGGTATGTCATAACCAAAAACAAAAAGTAATGCTAGTAAGGATCTCATTTAAATTGAGCTTCCTTTTCCCTAGCTGTAACAATAATACACGGAGGAATATTTTCATTTACACACTGTCCATATATAAGAGCTATGAACCAGATAAAACTAGGCTCACAGAACAAAGTACTATCTATGCCATGGGTGTCAAACTTGATTGTGTCACATGACATATTGTGATGTATCATGACATTTTTTGTCTTTGTGGAGCCGGGCGGTGTGTGGCCTGTGTGTGATGCATCTGGCCCGCAGGCTGCCAGTTTGACACCTCTGATCTATGCCAATGGGGATTATGGAGCAGAAATCCAAGATATTTGAAAGGGAAAAGTGATAGAGTCATAACCACAGATGCAAAGAAATTATACTACACATACAGTAATGCCACAGTACATATCCTGCCTTGGCTGCCAAATACATAAATCACAGGCTTCATGTTATGTCATATGACCTATGTGTTCTGATTTGTCCTCAATATGAAGTGTTTACAATGTAAGAGAATATTAGATCAAGCTCAGGTAGATCCTTATATCCTTTCATCTAATTTACCTAAAAAGAAGAATATGTTTTTTTCTAAGCCCCCATCTAATGGATGGAATGGCACAATGGTCAGTTCTTGTCCCCTAATATCATGTTAAAACCAGGTGTACAAAGTACTAAGAGAGGGTTGTCCAGATGTGCAGATTCAAAGACAAGGTGAGCTAAAATTGAATAAATTGCATTAATTTGATCCAAATATGAAACATAGGTTCCAGAAAAGGAGATGAGGTTGGGTCCATCACTTCTAAACTTTTGAAGCAAGACATGGTTATGGTAGAAAGTCTGTAGACTTCACAGGACTAGCAAACTATTAAGGTGGATTCATTATTATTAACATCCCTTCAACTACTACTTCTTGTCTTAGCTTGTTTTTAGAGTTTTTAATGTTTCTTAATAATGATGATAATTACTTTAGGTACTTCTTATTTTAGCTTTGTTGTATGCCACCCAGAACCACATGTTTCATGAGATGGGCAACTACATACACTGGAAAAATAAGTCAAAGATATTAAGGCAGGAAAGTGGAAAAGCCCTAAAACTGAAGCTCTAAACATGGACAGAGAAAATGGAGTGGACACTACAGCCATTTTGTACTAGCTGTGTACCTGCCTCCCAAGCCAGATCCCCAACCAGCTACTAATATCTGCTCTGGTATTGGTTTAGAAAATGGACTCCTGCTTGGATAGGGGCATTGGGGTGGGACAGGGTTGTCAGGATGGTAGACACAACCATGTGATTAAAGCCCTGCCCCTTTTACATGCAACACCCATAAAAAAGAAGGTGGGGCTTTGATAGCATGATTTGGGACACCCCCTTGACTTTTTAGATACATTCACCCTTGCAGACACCCCTGTCCTATTTTATACAATAGAAATTATTAAGCAGCTGGGGTGGGGGAGGAAAGAAAACCAAGTGTTTTTCATTTCCATCCAGAGGAAATTAAAGCTCAAAGGGAGAAAGACTTTTGTTCACTTCCCCCATGCTGGCAACCTCAATATTTACTAGGGCAACAACTCCTGGAACTTCTAAGTGGCACTGTTGTAGTCCCAGCATAACTGTAGGATTGGAAAAGACTGTCAAGGATGGTAAGAAGTGCTACCCTGTTCAGCTCTGTCAGAGAAATTGCCCACAAAATCCACAAAATATAAATTAATCCAATGTGTTATATTTCTCTCCCCCAATGAAAGGCTTCTACCTGACTCTTTGCAGGCAGAGAAGTAACTTGCAGGCAGCTTTAAAATAGTAGCACTGATAATATAACCATTTGTCTGAAGTTAACCATTTGTATAACCATTTGTCTGAAGTGGTGTAGGCTTTCCTGCCTAAGCAGGGGGTTGGACTAGAAGTCCTCCAAGGTCCCTTCCAACTGTTATTCTAAATCAGTGGTCTCCAAACTTGGCAACTTGTGGACTTCAATTCCCAGAATTCTCCAGACACCATAGCTGGCTGGATAATTCTGGGTGTTGAAGTCCACAAGTCTTAAAGTTGCCAAGTTTAGGGACCCCTGTTCTAAATTCTAAATAATCACTATTGCTTCACCCAGGCTTTGATGAGGGAGTGGGAGACCTCTCAATTCATTGCACTTGCCACCTTTTATCTTTATGTTTTATTGATTTTACTGTAATTTCTTATTTGATTGTTGTAAGCCACATAGTCATTGAGAGTCAGGTGACACATAAGTTAGGAGGAGGAAGAGGGGAGGAGGACGAGATGATTTACAGGCTCTCTATATGTGCTGTATAGTTCACTGCAGTTTCTGTTTTTGCCCACTAGGTGTCTCTTGCTGCTAAAGAAAGCCGAGCTATTTGCAATCCGAAAAATATTGAAGAGAGATTGTTGACATTTTTATACTGGCAGATTTTATGAATTTTTTTAAACAGCTCTCACCCTGACTGAAGTGCATTCTTCCTGAACAGAATAAATACTCTGCTAATTTTTCAAAAAGGAGGAAGTACTTCTCAACAAGTGCAAATTATTTTGATAGGGAAGTATTCTGATAGTTCTTTTAAATACTAGTGAAAGAAAATCATTTTTGTACATATTTAGAGTTCCATCTTATAAGGGATGTAAACTTCCCTTTAAAATAATTTTTCTAAATTAGCTTCATATTCTGGAATGCAAAATAAACAATAACCTTACTTCATTCTCTCATTGCCAAAGCCCTAGGTTTGAAGCAGTTTCCAAGTCAGTGGGGCTTACAACTTTAGGACAGTCATAAAAAATGGCTGTAGTTTACTGTGTGATTATCACTCAAAAGGAATTCACTTTGCATCATAAATGTGTGGAGAGCCAACAATAATGTAAAGACAATGAGTCTGAAGTTCAACTTATCCCAACATTCAACTTCTAACAACAATAATGCCAAATGCTTACCTATTTTAAGTTCTTAGTATGTTAGTCTACATATAAGGCTAGAGACATCATTACATATAAGGCTAGAGACATCATTTATTTACCATAGCTAATAAGTATTTATAGACCTATCTTAACTTTACTTGCCATTTCTGAAAAAAATTAAGCAGTGTTTAAACTATGGCTGAGTTTTTGGATCAAATGAAGCCATACTTTGCTGAATCCTGATTTACTTAGCAAGCCACAGTTATTACATTATAGTGGCTAAGTTCATTCCAAATGTTTTAACATTCTAAAATAAACCCAATGAAACTATATTACAGGTTAGCAAGATCTGTGAACTCAGTCCATGATAATCTGTGAATGTCATCTGACTTTCTGTGTGCCTGCAAAGCCTGATGAAAAATTCCCAAAGGGGAAAAAAAATCCAGAACTGTTGTTATATTTGGGTTGCTTCTACAATGCTGGATTTGGAACTGGTTTTTTTCCTCATGGACTAATAAAACTATCTTGCCTTTTATAAATGATAAAAACATCATCACCATTCTTCTCTGGGGCAGTTTCTTAAGGCTGGCGATCTCAACAGCTACATTATGAACATTCAAGTTGGGTGAAAACAAGAGAAACAGCAAAATTAAATTATCTCTATTTGTCTTCACAGCCATCTGTCAGCTGGTGAAAATCTGTGGAGATGTGTCATTACAGAATTAGTCGAGTATCTGGCTACACAATACAATTCTGAGTCCCAAAATTACCTACTGAGGAGACATAAAGGTTATTTTACCGATTCTTATGAAAAGTACACTTAGAAATCTGTCAAAACACACACACAGGCAAGGGACATTAATGCAATTTACTGAAGGAGAAATACCTTCTATTTAATGGTGGGCTCACCAGTGTTATTTTTCCACTGACCTCATAAGCTGTTAAGCTGGCAAAAATGCAGCAGGCAAAGCATTTTGAACATTTTAAAGAAAGCTATTCCCAATGAATTTTTGGCTGGTCAGGAAGGTTTTTTTTAAAGGCACTTTGGAGAGCTAGAAAAAGCAATGTCAGTAGCTATATTTAATAGACAAAAGCAAAATCTAACTCAAGAAATAAGTTGATCCATTTATACAGAGGTATCTTCAGAAGTCAAAGATGAGGCAAATTTGCCTCCTCACTTCCTGACTTTTGTAAAAAATATTAAAGCCAAATTATTTGAGAGAGTTTTATCTTATATTTATATTTGATGCCATCTTTTTTCATGTTTCCTCCCCTCCTTATTCTCTTTCTTTCTGTGTGTATGTATGTATACACACACAAACCCATACATACAGAGTGGGCTTTGTCTCATTGTTAATAATAATAATAATAATAATAATAATAATAATAATAATAATAATAATAATAATAATAATAATAATAATAATAACAACAACAATAATAATAATAATAATAATAATAATAATAATAATAATAATAATAATAATAATAACAATAATAACAATAACAATAATAATAATAACTGCAATTGGTGTTAAGATTGAGGTTAAGATGCTGTGGACATTGTTTACTTAGACTTCAGCAAGACAAAGTAGGCTACAACCTACTTCTTGGTAAACTAAAAAAATGTGGGAGAGACAGCTTGACCACCAGATGGATTTGTAACTGGCTGACAAACCATACTCAACCAGTAGTCAATGGTACTTATGTTTACATGGAGGAAAGTAAGTAGTGGGGTACCACAAGGTTCCATCTTAGGGCCAGTACTCTTCAATAACTTCATAAATGAATTAGATGACGAAACAGAAGGGGAACTCATCAAATTTGCAGATGACACTAAGCTCGCAGGAATAGCCAACATCCCAAGATCCAAAAAGATCTTGACAAATTTAAAGAATGGGCCCTATCCAACAACATGAAATTTAATATGGAGAAAAACAAGGTTTTACACCTAGGAAAGAAAAACCAAACATATAAGTACAGGTTAGGTGAACTCTAGCTCAAAATCAGTAAGTGTGAGAGGAACCTTGGAGTCCTAGTGGACAATCACTTAAACGTGCCAGAAGTGCGTGTTAGCAACCATAAAGCTAATACAATCATTGGTTGTATAAACAGAGGCATAGAATCAAAATCATGTGAAGTATTAGTACTGCTTTATAAAGCCTTAGTAAGACCATACCTGGAATACTGCATCCAGTTTTGCTCATCATATTACAAAAAAGATGTTGAGACTTTGGAAAAAGTGCAAAGAAGAGCAAATAAGGTGACTAAGGGCCTGGAGACTAAAACATATGAAGAATCGTTGCAGAAATTAAGTTTGGCTAGTTTAGAGAAAAGAAGGACTGGGGAGAGGGGGATGGGATGGGACATGATAGCAGTTTTCCAATATTTGATTGGCTGACACAAAGAACAAGGGGTCAACTTATTTTCCAGGAAGGCAAGACAAGAAATAGTGGATGGAAACTAATCAAGGAGAGAAGCAACCTGGAATTAAGGAGAACCTTCTTAACAGTGAGGACAATTGACTAGTTGGACTAGAAGACTTCCAAGGTCCCTTCCAGCTCTATTCTGATTGCTTGGTTGGTTGCTTTTAATTTGACTGTAGACATTTTAATTCCTGCTTGATATAAATTACAAAAATCATTGGATTGCAGTGGGGTAGAAGTCTGCTGAATAAATAAATTAGGAAAGCAGCATTGCATCATTGTGTGTACAAAAGAGATGGGGCAATGCTGCTTTCGTCCTTTTGATGACAGTACTAGTACCTATTATTCCTGAGTTCATGCCACTTTGAATCTCTGTCCTCAACTGATTTCTTTCCTACTTGTGCTGAAAAGTCTTCAAAGGCCCAGGCAACACCCAGCCAATCTGGGCCATCTGAAGAAGGTAAGCAGAGTTCAACCTGGTTAACCCTTGGTAGGGAGACGCCCAGGAAATTCTACCCACACCTATACATTAGTCAGGGAAGTCAGAAAGACATCCTAGAAGAGAATAACAAACATTCTGATGTGGTTTCCAAGAAAACAAGATGAACATGCCCATATAGCCACCAGGAGCTGAGCTCATCTCAAAAGAAATTTTATTTTAAATCATTACAAGGGACTTGCCAAGGAAGCCTAGAATTGCTATCTAGCTAAGGGAAAAGAGTATAATCACTTTCTTAGGGCCTCTTAGTGACTTCCAACTGACTACTTTTGAAACCAAAACAGCACAGTTATGGAGCATTTAAGGGTTTGTATTTTTTTTAATAGCTGTAAAGGGCTTTAACTTGGGGATGCTCATGATTTTTTAATTGAAAGAACCCCAATCTGTTGTTTATTGTGCAAATAAGGGAGAAAACATTACCTCTGATGAATAAATGAATATGTTTAAGCTGGGGAAAATTATATGGCAGGAAGTTTTAACCTGTTCCCAAACTCTTCCCCCCAAATTGGCAGCTGTCTGCATAGCAGATTTAAACAAAAACAAAAGTCAGAAATCAAGTCACAGATGTCCTGCATAATAATAATATTAAGTTTTGCCATGTAATAACTAGATTACAGAAGTTCAAAACTGATAAACTTTTCTCCATCTACCCACCATCACTTAATGGATCTGAGATTCTGCCACTTAAAACACACATAGTGAGAAAATTCTGTTCAAATTTTCAGGGAAATTTTATTTTTTAATACTTTAGAACAGAGGTCTCCAAACTTGGCAACTTTAAAACTTGTAGAGTTGATGTCTTTAGAACAAGCATGCAAAAGTTCCAGGGAAGAAATTGCAAACTGGAGGTGGCTCCACTAAAAGCAAAGTGAACAATCATAGCAGATTGAAGAGCTGGCAAATAGACTGGCTCTTTGTAATTCCAGGGAGAATTTTAGATCACCCATAATTGCTCCAGACAGTTGCTCCTCACAAGGATAACTGTCTCAAGCAATTTGAGCTCTGGGAGACAAGAGAATGGAACAGACATATTTCTGCTCAAACTGGTCAACGCCTTCAAAAAGGACACTAATCATTTTCAGAAATGGATTGCTAAATGGATTGGGTTTTTTTAGCTTTTAGGAACCATTGAATTGATAGGTTTTACTAGAGTGGATTTCCTTCAATCCTTAGCAAAAGTTTTAAATATAAGGTTAAGGACTTTAAAAAATATAGGGAAGAATAAATGGCACAAAGGTAATTCAAACTTTGATTTTAAAAAGTTACAAGCACACTAAAGAGTCAGATAAATTGGAAATCAGATTTTGAAATTAATTATAAAGAGTCCTTCCCATCGGAAAATACTTTTTGCTTTGAATTCTTAAAAAACAGTGGTAAGATGGCACTTTGAAGGTTGGACACTACAGGAGAACTAGAAGAAAAATTAAAATTAAAGAACACTTAAATTCAACTTACAAATACAGAATGAAGCAAAATATTGGGCATACTGAATGATATTTTTGAACACTGAACCTAGAAGTTAATTTTAGAACAGACTGTATTTAAAATAAAAGGAACAAGTTTTACCTGACAAAACTGAGATTGATCTGAAAGATTGTTAAAAGAAAAAGAAAAAGGGAGGAATATAAAAAATGTTATTTGATCAAGGTTAACACAGAGTGTATCTCCTATCTATTAGGTGGAGGCCAAAGCAGGAAAGGTAGTACTTCTGGTGGGGGAGACCTGTTGTACTATCCTTCCCTGCTTTGGCCTCCACGTAGTGCTCATTCTCACCTGTGGATCACATCTATAACATGTGAAGGCCACATCCCCAATAAACCAACCTGACAGATGGGCCAAAGTAGGTGAGGGTAGGCAATGGATCTTTGACCATTTGTCTTTCCCAGTGCATGAGGTCTGGCAGTGGAGTGGAGGAGACCAATCAACAGTCCAACAGAACAAGAAAGCAGGCCTGACAGTAAAATGCTCAGAGTATGACGAGACACTTAGATATCCTGGTCATTCATTGCAGTAGAAGTAGTCTCCAGCTGTAAAGGTTGACTGTGCTAGGTGATTAAGGCCTGTTCTGTCAAAAGACTATGACTGCACTGTACAACCTATTTGTAATTCACCTCGCTTCCATACCAAATTTGTTGAGGCCTGTGGTGATGGGGAAGTGTCAAAGCAGCAGGTGAAGATGACCATTGACAACTTCAGTCACAAACCTGCACATGGGCAGCTTTTGGACTAGTAGTCACCTGGGGCCGTAGAGAGGTCCAACAGCATCCAAGGTGACCAGAAAGTCTTCTTTAGGATTGCCCCCCTCCTTGCTTGAGAGATGAGGTTATCAAAAGTTGGGCATAAAGAAAAATAAATAAAACTCATCACTGGAGTCTAGAATATCTGCACATTGATGGATAGAGACAAGGTGTCAAGGCCTGAAAGATGAACAACACTCATAGTGGTCAACATTCACCACTGTAGTATCGACATTGCTGCAGTTACTGATACCAGGTTTGCAGACAAGGATACATAACAGGAAGTAGCAAGTGGAAAGGGAAACCACAGACTGACAATAGTAGTTTTGCAATGAAAACTACTCTGCTAAGAATATCTATTCTACCCACTGGAATAAATCAATACATTATGAAGTTTTATTTTTCTCTCAGCTGGTCCTGTTACATCACTATCGTCAGCATCTACACACAAATTCTCACAAGTCCAGAGGAAGACAAGGAAGCTTGCTATTATTCAAACAACCTCCACCAGTGACATCATTCTGGGTAATCTCAATGTTAGGGTGGGACAGCTTTGGGGAGACATAATGGTCAGTTTTGGGAGGCATAATGTGTGCTGCGCACAACCTGTACATTCACTAACATGATGTTCAGACTTGCAAACAGGTACAAAACAAACTGGATACATCCCAGGTCCAATCACTGGGACTACTTGACTATGTCATAGTACATGAGTGTGACCTTAAAAGGTATCACTATCACTTCAGCCATGGGAGGTGCTGAATGCTGGACAAATCACAGGCTGGTCCAGTCAGTCCTCAAACCTGCATATAGTCCTTTTATACCATAACCCACCAAAGATTGTTGGAATGGTATTCAACATTGGCAGACTGCAAGATCCAGGGCAATGTTTCAAGATGTACTTAGTGAAAAGCTCTCTGGCAATTTACCACTTGTAGAAACCCACTCTGAAAAGTAGTAGATGAGTTTAAAGGTGCAGACTGCAACAACTGTCCTTGGACTGAAAACCTTGGCAATCTGGACTGATTTTATTAAAACCACAAGACCATGTAAGCAGTCCTCCATGCCAAGAACCAGGCCTTTACAGACTGGCAGAATGATCCATCATCTGTCTCAAAAAGAAAAAGACAAGTTTGGACTTGTAGTCCTAAGTAGAGGCGAAACTGCAGGAAATGCAGGATGAGTACTGGCAAAGAAAGGCTGAGCAAGTAGAATGCAGATCATCTCAGAGTTTTTCTGTGTCATAAAGGCAGTTTATGATCCTTCAAAATTAGGACAGTCTCCTTTGCTGACTTATGATAGGTCGAGGCAAATCAAAGACCAGGAAGGACTGAAAAACCACTGGGCTGAACACTTTTACAACCTATTCAAATAGGCTGTCCATATTTGATCCTGATGTTTTATGGGGGGTTTTCAGCTGCCATATATATATATATATATATATATATATATTCTCCCAAGCCTTGAGATGAAATGAATGGGGCTTTGGGGTTATATGTAGTTATTTTGATTTTCGGTCTGTACAGTATATTTCACTGAGATCCCATCTTGGTTTTGCTCTGCATTTTTTATTTTATAATTTGTAAATCACCCAGAGTCAGCTGATGTTGGACAGTGTTCAAACTGAATTAATAACCCTGCCCATCCTGCCCTAATTTCCATAGATGCATTAGAGTGTAGAGGAAGTGTATGCAACGTACTCTAATTAGTTGAGAACGTGATATGTCATCAAGCTGTTGTTTGAGTATTTGGCGCAAATGTTCATAATTATCAATTGGACATAAAATATCAATTCCAGTAGCTTTTATGCTCTGCCTGGCCTTCAGTTATCTGACAAGACAGAATGGTGCTTCTGACGTCAAATTAAAGAGGGTATCTTTGATAAATAGTACAAGACATCTTGACAGGTGAAAAGTAATAATTTCTGAAATGCACCTCACTGAAGGATTAGAACATCACATTTTAATCCAATCAATTTTTTAAAGACTACATTGACCAAAATTTGCTTTCAAAAATTTGAAATGTATCATTTCAAAGACTTTTTGACATCTAATGAGGCCATCACTGCCAATTCCAATGTATCTGAATATGTAGCATAAATGTCAGTAATCTAATATTATACAATGCTTGTCATATTTTTATCAACCCAGACTTTGCAAGATGAACCGTCAAAAGTAATATATGTACCAGAGTCACTGTCAAAGTTTTGTTATCAATGTTTAACAAGGTTAAATGGTTTCCAATGGTTAGCTTGCGCTATCAGCAGAATTTTTACCAGCTTTCAAAATTAAGTTACATGAACCTCATTAAAGGAAGCTGGAAAAATGTTATTCAGAAAAGTACCATTATAAACCTCAAACATTATAAGAGCAAATCAATATGTGTCCTATCCCACTCAATAGGATCTCCATCAGAACAGGAACTTTTCCTGCTTTCATAGACTCATTTGTATCTGTTATTTCCTGAGGAAATAAAGAAGCAGCTGAATAAATTGCTTGGTCATATATAATCTTTGGAAGATGTAGATAATTTAAAATGGATCACTTCTTCCTCAGTAACTTCTGATTCAATATTACAATGTTGAGGTTAAAAATAAATATTAAAAATTATTTGGATATATTAGGCCATAGTTTTTAATATACCAGTACTTTGCTCCAAGAACCTTTAATATAAGAACTGATAATATTTTGCTGTTAACAATTTCAAACGAGAGGCCCATAATTTCACAGCTCTTTTCTCCTTGATTCCAGAATGTTTGAGGTTAATGTGATTAATTGAACATTCTATTTCAAAAGCATAAAGGGAATTGTGTTCCAAGTTTACCAAGATAAAACCTTTAGATATTTCCATGTCTTGCACACGTATTCAAAATTTTCTTTACATTTTTCTAATTTTTCTCATGTGTTGTTTTATTTTTCATAATACATAAGTAATCGTACGACCACAAACCTTAAAAGTATTCCAAATAACTATTACGTTCACGAGTGTTTATTTTTACAAAATTCTTCTTCAAAATACTGTAAGTATTCATTTTCATGAAAGAGTCAAGTCTGTTATGTAAGTAATCACAAACTTTCCTTTAATCAATGAAGAGAACAGCCTTGTCATCAGTTCATCAGAAGACTGTTAGAAAGAGAATCTGTGCCTCAATTGTACATTAAGGGTGTTTTTGTTCTGAACTGAAGACATTCAGTTGCTGAAATTCTTGTAATGGCAATCTTTCCATTATTGTTTATAAAATATAAATCTATTAGGAAAAATGTATTTAAGAACTATCTTGGGGAAAATGGCTTTGTTTATAGTTATTGATGGAATAACTGCAACATTATTAAATTCTGCAATAAAAGCTATATTGCAATAGAAGAGAATATAGGCAGCTCTAGGCTGAACCGTGGAGCCCTTGTTGCTTGGTGGTTTGCTTGCAGACGTTTTTGTTACTAGACTAGGTAACAATTTTAAAGCACCAAGTACTCCACAGTCCATATTAGTTTTCTATCTGAATAATTAAGAAGTGAGATACTAAGAAAAAAATCAAGTTCACATGCCTGATGTGAAACTGAAAAAAAAGTACAAATTTGCTTCCTCCATATAGCCACCAAATTAAATTCCATCTTCTACATAAAAGATCTTTCTCATGTGGAAGGACATGAGTTTCCCGTGAAAACAACAATGTACAGGATTTAAATGACTTTAGTATCAGTCTCCTCTTTGCTCATCTAGGGACTTTTACATCCCAGAAAACAATCAAAGGCATATAACATTGGGGTGTATAGATATTGTGGATGGAGGGATGGTTGGATGGATGTAAGGATGGACGGACAGACCAATTGACAGACTGACAACAGGGACAGAGACAAAAAAAAGTAACTTTAAATTAAAAAAAACATAAGAAGCCACAATAATTTAAAAAGGGAAAACATTTGGCAACAACATTATTTTAAACAGTTTTTGTTTTTGTTTGTTTTTGCTATTTTTAACCAAAAATAAATAAATAAATCCCTGTAAACATGTCTTAGGCTTGAGTTTTAAAACACCTGAAAACATGCTAAAATATGTGGTATCAGCATCCCATTTGTGGCACTCAGAACAAGAAAAATGTTGCTTCTCATGTATACATGTCAGTCTGTAGTGTTTGTATACAACTTTGTACTGCAAACATAAATAAATAACAGCAAATTCACAAATCAGCCCATTATAAGCCTCTGAAAAATATACAATTGCACTTTAAAAGTACAGCCTCATTGGAATTAGATTGTAATGTCTTCCAAATTGCACAATGGAAACAGCAACATTAAAAGATCATGTCTTCAATCTAATGAACTTCTTTCCATTTTGAACCAATTATATACAAACTTTGAGATTCGGAAGCAGACATATAATTTTTATCATCTGACAATACGTCCTTTTGAAAACTGTGAGATATTTTCCTATATGAAATTACTAGGAAATCACTGTGGCGGTTACAAGATGTTTTTGATTTACATGTTGTCCAGTGCCAATGGGGGTACTTAATTTCAAAGACTATCCGATTACCAGCCCAATTACTTAAGTACTCATTTCAAGGATATATGATACGCCCTGTGACAGAAATGGCTTGGCCTAATTGTTATCGTCTGGTTTCATTAATTGGTTTTATTCTTATTTTAATCTGCTGCTTTTCATTACAGCTAGCAGTTGAAAGAAATATAACTAAACTGACAAATATGAATATAATGATATTTGCTTTGATTTAGGAGTCTGGTATATATTCCCTTCCTTTAAAAGGTGTTATTCAAGCCTGATGAAGTAACATATTCCCAAGAATTTGAATTTCACCAGCTTCTTTTTTTTTTTTTTACAAAAACTTTATTCATTTTCATTTGAAATCAGAGAGATTTTTTTTTTCATTGTGTTCACTGAATGTTGCCATATTACATTACCGGTACTTCTCAGAAGAGCTGTTTGCATCACTGCAGGCATGTAGTTGCTCATCAAAAATCAAGGACACGGTAACCTCCAAACAAACGGATTGAAACTGCTCTGATTTGCTATAAAATACCAGAGATAAGCGGGTTCACCCTTAAAATTCAGACCCAGAACTGGAGTAGATTTGTGAAGAATCAATTGGTGAAGAATCAAGTGACCTACCATCACCATGCTGGTAGGTGATGAGGAAAGAGATGCAGGCACCTAATTTGGTTGGGAAGCATAAACTAAACAAAATAAGGGGTTAATAGACAGTGATTAGCTAACTATATTACACTATATTATCTTTCAGACTTTAATTGGCATCTGTTATCCTTAAGATAAAAGAAAGCATAAAAGCATCTTTGGGACAACCATGACCTGGTTGATTATCTCCATAGACCGGGAGTGTAAAACTCAAGGCCCGCAGGGGTGCTTAAATCTGGCCCATGGGGATGGCCTTGAAGTAGAAAAGGATCAGCCCGCTGTGCCTCAGGTACCCAAAATGGGGCGTGATGGGCTGCGTGTGCCCCCCATGCACCATTTTGGTCAGCAGGGTGCTGCAGGAGGTCATCCAGACCAAAAACGGGGTGTGGGGGCAGCACAGAGCCCTCCCATGCCCTGTTTTGGCCAGCAGGGTGCTGCAGGAGGCGTTTGTCCCATCTCTCCCTCCCCCCCCCCGCCCGGTCGGCCTGCAGAGAGAACTAAAGCTGATCCAGCCCTCGAAAAAAAACCACTTTGACACCCCTGCCATAGACAGTTATCTTCAAGACTTTCACAATAATGTCCCCCCCCCCATAAAACACCCACAATCAGTCCACAAATCTGGATTTCCCCCTATTGGGGCAAAGGACGGCAATTCAAAATTGCCAGATTTGAGTTGGTTAGGAGGAGGGGTGAAGGTAATAAATCTAGCATCAGTGGCCATTCGAGAGGGGGAGGGGAATGGGCAATGTGAGAGTTCAATTGTGGGCTGATTGTAACTTGTATTTAATTTATTTAAGTAATTTATATGGTCGCCCAACTCACAATGAGATTATGGGCGGTATGCAAAGATTAAAAACCCAGCAGATAAAAACAGTAGCCTATGACATCCAAAGTAAGGATGTTTTCCAACCATCAACAGAGCTGCCTAATTTCCTGGCCCAAACACGTGTGGAAACAGCCAGGACTTCAGCGCTTTACAAAAAGCAAACAGGGCCAGGGCCGTTTACAGCTAAACTAGCAGTTGTCAAAGCAATGAACAAATGCAGGGTGCCTGCCTTGACAAAGGGGCAGCTAGAAGGCCTTTTTCCCTCTTTATAGCCTCTCCATTGTAAACCTTCAGTTCTCCTGATTTAATTAACTATATGTAAAAACTCATTTGAAATTAAGGCACACAGTGGAGTTTTTGTGCTACAGTCTTATTCTTCTTTGTAATAATTATCACATTCTGGATTCCTTTTTCTCGTTTCCTCCTAAAGTAGCAGGAGAAAAGTCTGAAAAGCTAGTAACATT
Source organism: Notechis scutatus (assembly GCF_049901735.1). Classification (NCBI taxonomy): domain Eukaryota; kingdom Metazoa; phylum Chordata; class Lepidosauria; order Squamata; family Elapidae; genus Notechis; species Notechis scutatus. The sequence goes on along the minus strand of NC_142011.1, from coordinate 27,376,756 downwards.
GCACACATCGTGACCTCAATGCATTTATATCTATTTCCTTGGAAGTAACTCCCATTGCAATTAGTTCTCAGTAAATTTGAATAGGATAGTGCTTCCACATTACTGGCAGTGTTGTACTGTGTACTTAATGGTTTATATTTTACACTGTTAGAGCTATAAAAGCCCTCCTTAGTTTGCCAAGCTGGCTGCAGAATAATTAGATTAATTGGGGATCTCTGATCGACAGTATTAAAACAATACAGGCTTTGTATTGTCTCTTTCTTAGCCTTGAATTCCAAGAACATGATGTGTCATAATCCAGAAACCACCAAATTTGGTTTATATGCTATGCTAACCTATACCAAACAAAACAGTTTCTGATACAGCATACTGCATGAATCTGATCATATTTTCTCTTAATCTCCAACAAATGGATACAGGCAAATTGAGAGTGGGACGTCTCAATAGATGAAAAAGATTGCCTTCCCTAAACTCATCAGACCACTGTTGCAATCATAAACCCTGCTCTTGAATTAAAGGATCATTCTGCAACTTACCATTTTGCTAAAACAAAGCAAAGAAATACTATCTCTGTTCTAATTCCCACTTTATTATTCTGGAAAACCCATATCCCAAGTAGAATCTGAAATTTTTAAATAGTATGGATCTGGTCCCATTTGTGAATGTAGAATGGTCAGTACAAAGTACTGTAATTCCATTCACCACTCATGCAGATTTGGTAACTTAGTTTCTAGATGCTCTGGTTTTCATGTAAGTCAGATCTTCCCCATCTGTCATTTTCATATGTGAGCACTATCTAATTCCTTGTAACGTAGGGTACATATCTGCAATATACAGTAGCCAAAAGTTCATAGGGCAACCTTGTCATATAAAATGAAACTGAGCGGAAAGGAGAAGTGAAACTAGCAGATGTCATATCAGAGGCTCATAACAAACTGGGCAATTGTTATGCACTGCACAAAAACAGTGATTCTCACAAACTAACCTACCAAGAAAGATAAAGACCTAACCCTAGCAGGAGAGTTTTGCTGCTTAAGCCAATATTTATTTATTGATTGATTGATTGATTTAGATTTGATTTGTTAATAGCTTACAAGATAATAGGTATAAGAATAAACATAGTTATGAATACATGAAATGAGTACATATAAGAAAAATAAAACTCTATGCATCTTGACTTTTGTTCATTTAATAGTAGAGTTGGAGAGCAATTCCACATCTTATTTTTAATATGTGCTTTGCAGATACAGCATTAAACCATGATATTCCTTGGTTCTCATGTATTGTGTGACCCTAGTCACTGCAGCTTGCTTTGCAATTCATAGTTAAAACAAACCCTGGGTTAATATGGAGTTCCCACATGGTGCTGTTAAAATTTGTTGATTAAGCAACAATTGACAGGCATGTAAAATTAATAACAAACATGTTAAAGCATTGACTGTGATTTCAAAATCATAATGGATAGATTTTTTATAATATATTATATTAAAATAAATAAATCACAATGCCCATCCAAATGTTTGTTTGTTTTTTCTTTTTTAGTTTAGCAGGGGGCATTCAAACATCGAGATCTATGCTTTCTTATTTTAACTCTTGGTGAATTTTCATACCTCATGTTTACGGACATTTAGCATTCTGTAATAGAAAGATAATGAATCAGTGCTGATTATAGTCCCAAGAATTTAACCAGGTTATCCCAAATAGCAGAGCTGTTTTGTGCTAAGGCAGACAAGTGGTACAGTAGTTTTAAAGCATGCAACAGGAAGTACCTCTTTGGTTAGACTTTTCCTGTTTTGTGACCCTTCTCAGTGTACTTTTGGCCATTAAAAGCATCCTAGAAAATGATACAATCAAATCCTGATGCAAAGGAAAAGATGAATCAAATTCTTTCAACGAAGTGTCAGAGATGTATTTTGTACTCTGCAATCCTGTTTTTAGTGGGGAGAAAAAAACATATATCCATTTTCTTATAATTGAAAGATAAAAACTGTGGGGATGGCTCATTGTGATGCATGGAGAGCAAAAGATTAAAACTCATTTTGGGGTTTCATGTGCAGGAAGTTTTTAAATGTAGATTACATTAAAATAAATATGGAAAAAGAATATAACCTTTCCCCAAAAGATCTTTCTTTGGAAGCCAATTGGTTGCATAGTACTTTTTAACAACTTTGAAATTGTGGAATAGGAAAAAAGTGTTAATTTCCTTTTTATACACACACTGAGCTTATTAAAATCAGAAACTAGTTGATTGCTAGGCTTGGGCACAGGCCTACCAACTTCCTGGTGCAAGGACTTCAACTCCTAGAATTCTTATGAATGGCAATGAGGAAATTTTGAGACTAATAATCTGAATTCCTGGAAATTGCCAAAGTTGGGAAATGGCACTGCGACAGCAGGTTTTTCATGCATAGGGAAGGAAAGTTTCATTCTTCTTTCCTCAGTTGCTTTCAAATGAACACGTCTCCCATAAATCGTGGTTGGAAGAATGGGCACCTTCCTATTAAGTGACTGGTTTCCATAAAATAGGTCTTCACAAGGGAGATATGATTGAATGAAAGCTTCAGTGATTCAAATGATTAGTAAAAGGCAGTGCCCTGGAAAAAGACTAATCATAAAGTTGTTGACAAGTAGACACTCTGAATGCGTTTAAGAGCCTGGGTGAGCCAAGGAAGAAGAGCAGAACAAAAATATTAGGAGGTAAAACTCAAGGAATTGATATTAAAATGGGTGTCAGGGATAGGAAATAAATTCAGGAAGTTCCAAAAAGAGAGGAGCTAGAAGAAAATTTCCCTGAAGACTTAGGGAAAAATGAGACATAGAGCTACAATAGAAGTGGGTAAGACAGGAAGGAGAGAAGTGAGTGGATCCCCTGATCCAATGTTAAGGTATAATAATGGTTTGCTGAATTCAGCCATATTTGCGTCCAACATACCTAGCTAATTGAAGAGGAAAGGATTTGCCATTGAAAACACTGTTGCCCAGGGATCCCCAATTACCAAAATAAAGCAATGTTTGAGGAGGCTTCTTTCATGTCTCCCGGTTTGTTGAATAAGTCACAATAACCTGGGTCCTTATATTTAAAAAAAGCAAACCACATACTTGTGGTGATGTTGAATTTAGTCAATAAGGAAAAGGGTATAATAAGTTTAATATTTCCTATCAGTTCAAAGCATGTTATTTCTTGTTCTCTCTATAAGAAAACTCTTCACAGGAAATTTTTAGAACTTATCCTGAAGACTCTGTTTATTGCATTGATATTCCACTTTCTTTGATATTTATTCAAGCCAAAATGCAGTTTTCTTTATCTTCTGACAAACTCTGCAATATAGATTAAACTACCTTGGAACCAATAATCTAAAATCATTTTGTGTAGGGGCAGCTATTATATCTATGTCTTCAGAGTCTTAATTTTACACTTTAGCTTGTTTTTATCTACCATACCACCTACTTGCTACCCAATTAATTATAAACGGTCAGATGAGATTTATGCATGTGAACAATGCACGATAAGTACTACTACATGAGAACAAGTCAAACATCTGTCTTTGTACTCCTTCCTGAGATTAATGATATTTCAACAGTCTGATTCATTTATAGAGAAGCAGTGTAGCAAGACATTTTATATAGTCCAAGCAGGCAGTGTTAGCTACTTATCTCAAGGTTATAATTACATGGGATTATATTATGTGCCAGTAATTAAATAATATCTCTTATGTTCACTTAAAATCATAGAACCATGAAAAAGCTTGACCATACAATTACCTTGTCCTCAAGTATTATATTATACTCTGGATTGTATTGTGCCATCTTGAAGTTGATATCAAATGTAACCAGAAATGTACCCAAAGCAATCTAATCCTTTGGCTCCCAACAAATATTTCACTTCAAAGCAAATTTTACAATTCACATATTACATAAATTTACATATTTTGTACATATGTATTATAAGTGATTACACTGTACATGTGATTTGAGATTTAGCCTATCTAAGATCCATGGAAGTCCAAACATCGCAATGAATAGATTCACGAGAACCAAGAAATGACACATTTCATACAACACACGAAATAATAAAAAATGGTTTATAAGTTAAACGATGACATACTAAACTACAGACAATAATATGTGTGAATACAACTACATTATGTCCATGATTATACATACATAATTTGTATCCGTACACAATACACAATTTGCCCAGAGTAATTGTTTGTGACAAGCATGTAAGACTGAAAATTCCGCATTCAAATTCCACATCAGCCACTCATTCATAAAGTAAGCTAGCATATGCTACCTGATTTGTAATATTAGATTAGACAAATCTAATTTGCTGTTGGGGATAGGTAAGTATGCTGAAACTGTGTTTAGATCTAATGATTAAAAGCTCTAATTTAACCCACCCAAACAACTACATCTGATGAGTAATAAGAGTAGGCCCAGGGGTGGGATTCTACTAGTTCGCACCTATTTGCTAGAACCGGTTGTTAACATTCTAAGCAGTTCGGAGAACCAGTTGTTAGAAGAAATTACTGGCCTAAACCTGTAAGGAAGGCAGGAAGGAAACATTCTGGTGTTGCTTACAGAAACTGCCTCTCCATTAACCCTTATTACATTCTTGGCAGGACTAGACTTCCTGTCTCTGGAACTTCTCTAGAAGTTTTTTTCCCCTCCTTTGCTGGTACTTTGCTTGTGTGGAATGACCTTTCGAAGTTACAATGGCACTGAAAAAAGTGAATTATGACTGTCTTTCACACTTATGACTGTTGCAGCATCCCCACAGTAATGAGAGGCTAGGCGAGGAGATGCTTGCCTCAATATGAATGATGTTGAGTTGGCCACACCCAGCCAGTAACATGACCACCAAACCACGTCCACCCAGTTACATGACCACCAAGCCATGCCCACCAACTAAGCCACACCCACAGAACTGGTTGTTAAAAAATTTGAATCCCACCCGAGTAGGCCGATCATTCCATGTACAGGCAGCCAAAGAATCTCAAACAAGTCTCTATCAGGTAGATCTGGAAAACGCATTCAGAAGATCCTAATTATAAATAGTTTCATCTGAAATAATGTTTAAATTCTCACATCCAAGACATTTAGGCTGAAAATTATATACAGCAGCTCATGTTAGCTATATCTGCATCAGGTTGTAATATTAATTGCTTTCACACAAATAAGCAAAGTTCCTCATATTAAATTCATCTGTTGAAAATCAAAACTCTTCCCATTTTAGGAGACAAATAATAGAATGACTAGATAAGACCACAACAACAACTTGAAATAATAAATGGAATTAATCCATAACAGGATATGGTGGTTGTCCCCTGCTTAGATGGCTCAGGGGGGCTAGATACATTTATAAAGGCATATCCATCATAGAATCATATGGTTGGGGGGATTTGCCCAAAGCCCAAATTCTCCTATCATTCAAAACAAATGGCCATTATTATTTTTTTGAAAACATCCAGTGATAGAGTATCTGCAACTTCAAAAGGCACACTGTCCCACTTTTAATAACTCTCACAGTTGGATTTCTCATTGTAAAGCTTCTACCTATTGGCTTTTGTTTTATCTTTGAATGCTATAGAACAGTGTTTCTCAACCGTGGCACGTTTAAGATGTGTGAATTTCAACTCCCACAATTCCCTAAGCTATAAAAACACTGTAGAAAATAAACTCAAATCCTCTGCCCCATGACATCCCTTTCATGTATTAAAAGACTGCTATTATGTCTCCTCTCAACTTTATCTTCTTTAGAATAAACATCTCGAGTTTCTTTAATCATAGAATTAGGCCTTCAAGCCTTCTACCATTTTGTCACTCTTCTCTGCACTGTTTAGGAATTTTCCCAAGTCAAATAGTTACTATAAAGATGACTAAATAGTGATTGGACTAGATGGACTTTTGATCTGAACAGAGTTCATTTTGTGATCTTATATTCAATTTTTTAAATACATTTTGCATCCAATTTTTTTAATGGGAAGGCTAATACCGTAACATCCAGAAATAAAGAAATATGCATTTTCAGAATTTTGGAGACTTCTATGATCACTGTATGATAATCTTTTAGGATCACCAGCTAATTCATCTCAACTCATTAAGGAAAACCATCAAATTGGAAAAGGCAGGGTTAGAATATTGTATATGTTTTTTTTCAAAACAGCAAAACTGGTGTTAGAGAATTCTCAATTATGCAGCATTGCTGATGATAAAAATGCTAACAGATCTATTTTAGTTGCGTCAGAAATAAAGGTTTCTTAATTCAGGTTTAACAACTTCACTTATACCACAGAATTCTCCCCAAATCAAAAAATATTTATAAACAAAATGACAAAGGATGAAGGTGTTCTTTCAATACAGTTAATGCAGCATAGATAGAAGACACTGAATATTCAGCATAATTGCAAAGATCTACTGCAGGACAGGGTGACCCAGATTCAAGGCTACATTCCACTGACATGAACAGGATAACTGGACTATCTCTTGGCTCAAACTCATGAAGTTGTTGTTATGGGGATAAAATTGAAGGAGGAAGTTATTGGAAAAAGATGAATCTAACTAGATCTAAATAGGAATTAAATCTAACAAATAAAAAAAATGCACCATGAAATATTATTTTTCAGGATTACAGACACTATTCATTCTAATATTTATTAGTTCTTTCAGCTGCCAATCAATTGGGGGTGGGAGATTACCTCCAATCCTATAGATATTTCCCTCCTATAGATTTATACCTATAAAAATTAAAGGATTCCCCAGTATGAGTTAATATTTCTCTCTCTTTATGGCTAGATTAAGCAATGTTGGCACACAATGGACTAAGAATGTTGTTTAAGATTAAGATAATATTCATGTTATTTGTATCCGTGTGGTTCCTGAATAACTTGAATCAGTCTAACTATAGAAGAATAGTAAAAATCCTATCACAAGACATATCCATGATCATTGAATATGTGAATCAAGGTGTTTCTATATGTTAGTGCACAGAGACTATGCACCTGTGCAAGGATGCAATATGTGTGTGACAGTGGCGGGATTCAAACATTTTTAATACCGGTTCTATGGGCATGTCTTGGTGGGCATGGCAAGGATACTGTAAAATCTCCAGTCAGAGGTGGTATTTGCTGGTTCTCCAAACTACTCAAAATTTCTGCTACCAGTTCTTCAGAACAGGTCAGAACCTGCTGAATACCACCTCCGGTGTGAGACCAAATCAAAACATGCAGATAGGTGTGAGCCATGGAACTTGGTCCTGAACATTTATATCCTTTGAAATATTCATGATACAAGCTACTTGGAACCAATGTGCCAACTAGAAAATTGGAATTAGCCATTTTTTTCTTCTTGCCAACACCATAGTAAATAAAACATAATTGCACATGTATCTAATCTATTGGTGTAATAGCAATAGCATTTAGACTTACATACCGCTTCAGTGCTTTACAGCCCTCTCTAAGCGGCTTACAGAGTCAGCATATTGCCCCCAACAATCAGGATCCTCGTTTTACCAACCTGGGAAGGATGGGTCAACCTGGAGCCTGGTGAGATTCGAACTGCCAAATTGCAGGCAGCCAGCAGTCTGCAGAAGTAGCCTGCAGTACTGTATTCTAACCACTGTGCCACTGCGGCTCCCTAACTATTATGAAGGCATGTTCAGGCTGGAAATAGTTAGCGTCAGTGTTAGGGATAAAAAGGTAAACGTTTCCCTGTCACTGGTGTCTGACTATAGCAAGGGTCTTCAAACTTGGCAAGTTTAAGACTTGTGGACTTCAACTCCCAGAATTCCTGAACTAATATGACTGGAGGAGGAATTCTGGGAGTTGAAGTCCACAAGTCTTAAAGCTGTCAAGTTTGAAGACCCCTGGACTATAAGATGCAGTGGTCATCTTCATTTCTTAGCCAAGGAAGTCAGCATTGTCCGAAGACATTTTCTGTGGACATACATGACGCATATAACAGTTATCTTCTCACCTAAATGATACCTATTAATCTACTCGCATTTGCATGCTTTCAAACTGTGGGCAAGAGCTGAGAAGAACTCACCCTATTGTGCTCACCCTATGCTCACCACCCTATGCTCACCCTATTGTGTGGTGCTAGAGTCTCAAACCTGGGCTGTCAGGTTTGAGACTCTAGCTGACAAGCTCAGTATCTTTAACCGCTGAGCCATGGTTGCCCCTTAATTAGGGATTATCTTCAAAGAAATGACATGCTTTCCTCTGTGTCATATTTACAATAATTCTTTTTAATAGTTCTTGTTGGTCATAATTACACATTTAATATATTGGTTCTATTGTTAAAATTCTATTGCTACACTTTACTGGTAGATATGTGGGATTCAATAATACGCATACTAATATATATCATACAGATTTTCAATAATCCCATGATTTACTAAATGACTTAAAATATGGGCCAGCTATGCTTTAAGCCAAACTTTGGCTATCAAGGTATTGCTGAAATGTTTTGCTATTGGTCATGCTGGCTAGGATTACTGGTTCAGCAAAAGTTGGAAGGCTATCGATTACTACACTGGTTTAAAACAATAAATTGCTGTCTGACTTTTAAAGCTAGATCTATACCTTGTAAAACAAAATAGCTTCTCATGCAGTCATGCAACTTGCAAAGAACATAGAGTGCACTGTGATAACTGAATTCTGTGAAGAGAAACACTTAGATATGGGTCCAAAGTAATGTAGTTTAATATTTTAAAAATGGTTGCCTGTAAAAAAAAACCTGAACCAAATTAACAGAACTGCTACTATCAACTTTAATAATCAGCAAAAGTCATTAAATGCAAACATAAAAAAATATAAGGGCCTCCTGCCTTCTGTATCATTGAGTCAGAATTGCTGAAAGCCGGCATTGATGTTCCAGGAATGCAGCAAATATAGACCAGGATTGAAAAATCTGTAAGGAGGCAGACTAGGGGCATTCTGCTGACATATGCACTCTTTCCTGTCTGTCCACATACTGTTTATTTAGAAAAGTGATGAGAAAGGCTCTTGGTATAAGATATGAGTTGCTGAAAACATAACAGGAAGGAAGGAAGGAAGGAATGGAAGGAAGGAAAGGGAAGGCAGGCAGGCAGGTTGGCTGGCTTGATGCTAACATAATTAGCCCACTGAAATTTTCCAAGGCTGTCTCATAAACAGATAAGGAGATCACTGGGAATAAGCAAGGTTAACTCAAGATTTGTTATGAAATAGATTAAAGTAGCAGTTGAATTTTTTTTTTTAACATAGTAATGGAGTAACAGGAGGGCAGAAAGCAAGTTTACAGGATAATGCAGGCTGCAAGAAACACCTAGCATTGTCTTCTAATATTTCATTTCTGTTTCCAATCCCCAGCATCTAAGATGACAAAAAGAGAGAATACCAAAATTAGGCAAAAAGATACCATTGAACAGAAAATTTGCACAGGCACATGAATACATATAAAAACAAGTATGTATAAAGCCACTGTACTGGAAGCAGTACTCAGCTATAGTGTCTCCATTACTGCTGATCTGTGGGTAATTACTAAATAGACTGAGTAGGGCTTGGTTTACCCTTTTAATGATTGCTTTATCTTTCAATTGGAATAGACAGTCTATCATATAAAGATGGTCTTTTGCAATCCTGTTAGCAATCCTGTGAGACCATGACACCATGCCTCTTGGAGCAAAAGACAACAAAATAGTTCTGTAACCCCTTAAAGCTAATAATGTCCATTTTTACTGTGTAGACTTTTCAGGACTGTTTTTTTAAATTTATCTCTTTGTTTTTCAAATTTATAAGTCACCCATTTTATGGTGTGCAGTAACTCTGAATGCCTTACAACAAAATGTATGGAAATATAAACAATTGTAAAATATAAAAACAGATTAAAATTACAGATTAAAACAAGTTAATAAAAACCATGGGTTTTTCAAGCAGAGAGATGGTGGTGGGGACTTCTACATCCAGCCAACAATTTCTCCCTCAAGACCCATGCTAACCGGTATAGCCAGGTTTCAAGGCATCTCCTGAGGGCCAGAAGGGAAGTGACAGATCTCACTTCCTGCAGCAAGATATTCCAAAGGGTGGTTGGTGTGTGTGTGTGTGTGTGTGTGTGTGTGTGTGAAAAGGCTCTTCTGGATCCTGCCAACTAAAATTCCTTGGGATCTGCAATAGTCTTTTTCTGCCAATATGAGTATATTTCACTTGATGTATTTATTATAATCTATCCTCAGCCCCTGTCTAGCATCCAGAGGAAGAATGACATTCTTGAGCAATACTTTCAATGCTTTCAACTGCAAGGCATGCAGTTGTTGATGCATCCATCTTGTCTAGCATTCTGTTGGAGAACTACTTGCTTTGTTGTTGGGCTATCAAGTCAACTTTGACTCCTGTTGATTGCACTAACAAGGCCATGCAAGGTTCTTGCCATTTGATATGTCTTCCTAGGGAAGAGCTGTACAGATTCTAGGCTGGGATGTCATATGGCTTTGGAATGACGTATTTTTTATTTCATCCACTTTAGATTCAATTATGTTAAGTGTAGCTAATATGGTGATGTCGACTCATATATTTAATGAGGTAAAACATTTACCTTGTGGTAAAGATTGTGGTAAAAATTACAACTTGTAATAACAACTTTTGGAAGTTTGGGGATTGTATTCAAGTTTTATAGGAAACAGATATGCCCCGGGTTCTTTGGGTTGTAGATCTGTGTTCTAGACAATTTCTACAGCAGATTTTTGTAACGTGAAAAAAATTGTACTGGAAATTGTACTTTTATTGTTTATTGGTACAGTAATATTATTGTAAATATTTATATTTACTTTACGCTCTTCTACAACAGTTGCAAACCACTCGGAAGATTGTAAATCAAGAGCAGTACCAACATGCTTTAAATAAAGGTGCATTTTTTGATTGCAGTAAAACAATGCTGCCAGATGGCATTATATGATGAACAAATGGCTGCAAATACCATATAACAATGAGAGAGAGAGAGAGAGAGAGAGAGAGAGAGAGAGAGAGAGAGAGAGAGAGAGAGAGAGAGAGAGAGAGAGAGAGAGAGAAGGATGTCTCAATATTGGTAGCTGTATCATAATAAATTTTGTTTACCTGAGTGCAGCTTTCTCATTATCTTAACATTATCTATATTTTCCCCCATATCATTTGGACCAATAATACATTTTCTTTTGTAATACCCTCTTCAAGAAGGAGTATCAGCCAGCTCCAAGGAGCCCAGATGTTTGAAGAAGTACATAAATAAACTTCTAGGAAAAAACAAAAAACAAATCATGTTTGTGAATACATTATGCTGTTCTGTATTTTAGTTATATAGTATAAAATATTGTGCCTGTTCTGCAAAAGCTTTTTAAAATACAGCCTTCTTTTTGACCAAGTAATGGGCCTGTCTACATTAGTGCAGGCAGAGCCTTTAGAATTATACATCCACATTGGAAATCCATATGGTTGCAGCTGATTGTAGATGAGATTTATTTCATTACTAACTTGAGTTAGGAAGAGCATGGGATAGCAAATACTGACCCAATTGAAACAGAGTAAATCATAATTTGGTTTATTTGGTTTTCATTTAATAACCTATATTTTATTGCGATTTGATACATTTCTCTCTCCCTCTCTCTCCCTCGCTCTCTTTCTGTGGTTTTATTTTGATGTTGTAAGTTTCCCAGAGTCTCCTTGCAGTGAGATAGGTGGCAAACAAATTCAATGAATGAATGAATGAATGAATGAATGAATGAATGAATGAATGAATGAATGCTGGTGTATTCTATGAACACAGTCAACTGTGATTGTGATTTTTTAGTAAATCATGATTAAATAAAATCACTGCTGGGTTTATACTTAACTGTTGAATAAAACACAATTCATTTGGTTTGTACATTGTGCTAAGTTTAAAAAAAAACAAGCAAATCCTGATGTGGTTTGCCAGTTACCATACATATTTGGCTCTGTCTCATATCAATCCCTACAATTGCCCAGAAAAAGCAGCTATGGGCAAACAGTAGCACCTGTAATGGCCAATAAGGAAGCAAAGGCAAACAGAGGAGTAAAATAAGCAATAAGTCACCTAATGAATAAGTTGGCTGGCATCCAACAACACCAGGTTAGTCATAATAACTTCAAAAAGTAGATTGGAAAGAGTAACATACATTTACTAGACTGTGGTCTTGTTATAGAGAATAAACAGCACTCTACTCAGAACCTCACTTCAGATGTGCTGGTATGTGTGCATGTGTAGGATTGCACTTCTAGTGAATTTCAGTGCTAAGCCAAAATACTAGTCTCCTAAGTTTGAAGTTCAGTCCATTATGATTCACTGGCACTTGATTTTAGAATTACTATGGTATTAAGCCCATGAATGTACATTAACAGTCATGTTCTATGAGTGTCATGTCTTAAATCAGGGGGTAGTCAACCTTTTTATACCTACTGCCCACTTTTGTATCTCTGTTAGTAGTAAAATTTTCTCTAACCGCCCACCAGTTCCACAGTAATGGTGATTTATAAAGTAGGGGACAAAACCCCTACCGCCCACCATGAAAGCTGGAACGCCCACTAGTGGCGGTAGGGACCAGGTTGACTACCACTGTCTTCCATGGTTAAAACCTCACCATCCACATACATGCAGAAGAAGCATCATTAAGTTTGATTTGCATTTCCGGGGTGGTGGTGACAGAGGTGGTGTTCAGCAGGTTCTGACCAGTTCTGGAGAACCAGTAGCAAAAATTTTGAGTAGTTCAGAGAACTGGCAAATACCACCTCTGACTGGAGATTTTACAGTATCCTTCCCCTGCCATACCCACCAAGCCACGCCCACAGAACTGGTAGTAAAAAAAAATATTAATTCCACCATTGAGGGGTATGAATAAGATTTTTAAAAAAACAGAATAATCCAAGGGTTATTTGAGCAAGTTGGTTGGCAGGGAATATTAATTGGCCACTGGGATGCAAGGATTCAAATAATAATTTTAAAAAAATGGATGGAGAAGAGAGTAAAACAGAAAACATGGCTTATTAGCTGAATTACTCAACAAGAGCACTACATGCTACAGCACTGTTGCACTTCCCACTTCAGATATTTCCTCTTGACTATAATTTGCTCTGACAGGCTTATTTGGCTATTATGCCATATAGGATGTTATCAGCTTCCCTACCCTGGATGTTTTATTTTTAATTAGATTTGTGAGCCATTGCAGGAGGATATTTGTTTTGCTGTCTTTGTGTCTGTCAGGAGAAATGTCTCAATAGTCTTCTGTTGATGGCCTGATGAGATTGACTAAAGAGAAGGAATGATAAAGGAAGAAATTATAAGAAAATATCCTCTGGCCAGAACCATCACACCCTACCACTCAGAGTCTGGTTTTCCTGCTGGAGAAAGTATGATCAGAGAAGCATTTTACCTAAAAATCTCTGTGTTATTTAAAACACTGTGTGATTGAAATTTTAATTTACCAGGGTGCCTACAAATAAAACAGGATCTCTTGTTCTGGAGACATTCTTCCACAGTGGGAGGACAAGAATGTCATGACCAGTCAGGCTGCAAGGAAAGAGGCAAGGCTACTGAATGCATAGAGTTCCATTTTCCTTTATGCAGTATAATGCAAGCATAACCATAATCATTTGATGGAAACACATCTGAAATGAACTCCCTAGATGTGATTAACTATCCTGTCCTTATGGACAAAGACATGGTCAAGTGGCATTATGCATGTGAGAAAGCCTGACACAACTCCATGAATGCCATTGCTCCTTCCTATCTATACCCTCTCTGGCAAGTAAGCAACATTAGAAATGCAGAGATATCTGCTGCTCCAATTAACGGTTTTCCCCATCATGTTGGCATAAAGAAGATAGTGGATAATGGACAGGAGGAAAAGGATATCCAGGTCGGGAACTGGGATGCATCTATTGGAATATACAACTAATATATTAATAATAGTGATAATAGCAATATAGCAAGTTCTATTGCAATATTATAGCAATAATAACGAGCTAGCAATCTTTAAAAATGTTAACAAATAAGAATAGTAAAAATATTGTTAGAAACACTGTGGTATCATTTAAAATGTTGTATTTCTTGGCTGAAAATATTATCAGTCTTTTCCTGAAATTGATTTACTTGTCCCTACAAACACACCCACGCACACATGTATAAGCAGACACACATATACAAAATTCTATCTCTATACAAAAGAAATAAGGAAATGGAACATGTCAAATACTAGATCATTAAAAGGATCCCATGGTCACTTATTCATACTGATACTAGCACCTAGAGAGGTTTCATGATCATTTAACAACAAAGTCAGCCTTTTTAAAATCAATAATTACTTCATTGTGACGAGTCTGCATGGTTAATGACGTTATATTCTCACACTGACAAACAACTTGTGCTTTACTGTGCTAGATATTGTTGCACTAAATACTATGCAGTAGAACAACTCTTGCATGAAATCAGAGAAATGAAGTGAAACAACCCAGCTCAGATTAGATGACACATTTTGGAGAAACAGTCCTGAAAATAACACAATGGGAAGCTAACAGTTTGAAATATAGATGTTGCTATTATTTATACTATGCTATAACAGTGCCCGGGGAAATATACAAAGGGAAATCTATCACAAGTGTATATTATATGAAACTATCAAAGAGCAAATGAATGGATTTTGAAATGACTGTCACTGAGACTTTACTTTAGATAGGAATCTTAAGATACGTTTATATAAATGTATACAAATGAGAAATATGTAGGGGGCACTTATACAATGCTCTAAAGCTTGGTTAACAAATCATATTGGTGTATTTGGACAACATATGAAGGCAAAACAAAATACTAATTTATAATATAGTATATAATATGTCACAGGCTCTCATGCTATTATATAATGTATATTTTTACATTTACTAGTTACTATGGTTTAATTCCTTAACAAAAAGAGTATAGTCTTTTGTCCAGTTCTCTGAGAATTAACTCAATAAAGTCAATAGCGTATCAGTAAATAATTGTATTAATTATAATCTTTGGTTTTCCTTCAGCTGTTTAGTTGCAGAATAATTATTATTCTACAGATCATCTTTTTGATATGTTATAAAGTCACATCTTGATATGTTTCTTGTCTTTTTAATAATCCTACTGCACAGAGAGAACAACTTGAGTTTCTTGTAGCTCACTAACTCCTTGATGTCATGTTTACATAGTACCTTCTCTTTGCTAAAGAGAAAAATGTTACTTACTCCATAAGTTCTGCACAGAACATCTAAGTAAGCTTAGAGTAGATTTGGTGCTATTTATAACTGTATTAGCTAAAATATGCAAAAATTGACCTGTACTGTCATTACCATTAAAGGGGAATTGTGATTATAAGTGTGTACGTTCTATAGCTGTGAAAGATTATGTGAAAGATTAAATTGATCAAGGCTATAACAAGTGGCAGAAGTCAAGTCTATGGTATCCATCTAATATCATATAGAAAATAGTGGATTCAAAGAGGAATGACAAAAATAATGAAACAAATAAATGAATAATAAAGAAGGAAGGAAGTAAAATAAATATGCAGTATGCCTGTGAAACTAAGAGATGGGGCAAAGACACTTTTAATTTGAATGAAGGTGGTTTTATCTTATGGAAATGATAAAGATACAAAGGAAAGTGAAGGTGTAAGATTCTAATCTATAAGATTAGAATTCATAGGTTGTGATGGTCATGTTACACTCTGGTGAATGTTCCTAATGGAAGAACCAGAATCAGAAATATATTTTTGGGAAACATGTATTAGATAAATGGGCACAAGTTTCTTGATCTGGTCTATCTAGTGGAGTTAAGATTAGAACTACAAGTCAACATTTGGAAGTGGATCAGGCAGAGGCCTATCTGTTTCACTGAAAAAGGAAAAAAGGTAGAGCACAAACAAACTTAAAAGTTTCTTTTTTATTACAGCCAATCTCAATAAATTTAGTTTTAGCCATCCTATAGCTATCTAGTGATCTGAGCTATCTAGCGGGCTGTCACAAGATGAGAATGTATCCAAAAAAATGTCAGGCCATTTTTGGAAATGAAAGAATGGGTAAGAATAGTGACTGGTCATTATTTCTTCAGGAGCAAGAAATAATACAAATCTGTATTTTAAGCATAAATTTATTCATACATATGTCTGGAAAAGGAATCTAAAAGTATGATTTGACTGGAAAGAATTATGCAAAAAGAATTAGCAAATGATACAAGAATTCAAGAGGCCTTGAATGTGGATTAGTGGAAGTAAAATAGAGGATTTAGAACCTGCTTGGAACAGAATACAAAGAATTGTTACACATTGCCACAGAAAGCTAGGTTGTTATGTTATGCTTGTATAAGTAGCTTAGGGAAGGCTACCTGATGGAATGATGAACTGTGGAGTTGAGCTGGAAAGCTGGAAAGTATCAGGAATGATCTAAAAGTTTGTTGCAAAAGAGCAGAAGAAAACAGCACAGAATTTAAATCCAGGGATATGCAGATAACACCATTATATTTTTCACTTAATAGCATCACTTTATTTTTCTATAGCTCCTTGATTCTGTAATAAAATTATCATCTCTAAGTCAACTTCAGACTTTGGGTGACTGCCAATCTTCAGAAAAGGAATATTGCAAGACACTACTATCTAACAGTGCAGGCATACAAAAATTATTGGTACAAAAGATAAAGGAATAAAGGCAGAGATAGCTACAAAGAATCTTATCAAAGAAAACCTGGAACAATGATGTTTGAAGACATAAACACACGTATAACTTTGCTGTTGTGTTGTTGGTGATGTTTTATAGACTATAATATTAATTTTTGAATGTACTTTTTGAATTTGTTTAAAATTGTTTTTATGGTTATTTTGCATACTGCCAAATTTACACTACCGCACATGAGATGGGCTCATTATGGTTCTCACTATGTCCTGAGAGAGCTTGTTTAGTCATATAGTACTTAAGGTTAGAGGGACGTGGTGGCTCAGTGGCTAAGATGCTGAGCTTGTCGATCAGAAAGGTTGGCAATTTGGCGGTTCGAATCCCTAGCACCGCGTAATGGAGTGAGCTCCCATTACCTGTCCCAGCTTCTGCCAGCCTAGCAGTTCGAAAGCATGTAAAAATGCAAGTAGATAAATAGGGTCAACTTTGGTGGAAAGGTAATAGTGTGTGTGCCTTTGGCATTCAGTCATGCTGGCCACATGACCACAGAGATGTCTTTGGACAGTGCTGGCTCTTCGTCTTTGTAACGGAGATGAGCACCGCCCCCTAAAGCTGGAAACGACTAGCACGTATGTGTGAGGGGAACCTTTACCTTTACTTAAGGTTAAGACATTCCTTCTAATTTAATATGGGTTTTTCCCTTCTATTATATCTTATGACCAAAAATGTTTAGCTTTTTTCTGTTTTCATCAAAGAACCTGATTTCTTGAGTGCATTCTTCTGTGTATCACTCTCAATTGGTTAACATTCTTGTTAAAACTTGGCACCCAAGACTGTCTAGAATGAGGAAATGTTTTGTGAAAATATACATAAGATTGTATCTCACTTGCTATTATATGCATCCAGGTAGTCCATGACTTATGACCACAACTGAGCTCAAATTTTCTATTGTTAAATGAAACATTTGTTAAGTGAGTTTTGCCCCATTTTACGACCTTTTTTGTCACAGTTATTAAGTGAATCACTGCAGTTGTTAAGTTAGTAACACGAACATGAATCTGACTTAGCTTGTCAGGTCATGAAAGGGGTTCACATGACCTCGGGACACTGCAATGGTCAAAAGTATGAACCAGTTGCCAAGCATTTGAATTTTGATCACATGATCATGAGGCTGCTACAAAAGTTACAAGTGTCATGTCAAAAACGGTCATGTCACTTTTTTCAGTGCCACTGTAACTTTGAAGGTCACTAAATGAACTGTTGTAAGTCGAGGACTACCTGTACTTATGCCATATTTGATCATAATTGGACTTTTCTACTGACACATTCTTGATTTTTAAAATAACACAATCTGAACGGTCAAATATATTTTTGTTCTTATTTCTTATGTACAATGATAACAAAAGCTTTGAACTGAACTTGAACTTAAAATATTTTCATGAGTTTGAATCAACTCTCCACCTGCAGCACGCCTGAAAACAGCACATTTTCAGCACCCATAACATTTGTTCATAAAGAAATTCTAGTGCAGCATGAACCTTTGCAACATTTATATAAAAGAGTTCATAAAGCTAGGTGACATTCAAATAATGCAATCCAGTTTAAATTTAAACAAGACTCCAAACGCGACTTTATAGATTAATAATGTCTACGTATCCAGACTTCGTTTTTTGTAACTGAGACAGGAACAAAACAGGAAATAAGCACCGAAACAACAAGCTAGTTCTTCTACCTCGTTTCTATACGTACCTCGAGATTCCTAAACAATAAGCATCGCACCGTTGAAAACTTGGCTTTTCTTAGTGTTTTTTTTCTCCAAAGGGAAAAACACGCATGCGTAGCATACTCGTGGTAGAACTCGTACAAATGTGCCGCAAGAAAATATCTCCCTCAGATAGCAATTAAGAGGGAGGAGCTTGTAATTTTTCATTCCAAGACCTCCTCTTATTGCTTATTGGTGGCGAGTGAAGGGGCGTGACCGGATATGTAAATATAACCCGGCTTTTGCAGACGGAAGCAAGGGAAGGGGGGAAGTGCAACCGGCATTTTTCGTAAATGGCGGAGAAGGAAGAGGCGTGGCCACGTAGGAAGGGGCGGGCCAACCAAGAGCTGGAGGGCGCGGCCTACATGCAAATCTAAGCACAGATATTACTGATTGAAGGAGAGGCAGATGATAGGCTGGGTTATGGAAAGGAGGGCGTTGTTATCTCGGATCTGTAGTCTAGCCTCCGAAGCTTCATTTAGCTCCGCCCCACCGTTTAAAAGTCGCGGCGCCTGCGCAGTGGATGGAAATGAGGACTTAGTCTGTTACACAACCGACTGGGCTGTTTAGGGAGCTGTGGTTTCCCTTTGGCTTCACGTCCTTGCCTCTCCCGGGTTTTTCTTGCCTACGATCGTGGTAAAGGCATGAGTGGGGATCAGCTGCATAACGACTTCCAGGTAAGGGCGGGGGGGCTCTCGTTTTTCTAGCAGTTAATGGGAAGAAAGAAAAGGCTGTGGACGTTGAGGCCTTTCTCCGATCCCCTTTTGAGGGAAAAAGTGGAGGGTTTCTGATGGTGGTGAAGAAGAAAAATTTATGCCCATAATTTTAGCCGTTCATCAGAAAGACTGATAATACTTTAATGTTAATATTTTCAGGCCGGGTACAATCTTGCTAGGTACTTGGGGGGACGGGGATCCTACTCCCAGGTTTTCGACAGAGGTTTCTTTTTTTGGAGGGGGGGGGGAAGTCCCCGTTTCCATGGCTGTGTCCATGGGCCCTTAATCATATTCCGAGCCTCTCCTCTTCCCCCCTCCGGAGTTCCCTTTAAGTTGCGTATTTTTCCAATAAGCCCCGATTAAACTGGCTACCATTCCCTAAAAGGGTCCTGAAGGTGGCCAGTTATCTGTCTTTGCCGATTTCTTCCCTCCGTTTCTCGGACATGGGGGGGGAGAGAGAACGACTCAAAAGAGGGTTGGTGGGGGGGGGAAGGTTAGGAGGTCTGAGGAAACCTGGGAATTGAGAGCTACGCACGAGGAGGAAGGCAATTAAAACTGGAGGGCAAAACTTCGGTGGGGGGGCGTGGGGGAAGGGAGGTGGTGGTAAAAATCGCAATTCGGTCTCTCTCTTTTTTGTCGTGGTATCGATGTACTTTGTCCTTAGGGATGATTTCTTCCCCTTACCCAGACTACCTTGTTTAAAAATGCACGTAGTTTCTGTGTGAAAACCATTCCTTGGTCCTGGGATGCCTTTTAAAACGTATTTTTCCCGTTTTTCCTTTTCAATAATAGATTGATCCAGGTTTCCGAGCGAATGGTGAGTGCCTTTTCCCTAACCTTATAAAAGTGGGATCGGGGTTGTTTTTTTCCTGCCCCCGCTGTCTTTTTCTCCTTCTCATTGCTAAGGACAGACATGGCGTCCCAGAGACTAAGTCCCGTCTCCTCGCTCATCGGCCCCATTGTTCCCATCGAGGTTCCTAATTCTCCGAAATCTTAAAACCCTCGGCCTTTTTGACATAGTTTCTCCGTAGTGAGGACAATTGAGACCCCGGATCAGTCTTCCTTTGTTTTGTAAAAATCTCTCCTGGGCCTCTATTCGCCCCAGAAAGTCGCCTTGTCGACGGTCGGGACTTAGTCTCTGCGCCATTTTCTTTTTCTCTCTCTTCCCTGTGTGTGTCTTTCTCCTTCTCCTCCTCCCTCGAGCTGCCTACAAGGAGCCTTCCGCAGTAAAAAAAAAAAAAAAAAAAACCACACGAAATAATCAATAACCATGTTTAACCTACCCTTCCTGAAAGGGGGGAAACATCGCTTGGTTTGGGTTTTCATTTTAAAAGCAGCACTTTGTCGTTTGGTTGTCTTTTTTTATTCATATCTCCTCCTCAGTTCCTTCTCCCCCGGGTCTGTTTCTTTCAGTCCATTCCGCTTCCTTCCATTCCCCCTATAACAAAAGGTGGTTGCAACATGTTGCTGTTGAACAGATTTTCTATCTTTTTAAGTAAGGAACCTATTTAAGATCTAAATGCAGAAACTGATTGGGTGGGGTTTCTGTGTTAATATCCCTGAATAAAACTCAGTGGGTGGTTTCAGAATAGTATCCCACATCACTTTGGTAAAGTTAAATAGTTGATGCACGATATTCTTTGTCTTCAGTAGAAGAAGAATAAATATATTGTGTATTTTTTTAAAAAAACAACAACTCTGTATGGTATGTGAATGGGTGGAGGAAGTCATTATCTTATGAAAGGCTTTGTCAC
Source organism: Notechis scutatus (assembly GCF_049901735.1). Taxonomy (NCBI): domain Eukaryota; kingdom Metazoa; phylum Chordata; class Lepidosauria; order Squamata; family Elapidae; genus Notechis; species Notechis scutatus. Next base: position 27,355,872 of record NC_142011.1, on the reverse strand, counting down.
TTTGGATAGCAAGCTTTCCCAACCCCTTTGAAAGAAGAAAATGAGACACAAAGTTGGAATGGCATATCTGTCAAAAATGCCAAGATGGTTTGCTCCACCTTTTAAAAATGTGATTTTTCCTTAGAATGCAGCTTTCAGGTGCTGTATGGTACTGGGTATTTTGCTTTCATAAAACATTGCCATCTTCTAGGTAGCATACTTTAAACATTAGTTACTAGTGGACTCTGTCACCTACATTTCTGCTGTTGTGTAAGATGTTCTGATACAAGAACAGTATATTAAGGTATGCAGATAGGTTTCTTCCTTTATACAGATGTACTTAATTTTAAAAGAATATATTTGATCCCAAAATGAAGTTCATAGAACTGCTTGAATTTAAGCATGGAGGTTATTTTTTGCAATTGTTAAAGGGAAGATAATCCCACACATGAATTACATACAAATACATATGTTTAAAATTTGACTTGAAAGTGTTTCCAGTGCTCTGGCTATCCTTTTTTTAATGGAATAATTTAATTGAAAGTATGTTGAGTCTTTCAGTTTCTGGCTTAATTTAAAAAATATTGGGGGATCTAATTCGTGTTTTGTTCAGGCACATAATTGCCATATTAGCTCTTTTATCTCAACATAGAAATGACATCTAACCATGTATATCTTGTTTTTGGAGGTGTTTCTAGTTTATTGGTTGTTTCAAGCAGAAAGGATACATATTGTTTTTCTTACTATTATAGACCCAATCTTTCCCCTCAACAGTTTTATCATTGTAGTAATTAATAGAGCCACAGGTTTCAATGTTCAAGTAATAAAACTGGCAATACTCATGTCCTCAGTGACCTTGCCACTAAGTCAAAATTTGCTTTCATGTTCTTTTCTACTAATCTATAGTATATACTATATGTGTGCTATATTATATATTGCTCCTGATTTCTCATCTATAATTGCCTACTGCTGTTAGTGTTTTCAATATCCAATTTAATGTGCCCAGGTGCTTTACCTAAAAGTTATTTTTACCTTCTTATTTGACTTATATGTGCCAAGATGTTACATATTTTTTTATTTTACTAATTATAAGCTGATACAATTTTATGCTGACAAAAACCTATTAATGAGTAGTTTTAAATTAGTTTAATTTTCACCACTAGCATGTTTATGGACTTTTCAATTTCTCTATTTTCTCTGATGATAGTTTCTTCAGTTCTAAAATTGCAAAATGTTTTTAAAACTCAAAATTGCCAAGCTATTGTCTCCTTAGTTACATTTATTTTAAAATAGCTACTGATTAAAACAGCATTCCCCATTTTTCAACATATATTAGCTATTCATATGCAATTACAGTATCTGTATTCATGTGATGAATGCTCAATTGATATACTGTAATGTGCCACCTTATATACATAGTTTCAGATTTTATAAGCTAAGTAGAAGTATACTAGAATTTTTTTGTTGTTGATGGGAAATACCCAGGGAATTAGACTGGTATTTGCAGTGTTCTCTGCAAATAAAATTAAACTCTTATTTATACTAGCGTCAGAAACAAAGTGATTTTAAAGATTCCAACTGATATAACTTTGGCTGGCAATATCTTAGTGAGATTGTCAGTATTCAAGTAGTTTCCTAAAATGCAATTTATGTGATTTTTATTGGATGTTCTGTTTTTTAACTTAAGATTCTTACTTCTGTATACTCTTAATCATTAATATTAATGTTTATAAATATCTAAGATTTATTTTGGTTGTTTAAAGGATTCTTTCTCACTTCACAGATACATGTTTGCATCAACCACTTAAGAAATTTTATTAAACATTTGAGTAAAGCACCAAGGAAAATCTTTTTAGATCTTGACCATTTTACAATAAAGATTTGCTAATTTAGTTACCTATATCTATCCTCCCCCATTTAATGTATATTCACAACCAGCATTGCCATTTTGAAAGCTAATATACATGTTTAACTGCATACAAAGTATTGTTAGCTCATAGATGCCTTGACTATATTCTGTCAGAGTGCAGTTCTGAAAGCACTTTAACCATCTGCTCATGTTGTAGAACCGTAGAATTCAAAAGATTAGAGGTCAACTAGTTCAGTCTGCTGCTCAGTGCAGGACGCATAGAACATTTCTGACAGATGACAATGCAGCCTCTATTTGAAGGACTCCTAACTTTGTTTTGCGGCCTATTCCACAGATGCAGGATGTTACATTTCTCCTTTTTTGAAATCCATCTGATTTATTTCAACTAGCTCAAGCCTGTTTACACCTTTTTGAATTTCCTCTTTCATCAAAATATTAATGCTACCTATTGTGTCATCTGCAAACAACTTCCCTCATCCAAAATACTGATTAAAAATGTTCACCAGCAGGACAGGGGCCATGTGGCATTCTATTGAATAGTTCTCTCAAGATGAATCGGTGCCTTTGAGTATTGAATCATCCAATAGTATCATCTTCTATCCTTATTTTTCTATTTTGTAAAGGAGAATTTAAGCAAGCCTTTTGAAGGTTTTGCTGAGGTCCAGGTATACTTTGTCTGCAGCATTCCCTTGACCTACCTACTCTATCAAATAATAGATTAACTATATGTCAGGCAAACTCTGGATCTTGTTAATGCTAACAATAAGATTTACTCCAATGTAGATGTCAGACTGACAATTCTATGTCTGTGGCTTCCCAGGTTGTCTTCCTTTCTCTTTTTAACAATGAGGTGACGACATTTACTCTCTTCCAGTCTTCTGAAACTTTACCAATCCCCAGAATAAGTAGGTTATGACTATTAAAATAGATCCATTGCAACTTAAAACTGCATATCATTCAGTTTTTAATTGGCTTTTCATTCAGTATTTTATTCTAATGATTACATCTTTATTATCTATTGGAAAACCTGAAAACGTTATCCAGTTATGGTAGACCATTTGATTCCAGGATTTATATCTTCTTTCAGGATATAATTGTTTCGAGACTAAACCTAAATAATGTTAGGATTTTAAAATAATTACATGGTGAGCATTTAGAAGTAAATGACCCCTGTTGTAATGTAGAGATGGTTGTTACATGTATTTCAATAGTTCCATGGAAATTACTCTTTTGCAACATGAATTTCCATGTCAAGCCAAGGAAAATTTTTGAAATCTATTTCAGCAAGAGTTTTTTCCTCAACTAACAAGAGTGTATGTGTTTGAATTCCTGTTGCCCTTCAATATCTGCATTGTTTGCAAAACATGGCTATTTTTTTCATTTTACAAATAAAGATTTGGAGCTGCTAAGAGGCACCCTGATTCTTTCAGTAACTTTTTTTGCGGTGCGTAAGACTTTTTGTGTTTCTTAAGAGAATAATAAATTTCAGCTAACTTGCAATGCATTCTCAATAAATGTTATTGAGTACGATCTGGTTTTACAAAATATTATCTGAATAATACCAGTACATTATTTTCTGAAGTTTGAAGGAATTGTCTAAACCTCCAACTTTTTGGAAGTTCATATTTGTAAGCACCTCTCACTGAAGTATATATATGCAATATAATTTGAACCATTTACTTGGACATAAGTTCTAATTATAAGCAGGATCCATTTCTTAGTAAGTGTTGTGGAGGTCAGCAATTTTGACAGCTTTAAAGAGGGACTAGATTGACTGTCAATGTTACTACTCAAGATGATAAAGTAATTCTAGAATCAGAAGCAATGCAAATTGCAGGTAAACTTAAGGAAAATATTGCTGCACATGTCCTATTTGTAAATGTACAGCATTTTATTGTCTAGAAAATTATTACTATAGCACTGTATTACTCAATATATGTAGGAGACCTAAGTAAAGAAAGGCCTTACATATAAAAGATATTAATCTTAGTGATGTTTAATAAGATAGCTAAACTATTCATTTGTAAATAGTGATATATAGTGTAAGGATATTACAGATTGTATAGATCACTTGAATTAATTTGTATTCAAATATTCAAACAGGAATATCTATGTTTAGTGTTGTTAGGAAATGAATTTGCTTGCAATTTCCTAAATCATTCTTTTTAAAACAAGGCATGTGAAAACCTGGTGCACCAAATCAAATGATATATGCTTCAGTTTTGCTTTGTCCTCTATAGGCATAGCCTCTGTAGTGTCCTTTTATATGGCTTTTTAGCTAAGATTGTATGTGACATTTAGCAGGCTGCGAAGGGTTTTATCTCAGTTCTTCACATTTCAATGCAAATAATCTTAAATTTATTATCTGATTGAGTCAAAATACTGAAAGTGCTCTATGGTTGAGCTCATTAGCTAAATTGGCTTGTTTATTAATAACTCTGGTGTCAGGTCAAAAGACTAGGGCCACACATGAAGATCTAATTAAAATGATTTATTGCTAAAAAACTAAGCTCAGGAATTTTCTCAACTAATAGTCAGCACCTGTTTGGAGTTAGATAAGGGCCAACTGAATTCAAGGGGAGGGGTTGGACTTACTCTACTTGTGGCTATGTGGGAATTCTAGGCTTATTCCTCTTTTAATTCTGTCCTCACTTTTTGCTATTTCTCCTATATCTGACTAGTACAATAGGAATATTCTGTCTTTAAAAATAAATACAGTCCTTTATTTAGGACCAGTCACTTAGTGACTATTTGAAGTTATGATGGATGCCTCCTCCTCTGGTTTGCAGCATCCTTCAGTCTTATGATACAATTTATAACATTTCTACTGAAAATTATTGTTCACTTCTGATGTTCAGCAAAAACACCTCATAGTGAACAATGGGTTTCCTTAACAACTATAGATTCACTTAATGACTGTGCTGATTTGCTTAATGGCCATTGCAAAATCATAAAATTGTGTTGGTTAAGGTTCGTCATGCGACTAGCTGCTTTATGAACATCACGATTCACAGCCATAATGGACAGACTCCATTACAGTTGTAAGTCAAGAACCTGTATGAAGGTTTCATGATTTAAAATTGTGTATTTTTGATTCTTTATCCTGTCATTGTCAATATTGCAGACTCTGCTTGGATAAAAAATACCCCAAATATATAATAGGTACTGCATTAGGAGTTTAAGATGCCCCTTGCCTAGTATTTCAAGCATAAGTTTAAAGAGCCTTGGATTTAACAAAGCCACATGTATCAAATAGCATGTGCAAGTGCTGCTTTTGAAAATTTCTGCTGGGTTTCTCATCCCATTTTAGATCCACCCTGTTGATAATATATTCTAACCCTTTACAGTAATGTAGGTTGTTGTATAAGAAACTATGCATCTTACACTGCCAACGGTGATATTTCTTTATGAACCAATTAACAGCAACTGAAATGTTATTGATAAATATAATTATTCTAGAAAACAGTTTGCTTCTAATGACATCAAATAATATTGATTTGTCATGTTAATTTGCTGAAACAAACATTGAATTCATGTTCAAAGTAAACTTTTCATACTTTTCAAGAAGAGAACATTTCTGTTCCTAGTTAGCATAATGACTGGTATGCAACAGCATATTACTAGATTTTCAAACCTTATTTCACAGGAGGAAATGAAAATTAGGACCATGTGTGGACAAAATAGAAAAAAATGTGTTCAGTATAATAAGATTATTTTCACTCTAAGCTTACCTTATTTTAATATGATTACTGTTTTTTTTTAATTTTGCTAACCAGTGTCATAGTGTAATTCCTTTCAAAGTGTTTCAGAAATGTCCAGTCACCCATCGTGATCAAAAAATCTACACAGATTTCATTACAATTTATTGTTTATATATTGCTCCTTCCCTCAGCCTTTACTCCTGACTACTGTCAGGACAAGTTCATGCAGTTTTCTTGACAGCATTTTCAAAAGTAGTTTGCCGTTTCCTTCTTCCTAAAGCTGAAAGAGAAGAGTAATTGAGCCAAAGTTACCCAACTGGCTTCCATATTTAAAGCAGAACTAGAACTCATAGTCTCCTGGTTTCTAGCTCAGTATTTTTAACTTCTGTGCCAGAATAAAACAAAATCTTGGAAACCATAATAGAAATTTTCTAGGCTTATTCAAAGAGTTTCTTTGCATGTTTTAGAATGTTTCTTTTTAAATTTCTCTGCACCTGGGCTAAGTTTTGTTTATGAATAAATTCACCTGATTTGGCCACTATTTTTTGATATATCTGACTTGTCTACTGTTTATACATGTACGTGTTTTCCTTTCCTTTTCTGGACTCTAATTTTTCACAAAGAAATAGCAAAGACTTATCTTTATAGGCATAGTGGATTCTTGAAATACTCCAAACCCAGCATGATTTCAGATTGCTAATCCATCCTTGAAAAGAAGCTATGGTTTTGTAGGTGACAGCAAGCTGTAATTTGTGGCCTCCTGATGTGGAGAGAAATTTTCTGAACCTTTTAGAATTATCCATAATTTTCTAGCATTGTGACCACAATGTGATCAGACTTTTGTCTATGCCCTGTTAGTAGAAAAATATGTCTTTAAAAAACACACACACAGTATATTGTGCCATGATAGATAAAGTATTATACACAGGGTGAGATCAGCACCAATTCTGTTGGCCCTTAGGAAAGTCATCAAGACCTTGTAGTTCTAAAAGCCTTTAGAGTCTATTGCTAGAGTAGGTTTCCTCTTAGCAATAGCTAGGGCAATTTATTGCTAGAATTGTTTTCCTCAGTGTGTCAGTAGCTATGAAGTTGAATATCACAGTTTTTGAATTTGGTTATTACTTCTTTTAATTCTATTTTATTTTTTGTAAGCTGCTCAGAACCTTAATGAATTGAGAAGCATCTAAATTCCAGTAACAAAATCAATGTTTTTACTGAACATATTAATCCAAAGGCTTTGTTGGAAATGGGTGATGAAGCCCTAGGATAATCAGTCCTGTTAAGTAGGTAAGTTGAGTCAGATGTTACTCAATGAGATGTTAATAAGGTGTGAATTTGAGTGGCTGATGCCAGTTAAAAATATGCACACCATTAGAGTCTGCTGTTGATGATACAGATTTGTAGACGTGAATAATACGCCTATCGCATGATAGTGGTAATCAGAAAAAGGACTTGCAAGACTGGAAAAATTTATGAAATTGCTCCAAAAAGATTAGCCCTCCAACATCCACAGATGATGAAGAAATTGAGAAAATGCAGCACCATTGTTTCTTATTCCCAGAGAAGATATCCATCAAAAATAATTCCAACAGCACAATGTATAATATTCTGGGAAGCCACAAAAAATCCTGGTCTGATGACAAAGGATCTGCAGCATTGTCTGACATTAATGTTCTTGAAGGAAACCACTGAGGTGATGTGCCTGGGAAGTTAGGAAAGGGGAAACTCCTGCTGTCCAAAAAGCATACCGCTTCCCATCTCAGGACAGACTAACTGGATGTTCCACGTGCTGATGGAACAGTCTGTTCTTTTGGACAGATGCAATGAAGTGGAACTGTTTTGAAAACAGAACACTACATTTCAACAAAAGAGCCATATCCCAACCATGAAGTATAATGGTAGAAGCATAATGGTTTCAGGCTGCTTTGCAGCCTCAGGACCTGGACAGCTCACAATCATTTACAAAATAATGGATTGTACCAACATTTCCTTCAGAATGTCAGGGTACCTGTCCATGAGCTGCAACATGACAGTGATCATAAATACAAGTAAATTCTCCTCCATGCTGCATCGAGAGCCCAGGATGGGTTGATTCCTTCCTATGATGTCATAGCTGAGTCTGTACTAAGATATAAAAGCCAGCCCCCGGGAGAGACCCCAGCTTTTGATTCAGCTCCTTTCAGTCAGTAGCTGTGTCTCCGAAAGCGTTCTATTAGATAGCAATCACCAGCGATCTTCAGTACTTTTTTCCTCTCTTCAAGCAGCTCCCAGGGATCTGGGCTGCTACTCTTTCAGGAGAGCCTTGCAACGTTGGGAGCAGCGTCACAGAGCTCTGTGCAGGCAAGCTGGGCAGCGTCTGCAGACCTCCCCCACTCCTGCAGTTTGGAGCGATCGTAAACACGATTGGAAAACTGATAAGAGCTCCAGCCAGCTGATCGTGTAGCTGGTTGCTGTGTTTTTCCCTTGCTGACTTCGCTCGGTGCTCTGTATAGCCTAAGGAGCGATTCTTCAATCTTGGAGCCTGTTTTCCTGTAGTCAGCAGCCATCTTAGATTCAAGCCTTCCACCACGAGGTGAGCGGCCATTCTGTAAGCCCGGGAGCCATTTATACCCTAAGGGGCTTAATAGAAAAATTTCTAAACAGCTTCTTTCCAACGCAAGAGCCTTTATTTTACAAATGGAGCAAGATAAGGCTCAGGCAGAGCTTCCTCCCCAGTGGAACAGTCTCTTAAGCCCAATAGGAGAAAAAGACGTAGGCAACGCACCCAATCAGTCCAGAGGGAGGTGGCTGCTAAAATCAAAGCTAAGGCTCTAGCCCTTAAGAAGGCAACTCAGGCTGAATTGAGGGCAGAGAAGCGCAGACATGCAGCTCTAGAGAGGCAGTTCAACAGAAGGGAGTGCAACTACAGCAGGTTTCAGGTGATACTCGTGGGCCCCAACCAAGCCCTCCCAGGGGAGGAGAAGTTATCTATGAGCCTTTCCATCCTCCATCCTGGTCTCCTGAGGCTCTTGCTGTACAGTCCAATCCTCAGGATTTAAGCAGATCTGGGCCTTATTTCCAACAGGCTTCTGTGCCCTATGCTCCTCCCCCTCCCTCCAGGCCTTGAACTTCTCCTCAATCTAGGCCTGAAGCCACCTTCACTCCCACAGCAGCGGGCCTTCGGCCTTCTGCCTCTACCTTTGAGCATAGACCAAGGGATATCCAAGATGTAGTCTCATCAGCCATTAGGCAGGGATTGGCTGAAGGCTTCAAGCAAATTCTTCAACCTCTGGAAAGGGTTCAGGCCCTTCTCCCTTCTCAATCTATAAGTTCCTTGCCTCATCATCCTGATTTACACAGGCCTCAGCATCTCAGTGTCCATTCTTCTCTACCAGAATGGGAGGAGGTTGATGAGGAAGGAAGGCCTTCACCATCTGAACACAGTTACTCTTCTCATTCAGAGTGTGAAGAGATTTTTGACCAAAATCTTTCAGAGGAAGAGGATTCTCGCCCAGAGCAGACATCCTCTGCATTGGTCTTCAAACCTACTCTCTTCAGACCTTTACTCAGCAAGGCCTTGGTCACTGCCAAGCTGTCGCCAGAGGAAGTGGCTCCCGAGTCACAAGGAAATCCCTCTAGCCAAGGGGATTCGCTCTTCTCCAAGCCTGTAGTGCATGCAGAGGTTTTGCCTTCTCCCATTTTGTTCCTGGACATGGTCAAGGAACAGTGCACTTCTCCTTCGGCAGGTCCTTGCCTATCTTCTCTGTATAAGCATTTCTACAATGTCAGCGCAGCTCTGGACAATGCCCTGGCAGTGCCTTCTGTTGACATTCTGGTTCTGGCCTCGTTCTCATCTTCTGGCACTCCCACGGAGCCAGAAGGTATCCTCAAACCGGATGAAAAACATTCCGAACAGACCCTCAAGCGCAATCACCAGGCTGCTGCTTGGGCTGTTCAGGCTTCAACAGCAGCATCCTTCTTCACCAGGGCATCCATACAGTGGCTGCGCCAACTCCAGAATAGATTGCCTGCTCCTGACCTTCGGTCTCACCAAGACCTTAATAAGATTATTGCAGTGGCGGAATTCACTGCGGATGCCACTCTCAATTCCGCCAAATTTGCATCCAAGGCCATGGCATCTTCTGTAGCAGCAAGAAGACTTTTATGGCTCCGAAATTGGCAGGCGGAGTCACGCCGAAAATGGAAGCTGGCTTCAGTTCCATTCGCAGGCGATAAGCTTTTTGGCGATGCTCTGGAACCTTATCTCATCAAAATCAGAGATAAACGTAAAATTCTCTCTTCCTCTGGGAAGAAAACCGACTATCGCCCTGCTCCTTATCGCCCTCCTGCCTTCCGAGTGGAGACCTCATCTCGCTTCCCCCGCTCTCACAGGCCATACTCCCAACGCCAAGACCAACGGGCGGAAACATCTGGCAGGCAACAACCTTCTACTGGTAAACGGCCCTTTCGGGGGGGGGTCGTTCCTTCCGTCGCTCTAAGTAATCCCTCGTTCTCCACCTAGCCTTCTTTGCCTCCAAATGGGAGGAGTCAACGACGGATGCCTGGGTGCTCAGCACTATTAGGTCAGGGTTACAATTGGACTTCCTAACCCCACCCCCCAGAAATGTTTTGATCTGTCCTGTGTCTCGGGACATTTCCAGGCAAGCCCTCATGAATCAGGCCATTCAGGAACTTCTTGAAATCAGGGCTATTCAACCTGTTCCCCTGTCTCAACGGTGATGTGGGCTTTACTTTCGCCTTTTCATCGTGCCCAAAGCCTCGGGGGTGGTGAGCCATCCTTGATCTAAAATTTCTCAACCAATTTGTAAAATACAGGCGATTTAAAATGCAGACTCTGCATTCTATTTTAGAGAGCGTTTGGGAGGGCGACCTCCTCTTTTCCATTGATCTCACTGAGGTTTACCTCCACATCCCAATTTGGCCTCATCATCGCCAGATTCTCTGTTTCTGTTATCAGAATACCCATTACCAGTATCGTGCACTTCACTTCGGCCTCTCATCGGCTCCAAGGGGCTTCACAAAGGTTCTGGCAGCATTGGTGGCATCTCTGCGTTCTATTCCAGTGAGGATCCAATGCTACTTGGACAACATTTTGATTCTTTCCTCTTCCATCCTTGCGACCCATTGGGATCTGCAAATTACCCTTCATGTCTCCAGAGCCACGGATTTTCCATCAACACCAAAAAGAGCCAGCTCTCTCCTACAACCAAATTGCAACACTTGGGAGCAGTCATCGATACCATGTCGTGCCAGGTTTTCCTGTCCCCAGCTCGTGGAAAGAGCCTTGCAGAGATCATCAGCCAGATCCAGCAATATCAAATTGTCCCCTGTCGCTGCTGTCCAAACTTCTGGGGGAGATGGTTTCCTGTATTGGCATCGTCCCGTGGGCTCAGCTCCACTCCTGAGCCCTCCAGTGGTTCCTGCTTCCCTACCAACAAGCAGGAACCAGCCACTCATCCATCAAGGTCTCATTCCCGCCATAAATCCGGAGATCTCTCAATTGGTGGCATTCCCCATCTATCTGGAGGGGACTCCTGTTCAGGGACCCAGACAGGCTAGTGATAACCACCGATGCCAGCCTTCTGGGTTGGGGTTCCCATATGCAGGGCCAGATAGCTCAGGGCGTTTGGTCCAGATCCGAACAGACCCTTCCCTTAAATTGGCTAGATCTCAGAGCCATTTTTCTGGCTCTCAAGCATTTCAGGCAATCAGTGACCGGCTCTCATGTTCTTGTCCTTACGGACAACATGGCCGCAAAGGCTCATGTCAACCGGCAAGGGGGGACGAGGTCCAAAGCCCTCATGAGAGAGGCTCTACGGTTGGGGTTATGGGCAGAGAAACACCTGTTATCGATCTTGGCGGACCACATCTCTGGGGTCGGCAACTCCCAGGCCGATTGGCTCAGCAGGAGCCTAGTCGACCAGGCAGAATGGTCCATTCTTCCTATTCAGGGATCTTTCCCTCAGATTCGGAACACCGGAGGTGGATCTTTTCTCCACTCCTCAAAACGCCCAAGTCACCAGATTCTTCACCAGGTTTCCTTGCCAGGGAGCAGAGGAGACCAATGCTCTTTGGTGCAGATGGCACAAGGGTCTCCTCTACGCCTTTCCCCCGCTTCCCATCATTCCGGCAGTAATTCGGAACAGGTTGGAGGAACGTGCAGAGCTCCTCATGGCACCCTATTGGGCAAGGAGGCCCTGGTTTGCGGACCTGGTCAACCTATCGGTGGCTTCTCCTTGGAGGATCCCTGCCCATCTAATCTCCCTTCACCAGGGGGCCCTGCTCCACCCAGAGCCCCAGTGGTTCAAGCTGACCGTGTGGCACTTGAGCAGCAGCTTCCTTCAGCATGGGCTGGAGAAAGGTTTGGCCCCGAACACCTTACGCAGGCAGGTTGCGGCCCTCTCCTTAGTCCTTTCATGGGGTTCGCTTCCTTCCTTATCCCATCACTCTTCAGTCAGGAGGTTTTTGAAAGGAGCTTCCAACCTGCACCCTCCGGTGGTTCACAGGTATCCTTCCTGGGACCTTCATTTGGTTCTTAATGCCCTTACAAAGCCCCCCTTTGAACCCCTTAGAACAGCGTCTCTCCGTTTCCTGACTGAACGTAATCTTCCTTGTTGCGATCACTTCTGTCAGGAGGGTTTCCGAGCTTGCTGCTCTTTCCATCAGACAGGACCTTTGTTCCTTTCACGATGATAGGGTTGTTCTTCGTCTGGACCCCTCATTTATTCCAAAGGTTAACACCTGGTTTCACAGGTCCCAGGACATTGTTTTGCCTGACTTCTGTCCTCTCCCGCACCATGACTTAGAGTGGCAGTGGCACATGCTAGACATAAGAAGGGCTCTTAGAATATACATTAAGTGCACTTCCTCCTTCAGGAAGTCGGAAGCCATGCTTGTTTCCTTTTTCCCTTCTCACTTGGGGCACAAGGCCTCTTCTTCTATTATTAGCAGGTGGGTCAGGTCTTGCATTGAGCAGGCCTACAAAGCTGTGGCCCTTCCAGTTCCCCGAGGTCTGACGGTGCACTCTACCAGAAGTGCGGCCACTTCTGCTGCCTGGGCGACCCAAGCATCCTTGGAGGAGATTTGTCGTGCGGCCACGTGGACATCCCCGTCTCCTTTCATCAGACACTACCGTCTGGATGCTTTTGCCTTGGTGACTGCAGCCTTCGGCAGACGGGTGCTTCAACGAGTGGTTCCACAGTCGGTGTGATGAGCCAGACGAGGACCCGCCTATGGACATGCAAGCTTTGGCTCTCGATGCAGCATGGAGGAGAATGGGCGTTGGTAGAAGTTACCGTGAACGCCCTTTCTATCTATGCTGCGAGAGAGCCCAGCCCTTCCCTTTATTCGTCTGGAGAGGGTAAGACATATTTCTGTATTTATTTTGGGCTTTCAGAGACACCTTTCAGTCTGTCAAGTATCTTCGCCAAAGCTGGGGTCTCTCCCGGGGGCTGGCTTTTATATCTTAGTACAGACTCAGCTATGACGTCATAGGAACGAGTCAACCCATCTTGGGCTCTCTCGCAGCATAGATAGAAAGGACGTTCACGGTAACCTCTACCAACGCCCATTCACAACAAACTGAGGAAATGTTAAAGCCCTGACCTTAATTTTGTGGCAGAGTTGAGGTTTGTCTTGAAGCAAGCAGTTTATGCAAAACTATGCAAAAATAACAAGTTGAAGGAAGTTCTGGAAAAGGGTAATGTACAAAAAATATTTCCAAGCAGTGTGATATAAGTAAGGAACCTATTGATATTTATTTATTTATATCCCCCCCTTATTATTTTTACAAACAACGAACATATATATTGATATAATTGTAAGTTAACAATGACATTGTTTCCCATTTGGTCCAAAATAGGATAAACATTAAATATTTCCTTTGATTTAGACATATATTTAGGGCTTATTAAGGATAAGGTTCTAAAAATCACTGTGAAGTGCAACTGTCAGATGTAAGATAAAATTTATTTTCCTCTTAAGGGAACACTGGCATTACTGGAAGAAAAAAATATTTTTTTTATCTTGACTAAAAAATTTCTTGCGAATTTATATTTCTGTTAATATGTTTTTGCACACAAATCTGTCACCTGCCACAACACAATGATGCATAGTAGACTAATTAGGACATTATGTGGAGATGCTTATTGCTGTCCACTTTCTACTCCAACTAGTGTTGTGGAAATGTTTGTGCTCAGGACAAGAATCCTTTCTTATATTTAGAGGAGTTAACAAAGCATCACCCTTGTTGCTTCAGCAATCCAGATATATTTCCTTGTATTTCCTCTTTCTGTGCTGCTCTGCTGCGAAAATAAATATAATGGGGTGATTTGGATGTTCTTCAGGGAAGTTGCAGTAGTATTATGTTCGTGTAACATTCATTACATGATTTCTGAGTAGATGGAGATCACAAAACAAATTTTAAAAATGTATTCACCTCAACCTTTCACAAGTTTGGCATTTGTTGTAATATGTTGTAATATCCCAAGCTAAAACATTTATAAAAAAAAAGTTTTTTCAAAAGATGAAAGTTGTCCTGGTGTCTTATGATTTCATGAAATCTTAAATTAGCCAGCAAATGATGGTGTAATGTGTCTCCCATTTATGCTTCGTGACATTGAAATAGTCAATTTCTTAAGCACATCTGTAGATCAAATAGAACATTTTGAGAACACTGATATGAGGAACTATCTGAACATAAATCTCAGTATCCTGAACTGGATTTATTCCAGAAATGGGATTGCCTTCCATCTATTAAATGAGAACTTCATGTTTAAATTGCAGTTTAAAACATATGTCTCCCAGTTTCAAGGTGTGTCTTTGGTTCAACAAATACACATATACATTTATGTGGTTGTGTAAGAGTAAAGATTGCCAGTGTAAGAGTAAAGATTGCCAATGAAGTTTATTTGATAACTCTCTGGATTTCATTCATTTTCTTAGTGCATTGTCAATGCAAAATGTGAAAATTACAATGAATGTGCAACATGATTCACAATATTTTTTCTGTTTAATTTTATTTTAAAATAACTGCTAATAAAGCTTGGCAGATTACTGGGTTGTTGGCATCCAAAATTATCCTTATTTTAATGAGAATGTTAGTTCAGCTAAAGCATAATTCTTAACAAGAAGTCTGCCAATTTTTGTTAAACTTTTCCCCTTTTTATAATTTTAGCCAGAAAATAATTTACATAACTGTTACTTAAATCGATTTGAAAACTACTACTATTGGGAATTAATATGCTGATAGCTTTATATAAAACATTAGGAAAATAAAAAAACTACATAGAATATATTTGAAAAAGAGTAATAATACTATTCTACTGCACATACAGTTCCATTGATTTGACAGAATGAAAGCATAACTTGGCAAAAACAGTTCACTCAGATATAAACTGTATTAAGTGCTGAAATGCATCCTTGAAGATGTGTATACTCAATCCTATGCATATGTCCTCGTTATGTAAATTAGTATTTTTTAAAATTACTGTATTGAGAGCTGTTTCTTTCACTGAATGCTTGGAGTGGAAAGGGGAACATTGATTTGATACCAGTTTTTGGAATCAGTACTATTACAATCTTTCAAAATGTTCTTTGTTAAGAATAAATACATGTAATTCTGACTAATGAATTCCAGAGTACATGAAAAGATTTGAAAGTCTGCAGTACTTACTGAAAACATATGCAAGGAATGTTTTTGGTTTTTTTTGTATTACAGTAGGGTCAAGGCACTATTGTGCATTATGCGTACAAAATGTTTTATTCCAGATATGACATGTTTTGACTGTAACATATCTGTTTTAATAGAATGAATTAAGATACCAAATTCTGGTTAAGTTATACTATATCTTAATCTTAGAGTTGCTTCATCCTGCTCCCTGATAACATTTCACCGTGAGCTTACACATAGCAAAAGGAGATGTCTGATCTGTCTGGATGTGATTCTTATGGAATGGACTAGCAGTCTTATCTAAGCAAGCCCTTTGTATCCATTACAATGGGAGAATTTTTCTTGGAGATAAAGTTATTGTTAATGGTTAAAAGAACTGATAAAAAAATTACTGACATCAATGGAATTATAAGGTTCTTTTGAAATATTTAGGCAAGTGACATTTTAAGGGCAAATGAAGTTTTCTGTGGGCTGTTCTACTTATTTTCATTTTAATCTGTTATAAAACAATACTTTTTATCCACTGAAATGTATATTAAGTCAATTATTGAAATTCTACCCATTTTTGATAGATGTGTATAATAAATTATTGTAAATACTGATTATATTTTTGTGAACAATTCCCCATACTCAATATCGATATCAGTATTAATATCCGTATATTAATATAGTATATTAATAATAAGTATTGCAGACCCAATTGGCAAAAGAAAACTCAGGACTGCATTGGTTGGAAACGTGCAGAAGAGGCCTTCATCCTGCAGTGGATAGACAGTGACTGAGTTGATGATGATGATGATGACAACCTATATATTAGTTTATTCAGACAAGCCTTGTAAAGAGGCCCTAACTTTTTATTCTGTTTATGTACATGAATAATAATCTGTAGCTTACATCATACCACAAGTGGATATCGTGGGAAAAAGTAAAAGACAATAGTTTGGTAGAATATTAAATTTATAATGTTTGTAATTTTGTTTTTTATTTTTATTTGTCTAATGTGTATTATGGGATACAGACACAAATATTTCTGTAATACAGCAACAAACAAATTATCAAAAATGTGATTGGGTTAAAGTAAGACTAAAGAAAAAGAGGAGATAAGATTACAAGTGAGAAATGGCAAAAAGGGACAACATCTTATACAATGGCATTTATCTGAAACCTGTGGTGAAATTACTTTCTGCCTCTTCATAATATACTTCAAAGGTCAAGAGTGAACGGTTTGGTAACCATCTACATCTGTAAACTCTCAGGTCTACATCTACATCAGGTAACCATTTACATCTGTAAACTCTCAGATCAGTGATAGCTTTTTTTTTATCCCTACAGTAACCTCAATGTTGGCAACAGTGTGCTTTTTAAAATACATGTACAATGCTATGCCTAGCTTTTCTGCAAGCATTCAGATTATGAAGACGGAGACAGACAGATTCCCCTGGGGGAAGACCTATCATTTGCTGCCTCCAGGCTTGGTCGCCAGATGGCGTCAGAGAGCAATCCTCTCAGCTACCCTTTATAGAAGGCGGTAATGATTGGTTTGCTCCACAGTC
Organism: Notechis scutatus; assembly: GCF_049901735.1. NCBI lineage: Eukaryota > Metazoa > Chordata > Lepidosauria > Squamata > Elapidae > Notechis > Notechis scutatus. Next base: position 27,339,099 of record NC_142011.1, on the reverse strand, counting down.
AAGCCTGCTGACAGTGGAGAGACATTGGAAGCCTACATTGAAAAAAAAGGAATCCTGCTCCAGAGGCCACTTTTACACCCACAGTGGCGGGGCTCTGACCAGGAGAGAACCAAGGGCCTGAAATTTCTGAATAGATGAGACTTCTGATCTGAGGCCATAGCGCAGCGGATTGCTGCAGGCTTGCAGCAAGGCCATCGGACTGCTTCTGTGGCATCTGACACCTCTCCACATCTCGGCCAACACCTGGCACCCCAAATTCAAAGAGACTTGATGGCCTTTCAGGAACCTTGCTCACCCAGTTCATCCATACAGAGCAGGGAATGGGTCTTAGGAGATGATCAGAAAGAACTAATACTTTCAGAGGATGAAGGGTTGGCCCTTGACCGACCCCCCACCTTCACAGGGCTCTTTCGCCCGGCCCTCTTTAAATTTCTCCTGTATAAGGCCAAAACTACAGCCCACATGGGAGCTCAACTAAGTACATCGGAGTCGGCACTGGGACTACCAGCCCCAAATGAGCTTCTCTTTTCAGAGCCAACCACAGAAAGTGAAGAGATCCCTTCACCTAAATTATTCCTGGACGTGGTCCAATTATCACCTGGCCCAAAAGAAGAGCTCATTTGAATACTTTATGGATAATTTATCTGGAACAAAAGAGAAATGATTACACACAGATGGAAGGTTGATGGAACATTTCTTTATAATTGTAATAATACGACTTTGAGGATTGGTTGAGAAAAAAATGCAAAAAATGTAGCTACATTTCAGTGTAACACTAAATCATGATTTTCTCAAAATGTTTTAGATTTTGACTCCAATTACCCCTATCCAGACTGCCTAGAGATTTTAAATAGAGAACAGTAGCAGAAAATACTTGAAAAGGCCAGCATGCCTACTTTCTTCCTAAAATATATATAGTAGAACGAGAGAAAAAACTGATCTCACTCATCTTTCCTTTCCTTGCACAGTTAAATCTATGGCTTGTTTAGTCTAAAAGGGAATTGTGTATTCATTTGTGAGCCTTCAAATCAAGGTTGACTCCTGCTGACTATCTGGACAGGTCCCTACAGTTGGCAAGGTTTTCAGAAATGATTTGCCCTTGCCTTCCTAAGATTTTAAGAGAGTGACTGGCCCAAGGTCACTCCATTCATGTTGTGCCGAAGGCAGGAATAGAACTCACTGTCTTCCAGTTTCTAGCCTGTCTTAACTACTACACCAGATTCATTCTCAAAAAGGAATTGGGGTCACCTGTAATTAGGTTGAAGAAATGATTTTTTATGTGGTCACAGGAAATGATTAAATAATTCTATGCTAAATTGTGTTCAGTAAAACCTAGTGGAAGATAAATGGGGATCTTGATCCCCTTTTGCATTCTTAACCATATATTCATGCATTCCTGAGTTTATCTTTGTGTAAATATTTTCATAGAATAGGAAAGACTACTTTTTCCATTGTTTTCAAAAGGGAAAATACCAGTTATGAACCAATATTGAAATTAGTACAGGTATATTTTTATTATTTTTATATATTAAATTTATTTTTGTAGTTATATTACAAACTATGTGACTCTCTGTGGCAAAAACAGAAAAAAACGATGTAAAATAACATAGCTCATTAGAATATTCTGTAGTTTTATGGGTGAACAAAACTGTAGATTTCTATAAGTGGTGACTTAGTTCAACAGCCAGATTCTAAACACCTTCCTCAAGGACTATACGGTTGGGACCAACTATGCATCCAGGAAAATTATCGGCACGAAAAAGGTTAGCCACCACTGTTGTAGGTGATTACCAGCACTTTAAATTGTACATGTAAGCCTATTGCACATTGCACCTTTCAGAGTAAAATTGGAGCTGGGAAGAAGTGCCTGCCCACCCACCTGGATTCTCTAGTGCCTGCCTGTGCACCCCTTCTCCTGTGCTCCATATCACCTGCTTGTGGCACCCACCCGCCTGCCTGCCTACTTTTCATAGTCCCTGTCCATGGCACCTGCCCATCTACCTGCGGCTTTTGCCAGCCTATTTGCCTGAGATTCCTGCAGCCTACTTGCCTGGAACTCCCACCTCTTCCCATGTCATGCTCTTTGTGAAATGACTCCGAGTCTCAGAGTTGCAGTGACCGCCAGAATCACTGGGATTGCCATCACTCAGCAATATGGTCATGTGATATTACACTTCATGATTTCATTGTTTAGCATACCCAATCACAACAGGGATATTTAAATTGACTTAAAGTGTGTTTTACCTACATTTTGTAAAAAGAACTTTCAGAAAAGTGGTTTTGGGTAACAAAGGAAACAGTTCTTCCAATTCTTAAAAGGTGTTTATTTTAATTATTAAAAAACTTAAAGCAAATATTCTTCTACAGACACTAGAAAATTAACTTTAATCATCTGTGAGATATAAATGTATTTCATTACTCTCTGGTTAACATCCTATAGATGTTCATTGAAAAGTTAAATCCTAATGTTTTGCTGGGATTTCTTCTCTGGAAAATGTATAAAATTACCTTCTAATTACAGACTTATCTTAGCAAAGCCTGTAGCTAAGCATGTAATATAAAAATTAAATGATTGCTTATTCTTTTCATATCTGTCCACCTCATTTTACTCTGTAAATCTTATATGGTTCAATTGCAATAATAAAAATAAATCCTAGATTTTTATCTTGTGCTCTGAAGATTACTATGTAATTACATTCCTTGTTTATTAATTCAGATATGGGGATGGAGTGGAGGTGCTAGTATATTTAGGAAACCAAGCAAAGTAACATGGCTTAGTGAAAACAAATTTGCTGCATTAACAAGTTAAAAAAAAAAGTCACGTTGAACACCACTACTTCCTTGCGTTTTCTTATGCTTCCTTATGGCTAAAGTAACTGTATTAGAAGTTACTCTGCAACAGTATGAACACAAATGATCTAGGCTTCCCTATTTCACCATACTTTATTGAGTGGTAATTCCAGAACAAGTTTCCTCTGAAGTGTTTTGATTCATGGGAAAAATCAACCAGTCAGCTGAGTGGCTGCCAGCAATTCCCTCAGGTGTAGATGTTGCTAGGCAGAGGCTTGACCCCTCCCCTCAGGAGCTGCAAAGTGCTCACCGCCCCTTTGGCAGCTGCCAAGCCTCCTTCCACTGTGCTTCCTCCTCGCCAGAAGCGCTCACATGCCCAGCGGGAGGGAGGAGGCTTGGCGATTGCCAGAGGGGGAGGCAGGAGGCAACACCAGTTCAGAGATTCCTTCCCCCCCACGCCCTTGCAGGCCAGGGAACACCTGGGAAGGGCTCCAATGCCATGAACTCCCATGCGCATCAGTCCATCTGCCACCAGTATCACCCTTGTTGCCCCATCACCCCACCAGCCATCTGGTCTTCGGTACGTGGCTCTTCGGCCTCAGGACACCAGTTCAGAGGTTCCTTCCCCCCACCCCTAGGGACAGAGAGAGGGAGAGAGAGAGAGAGAGAGAGAGAGAGAGAAAAAGAAGGGGGCAGGGAAAGAAAGATGTGTTTTGTTTTCTATGAGAAACAGGCAGCCAAGCTAAGTGCCTGAAGGACCCAATCCCCTCAGTTGGGAGTCCAGGCCCTTCAGTGAGTGGCGCGCTGGATTCTTATTAATGGTCCATTAAAATTATGAGTTTTGTGGTCTCTGAGGTCCAAAAGATTGGTGACCCCTGTTCCAAAAGACCCTTGAAGATCTTGAGGGCCCTTTGGAAAATCAAAAGCGATGAAGCCAGCTTCATTTCTGCCACCTAGAATCTACCAAATGTAGCTCTCTAGCCGATGAAACCCATAGCATGTTTTCTCTACTATTTCTGGTGGGACAGGCAGATATAATTGATGAGAAGGAGTTCCTCAGATAACTTGATCCCATGCTATGTAGGATTTTAAAACTCAAAACCAGCATCTTGAATTGACCTGGAAACAGACTGGTAAGCAATGCAGCCTCTTCTCCCTATGCAGAAGAAAAAATGCTGATTTACACACTACTAGGTATAGCCAGAATGAAAGAGACAGTTGTGTCACAGTTGAAGATTGGACAAGGCATCTCTAAGTTCCGAGCTATTGTTGATTTTATAGATTAAGGACTGTGCTTTAATTGTACCCAGAACTGAATTGGGAACCAGTGCACGACCCTTGGTGTTACAGGTTCCCAGTTTATACATGAGGGGCTGCATTTTGGACAAGTTTTAATTTCTAGCCTTTTAAGGCACACTTACATAAATCACATTGCAAGATATAAGTTACTGTAGCTAGGATGTCCTGGATCAGATAAGGCCAAAAATTACATACCATAGTTAGGCAAAGACGCTCAACTTACCACAGAGTCTACCTGCTTTAAGCAGGAGCGAAGAATGTTAAAGGGCTTCCAAATTGTAATCACAGGGCTTCTTGAGAGACAAATCTGGTGTCAGTGAAAAAAAACCTGATGTGCAACTAGCAATTCTGTTTAAATTTACTTTTGTTTAAATTTGCTTTTGTTTAAATTTACCAATGTCTAGCCACCAAGACAACATGGATAGCATGAGTCTCAGAACCTGGGGATATGTATAAAGTATAATTAGCATCATAGCAATTTAACTGCTTTATTTCTCTGTTTTATTTCTTAATTCCATTCTTTGCTGTTCTGTTCACAGATTCGCACAAACATAAAGATAAACACAAAGACCGAGAACATCGACACAAAGAGCACAAGAAGGATAAAGACAGAGAAAAATCCAAGTACAGTAATAGGTAAGGCCAGGTATTTTTATGATCTGAATGTGCAAAATCTCAACTTTCAAAATCTTGAATAAATTTGGATTATTTCAATCTGCTCGTTACTACAGAGATGAATTTGGACAGTTTGTCAATGTTTAGTTCATCATTTATTAATGTTCTGATTATTTTAAAGGGCTTGATTCTTTCGGGTTGATTTAACCTGTTAAAGACCCCTGTTGGTAGGCAAGTTATACTTGATCCGATATAGTCTTGGAGAGTAAAATAATTACATGTTCTATAGTAATAAAACCCTGTTTCTGTGTTCTGTTTGCCATAGTAAATATCAAATGGAAAGCCTGTACACATGAAATGATAGTATAAAATGATTCATACCAACACAGTGTATCTTGAAGGAAGTCATCTTGACAGATCTGTGATACTGCTACATATTTATACAGTTTTATTAAAAAATGACCATTTAAAATGTTACGCATAATTGATCTGGTCACATCATAAAATGATATTGAAATAAGAAATCCTTAAGGCTACAAAAATACATTTTAATATGATTTTTAATTAATTTTTAAAAGATGATAAAAACTAATATAATGTAAGAAAGAAAAAGAAGGCAAACTGTAAAAGTAAAGAAATTTTTTTGGAAAAAAAAATAGAAAAGAAAAAAAAGATGCAAAGAAGAGACTTCAATATTCACAACGGTTATAAATGCAATTATATTTTAACCTCTCTAAAGTTGCATCATAGTACCTTTCTTTCTATAACTTCTGACTCCAATTTTAGTGTAAAATTTGCAAAGATGCAGTCAATCCTTGTTTACTGACTGCAATTGGGACTGGCAATTCTGTTGCCGGCAGGACACTGTTAAATGCAACACCATGTGACTCCACCAACTGATGACATCAGTTCTGGCTGCAGTTAAGCAACTCAGCATGGGTTGTTAAGCACAGTGTCACATGATTGTAACTTGCAACTTTCTGACAATTTCCCCATTGACATGCTTGCTGCAAGCTGGTGGTGAAGATCACAAATGACAATCACATGACTGCAGAACACTGTAATTATCATAAATACAAGCCAGTTGCCAAGTGCTGAATCATGATTGTATGTTTGTGACTGCAGGGATCCTGTGATGGTTGCAACTTTGAAGATCGGTCATATTGTAAGCTTGAATGGTCATTGAATGATGAGTAGTTGATAAGCGAGGACTACCTGTACTTGATTTTGGTCTCTAGACCAGGGCTGTCAAACTTGGGCTGGATGCGTCACACGCTGGCCACGCCCAGTTTAGTGAAAGGGGGGGGGAAATCCTGATACATGATGCCCCTGCTCTAGACATTATGTGGTTAAAATTGAGTGGATTTTGAAGTTTGCAATATTGTTAGATTATTTGGGCCACTAAAGATATATTATATTGCTAATATATATTGGACACTCTTACATTGGACACCTCTATCAATCATACGTAATTAGACTTTAGGATTGGTCAACTGTTCAATGTTTTATGTTTATGAAAAAGGAAATTTCAGAATATAGTTGGAAAGAACCTGAATGATAATTAGGCTTAAAAGTAAGCCGTATAGCCTTCATGGCATTCTCGATTTGTTTTCATTTTTAAATCACAATTTGAAAAGAAATTACCGTATTTATCGGCGTATAACACGCACAGGCGTATAACACGCATCTTCATTTTAAGAGGGAAATTTCAGGAAAAAAATTTAAATTTCTAAATAAAAACTTTGAAGCACCGCCCGGCCTCCGCTTGCCCTCCGCTCGCACCGCCCGGCCTCCGCTCGCACCGCCCGGCCTCCGCTTGCCCTCCGCTCGCACCGCCCGGCCTCCGCTCGCACCGCCCGGCCTCCGCTTGCCCTCCGCTCGCACCGCCCGGCCTCCGCTTGCCCTCTGCTCGCACCGCCCGGCCTCTGCTCGCACCGCCCGGCCTCCGCTTGCCCTCCGCTCGCACCGCCCGGCCTCCGCTTGCCCTCCGCTCGCACCGCCCGGCCTCCGCTCGCACCGCCCGGCCTCCGCTTGCCCTCCGCTCGCACCGCCCGGCCTCCGCTTGCCCTCTGCTCGCACCGCCCGGCCTCCGCTCGCACCGCCCGGCCTCCGCTTGCCCTCCGCTCGCACCGCCCGGCCTCCGCTTGCCCTCTGCTCGCACCGCCCGGCCTCCGCTGGCTTCTTAACATTATATCGGCGTATAACACGCATACATCATTTGCCCCCTATTTTCAGGGGGAAAAAAGTGCGTGTTATACGCCAATAAATACGGTATATCTTTGGCAAAGGGATTATCTTTAAAGCTCAATAGAAATAAATACTTTTGAAAGAAATACCTATATGTCCATTTATAAATTGAGGGAGGGAGTGTTAGATTTTTATTAAAGAATAAATTATGAAAATAAATAACTCAGAGTACTTACCTTCCTGTGAATCAACACATATTGCCTATTGGAATAGAAATGTGAGAATCTTTAGCTTTCATTTTTATTTAAATTGCATGCTTTCATAAATCAGAAGGGGAACATAGCTTACTGACTCGTGCCCTCCACTGTTGCATTTATTTTAGAATATCATAGTAAGACTTCTGTTAAAAACTACAAAAGCAAAATTTGTCTTTCATAGATTAGAAACTAGCTGAATGTTCTTAATATAGTTTAGTTATTAAAAAAAAGTTAGATAATACAGTATTTCCTCACAGTCAATATTTTTTATGTAATGCTTTAAATCACCTGATATTTTAATTGGGTTTTCCCAAAAAAAATATTGCTTAGCATTTGCTTTGATTGTGAGTAATTGAATATTTGTTGGAATCAAGCTAATCATTGTTTTAAAAGGAGATACCTCAAAAGGAGGCAATCTTTTTAAAATACAAGTTTGTCTTTGCTTACCATGTTTCTGCTTTCTCCATCAGGCCATAATATATTAATATAAGTGACTGATAACAGCTGAGCGTTATAAAACATTTTTTTCTCTTCTGTGAAATTTACTTTTGGGCAGACTTGGCCTTTTCTGGATTTTAATTCAACCATTATTTTTCCATGGCTTGGAAAGCAGAGTAACTATGAATTGGGATGGCACTTACTAGGTTTTTCTTTGTTTGTCTTCTCTATAAGCATAATTTTGTACATATTGAACATATGCTACTAAAATTATGTATGAAAGATAAAAAATAAAAAAGGAAAAATAAAAAGCTGCAGAAGTATAAAGTATCCTAAAAGCGTCAGTAGGATTTAAGTAGCATCTAAGCAACTTTAAAAATTAGTGGGAAAATTCTATTTTGGAGGGGGGGAGGATTCAGTAAAATAGTTGCTGAGAGATTTCCTTTGGAGAAAGACTGGGGTGCCTTTACTTTCTCTGCACACATTTGCTGGGTTTCCCTGGAGAGTAATTAAACAAATAAAAATGTGTTGCTGAAATGTTTGTGCCTCTACTTTTCTTTAAAGAGAAAGTATTGAATAATGTAAAGAAACTGAGTCACTCATGTAGTGTTATAATTGCATTGTTTTCTTTAAGTTTATATGTTCCTCGCTGGGATTACACCATTGAGAATTCCAATTAGTGTTGTATTGAAGATCATTTGAATTGAGATACATTAAACAAAGCACACATATGCCTGCAATTATGTCAGAGAAATGAAGTTACTTGTGAATTTTATTGATTTCTCTTAATCAGACTGACTTTACTATTGCTAGAAAAGAAATAGAAAGTTTTAAGTTAATGACAACTAGTATTCCTTTCTTTATCAATACAATCATTGCAATAATTTTTTGAAAGCTTGACTTCAGATGCTGATAATGGATGCTGATAATGTGTTATTTTTTCAGTTGCCTCTCTGACTGAAACTATTCTTAAACCTTACAGTGAACACAAAGAGTTTTCTGAGAAGAAACACAAAGAGAAGGAGAAAACCAAACATAAAGATGGTAGTTCAGAAAAACATGACAGACACAAAGACAAACACAAAGATAGAGAGAAGGAGAAGCGAAAGGAAGAAAAGGTACAGTACTATGATGGATATATTACTTCTTTGGATTGTACTTTTGTCAGGGATAAAGCCACACTCTGCTTTCAGGTTCTAAGTATCTGATCTGCAGCTCTTAATGCCAAGGAAAAAATAAGAGGAAATTAAAATTTTTGTACAAGATCATTGTTTGTTTAAAATGTCAAAAATGGGGAAAAAGAAAATAAATATAATTATGATAATACATTGTCAAAGAAAAGAAAATACATAGAAAATACTTTTTAAAAAGGTGAAAAAATGGAACAAAGAAAAATTATACAGTAAATTAACAGTAAAATTATACAGTAAATTAACAGTAAAATTGCAATTCTATTTGTACTTACCTAATGCGATTATTCAAGTACATCTGTATTTTTAGTAGAATCATATATCTACCATGCTTATTTTACCTGCTGCATTTTGTATAAATAAGCCCCATGTTTCATTACATTTCTCCATACAAAGTCTACATCAATAGGCTATCTGCTCATAATTGGCAAGTGCAATTAAATATTCAATCCATTAAGTGAAAGGGACCAAACATTTACCTTTCCCGATACTGCAGTATTTGTAATTTGGCCATAATAGTAAGGCCATGGAGAATTCAAATATATTATTCAGTTGTCAAATTCCAAGTGCTACATATGTAGTTCAAGAGAATATTTTTGTTTGAAAATTTTAATTTTCATCTCACAATTACAATAATGTCATCCACTACTTTCACAGCTTAGTAAGCTTAGAACATTGATAAAAAGTGTTTTATTGTCACAAACCTAAGGCGTTAAAAATAAAAACAAACTTTTATATTGTATTTGAGTGCCTTAAATTTATAAAAATAAATGCCATAGAAAAGATGCAATGTTTGGGATTAGTCTCACAGATAGAAAAGTTTCTCAGAATGTGAAGATACAAAAGCTTCTGGTGCAAGGTGTTTTGTCAGTCCCATGGGGAGAAAATCGGATGTCATTTTTTAAAAGCATAATGACCCAGTTCTCACTTATGTCTTTTAGAGTAAATCATCTGGTGAAATGAAAATAAAGAAAGAAAAAGAAAATGGCTTCTCCAGGTAAGCAAGTAACAACTTTGCATAAACATGCTTTCTAATTTTTGTTCTTGTCTAAAAAGAATGAAATACATTTCAACAAGAAATCCTGGTCTATATTATCTGCAAATTAGCACAGTGTTTCACATCAGGTAATAGGCACACCTCTACTAGTATGTTAAATTGGATATATCCTATTATATCCTGGATCAGGGCACGAGAAAGCAGAAAGATGACAGAGGATCAATGAAAGGACTTGTTCTAAAAAATATTGAAACAGTGTATCAGATTACCTGAGCTCTGTGCAACTTGCCCAAGCTCCTGCCTACTCAGCAGTTTGAAAACATGCAAATGCAAGTGGATTAATACATGTCATTTCAGTGGGAAGGTAACATTGTTCTGTGTGCCTTTGGTATATAGCCATGTTAGCCACATGATCACGGAAATTCTCTTCAGACAACACTGGCTCAACCCAAAAAAAACAGATAAGCACCATGCGCTAGAGTCAAACATGACTCACAGGGAAACATTTACCTTTTGTTTATGCTCAGAGGCTTATGTTTTATTGTTGAGGGGTTTTATTCTCTTGTTCCTTGTCATGAAATTCTTACAGGACTTTGTTTCCATTTTAACATTGAATATTGGAAGTGCTTCATTCCAGAGTAGATAGGAATGCAACGACAATGAGTCAGTTCTTGTTGGCAGGTAGAATTAGTGAGCAAGGTCAGATTCCAGATGATGATTTAACTATTATTTTTTGTAAATGTGTTCCTTCCACATATAGCCCACCACGTATAAAGGAAGAAATAGACGATGATGGCTATTTTAAAGAAGATTACAAGAGACCCCGAGAGGATGATGAGTGAGTGTTAAATTCAGCTGTCTTCCCAGTTCTGAATCTTGATCACTGAGCTGATTAGCTATATCTCTTAATAAGATCAGAACACAAATTTATATCTGGTCTAAAATTCCGAATATTTTCCAGTTGTTGCATTATCATATTATTTTGTAGACGTTCTCTAAAATAAAGTTGATCGATATAAGGAGCAGTGAGGGGCAGTATCTGAATCAAGCACTAAAGCGTGAAACTATGCTATTTCACAGATGTAGCATAGATAATTCATATTTATTGTCAGATGCTGGGATAATTTCTATAATCTTGAAAATGACCTTTAAAACAACCAATTATTAAACCAACAGTTTAATGACAACCTTATTTTAAGAATGTTTACTTCTCAGAGCTGTTTGCTGAGATGGACAGCCATACAAATTGAAAGAAGATAGATGGATGATTGGACAGGCAGACAGACAAAAAATAACCTTTTGAAATGGAGGCAGGGTAATTTTTTCAAGCACTAATATTCAAATAGAACTGATGGAGAAATGAATTATTTGCAATTATTTTGCAATTTCAGTATTGACTACAAGCCTAAGAAGATTAAAACTGAAGATGTAAAAAAATCAAAAAAACGAAAACAGGAAGATGAAGAGGTATTTTTTACATTTTATTTTACCTTATGGACTGCCAACAATTTATGACAGCGGATCAGTGTTAATCCCAACATAAATTTAAATTTTGGCTTATATATATACTGTGTTTCTCAGAAAACATGATCCACCCCAATAATAAGCCTAATCCTAATTTTTGGGGGGTGGGCCTAATATTACCCCTACCCCGAAAATAAGCCCGGGGATGGGCATGGCCAGCACAAGTGGCAGTGGGGGCTGGGGGGCAAGTGTCCGGCTGCAGAGGGGCAAGTCATTCTGTGCTGAAGCAGAGGCATTCCAAGCCATTCGGAATGGAGCCTTCTGTGTTGCAATCCTGGGATACACTGAAGGCTCGGAGTGGAGCCGTTTTTGTGAAAGGCAGGAAAATGGGAAGGGAAATTTTCCTGCCTGTTATCCATTCCTCTTAGAGCAGGACCCTGCAAGGCTTGTTGTGGCGTTGCACTCATGAATGGCAGCACCTCCGTGAGCTTCACACCGGTGCAGCTGGCATCCTTCCGTGAGTAGCTGTGCCAGTGTATCCAAACTCGCGGCGGTGCTGCCGCTTGCAAACACAACGGCACAGCAATCCTTGCAGGGTCCTGTTCGAAGAGGCTGCGCCGATGTGATGAACCTCATAGCAATGCCACCGCTCGCACGCACAACGGCACAGCAATCCTTGCAGGGTCCTGGAATATGCTGAAGGTTCGGAGTGGAACCATTTTTGCGAAAGGCACGAAAATGTGGAGGGAGAAGGAGCTTGAGGAATGGATGTCAGGCAGGAAAATTCCTCTCCCCATTTTCCTGCCTTTTGTGAAAAAGGCTCTACTCTGAGCCTTCAGCGTATCCCATGACACTGCAAGGCTTGTTGTGGCATTGTGCATGCAAGTGGCGGCACAGCAATCCTTGCAGGGTCCTGCTTGAAGAGGCTACGCCAATGTGACGAACCTCACAGCCGCCACTCGCACGCACACTACAAAAAGCCTTGCAGGGTCCTGGGATATGCTGAAGGCTCGGAATGGAGCCGTTTTTGCAAAAGGCAGGAAAATAGGGAGGAGAGGGAGCTTGAATAGATGACAGGCAGGAAAATCCCCCCTCCCCATTTTCTTCCCGTTTGCCAAAAAACCCTCCATTCCAAACGCTGAAGTTTTGGAATTGAGGCTTTTTGGTGAACAGGGAGGAAAATGGGGAGGTCTGCCATTCTTCCCTCAGTCTGGGCTAAACTTGTGAAATAGCTCCTTTTAGCTGCTACAGAAGCGACCTGGTAGAGAGGCATGGGTGCGCATGGGGCGCTTTCAGCTGCTAAAGAAGGGGCCCATTGGAGAGGCAAGGCACATGGGGCATTCCTTCGGATAGAAGCAGCCCAATGGCTGGGCGAGGCACGTGGGGGGGAAATTAAGACACCCCTCGAAAAGACAGCCTAGCTGTTTTTTTTCGGGGGTCTAAAAAAAGGCCCTGTCTTATTTTCTAAGAAACACAGTAGTAACCCTATATTTAGCTTGAATTATGGATGTAATTAAATTTGTAGATGATACGATATGAATATAGCATATTTACTTCAAAATACACTTTCTCTTTTATTTATACGTGTAGCATATAGCGGGGTGGGATTCTACCAGTTCTGCAAAACATAAATCACTGAACCGGTAGTTACACCGGTCAGATCCCACCCCTGGCATATAGGGCTTACAGAAAATCAAATTTTAATTTGAACAGTGTTGATAATTTTGCTTGGACCTATTATATCCACTTAAAAATAACTGTTCATAATCTTTATATATTAATTTTGATGAAACTTTCTCATAATCCCAGTGTATAAAACAGCTAAAATACTTGCATGCTAAACTTGCTTTTCTATTAAGAATATTTTAAATGGATTCCATTTTACACTAATTTTTAAAATGTAAAAGAATCTTGTATTACTATGGTACATTTTCATTTATCTCTTTAGGAGAGTAAACCGAAGAAAATAAAAAGCAAAGATAAGAAGCCTCCAGAAGGAGAAATGAAAAAGAAAAAAACAAAAAAAGAAGAGGAGCAGAAATGGAAATGGTAATACCTACATACATTTGTATATACATGTCCATCAAATGTCTTTCATATTAATCAACATTATGAACAGCATAGAAAAGAAGTAAGAAATAATAAACAAAACAAGTGGCATGAGACCTAGCAAAAGGAAAGGAAATATAGCTAACTTTCTTTTATACCATGTACCTTACATTTCTATCCTTTGCAAACTATCTTTGTTTCAAATAACATAGTTAAAACCAGTTTGTCTGCATTTAGGTTACTCCTAGGTACCTTTACCAGTATAAAGTAACCAAATAAATATGTCATCAGATATTCAGGGAACTCTCTCAGGAACATGGGAGAGACTCATTGGCCAAGTGGCTGGACCTAGGATTCAAGTGACTACAACACTGCTCTTGCTTCTCCTAATATGTACAGTGAGTTTTTGGGGTCAAGAGCACATATCTTGATAACTCAAAACATTGTCATTTTCTCCCTCCTTCTGTCTTGTCTTTTGAAGGTGCAAAGCTATTCTGCTTCCCTTTCATCCTCTGTCTTCCTTTCATAGGGTTAGGGTTATTCATCTTTGTTTTTCATCTTTAAGGCTTTGAGCTCATTAATGGCCTTCTCTAAAGAGCCTGTTATTAGCCTCAATCCCAGTTTTGAAGTTTGAAGAACTAGAAGCTGTCTCAGTGAGAGGAAATCAGTGTGTTATTCCCCACTATTTTATGAAACCCCTTTATTTCTGATTTGCAGAATGTTAGCCTTTAAAACAATACAATCAGCCCAGTGGTGGTATTCACATGTGTGTTTTGTAGTGGTTGTTTTTGTCTGTCTGAAGCTAATGTATAGTAATTTTGAATGCCATTATTTAACAGATGCTTGGGATATATACATTTGTAGATGTGAAATAAGCAGTATCTTAGTTCACCTTTCTAGAGCTGTGGCTTTTTCTTGAGTTTTGTGACCATTATCCTATCCTGTATCATAACTGCTATATATTGCTGAAATACAGACATTATTAACAGTGCTGCAATTGTTCATATTTTCTGCCTGCTAGTGTGCTCTATGCAGTAGTTAATTTTAGTGCAGAGTGTTTGTTTCTGGTGCACTTGTTAGTCTGGGCTTTCCTAGTTACATCAACACACTTAAGGCTGTTTCACATAGTGTGCTTTTTGCAAGCAAAATGCCCAGTCCTCGAAAATATATCACCAAATTCCAGTGGCAAACAACTGAGAAACGACAGGATTTTTTTTGTGGGCAGGGGAGAGGGATTGGAAGACAACAGAATAAAAATGTTCTTTCTAGCATCACAACTAATGAAAAAATGAACTTCTCACCAAATCAAAAACACCTGAGACTTTCTAAGTATTCCCACCTACTTCATTGATATAAATAGTGTTGCTTGTTTCCCCCAAATAAAAATCATTTAAAGAAATGCATCTCCTGGCTTGCACACTATGATCTGGCCAAAATAAAGGCCTTTACACACTATTTATTTCAGAGGGCAACTCCCCCACCAAGATGTAGTTCTCTGCCTCATGTTTTGCTATTAACATTTTAATGATATTTGAAATCTGTTTCTGTAATAAACCATGAGACAATGGGCACCTGAATATACACTTGTTAAACATTTAGAGCTTCCTATAGCCTAGGTGAAGGCATTCACATATATAAGATATTCTGAAATTTTACTCTGGTCCTATTGGGTAGATGTTGGTACTAGATAAATTAATGTTTATTAACAGAATTCTAACAAGGGCTCATTTTAAAAAAAATTGTGCATTACTTTTATACATGTTCTAATGTGATCTAAAAATTGATTCTCAGTTTCTTGGCATATAAATTCAGAAACCTGGTCTTGGTTGTTGTTTTTTTAAAAAAAACAAGTTTTATTAATTCTTCAAGACATACAATACATAAATACACACAAACACAAAACATAAAAGCATAAAAAATCTCTTTTCTGAAAGTTGCTTATAACTCTTGGTACAGACACAAATTCAAATTCATATTCCTTTTATATACCATTTCATATCTTATTAACATTTTCAATTTTCTATATAACTTCTCTCTTTTAAATTTTCTCAATTTTATTTTATTTATCTCCTCTCAATTCAGATCATAGTATTTATTATTCTTTGTCTGTTCTATTTCCAGCCATCCATTTATTTTTCTTCTTTAAAAAAGAAAACTTCTCCTGTACACTATATGGAGTATGATGCCTTTATCTCTCTCCCCTATATTTATAATACTTAATATAAAACACATAACTTACATTGGGATTCTGTCTGGTACATTCTAAAATTATACTATGTTATCGAAAATGATACAAATCTATTCATTAGTATTGATATTCATTTATATCTTGAACATTTAACACATTACTTTTCAATTAAATCACATACTTTTATGGGAGCCCTATTTTCCATAGTTATTCCCCCCCCCCCCCACATCACATATTATAGCTCATTATTTCATTACGATGTTCCTCCTTCTTCTACTTCAAATCTCTCATTTCACAAAAAATTTCGCTAATATACCATAGTCTGATCATTAATATTAACAATCATTTATATCTTAAACATTTTATCCATTTCAATTAAATATGCCTTTATGGGAACAGTTATGCTTTCCAAAAATTATTAACCCCCCCCCAGATCACAATCTTAAATCATATTTCATTGCAGTACTCCTTTTTTCTTAACAAAAATTTCACTAGTTTATGTTAAATATTTTATCACATTTTAAATTACATATTATTTCCAATTTTCTATGGTTATTTCTAAATACAAATATAAAAATACAGTCTTATGTACCTTTCTAGAATCCCTTTATCAATAAAGTTTATCCATTATCTCTAAAAAACTTTTGCTTCTTAACTTCTTGCTCCCCACCATTAGGGCTTCTCATCCCTTCCTTTCTCCCTTGCTTCTTCTTCTCCTTGTCCTCTTTAACCCCTTGTCTCTCCACCTCCCTTTTATTCTGTTTTCCCCCTTTCTGTTGTTTCCTAACATAATGTCCCTTTTTCACCTTATTCTTCTCTTTTTGGGTTGTTTTTCCAGATATTAAAGTCCTCTTTTCCTTTTTCTCTTTCTTTTTCCCTTCTCCAACCAAAGTCATTTGTTCATCAAAGATGGCTTCTTCTTTGTCCCCTTCATCCTGTTGTTCATTCTGCTTCACATAAGTATAAACCGCCATTTCTAAAAATTGAAAAATAGTGCCAAGACCATCTTTCCCTTGTTTTTCTTTTTCATATTTTTGATATACAAGTTTCAATCCATCCACAAGTGATGCCATTGTGTAGAGAAAAAGTTTTTCCAGACAACCACCCAGATGTTTTAATCAGAAATAATTCTCAAAAGTTCCAAAGTCACCAAACAATCCAAACAGGCTGTTTCTTTTAAATACCTTCTTCTTCTTCACTTTCTCTTTCTGGAGTTAAAGTTTAATCACAAAGTTCCCTTTCAAATATATTTTTTGGAAGACTTATTGATGTTTAGTAACTCTTTAAAATTCTAGGCAATCTTCTCCTTATTTTCAAATTTTGCTCCAATTTTTTTCCCTCTCCCTTCCCACTCACAGCTAAAAGGATTTTTTCCCTCCGCTGTCACTTTAGGAAGGAGAGTGGAACAAAGAAAAAACTTTCCCTTTTAAAATATTCGCAGCTTGTAACTCTCACTAGAGACAATGCATACTTAGCAGCCTTCAAGATTCCAGGTCACTTTCTCTTGTCTTGTCCCGGTTAGAAGCAACTTTCACTATTCTTCCGACTTTCTCCCTCCTGCACCTGCTTGTCCGGCTGCAGATTTCTTCGTGGCGGCCATTGCTGACCGCCGTTCCTCCGCCTCGGGAAAAGGGGTTTAGCCGGCTGGGGAGGGGTCTGCGACACCCCCAAACCCCTTTCCGGATCCCCTGTCTTCAGCTGCCTCTACGGGGCAGCTTTATCCCCCAGATCCAAACGGATCGTGGGAACCTTGGCGGCGAACGCAGCAGGGATCGCGTGGTGTCGCGAATCCCTGCCGCCGCCGAAACCTTGCAAACTGGAAGTCCCTGGTCTTGGTTTTGAAATTCCTTGGTCAGGCATCAAAGTATGTAACACACACCCCTACCCATTTTATATATTTTTCAAAAAATGGTAATTTGTAGTAATTCATCAGATGTTTCCTGAGATGTTTCACTTTACATTTTAATGCAGAAGTATAGTAAATGTATATTAATATGAATTATGTTACTGATAGGTTTTTAAGTGCTATTTTATGTAACTTAGGAGTATTAGCAAGAATAAATTCAGCTTTCTTCTGTTATCCTCATTTACCTGTTTTGTGCCTTTGTATAGTAGAGGTCATTGATTTATTGCCTATTATCTTTAAAATTCTTTATTTTATAAAATATCTTGACTAATTTTAACATTTTTACAGAAAAAAAAGTTAATGATGTGACATAAAGGCAAATCAAGAAATTATCAGTGAAGAACATTATCTATTATAAAGATAAAGATAAGTTTTTAGGCACAACAGAACAATGAAAGACTGATTGAATTGACCAATTTAGACAATTCAGTTGGAATGCCATGATACTGCTTTGTACATTCTGGGTTTACGTGCAGTAGCTGAATGGATACTAGCCCTACTTATTTCATCGCTTCTTCTGTTTTAAAGGTGGGAAGAAGAACGCTATCCTGAAGGTATTAAATGGAAATTCTTGGAGCACAAGGGTCCTGTGTTTGCTCCTGCATATGAACCGTTGCCTGAAAATGTCAAATTCTACTATGATGGTAAGTTATAAAAACTGGTGCTTTGTACAAGAGCAGAATTAACAGCTGTTTAGTATCCTAAAGCTATGAGTTTTCATGGGCAGAAATGGTAATAGTTTTGCTTGCAACTGATCAGTATTTATCTGGATTTTATACTAGTAAGGAAAGGGACCAAAATTGCATTATAGGTTGTGTTGTTTTGGGGCTAATATAGGTGCATTACAGAAGAAAACATAGATACCAGGATTTTAAGTTCTATCATGCTCATTATATACTTCAGCCAAATTGGTGGCACGGTGGTTAAAGTGCAGTATTGCAGGCAAACTCTCCACAGCCTGGAGTTTGATCCTGATGGGGCTCAAGGTTGACTCATCCTTCCATCCTTCCGAGGTTGGTAAAATGAGAACCCAGATTGCTGGAGGCAGTATGCCAAATAATGCTTCTGTATTGTAAACCACTCAGAGAGTGCTATAAAGCACTATAAGATGGTATATAAGCCTAAAATATTAATGTTATTTTATTACTATTGTTAAATTAGTTTATACATCAAGTTACTGTGGATAGGGAGGAAAGAAATAGTTGAATGTCTTGCATTTTCTTTTACTTTCCATGTACTTCATTAAATCATTTTTATTGTAGCTTCTAACATACATTGCTGCTTCTGAAACTGTCAGCATTGTAGTAAATCTTTTAGCTGTTTTTAATCACAACTTACTGTTATGGATACATTACAATAATGTGCTCTTGCTGCATTATAAAGCCCCCACTCCCAATCATTGTTGAATTAAGAGTCAATCCCACCTCTCCCTCACGCAACCTGTTCCTCCCTCGCCATCTTTTAACTATATTTTACCTTGATTGGGATTTTTATTTTTATTCTTTTAATGATATTTATGTGTTAAGATTTTAATGTTTTAGTGCTGGAAACCGCCTAGAGTCATTTGCTATAAGATGGGCAACAAATAAATCCAATAAATAAATATTTTGTTAATAATTAAAGTGCAAGGGTTTTCCCCCCCCAAAATATACTTCATTTAATCTATAGACTGATAAAAAGGTATTTAATAAATTCTCATTTGATTTGAAGAATTGTCATTCATTTGCTGTTTCTTTATATGCTGAAAAGGAGTTTTAAAGTTGTGCTTTCTGTGTGTAGGCCCTAGCAAATATTATGGAATCATGACAAATATACTAGCATACAACAGTAGTATGCTAATCAAAGCCTTTTCCAGCTGATTGTTCAGTGACATAATCTACCCATTTGTGTGCTCATTCTGCTTCTGCAAGTGGGATATAGATGACAGCTGTTAAATAAATTAATTTACTAAAAAGGGAAGCTTGTATTGGAGTTGCTTATATGCAGAGGCATTCTGTGTTAGCTGAAAACGGAGTAAGTTGCTTTTCTGGAAATGTTTATATTGCCAAACCTTGTATGAGGTATTGTGGTCTTCTAGACCAGGGGTCTCCAGCCTTGGCAACTTTAAGACTTGTGGACTTCGACTCCCAGAATTCCTCAGCCAGCTAAGGACAGGCTGAGATGTTGGCTTCAATTTGACTGTCAAGGCATAGTTGGCTGAGGAATTCTGGGAGTTGAAGTCCACAAGTCTTAAAGTTGCCAAGGTTGAAGACCCCTGTTCTAGACAAATCCATATGAAGATGCTAAATCCAGGAGGGTGTTGTTTGCCCAATACACTAACTACTGCCCACTTTTTCCCCTCAATATTTGAGATACGAGAATCTCTATTTAGGGTCTATAAATCCTTTCTTCTTCTGTTGCTTAAGGGGAATCTGAAAGTTGCAACTGCTTCATGGGCAAGGTAGTGTTTTACCTGTATCCTGTTGTAGTCCATGGGCAAAGCTTTTGACTGTTCTTTATAGACGTGTTCAATATTGTTATTGGAGGTGAAAGCTGGGGACAGTATTCTTATACACACAGAAATACATTTTCAACCAAAGATCAAATTATATTATAGAAAAATGGATGTGTTTAATGCCTGTAATTTGGTTTGTTACTCTTGAGATTGTAAACAATATTTTTAAACTTCAAATTAACACTGTTCTTCTTGAAGGCATGTTAATTATGGAGCCCTGGTTTGGTTTGATTTGGCATTTGTTTTTCTAGCAGTTATATTATTTTATGTGTTGCTTTTTTATTTGTAAAAAAGCAACACAAAAAATTTGTATTTGGAGTTGTTTAGGAATTAGATGGTCTAAAAATAAAACAATGGGTAGAGGTTGATAGACAGATAAGTAAGATTATTGAATGACATTTTGATCAAACGTGAAAACTCTTAGCTGCTTCCCCTAGTATGACTAATATTCTTAAAACTCACAGAGGAAATTCTTCCTTCCTCTTGCCAAACATACTCAAGAGGATTTAATGTTTGTTTTTTCCCTGTATCATAATTGCACAAATAGAAGTACTATACTTGTAACTGGATTTCTCAAGAATCACATCTTTTAAAATGACCTAAAATATTTGTTTTTCTTTGCTACTGCTATGGAATGCTGACAAATTATGCAGCCTGAGTCTGTGTTAGGCGTATTGGATAGGAAAAAGAGACATCAGATGTACTGTATATCAGTGCAACAATTGCTTCCCTTTTAGCTGTGGAAGAAGCTGCCTTTCCACATATTTATGATTTCATGTTGAGCTTCTATTATATTGTTGAGCGAAGGGGAAATGGGTCAGTAACAAATTGCTGAAATGTGAAGAAGATAGCACTTTAACGACACGTCCTTCGCTGGTAAATTTAGAAATACCAATATTTTTCTGTTCGACACACCCTTAGTCCAATGTGATGCTCTAAAGTAGTTATGAATGTGCAACCCATTTCTTCAAGTTTTTCTGGAATGAAAGCATTCCGATAATCCAGAATAGGAAAAAGCCGATAAATTTCCTTATGTTTTGGATTGTATCTTCCATTATTTATGTTTTTATTTATTACATTTATATGGCATCCATCTCACTATATACACTGCTCAAAAAAATAAAGGGAATACAAAAATAAGACATTCTAGATCTGAATGAATGAAATATTCTTATTAAATACTTTGTTCATTACATAGTTGAATGTGCTGACAACAAAATCACACAAAAATTATCAGTGGAAATCAAATCTAGCAACCCATGGAGGTCTAGATTTGGACTTACACTCAAAATTAAAGTGGAAAAAAACACTACAGGCTGATCCAACTTTGATGTAATGTCCTTAAAACAAGTCAAAATGAGGCTCAGTAGTGTGTGTGGCCTCCATGTCCCTGTATGACCTCCCTAAAACGCCTGGGCCTGCTCCTGATGAGGTGGCAGATGGTCTCCTGAGGGATCTCCTCCCACACCTGGACTAAAGCATCCCCCAACTCCTGAACAGTCTGTGGTGCAACGTGGCATTGGTGGATAGAGCAAGACATGATGTCCCAGATGTGCTCAATTGGATTCAGGTCTGGGGAACGGGCAGGCCAGTCCATACCATCAATGCCTTCGTCTTGCAGGAACTGCTGACACACTCCAGCCACATGAGGTCTAGCATTGTCGTGCATTAGGAGGAACCCAGGGCCAACCGCACCAGCATATGGTCTCACAAGGGATCTGAGGATCTCATCTCGGTATCTAATGGCAGTCAGGCTACCTCTGGAGAACACATGGAGGGCTGTGCGTCCCCCTAAAGAAATGCCACCCCACACCATTACTGGCCCACTGCCAAACTGGTCATGCTGGAGGATGTTGCAGGCAGCAGAACGTTCTCCACGGCGTCTCCAGACCCTGTCACGTCTGTCACATGTGTTCAGTGTGAACCTGCTTTCATCTGTGAAGAGCACAGGATGCCAGTGGCGAATTTGCCAATCTTGGTGTTCTCTGGCAAATGCCAAACGTCCTGCATGGTGTTGGGCTGTAAGCACAACCCCCACCTGTGGTCGTTGGGCCCTCATACAACCCTCATGGAGTCTGTTTCTGACCATTTGAGCAGCCACATGCACATTTGTGGCCCGCTGGAGGTCATTTTGCAGGGCTCTGGCAGTGCTCCTCTTGTCCCTCCTTGCACAAAGGTCCTGATGCTGGGTTGTTGCCCTCCTACGGCCTCCTCCACGTCTCCTGATGTACTGGCCTGTCTCCTGGTAGCGCCTCCTTGCTCTGGACACTACGCTGACAGACACAGCAAACCTTGCCACAGCTCGCATTGATGTGCCATCCTGGATGAGCTGCACTACCTGAGCCACTTGTGTGGGTTGTAGACTCCGTCTCATGCTACCACTAGAGTGAAAGCACCGCCAGCATTCAAAAGTGACCAAACCATCAGCCAAAAAGCATAGGAACTGAGAAGTGATCTGTGGTCACCACCTCCAGAACCACTCCTTTATTGGGGATGTCTTGCTAACTGCCTATGCTTTCCACCTGTTGTCTATTCCATTTGCACAACAGCATGGGAAATTGATTGTCAATCAGTGTTGCTACCTAAGTGGACAGTTTGATTTCACAGAAGTATGAATGACTTGGAGTTACACTGTGTTGTTTAAGTGTTCCCTTTATTTTTTTGAGCAGTGTACAAAGTGACTGGGCTCCTTACAATGCATTAAATAATAAATATAAAAAAATTAACATTAACAAGGATTAGAAAAAACTAAGAATCAAGAACACAAGTGGTATTAAGCTGTTAAAAGTAGAGATGGGAAATTTGTACTTTCAGCCTTGCCTTAATGTAGCCTTACAATAATTCATCTATTTGTGTATTTTGTCTGGCTTCTCTTGCAAATCTGAAAACCAAACTTTCCACTGCTACTTTTAACTGCTTGATTTGTTATGGCGGGTCCCTCCTAAGTTTCTTTCTCTGGTTATTAACCCACTGGGGGCTCCTACCTCTCTCATCTGATTGTTTCCTAGGCAGCATCTTTCTCCTCTTCCCCAAGGTCATCTAAACGTTCCATTACAGTTATCTTCTCGACAGCCTTCTTTTAAAAAAAAAGGAAGGTTGAAGATTGATAATTATTCAGTACAGGGTGGTCAAGGGACTACATCTCTTTCATGACCAATGAAATCAACCCCCCTTTCCAAGAATGCATTAACTACTACTTTCAACTACCTCCAATGCCACCTTGCTGGCTTTCACCAGACCAGCAGGGCAGTGATGCAACTAATCTCACAAAGAATCCTGTGCACTTCAAATCAGTCCCAGATTCACCTTACAAGATGTTTTTTCTCAGCTGGACTTGACTAACTAGTGACCCATTCTGAGGTCACACTGACCATTATAGAATTGAGAATAAAACTGAAGACATTTGTCATTTTCCTTTGAAACAAAATAGCTTGTTTGCAGGGTGGTTATTCTGGTTTGCACTATATATCTGCAGTAAGTGGTAAGTGTGCCTCTGGATCTTTTCTAAGAGTAGCTGGAAGGTATCTTTAGAATGTTGCCTTGTTATTTCATGCATAGTTTTCTTTGTTCAGGCAAAGTCATGAAACTCCGTCCCAAAGCAGAAGAGGTTGCAACTTTTTTTGCAAAAATGCTTGATCATGAGTACACTACAAAGGATATCTTCAGGAAAAACTTCTTTAAAGACTGGAGAAAGGTATATCTTTTATGGAAAGATAGCTTGTAGTGGGCTTCTTCATCCTTTTAAAAATACAAACATTTACATACGTCTGTTTCTGGGTAGATGAAAAATTCTCTCTAATGTAGGGGTCCCCAACTGCCAGGCCACAGTCCACTACCAGACTTTGAGCCATTCGGAACAGGGCCATGGAAGTGGCAGGCTAGAGTGTACCCCGTTTCCGCGAGCAGTGGGCATACGCACACACACTTCATTTGCCCGCCAGTCATGCAGAACCATCACCCCATGCTACCTGCCAATCCACAAAGCTGGAAAGTTTGGGGAACTCTGCAACCTTAAAGCATGGGATTCAGCTTCATTTATATGTTTATAAAACCTAAATTTATAAAAACGAAGACATTGGTTTCTCATGTCTTTTAGTAGTGCAGTTCATTTTAGAAGGAATCTAGGTGCTTGTAACTCGACAGCAAAATTGTTTCTTGTTCACTTTCTTAAAAAGTCTTGGCATTAAAATCGATTTCTAGAAATGTCCAAAGAGATGTTGGTATTTATTATTACATGCCTACTTCTACTTTGACATCCAAGTCTGAGTTTAGCGCATGGAGGAAAGACAGGATATAAATATAATAACTACATTCATTTATTTTATTTATCTCATTTCACTAATAATACTTTATTCTGTTTTTCTTCTTGCAGGAAATGACTCCAGAAGAAAAGGGAACTATCACCAGCCTTAGCAAATGTGACTTTGGTCATATGAGTCAGTATTTCAAGGCCCAAACAGAAGCTAGAAAGCAAATGACCAAGGAAGAAAAGCAGGTATCTTTACTTAGGATTAGGCTCTAAAAATGTTACCTTTGAAAAATAGAAGTCATAATTGGAATGCTCTCCAGCTATACTGCATGTTCTCAGTATATCAGATTTGTCAAGTATCTTTATTTCCATTACACTTAGTTCTTACTGGGGTTGCAAAACTACACCAGATAGAAATCATGCACAATTTGGGGGTCCTTGACTCACAGGTGTGGCTTAAGGAATAGATGGTAATTGTGGCCCTAAATGCTTTTGTACATATTGGTCTTATGACTTGTTTTGGACCAGAAAACATTACATTGCTTATGCTTTACTGTAATGCACTCTACATGGAGCTGTCCTTAAAGATCACTTGGCTATAACATGGTGGCACAGCCAACTGTGGGCATACCACAAGATGCCTATGTTACATTATGATTCCATGAATTTCCCAGCACTCAATACGTTTCTGGATGCATTTGAAGGTGCTTTTTAATAACTTGAAAGGCTATTCATGTCATTGATCCAGGTTATTTGTAAGACTACCTTTCCCCAGGTGTTTCTGTACAGCCCATTAGACCTAGAAGGGTAGGAATACTTTTAGACTATCTTTAAGCATGCCATCTAGGAAGACCCGAGAGGTAGGCCTTCTCCTTGGCATCATCTGCTCTTTGGAATAACATATCCCCTGAGATTCATTTGGTCCTGACCTTGTGGACATTTCATAAATCCTTGAAGATCTGGGTGTTTCCCCAGGTATAGAGCCCGTTGGTTGGATAAGCCCATCGTAGTTTTGTCTGACATGATTATGTGTTTATCTTCATGTGCTACTGCACTGTTATTTTGATGTTTTTTTGTATTTATCTTTTTTTATCTGCTCATTTTTATCCAGTATTTGCTGTCCAGAGTTATGGTTGCAAAATTGATACTTTAAAACATTGAAGCAAAATCCTTTCATT
Organism: Notechis scutatus; assembly: GCF_049901735.1. Lineage (NCBI taxonomy): Eukaryota > Metazoa > Chordata > Lepidosauria > Squamata > Elapidae > Notechis > Notechis scutatus. Next base: position 27,313,798 of record NC_142011.1, on the reverse strand, counting down.
CTCTTTGTACATGATCGCAGAAAGGAAGGGATATGGCTAAGTGGAATACAAAATATATCAGACTAAACTGCCATCTTGTAATAACCATTATTTGATATCTCTGAATTAGGTCTGTCTTACATTCCTATTTATTTCTCTTTTTTAAAAAAACATCTGAAATAGCTGGTTCTGTATTATATATAAAAGGACATGCCCTTCTTCCGGATTGATGTTTGAATCATGGATTATCTTGTTAGAAATAAAAGCTGGGATACTAAGGAGGGTCAAGGATAAAGATATGGGTCTTTACTTGTAGCTTGAACATTTTTTCAGAACCACCTGTAATATACTATACACAGCACTTGTTTTGAACAAGGAAACCTGAAACTTTCTGGGGGGGGGGTGAGGAAAATTTATCTTACATGATGCTAAATTTATGTTCATTCAGGTTTAGCCCTAGCTTAGTATATGAGGGCACACTATGAGATACTTATCTGAATAAACTCACTGAATTAAATGGGATTCACTTATTAGTAGATCTGTATGCAATTTCCTGAGGTAAGTGTACATACTATGGTTATAAAGCACGCAAATGATCTTGCTGATCAACTTTCAAGCCCTTTCCACGATGTGTAGACCAAATGGCATTCTTGTATTACACATGCACTAAGAGTCTGTGTCTGGGAATCTGCTAAACAACAGCTAATTTATTTGATCTGAATAATTGATTTAGCAGCTTTGGATATGTTATAATTTTTTATCTTTGTGTGCATGTGTCCCTCTAGAAAATTAAAGAAGAGAATGAGCGGTTATTAAAAGAATATGGTTATTGTGTCATGGATAACCATAAGGAAAGAATTGCCAACTTTAAGATTGAGCCTCCAGGTCTCTTCAGAGGACGTGGCAATCACCCCAAAATGGGCATGCTGAAGCGACGAATAATGCCTGAAGACATCATCATCAATTGTAGCAAGTGAGGATGGGAGACTTTGCCTATTTCTAGGAAAGGGTTCTGATTAGAGAGAACAGCAGCTAAATACAAGCTTTTAACTCAAACAGCATCTCTCTCAAGTTAGTTCTATCCATAACCTCCCCTAGAAGAAGAAAAAACAGTGCATTTTAGCAGATAATGCCAATTGTTGAAAGTACATAAAACAATATCATGTCATTAGTATGTGAGGATAGTTTTACTTTAATATAGTGTGAAATGTTAAAGTAACTCATACTCAGGTCAGCTTTGTAATTTATAAATGGCAACTGCAAGTGGTTATATTTACATCTTATTATTTTTGTAGAAAATTTAGATCAGCTTATATTTGGATATATAGGATGTCTTATTCTAATCTGCAATCTGCCTTTCTCCTGTTATATATACAGCTTATAAAATAAAATATATAAAAAATAACAAAATCCATACAAATTAAGATTAAGCACTAAAGTCAAGACAAAGTTAGTATAATAGGTCAAAAGAGATGCAGTTTTGCCGCCTTCCTAAATTCTGAGAAAGTGGGAGCCAGTCATATTTTCCTGGAATAAGACATTTTTCATAGGCCATATAGATAGCATGACAAGCCCAAATGAAGTTCCTAATTTAGTACAAAAATGAGATTATTTCATACTCAAGATACTGACAGGGGATCTGTTGGAAACTTTTTGATTCAAGACCTAATGCAGTCTAAGGCCAAAGAACAGCCTGGCCACATTGCAGAAAAACTTAAGAATCATTGGTAGGTTTATGTCTGAGGAGCAGCATTTTATCCATAATTTAACAAATTTAAAGGATTGGAGGATAGGAATGGGTAGCATGGAGCAAAATGAGGCGTAACAGGATAAAATCATTGTGAACCTGACTTCAACATCATTTGACTTACTGTCTTCAAAACATAGTGTAATACACTATTTACAATCTGAGGGTTTTTAAAATTTACAATTCAATCTTATTGAGGTAAATAATGGCAGCCAGGCAAAGAAGGACAGAGTGATTATCCCTCCTTATTCTTTTTTAATGGCTTCTGTGCTGCCTTGGAGAAAATGAATTCCTAGTTAGACTAATTTTGGAGAATTTGGCCATAAAACTCTGCTAATTAGCTTAAAATTGTGACTCATTGGCAACGTTCATATTGTTTGTTGAATAAGTTATAATGACCAGAGTTATTTAAGAGTGTTGCCATAATGGATAAATCCACATGTCACACTAAAGCAAAAATAAATTGACCGCATTAGTGGCTTTGTCCTATTTATAATCCCTGCCTGTCAGTTTTGCTCAGAATAAATTTTCATTTATAAAATATATTCACGAATGTATAAAATTGAGATTCACATGTTCAAGCTTGTCTGATTATTAAGCATTAAATTCTACAAATACCAACTGTTTTTCATCTAGAGTTGCAAGTGGCGACCAAACAACTTGAATGAAATACTCATAACAATAATATTAACAATCAGACAACACTATCTTCCCATCCTTGGGAAGGACTCTATAAGTAGATAAAAATGTCAACTGTGTGAATACCCATAATAATAAGCCAGTTTGGTCTAATGATTAAGGCACCAGGCTGGAAGCCAAGAGAGGTGAGTTTTAAACCCCCTTAGGCATTAAAACTAGCTAGGTGACTTTGGACCAGTCACTTTCTCAGCCCAATCCACCTCACAGGATTGTTGGTTGTGGGGAAAATAGGAGGAGGGAGTATTAGGTATGTTTACCACTTACTGATAATAAAAGCAGGATATAAATAAAAGTATAGTGTATCATACTGTAGTAGTTTGTTATGATGCCACTGTTCATTGCCTGAACTTGCTGAATAATTAATTTGCTTGCTGATATTCTATGGCCTCTTTATGATTTTTCCTATTTTGAAACGTCTCTGTTTTTCCTGCCTAGGGATTCTAAAGTCCCTCCACCTCCCCCTGGCCATAAATGGAAAGAGGTTCGACATGATAACAAAGTAACCTGGCTAGTATCATGGACTGAGAATATTCAAGGATCTATTAAATACATCATGTTGAATCCCAGCTCTAGAATCAAGGTACTTTTTGTGTCTAGACTACTTCTGTTATGACTAATGCTTTTGGGAAAGATATATTGGATATATGAAAATCCAAACCAGAATTTTTTATTTTAAAAAAATAAGATAAATTATTATATCTTAAATGGGTTTTTAAATTGCTTTTCCCTTCTGAAATCAGAAGAATCAATCAAAAAGTAGGTCATATCTGATCAAAATAAATGAAAAAATGTATCCCCTCTTCAAATAAGAGCTATGCTACACTTGAGCCAACCCATCATGTTCCCTGCAATTTTCTTGGCAGGGTGAGAAAGACTGGCAGAAATACGAGACAGCTCGGAGATTGAAGAAATGTGTAGATAGGATTCGAAATCAATATCGAGAAGACTGGAAATCCAAAGAGATGAAAGTGCGGCAAAGGGCTGTGGCACTGTACTTCATTGATAAAGTGAGATTCTGACTTTTACATATTCTTTTTGGTGTAAATAAATAATACTCCTGCATACAACTTTGTACAACTTTGGCATGAATGAGGTATAGCAGGTACTGGAGAAATCTTTGAAGAATGATAGGAAGGAATTTAAATGGACAAGAACTATTATCTTGTAAAGCTGGGTTAGGCAACTACCTCCAACAAATCAACTGTTCAGATAAAGCTCTGCCTACTTTCCTAAAATGTATACACAAATAAGCTTTTCATTTTGCAGGGTCAGAGTGTATAGAATATTCTGCAATAACAGCTCTAGTATTAAATAATTAAAAACAGAGTAGAAGCATCTCTGCTAATAACCCTATGTTGTGCTTATCTTATTTACACCAGTTTCCATGTCAGTTTATTTAAAGTGCATATACCCATGAATCCAAGTAGTCTAAATATACATAACTTTTAAATTAGTGTAATCCTTCTAGTGAATTTGCAGATACCTCAACTCTCACTCTGGAATTTCAAATAAATAGCTTCTTAGCTTAGTGACGTAACCTGCTGATCAATTACATGATTAAATGTTTTCATCTGTTTAAACTGACCTGTTTTTTTCTGTCTCACTATTCAATATTTGTAGCTTGCTCTGAGAGCTGGCAATGAGAAAGAAGAAGGGGAGACCGCTGACACAGTGGGCTGTTGCTCCCTCCGTGTGGAACATATTAATTTGCATCCAGAATTAGATGGTCAGGAATATGTAGTAGAATTTGATTTCCTTGGAAAAGACTCCATAAGATACTATAACAAAGTACCTGTTGAGAAAAGGGTAAGGGACTCTACTAAAGAAATCCATAGACTGGTAGCTTTATCTTTTAATTCTCAATCTTTTGATTGCTCTTCATGTAATCATTCATCTTGATTGGGTCAATGTTTCATCAAATTCAGCATGCACAGTGCTATAGCTTTATGTTTTGGGAAATCCTCAAAAAGTCGCAGAGGCAGGGTCACCTTGCTGTGCTTTGTCTCCAGCAAATGCTGATAATAAAATCCACATTTTTTTCTATTGAGTATGAATAATAATTGTTTTGCAATCATAATCACTAACATTCTTCAATATTCCTACCTTTACTATTTTTAATTCCAGAAACACATTCCTTATGTTTACCCTCTATTTTATTACCAAGTAAACAAATGCTTTCATCTGTTCTCATAGAAAATGGGCTCCAATACATTGATTCACCTTAAGAATTCTGTTGTGAATCTTGGAAATGTATTAACAGTGAAATAATAGACTGCTAACTTTAGTTACATATAGCAAACATAACTAGCACATTGCTGATGAAGGGACTCGAGTAAAAATCCAATGTCACACATTTGGTTATGGTTTGCATAGCCATGGTTGGTTGTACACATTAGGCCATAAATCTTGGTTTACAAACCACAATACCTGAGTACTTGCAGCCAAAACCATTCATAGTTTAGCAAACTGTGTGTTTCCAGTAACTATATTAATATGGTATCAGGTAATATAGTGAGGAAAGTAACATGCCAGCAGACTCTTCTGTTTCTTTGCTTTATGTTTCTGTCCTTTGTAATCACTTTTAGGTATTTAAGAATCTTCAGTTATTTATGGAAAATAAGCAGCCAGAAGATGATTTATTTGATAGGCTTAATGTGAGTATCTTCTTTTCCTACATTTGAAAGCTGTATGAACTACTCTAAACTTGAAAGGATGTTTCTTAAACTTTCTTCTGTGAAATTAATACCTATTGGCTGTTCTGGTATGGCTTGGAATAAGAGAGCCAGTTTGATCTAGTGGTTAAGGCACCATGCTAGAAACCAGGAGACTATGATTTCTAGTCTTGCCTTAGGCATGAAAGCCAGCTGGATGACTTTGGCCCAATCACCCTCTTTCAGCTCAACTTCACTCCACAGGGTTGTTGTTGCGGGGAAAATAGGAGGAGGAAGAAGTAATAAATAGGTTCACCACTTTCAATTATTTATAAAAAATGATGAAGTCAAGATTTAAAGAAAAGGCTTTTAAAAGACATAATTTTGCATTTAGTAAAAAATACAGAGCTGTCCCAGAATACATTAGCATCATATTGTTAGCAGCCAAGTTTTGATTTTACAAAACATTGGCAAATGAAAGTACATCTGTCATTGGATCTATGGTATTCTAAAATACAGGTAATTTAGAAGAGAATAGTTGTAGCTCAGGGTTGTAGCTCGGGGTTGAACTGTGGGTTCTTGGTGTTTTCTGGGTTTGTTATTTTCTTGCAGACGTTTCCTTACCAAACTAGGCAACATCAACACTGATGATGTTACTTAGTTTGATAATGACGTGTGCAAGAAAACAACTGAGCTCAGATAACACAAAAGTCCATACAGGTAATTTGTCTGCACTGGGAGAAAAAAATAACAATGTGAGAAAAGCCATATATATACAAAAATAAATATATGAATATAAATATTTGTTCGGGTATTTTCCCACGTCATTGTAGTTGTTCTTTTAAAGCTGTAGCAACGTTTCAGCAGAATCTCATCTGCCATCATCAGGCTTCTGTATTGTGTTCGTCTGTGAGTCAGACTTTCACAGCCGTTTCAGTTTTAAATTATATATATATACACATATACACATACATACACACACACACACACACACACATACATACATGTAGGTCTAGGTGTGTAAGCAGTGCAAGCACGAAGCCGAAAGCACCAGCCTGAGGATGGCGAGTGGACCTCGCCGAAACGTCGCCAAGATACTCTTAATCTTCCACGGGAAAAGACCTGAACACACCTAGACCTACATACCAGTACCCGTAAAAATCTACAAAAACAAATATATATACATATACATACACATACACATATACATACATACACACACACACATATATGGAATTTATTTTACTCATGAAAAATTACTTTGTTTTAACTCCTTTAAATATCTTTCCAAAAATGAAAACCATAGTATTTATATCTTTTTAACTGTTTTATAATACATTTAAATTTAAATAATAAAATAGAAGATGCAGAAGTATAGAAAAGTATAGAATTATCTTTCCTTTAAATATAGATATAGATATGTACGTATATATATTTTCATATTCATTTCCACCATCCTTTTAGGTTTAATAGCCATCATGTTAATATCACACAGACATAATCCAACTGTGTAGAAAGGAAGCAAAAGTTCTGCATCCTATGAAGGAGAATGCAGGCCATTGTATAAATGCCTCAACTTTATAGCTCCTCTTGTTTAGGATACAGTTACTGTTTCTATCATTTGCACTTCCAGTTAAATTTGTTGATATTCTTTACCATTTGTTGAATTGGTATATAATTTTTTCCTCCTTTCCCCTCCCATCTTCCAGACTAGCATTTTAAATAAGCATCTTCAAGATCTTATGGAAGGGCTGACAGCTAAGGTATTCCGAACATATAACGCCTCTATTACGCTACAGCAACAACTGAAGGAACTCACAACCCGTAAGTATCTTTGAAATAGCCTGTCTCATCTTTTCTATGTTCATTGCAATACACCATGTTTTTTAGAGTAGTAACTCAAGATATAGTAACTTCTGGCCTTCATAATTAGGGGTGCAACTGCTATATATGCTCAAGATTTCCTGACATGTTTCAGTTGTAGGAAGTTAGCTTTTCATAAATGTTCATTTTGCTATATGGAAAGAAATGTGTTTCTTTTGAATTCTTCCAGCGGATGATAACATCCCAGCAAAGATCCTGTCTTACAATCGTGCCAACAGAGCTGTTGCTATTCTTTGCAACCACCAGAGGGCACCTCCAAAAACCTTTGAAAAATCCATGATGAATTTACAGACCAAGGTAATTTGCCTGCTAGGTTTTTAGTTAAAAGATAAACTCAGGTTAATTAACTATATAAAGTCTCTTTTTTGTCATACTTTTCAAAGTACTCCACAAATTGCTTGGGTTTGTTTTTACAGACTTCCCGTGTATTCTATTTGGTTTTGTTAGAGAAATACCTTCTTGTGTGCAAGATAATCATATCAAGCCATTCTAAAATCTGTGTTATCTCTGTGCCTGTAAATTTTAACTCTGAAAAACAGTAATAAGAGATACTTAGTAAAAGCAAAACAATTAAGTATACATGAAGAATATGTGTAGTGATTAAGGTGTTGAATTAGAAGCAGGAAAACTCAGTCCTGATGACTTTTAGGCCAGCCACTCTCTTTCAGCCCTAGATAGGGATTTTTTTTAAAAACCCTACCAACCTGTATTGTACCACCACCAGGTCTTTCGAATGCACTGCATGAAAGTTAAGGGACTTTTTAAAGGGCCATTTATAACACATGTTTTTGGGGTTATGGGGTTTAATCATTTTAATTATTAATTTTATTAATTGTTTAACTGATCATTTTAATTGTTTTAATGTGTACTGGGACAGCTTGGTAACTGATACTTTTTTAAAACATTTTTTGCAAGTGCAGTGTTTGCTTTTGTCAGATCAACTGAGTATTGATTCATTGTTTGATAGAAATTGATCAACCAAATTGTTGCCAGAGTCTGACATTGTGGACTAAGAGAGAGAAAGCCCCAGCTGTCTTTCATGCATATGGCAGGACTAAAACTTACAACCTCCTGGTTTCTAGCCTGGTTCTTTAACTATTAAAACAATTATGTAGTGTAATGAGCTTCATAAGACTTAGAATCTTGCTATCCATGTTTTCTGTTGTAGTGAACCTGTATAAGCCCCCCAAACACAGCCTATTGCAACCTATTGGCCCTCCTCCACACTTCAAAACCATTATCAGTTCTGCCCATGAAAAATTATAGTTTATCCACTTTAGGTTACTGTAAACAGCTATTAATTTTGCTCTTCCCCAAACATCTTTTTAAATTTCAAAAGTAAAACGATAAATATTAGGCTTTATTATTCATGAGATATAAGATGAGAGTTTTATTTTCTTCTAGATATTCTGTTATAGAATCTGAAAGAGTCTTTAAAAAATAGTTGTCTAAATGGTTCAGCTTTTCAATTGTAATTCCTTCCCATATCTATACTATGATTTATCTGTTTGCATGATCTAGATTGATGCCAAGAAGGAACAGTTGGCCGATGCCAAGAGAGAACTAAAAAGCGCCAAAGCTGATGCCAAGATCCGAAGGGATGAGAAGTCTAAAAAGTAAGTGACTGCTCTGACGTAGCCACATTTGCATGCATTTCCTTATTTCATATTGGCCCCAAATGAAAGATCTTTTAAAATGTCTGTTATCACAATAATTTGGAAGACCATTTCACCAAATAATGAGAAATCAAATCAAATCTTGCATTTTTATTCCTTGGGTAATAGAGGAAATTTAAAAGACATAACTTTTGGGAGATGCTACAGAGTTTTATCTCCTTCATCTGGCCACCCTAGTCATGTGAAGAGCTTATTAAAGGCAGTTTTGTCTTCATATGTGTAAAGGGCAATATTGTTAAACAATGGGATGTGACAGTGTTAACCTGCTAGAGAATAGGTTTTCTTCTTTTCTTATATGGTTCTGATTGCAAGGGCAGTGAACATCCACATAGGACTGTTTAAATAAATACTTGGACACCCAAGAGTCACAAGACATGAAAAGATATCACTGGCAACTGTCCTGCACATTTGAGCCAGCAGAATTTCAGCCTTCTTATACCAAGTAGAAAGATGCCCAGGTATGTCTGGAAAGATGCTTCAACTTTAGGGTATACTAGACATCTGACTTGTTGAATCATTGTTTTAGCTATATTTCCTTACCTATACAGAAATAGAATGACCACAGGTGGGCAAAATAAGTGAGAGTGGAAGCTACTTCCAACTTCCTGACAGCTTGATCACTACTGACCATTCTCTGGTGGCTGATGGCACGACCAGTCTACCCAGGCTATGGAGGGCTAGGGTAGAACTAGTCTATTAAATCTTTAAACAGTAACATGGTAATGCAGCAGCAATGAAGTGGCCACAAATTTGTCAAATTTCAATCCCACAAATCATGGCTCCTGGATTTTGGGCACAGAACTGTGAGTAGCCCATTTGAGGTCCCTTGGTTCAAAACCTGCTGCCCTTTGATGCACTATTTCACCCAATTAAAGGTTATAGATATCAATTTTTAGTAATATATAAATTTCTCATGACTCCAAAAAGTCAGTAATTTACACATTGCTGTCCCTGGGCAGATTTGTACTGTTCAAAAACATACATCAGAATTGGCAAATCAGATTATGAGCCACATTCTATCTATAGCAAGATAATTCATTATTCCTTTCTTTAGCTATCATATTAAGATGAGGTATACATATTCTCGGTTAAAAAAATCTATACAAAAGAACAAATTAAAGCAATAGCCATGGTCTTCCTAGTGTCTGCAGTTTAATCATCCTGCAAAAGCTGGAAGTTTCATATGGACATTTGTTGGAATGAAGCCCAGAAGGCCTTTGATTCAATTTCCTTCCCAACCAAGGTCTTTCTGGGCCACTTTGGATAAGTCATCTTATCTGTCCACTGTATCTATATAAGGGACCTAGTCCTGACATACCGTAATCTCTGATTTGGAGACCATGGGAAATAAGCATTGTTAAGGATTTTACACTTCCAGTACAGGGAAATGACGATAATCCCTTCTCAGTTCTGCATAAGAGTAAATTTAACATGTGTTTAGCAGTCCACTTAAGGATTTTTTTTGCTGCATGGATACCTAATTCCTTTTAATGAGATATATTTCAAAATGTTACCTAATGTTCTCACGTGTTTTATTTATTACTTCTCATCTTTTACAGGACTGTGGAAACTAAGAAGAAGGCTGTACAAAGGGTGGAGGAACAGCTGATGAAGCTGGAAGTTCAAGCAACAGACCGAGAGGAAAACAAGCAAATAGCCTTGGGTACCTCCAAACTAAATTATCTGGATCCTAGAATTTCTGTTGCTTGGTAAGTTCTTGTTTGAGAAAGGAAGAGAATATTTTGAAGTAAATTAGGCTTACGTTTCGTGGGTTGGCAAGTCCTTGTTTGCTTTTGTTCATATTTGGCTTTCCAAGACAGTTCTGTTAAGCTTGGTACATTTCGCTTTTCTTGATTCATACAGCAGTTTCAAAAGGCTGATGCAGAATACAATTCAATCGGTATGAAACCTACATTTGGTAGGGGCAAAATAAGATTCTGGGAAGCAGAATTTGGGTGAACATTTTCTTGTATAGACAAAAGCAGCATGTTAAAGCAAAGAATTTTAGTTGGTGGGTTGTTTTTTATTGTGCCAAAATACTCAAAGAAGAAGTGCTCTACATCTAGTCAAAAATGGTGTATCAAACAAAATAGTATATCTTATTTGCACAAAAGAATGCCATTAAAAAGTGCCCTTAACTGTGGGAACCTTTTAAAATTCAAAATAACTTCAGGAGTCAAATAGGTGTATTTAGTTATTCTGGGGGGTGAGGGGAAGCTTCATATTGTGGTACAAAAAGAAAGTAACAATTGAATGATGCCCTTGGGGGCGGGTTTAGTCACAGAATAGATGATAACTCATATTTGATGCATCTGCTTATTCTTCTTCAAGCATTTTAGGTTGTGTACATCCTTAAAACTGAAAAAGAAGAAATAAGTTAACTATAAATAACATCAGTTATTAACTTATCATCACCCATTATGTAGTCCTTTCTGCTTCAAATTCTCTGCAAAAAGCAGGTTTTATCATTTTGACCTTGTGAGCAAGCAGTTTTAGAGCAAAGAAAGACATCTACTTAATGTCCTGCCCTCTTAAGATTCAGGGGAGGAGAGATGCAGCATGCTTTCTTAGGCAAATTCTACTTGGAGCAGACAATTCTGGCAGTAAGTAGGAAGTCTCTCCGACTAAAATGGCAGTAATGTAACATAAGGAGAAAAGCACAAACCTGGAAATACAGATTCTACTCAAATTAAATCAAGAGTAAGGAACAATATGAGTTGTAAATAATGCATGTTCTGAAGATTCAGGAAGCCACAGGCCATATAGGTATTACATGTTGAAGTCACACTGAGGTCTTGCTTTGACAATTCTTATGAATTTTTAAAAAGTGGAAAATGCTACATTGAGCACAAGGATAGCAATTTGGTCATACTTGCTTTCTAAATTTAATAGCCTTTTTTCCTCAGACTCCTGGTTTCTTGACTGCATTTGAACTAATTACGCATTATAAATTTCAGGGAAACAATACATTGATGTTTTAACCTTGGATGGTAACAATATATGCTAGTGTTTTGCAAAACACATTCAGAACTGTAGAATACCTTTCATAAAACACACGATTCAGAACTGTAGAATACTTTCCATCAGGACTGTGGATTGGCTGACTCAGATTACTTTCAAGATGGAATCACTATAGTTACTTTGAGATCAAGACATCATTTGTAGAAATGCAATACATCTATGTTTGCATATATATGAGGGTTACAATTTATTCTATACAGGATTATAAAATTTAAAAGCACAATTACAGTAGGTTAGGGATGGGCATAGATACTTCTACAGATATAGAAGTATTCTCTTGTGATCCACAGGTAAGTATGATGAGAGAGTTTAGCAACAAGTCATAAATTTGCCCATGTATATTTTAAATATTAGAGTTTCAAGCATAATTAGAAACTCAGTTAGAATGCCCATTTTACAGTGTTCCCTAAGATTTCTGGCAAGATTTTAAGAATTGGTACTAGACACGATCAAGTCACTTCATCATGTATAGTGTATATTATAGATTTGGAAAGTGTATCTCTGAAATGTTGATTTGTTGAGATTACAATACTTCTGTTTAATTGTCATCAATTATTTGATTTGTCTCTATTTACCCTCCCTCTCTTTTTCTCCCCCTCCCTTTCCAATTTTAAGGTGCAAGAAATTTGGAATACCGATAGAGAAAATATATAATAAAACTCAGCGAGAGAAATTTGCCTGGGCAATTGACATGGCAGATGAAGACTACGAGTTTTAATGTGATTTTAATGGGCTGGATTTTATGGAAGAAAGTAGCCTGATTTTAGGGAGATTGATAAACTGTGAGCCTTACTTGTTCTTTATATTGGGGGGCGGGGGGGTGTCAGAGGGGAAAGTGAGCGTCTGATGAAATACCCAACATCTTTGAGTAAAGATATGCCTGGAAATATTGTAGAGGAGCCAAGACAGTTGTCCTATGGACAACTTATTTAAATCTGTTTCAGAGACCTAAATTCTAGCTGTATGGTCGTGTTTATCTCTGGAGTACAGTAAAGACAAGTGAATGGAGGAATTTGTTAATGTTCTACCTGACAAATTTGCCATTACATTGAAGAACTTGGAAATCATTATCTACTGTATACAGAATCCAATGAGATATTGATATGTTTTTACAGTTAGGGTTTTGCAATAACTTCTATATTTTAATAGAAAATGGACTCCTTAATTTCTCCCCACCACTACCACCCTCATTAATTTAACACAACTGAAGCCCTTAGCACACTGGTTTTGGCCACAATGGTCCTGGAAACATCCTGTTTTCATTTTTACTTGTCACCATCATGGTAATGAAATCTAGAATAAAAAATGCAACATCTCTTCAAAGCAAAGCATGATGGGAATATCCTTCCTGACTTGAGTGTTACTTTTTTTGTTAATGTGAATTTTTAGTACTTTTAATTATTTTAAAATATTTAAACTTTTTTTTCTTCTTGATCTTAAAGATCATGTAGATTTGCAGAAGATAGGAGGGAAAGGACTGGGGAGGGCTAATGGATTATGAGTACAAACAAATTTGTGATGAAATGTATTCCCATCATACTTTGTTCTAAGTACATTATATATATATGTATAGATATATATATGAGAAATATCCACATTTGTGGGTTTTGTTTTGTTTTTTCCTATGGCAGATTTATTTTCTCCCCTCCTTTTTTTTTAATAAAAAAGCCTTTCTGCTCTCTTTTACTTGAAAGATTTTATTGTGTAAAAAGAACTTTCACAGGTCAATAAAATTTTGAGGGAAGTGAGCTTTGGTCCAGAAAAAAAAATTAAAAAAAATTAAGATTTAGGGCTTTTATTTTTTTTCTTTTGTAATTGTGTACAAAAAATAATAAAAAAAATAAAGCAGAATTTTAATGTGAACCCTTTTTTGCTATAATCCATTAGTTTTAGAAGCATTGTTAGCTTAGTGTGGTGCAAAGGCAAGTTTCCCACAGTCTCTCCTTGACAAGTATCTTCTATTTTTATCATGAATTCCCTTTTAATCAACTGTAGGTTATTTAAAATAAATTCCTACAACTTAACACAATGCCAGCATCCGTGTGTTCTTGTACCCAGAAGGCCACTGCTTGGCTGAAAACCAAGAGCTGCAAAATTCTTTGTGGAGAAGAGGTGTTCCCAAATGGATTATTCCCCAAAATTTGGGTCAAGACTAGAAGTGGAGGAGAAATTGGGTTAACTCATCTTTTTGTTTAAATTCTCTCAATTCCCTCTTAACCAAATAGTTTTCCTTCAGCATTTATATTTCTGTGAGTTTGGTGACGGTTTTCAAATTTTAAAAAGTGTGTATTAATTAAAAGTATCTTCAAAATACATTCTGAACTTAGGAAAATACTGTTTATTAGACATGCATACAAATGTTAGTGCTCTTTATGAACTGTTCAGAAATCGATGCCGAGAATGAGTTTCGTGCAAAAAGATGAGAAACTGAAAGTAACAGATTTGCTCATTTAGTTGAGTAGTCCAGTTCCCAATGGCTTTCAACATTACCTAGATTATAATTTTTGGGTTTTGTGTAGTGTTAGGCAGATAAGATTCTGCATAAATGGCAGAATTCTGCATGTTCGTAGCTTTTTACTTAGGTTTGTATCCACAGCTACAGTTGTTTTGGGGGTTAGAGAAGGGTATCTGTTCTTTGCCAGTTGAAAACCAAGAAAATGCCTTAAAAAGAAACTTCAAATGAACCCCTCTATAGCAACAGCAAAAGTGTTAAGGCTTATATACCGCCCCTTATAGCACTCTGGGCAGTTTGCAATGTGAGTATTATTTGCATATTATCCCAAACAATGTGGGCAGAGTTGTAGCAGCTCCATGGTCATATGATCAGATGCTTGGCAACTGGTTCATATGATGATTGCAGTGTCCTGGGATCATGTGGTCACCTTTTGTGATCTGACAAGAAAAGTCAATGGGAAAGCCAGATTCACTTAACAACCATGTTACTAACTTAACAACTGCAGTCATTTATTTAACAACTGACACAAAAAGATGTAAAATGGGGCAAAGTTCACAATTTGCTTAGCAACAGAAATTTTGGGTTCAAATTGTGGTTGTACGTCGAGGACTACCTTTACCAGCAAGATGGGACCACACTTATTTCAAGATGAACTTATTCCAAAGGGCAGATACTGCAACAGAGAAGGCAGATTTCCTGGGTCCCAATAAATGACACTGTTTAATTGAGACTTAGAGAATTCAAAGTCTGCCAGCACACACTGGACAGACTGAAACCAAGGAAGGTAAGCAATCTCTCAGCCTGGCCCTGTGCTATGTAAGATTTTACAGCTAATAACCAGCACCTTGAATCACACTCAGAAGCAGGCTGGCAACTAGTGCAGCTTGCAAAGCAAGTTTTCACATTGGCATACCAAGACATGTCCATAACTGCTTGTGTTACTACATTCTGGGCCAACTGAATCTCCCTGGTGTCTTGCAAGAGCAGTTTCGGGTACAATGTATTGCAGTAGCCAAATCTTAAGGTAACTAGGGCATGAGTGACTATCTGAAGGGCCTCCTAATCCAGAAAAGGATGCCACTGGCTCATTAGAGCCGAGCAAAGCCCCTTCTTGACTACAACTGCCACCTGTTTAAGAGTTGTGAGTCCAAAAGGCCTCCAAATAGCACACCACTTCTAAGGAACATCCAAAAATATGGATTGAAAATCTTCCGAAGCAAGAAATCCTAATTTCCACAGATACTTCATCTTGGTAAGATTGAGTTGGTTCCTTTCCATCCAGGCCTTCAAAGCCTCCATTGGTCAGCCCAAGGTAAATGATATAATTGGGTATCATTAGCATATTGAATATGCTGAACTTCAAACCACCAAATGACCTCACCCGTTAGCTTCACATAAATGTTAGAGGGGAGATGGTGGCAAATGCAGAAAAGGAGCCTAGGGGATGACCTCCCTCTCTGCCGACACCATAAACTGTCCATGAAAGAAGAATGAGAACTACTATAAAATGGTGTCTCCGATTCCCAACCCCCAAAGCCAGTTCAGAAGGATACCGTGGTTAAAGTTGTCTGAAAAATCAAGAAGCATTAGAATCAAATATCAGCTCCAGAACTCTGCCACAAATCATTAAGGGAAAACAAGCCTGAATCAGTACTTAAAACCCAGACTGAAATAGTTCTAGTTAACATGCTAGCTAGGTCTGTTTGAAAACAACACACTCTTATGCCAGCAAAAAAAAATGTTTTTCTGAAGACTAAATGCTGAACTCCAGTGACGCACTTGCTAAACTCATTTGAAGAATACCTGTACTGTACCAAACAGATTAGATAAAGTTCCTTACCTCCAGTGGGTCCGCATGTGTGCTTAAGATAAAATCAATTTCACAGGAAATTATACTGCTTAAAGGGAGAGTGCTAGTCTCCCTTGATTTACTCTCCTATTGATCTATTTCTATGCTAGCCACTGTTTAATACCAAATTGTTGATATTTTCACTTCAAATTCTGTACCTTCTGCCTCAAAATTGATTAAAGAAACCATATTTATTTGTATCAATTTATTTCATTAGCAATAGAACTTAAACTTACATACCGCTTCATAGTACTTTAAGTGATTTACAGAGTCAGCATATTGACCCCAACAATCTCGGTCCTCATTTTACCAATCTCAGGAGGAGGGAAAGCCGAGTCAACCTTGAGCCAGTCAGAACTGAACTACAGGCAGTGGGCAGTTAGCCTGCAGTACTGTGTTCTAACCACTGCACCACCACAGCTCCTAGAGTTAGAATTTATGTTATGGCTTATACAGAAAGAAATATTTACTAAATGGACTCCCACTGTATTGCTATAGGAAAGGAGTAAATCGTGCTGTTGGAGATGGAATCAAAATAAACATGTTTTTGCCATGTCTTAAAGTTACTAATCTCTGGAAAAAATACATTAATCTGATCTTGAAACAAAGTTTTTTTTTTTTTTTTGGATGCACACCTTTTGAACTACATACTACATGGAAATTAAATGGATTCTTGGATAGATGGATGATGTGCCATCAAGTCATTTTTAATTCCTAGCAACCACATAAATAGGTTTTATATTCTCCATGACATTATTGCCAGGAGCTTACTATTTAGCATTGAAAATACAAATTTATGGTTTCAGTACTCAGCAGATTGAAGACCTGATGTTATTTACATCTTTGAATTGGTGGGCTATAGTTATACATGGACAGTTAACAATATTTCCTTGAAATATGTTACTCAAAATATTAAAATTTATGTTAATCCATATATCTGCATGAGAACCCTTTTGTCTACAATTTATCTTGTTATTGCATTTCACTTTCTAAATATTTGTTTTCTCTAATGTTCTATTAAATAAAGCCAAAGAAAAATTAAAATGTATAATTTTCTCATTAGAAAAACATGAAAGATGCTTTATTGGCAGATTTCAGGAGCAGGGAAATGTTACCTACAAGATAAATTTAAATGTTCTATTCTTGCTTCATCACTACTGTTTCAGGTTGTCGTAACAGAATATTTGGGAACAATGGTGTAAATATACAAAATATGTCCCGGGATTAGGGATGCATTGATAAGAAACTGTGTGTTAATGTAAGACATTAATTGTGTTCCAGGTTTCTGATGGAGCATGATATATTCCTATCACAGAGTTAGGTTTTTCTTGTTGCAAACTGTTATGTTGCTTGTGCAGAGCTCAAGCTGTGTTTCTGATCTCTTCAGAGATAACCTCCAGTTGGACTATTTTAAGCAGTATAATTTCCTGTGAAATTGATTTTATCTTAAGCACACATGCGGACCCACTGGAGGTAAGGAACTAATCTGTTTAGTACAGTACAGGTATTCTTCAAATGAATTTAGCAAGTGCATTACTGGAGTTCAGCATTTAGTCTTCAGAAAAACATTAGCGGATACATGAATTCCAATTTTTCTACCCAACTACAATCTACCAGACCAATTTAATTTTTTTAACCTGGATGTACCTCCTTAGTCTTACAACAGTTGTTTTGGACTGTCCCAATTTATTGCAAATAGAAAATTGGTGGTTTCTAACTCATCTCAAGTTCCTGCTGTTACTCCAACACCCTTGTGGGCAGCATATTTTCCTGCTAGACAGCCATTTTGTCTTACCCTGCTTCTTGGCTCAAGTCAACCATTAGACAACAACTACAATGCAATTTCTAACTATCTTGAGAATGAATATCTTGTTATTGTAGTTTCCACTGTGCCTTTCTGTATGTGTGATTTAAAATTTACTTATCTCCTGGTTTTCCCAGTACAGCAACATACTAAGTTCATAGTTGTGTAAAAACATCCAGTTGGAATGTTATTGGCATGTTGTGCTACTATTACCCATTCACTGGACTGATGTTCTTTGCGTCCAACTATTATATCAGTCAGCTAAGGGTGTGAGACAAGGTTCAGGATGTTCTCTGTAAGTTCTTGACTTACAAAGAAATGGCAATGCTGAATGCATTTCATTATTAGAATGATTATAAGATGGAAAGGATAGTGATGTATCTGGGCACTTTCATACAAGCAGCTATAAAAAAAGAACACTTTCCTTGACATAGGAGTCACAGCAGCAGCAGAAGGAAGACATTATAAACAGCAATAGCACTTAGCATTTATACTTGTACAGTGCTCCATAGTGCTCTGTAAGCAGTTTACAGAGTCAGCATATTGCCCCCAACAATCTGGGTCCTTGATTGACCGACCACTGTGCCACCAGGGCTCCTGTAAAAAAAAATTAGTAAAAAGGGTAAATTCTAGTTCTCTGTTGGGCATGGAAGCTAGCTGGTGACTTGACTAGTTCTCTCAGCTCTAGAATGAGGTCAAAAAAAAATCTACCTATTAACTCATCCTGGATGAGTGATGTACCACAATGAACATGGGATTTGGAAGGATGTTCTAAAGGTTTTTTTCATTTAATAATCGAAACCATAAGTTGCCTTTTCTGAATTAGATTTGATTAAATTGTTTTCTTTCAAAAGTTTGAGGAGTGGTTATTTTGGATTGTTATTTTGCAACAGCCAGGTTAACAATTATACATGACTGATGTCCTGTATTTGGACACGCACCCTTGAATTTTTATGTTAAATAAAAACCTATTCTAGTGCAAATTGGGAGTGGCTGAGCCTGGTGAGAATGATTTTGAGTTGGGAAAACAAAGAGAAGTAGGGTATTTTAAAAGGAATGGAGACAATCAGTCTCTGAAATGTTTATATTGTTCTTCCATACAGTGTGCCTCTTTCTTCTTACAAGTTTCTTTTTGTTCTATTTCCAATGCTATTTTGCAATTGGCTGGGCAATTTCCAATGCTACAAGAAAGGTGGTGTTTAATAAAATAAATATTTCCTCCATCCCAAAATGCATGCTGACTTTTACATGAGAGGAAACTGTTATTTTTAAATGAGGTTGCTGAAGGTTTATTTTAAGATACCATAGAGAAAAATGAATTTGTTTCTTGAATGTAGGATTCCTGTCTCACACCCTTTCTCTGCCACATATTTGTTTTCTAAATTTGAAATTTTATCTCTAGCTGACAAGCAGAACTTTAAAATATTGAATTTGTGTAGGGAAAGGGGGAGGCTTAATTTGTTAATGTCTGCTAGTGTAACTATTACCGGTACCAATGGCTAGGAAATAACACTAGGAGACTAATTGCATTCCTGTCCATTTCTGTGTATTACTTGAATGCATCTGGATGACAACTGTGTAAAAATGTACAGTATTCTGACCTAGATAAGATTTTGGCATGTTACAGTAGGACAGTTTAACACACTTCACTACACAGTAGTAAATATTGATGCTTCATGATATTCATTTTTAATTCATTTATACTTTTAATGTAATTTTGGTTTTGACTTAAGCAGAATCTGAAATCATTGATGGAAGTTCAGTAGATATTGTTTAATGCAGAGCTTATGTGGCTTTGATATATCTGTAATGTACAAGCATTTTGATAATTGCCACCTTAGATCATCTGTCCTAGAAACTGTCTTCAGTGTGCAGTTTCAGTGCACTTACTGCAAAAATTATTATATGTACAGAAATGGAATATAATCCCACCTCTATTACAACAGTGTAATCCTTTGGAGGGGCCGAGCAACAATTTAAAAAGTAATAGTTAATATATGAAATTTTTTTTCTAAGTAACTCAACCATTGTTATAAATGGAAAGACATTTTCAAATTTGAAAGTTCATTGGAAAGCTTATCTAGCATGTATTCAATTCCATTCCAATATATTAAGATGATTTCATTCAAGTTGTATCTTTCCCCTTCTTAGTTTCAAAGACACACATGTAATCTAATTAATTCATGCTCTTTGCTATTTATTACCATGTTTCTCACAAAATAAGGCCGGCCCTTATTTTTTTTTGACCCTCCCCCCCAAAAAAGAGCTAGGCCGTCTTTTCGGGGGTGATTTAATTTCCCCCCCCCTTGCATCCTTGGGCAGGCGGGCGGCAACGGCTTGGATGTTGACCTCGGTGTTGGTGGGGCACTTCGTATCGGGAGACCTTCCGCCACCGTTGCTTTCCCTTCTCCCTTGCCGCGGCGTTTAGAGCAACGCTGCATTTGGCGCAGCCATGTGCGGACAACCAGGGCTCCTCCCTGCAACCGGAGCCCGGCGGAGACAATTGGCTTCAGGCACTCCTGTTGCCGCCTTCCCTTTGCCTTCGAAGGTAAAGCCAATTATTTTAAAAACGATGCCCTACTACAATAAAGTCTCCCCTGCCCAAGAGGGCAGCCCAACCCCACGTGGGGAGGCGAATCTCCCGGGGCCGCAGCGCAAGATCGGCCCACCTTGGGAGAAGCGCCCAGCCGCCATCCCTGCCTGGTGCTGGGCAGAGCATGAACAGCTTCGCCTGGGGCGCCCAGCGCAGCTGACAGGCAGGCCCTTCTTCCCGGCAGCAGAGCTCTCACCAAGGCAGCGAGCACCTCCCCGCCGGACCCTCTGCTCATCCCGCCAGGGCTGTGCCAGAGCTGTGCAGGCTGTGCAGAGCAAGGAAAGTGAGCCACGGGTGCATGTCCGCCTGCCAAGCAAAAGAGCCGGGCCGACCTGAGCTTGGCTTCCTTCCCAAGTCCCTCCAGTGCGAACCCGAAGGGGCCACCGGGAGAAGCTGCCCGAGGCAGTGATAGCTCCCACCCGTCCACGGACAGGGAGGCGAGGTGATTGCAGCGCTGCTTCCCTGGCCGGCGGAGAGAGCCCAAAGCCACCCGTCCTTTCCACCCCTCGCCCAGCCTGTCCCCGTCCCCACGCATCTCCAAATGCGCCAGCAGCTCCAAATGCAGCGGAACGGGCATCAGGCAGAGGCGCTGACTCGGCGGGGCTCAGCTCAGAGGACGCGGTGCAGGCCGTCGCCTTGCCTCCCTGTCCACGGATGGGTGGGTGCTATCACTGCCTCGGGCGGCCTCTCCCGGTGGCCCCTTCGGGTTCACGCTGGAGGGACTTGGGAAGGAACCCAAGCTCAGGTCGGCCCGGCTCTTTTGCTTGGCAGGCAGGTGCGCACCCGCAGCTTGCTTTCCCGGCTCTGCCCAGCCCGCACGGCTCTGGCACGGCCCTGGCGGGATGAGCAGAGGGTCCAGCAGGGAGGTGCTCACTGCCTTGGTGGGAGCTCCGCCGCCGGGCAGGAGGGCCTGCCTGTCAGCTGTGCTGGGCGCCCCAGGTGAAGCTCTTCGCACTCTGCCCGGCGCCAGGCAGGGTGGCAGCTGGGTGCTTCTCCCGGGGTGGGCCGATCCTGCGCTGTGGCCCCGGGAGATTCGTCTCCCCACATGGGGTTGGGCTGCCCTCTCGGGCAGGGGAGGCTTTGTTGTACCAGTAGTAGGGTGTCGTTTTTAAAAGAATTGGCTTTGCCTTTGAAGGCGAAGGGAAGGCGGTGACAGGAGCGCCTGAAGCCGAGTGTCTCCGCTGGGCTCTGGTTGCAGGGAGGAGCCCTGGCTGGCTGCGCGTGGCTGCGCCAAACACCGCAGCAAGGGAGAAGGGAAAGCAATGGTGGAGGAAGGTCTCCTGATACGAAGTGCCCCACCAACGCCAAAGTCAACGCAGGCAGCACCATATCCGGGTATGCAACAAAACTACTTCCTAACGGCAAGCCTCCCCCCCGCCATTCCCCATGTTTAATATAGGCCTTAATTTGGGGGGAGGGGCTTAATTTGATTTTATGCCAATAAAACACGCTGGGCCTTCCTATTGGTGGAGGCCGTATTGTTGGAGAAACACGGTACTTTTACATTCCAAGTTGCAGTCTTCCATGTATCAGGATCATAATCTGATATTGATCTCTGCTGTTCATCATGGCTTTAATCAATCATGTTTTTTACATATTTGTCAGCAAGATGGATTAGGTGTTGATTATATTTCCTTCCTTAGATTATTTCTGCACCATTTGTAACACCTTCTGGAGTTATCCAACCATAATTGTGCCAAAATAACAGTAATTAGGATTTACACTACTTCAGCACCAGTTTGGTAATGTTAGGAAGTCTCTCTAATATGGAAATGACTTTATCTGAATTCATGATACAAGCAGTATTCCTCACTAACAATAAGGACTATCAGTATCTGACATTTTTTGCAAATTTTGACAAGTATATTTAGAAGCTCAACAAAACCCAAATAAGCATTTTAAAGTATTTCATCCAGCTAGAATCTTTCTTGCAAGTCAACATACCATTGTTCATATCCCAACTACCAAGAGGTATATGCAATGTAAACAAGAGAGATAAGTCACAATCTCCTGTATTCACAAAATCGTACAGCATGGAAAGATAAAATAAGCACAACAATGAAGCAATGTTTTCAAATGGTGCATAGCTTGGAATTCCTCTTTTCTTTCTGGTTTTGTACTAGGTTTATAGTAAGTATATGTCATATTAATAGAAAAGCTAATCGTGCTTATTTGACAGGATTTTACTGAAAATTCTGTTACAATGATTTGACATTCTGCTCATTAAATTCAGTGGCACAATCTTGAAGGGCTTTCAAGAGCTTTACAAAAAAAGACTTGCAAGAGTCCTGGGCAGTCTGCAGTTTACTTACCTTGATAATAGAGGTTCACAGCATATATATCATTTAATTAGAGGATGAGAAACCTGTGGCCTTCTCACTGTTGCAGAAGTGTAACTCTTAGCATCCTCACCATTAGGTTGCTCACAAATATCACATAATGGAAATGGGGGGGGAATAAACAGAATTATCTTCCCTGGATTCATTTAAATTTATTATATTTATTTATATTTCAAATTTATTAACCACCTATATCCCTTGGAGGGGGCCTCTGGGTGGTGAATGCCTATGACATTCTTCTAAAATGTATTGAAAGCAGTTCCTAGAAAATTATTACTTTGATTTTGTTTTGATGCTAAAGTAGCAAATTTGGAACATGCCTCAGCATACTTCCAGTAATAAATAAGCAAGCATGCAATCTGTGATAAATTTCCCCCCATTAGTCATTTTTAATATCACTCAGGAAGAAATGGAAAATGCAGGTCAAATGATTAGTACCCAAATCAACTTGAATGACACCGAATACAAGTGCCTTCTTGGGACGCTGATTTTTTTTTCTTTTTTTGCACTCTGGTGATAAAGTAGATATTTGTTCACTTCAAAGGGATTAATTTATTTAAAAAGCAATGCTTGAGAGCATGAAACCCTTAAATGAGGACTGTGAAGTATGGGAACTCTTCTATGTTAAAAGCTTCCATCGATGACCTTCTCAAGCCAGAGAACATTAAGGGGACAGTGGGATATGCACAAAGGGCGTCTTGAACAGGAACATCAAGCATGAATCAACACTGCTTCCTCTTTTGTCGTTCTTCCAGCTCTTATGAGTGATGATCTTGTGACAAATCGCTTCATCTTAAGCTGTTTATTCAAAGAATGCAAGGAAGACAATGAAGCTGACACATCACCACCAACCTATCTTTTTCTGTCAATAGGACTGAAATGAAAAGAATGGCTGTATTTCTTGGGATAAACTTACTGCATTCATTATGGTGCTTGTGCGCCAATGGGATTTTGTAACTACATCTGTAGATGGACTCAGATTTCTCTATCAACAAATACTAGACAATGAGAACATATCGTTGCCTTCCACATTATTATGAACATGTGAAAAGTGCTAGCACACACGTACACACAGAACTAAGGAGCGATGGGAAGAAGCTATTTGGAACAAGGAAAGGGGCCAACACAGACTTTCCTGAAAACTCATAAAAGCCATGTAGCTTCTTCATGGGCCTGAGGTGGAATATGAAAACTGCTTCCTTGTAGGAATGGATGCTGCTTCTTCCCCCCTTGTGTTCTGCCTAGTTCTTATTTGTGGGTCCCTAAAAGTTCAGTTGCTTCTGGAAACTGAGTGGATTTGCCCATGCAGTTTTCTTGGCAAGATTTTTCAGAAGTGGTATGCCATTGGCCTCCAGCTCTTTTTTTGATTTATATATATTTCACATACATGACTGGAAAGCTTACCATAGAATGATTTATAAATGAACCAAGTTTGTTGCTCCGTTTATTCAAACCCAGATTTATTCTTGGAACTTATCAATTAGAGAAATGGGAGAAGCTGAGCTTGCCTAGAAAGTACAATTCAGATTTTATAGCACTGCCAGTGCTACTCCCCCCCTCCCCAATATAAAATTACAAAAAGTCTCAATTCTTTGGTGCCATTTAGTGGTCACCTGGGTTTTTCCAAACCTGATATGGTAACCCAAGCCAACTATAATGTGGCTTATTTGGTTTTAGCCTAGCACAAAGTATAAACAAAATGACTGATTTTTAAATCAACATTTTAAGCTTGGTATTATATGAAGACAGCCAAATGTGACCTCAGAAATAAATTAATATTGCACCATGATTTAGTGCAGGGGTGTCCAACCTTGGCAACTTTAAGACTTGTGGACTTCAACTCCCAGAATTCCTCAGCCAGCTGGCTGAGGAATTCTGGGAGTTGAAGTCCACAAGTCTTAAAGTTGCCAAGGTTGGACACCCCTGATTTAGTGAGATGTGTGAACAGTCAGTATCATTTTTTTTCCATTAACACTGCCCCTTTGTTTGTAACAAGTGGCCGCTGCTCTTAACATGTGCTGGGCCAACTGAAACTTTGTTTTGTTGCAAACATTTAATTGTTCACTTTCTGCCTTTCGTACACATATTAAAAGGAGACAAGTTTGTCTAGAAAGGGGAAAAAGTTAAGCTATTTCCCTGAATAGATGTCATAATTATTAAAAGGCATCTAGGTATGTGTGCATGAGGGAAAGATTGGGGAAAATACAACACCAAAACATACTTGAAAGAAGTGTCTGTTATTACAGATGTTCTCATTTCTCTCTATAATGTATCTGATACTAATCAATAACCTATCGCTCAACTATCTAAAGCCTATGCATGCTTACTCCTCAATAAGGCTACTCTCTTTCAGTGGGATTTACTCCTAATAGATATGTATGATTGCAGGCAGACAGCTAGATCCATTGATTAACAAGCTGAAAGTAAAATTTCTATATTAACAAAATTTATACCTAAATAACAGAATATAGGAACAAAAAATCATAACAATAGTCTGAGCTATGCTTTTCTTCTTTAAATGGAACTACCCATTTTAATGAGACATCAAGACTCATTAGTTTGGGGGGTTCTGGTTTGAGCTTCTTCAGCGACAAACCAAAATCTGCGATTGTGAGTGGTTTTGATCTGTGCTTGCCACTGGAGCGCCCCAAGTCGGCTGGTTTCGGGGCTAAGCCACCCCGTAGAGGTGGTGAAGAGGAGGGAGACTTCCAGCAGGGTCGAGGAGAGTCGCATCTCTCCTCCCCAGCTGGCCATTACTCCCTTTCCCGAAGGCGGTTGCAGTGGTGGTCAGAAATGGCCACCTCAAAGAAAAACTCAACCGGAAAAGAATGTGCAGGAGGAAGATAAGAAGAGAAAGTTTTGGCTGACCAGGTCGAACTGAAAAAGAAACAATATAAGGTACCCTGGAATTTGAATTATAAAGAATAACATTGCTCACAAGGAAGACTTTGAAGCGGCGAATGAGAGAGGGAAGAGAAAGGATTTGGGGTTTTTTCTTTTCTTCCCTATATTGACAACTAAGAGATTTAAGCAAGAAATCAGCAAAAATCCACTTTGACATTAACAGATATTTAAGCTGAAAATAAAATGTCAAAGGGATAATAAAGATTTCTGGATTCTCAAAAACTTTTAAAAGAAGGAAAAAAACAAAAGGGTGGGATCTGGAAAAATGGAGGAGACCACCTGGAAGTGAAAGGAATTAACAGTGAAACTTTAACAAGATTCCTAAAAGATACATTTTAACTGAAACTTTGTAACAAGATAAGAGAACCCCAGGAAGAAAAAGTGGAAAAAAGAAGCAAGAAGAAACAGCTTTGGATTATTTGGATTACTTGGCGATTTTTGGATTTTTGGCTATTGGATCTCAAGGACTAAAATTAATCGCTGGTTGTTTAAAAGTTTTTAAAATGGTATCACTCTTGGAAGAATTGAGAATGGAACTTAAAAAACAGAAAGAAGATGCACAAGAAGGAAGAGGTTCTTTTGGCTTCGCATTTCAATTTTTAGAAATGGAGATCCTGAACTATGAGAAACAACAAGAAATGCCTGTAGAACAAGAAGGGCGGGACAAAGAAGGAGCCATCTTCAATGACCAAGTATTCCTATGCGGGGAAAAGAAAGGAAAGTGGGAAAGAGAGTGAAAAATTTAAGATTTGAAAAAACAACCCCCAAAAAGAATAGTTTGAAAAGTAATTACAATATTAGGAAGAAACAGAAGAGAGGATTACAGAAGAGAGAATCAGAATTAGAGAAGGGGTCAAAAAGGGAAGGGAGAAGAAAAGGGGGGAGAGGGAAAGGAAAAGAAATTATAAAGGACAGAAACAGGACATAGAGAAACAGGGAAAACGTACAAAGATTAAGTGTATAAGCTTATTTAGAAGACACAGACATAATGGGTGAAAATTTAATTGAAAGGGGGATTCTGCAAGGGTACATAAGATAGGATTGTTATATTAGAAATAGAAATAAACCTTGAAAATATGAAACAAGTGTGATTAAAATGATAGATAAAATACTCATTGTAATGTAATGGAATGTTTAATAAATAAATGAAATAAACAGAATGAGAGAATGGAATGAGGAAAGGAGGGGAACATTTTAATTATCACTAATGTGTTATAAAAATTTAAGTGAAGAGGAATATGAAAGAAATATGAAAAAATTATGGAAATATTATAAGTGTTCCTAGAATTATGATATCCTATTGAAAAGAAATGTTAAAGATGTTAAACATTATAACTAACATTAATGATTGAGCTGAATTGGAATAGAATAAGTATTTTATTTATTATTGTTATATATATACTTTTTCTTTAAGAACTTAGTACTTATTTTAAGAATGTACCAAGCAGAATTCGACTGGAAGTTATGTGTTATATTGAATGTTATAATTGTCAAGGCATAAATTGAAGTTTAAATAAGAGTTGAAGGGATAAAAATTAAAAGATGTAAAGGTGTCATATTCCAATCAGTAACTACAGGGGAAAATTTTGTTTAATGAGAAAAGAAAATATGAAATTGAAACAGGTCAGACAAAAGTATAAATATGATTAAAAAGATACTGAAACTTAGAAAAGATTTTATATATATATATATATATATATATATATATATATATATATATATATATATATATATATATATATATATATATATATATGGATCTTTGGTTATTGGGTTTCTCTCCGCGTAAGATTCAAAGTGTCTAGGCAACGTTTCGGCGAGGTCCCACTCGCCATCTTCAGGCTGGTGCTATCGGCTTAGTGCCAGTGCAAGCGAGTGGGACCTCGCCGAAACGTTGCCTAGATACTTTGAATCTTACGCGGAGAGAACCCGAATAACCAAAGATCCACATACAAATACCGCGAGAACCTCAGAAAACATATATATATATATATATATATGGATCTTTGGTTATTCGGGTTTTCTCCAGCGTAAGATTCAAAGTGTCTAGGCAACGTTTCGGCGAGGTCCCACTCGCCATCTTCAGGCTGGTGCTATCGGCTTAGTGCCAGTGCAAGCGAGTGGGACCTCGCCAAAGCGTTGCCTAGACACTTTGAATCTTACGCGGAGAAACCCGAATAACCAAAGATCCACATACAAATACCGCGAGAACCTCAGAAAACATATATATATATATATATATATATATATATATATATATATATATATATATATATATATATATATAATTTGAATTTAGAAAGGAATAAGATAATTAAAAGTAAGATTGAGAAAACTAAGGGAAGGGAAAAATTATTGGGAAAATGTTAAAATAGTAATAAGATATGGAATAGAACACAAAGATGAATATGAAATTGAATTTGTGTCTGTATGGAGAAGTGATAACTTGGGACCATGCTATTCTCAAAAAAAGAAATTTTACTTGTATTATGTTTTGTGAAAACCCAAATAAATTTTTTATATTAAAAAAGACTCATTAGTTTGGAATACCATTAGTATGGCACCTTGACAGTACTTGTTTTCCTTCCAAACTAGCTCAACTTGGTTTCCCTTAAACCTGATCAATGGTAACCTGGCTATTTTCCATAGCCCATTCCTTTGATAATGCTGATAAAGAATTATGGAAACTGATGTCGAACACTTATGGATATGTGAGATCACATGAAACATAGCACTTATATTTCTTTAAGAAGTTCAAGCCATAAATCATGGTTTATAGCTCATAATTATTGCAGATGCACAAACTGAAAGTGCTAGAACACATGTTCCCTTCTGAAACATTCCAACAAGGGTGCCACCACCTGTTGTTTGACATAAACTGAAGAGAAAATGATTTAATAGACGGAAATAATAATGCTACCTACACTGAATTCATTTCTTATATGAAAATATAAATACAATGAAACATAGTTTACTATCTGCCCCATCTTTCTCTGCTCCTTTTGAAGTATAGTCATTGGGCTGCCACTTTAAAGACACAGTGCAATCAGTGCTAAACCAAATATACCACAGTGACTGACTATAAAATACATTAAGCCACAACCTGGCCAATTTGGTTTTAGCTTAGTGTGTTGTGCAAACTAGCCAATATACATCCTCCATAGCTCATTGTGCTGCTGGAACTCAAAAGAAAAAAAAAATCAAGAATAGACATCCAGTGGTGCTTATGTGCCCAATAAGACCTGGAAGAGTGGGCTAAAACCCAACACCTCAGGAGTGAGGCCATTAGGATAGAAGCAGTTTTCTGTCACCACTTCCCTTCTCTGGAACAGTTTACTCATCCACTCCAAAAGTCCCAAACGATAGGATCCTTAAATGACTCATAATTTGATGTCCTTCAGCAGTCATCATTGGCCATGTTGGTTGGTGATTTTCTGGAAGGCTGTATGTGTATGTGCTCCAAGGCTGCCAGACATGTGAAGACAGAAGAACAGCCACAGCATAAAAGAAGCAAGCACTCCGCAAAGCCAGAACTGCAAATGCTGCAACAATGGTGCCCACACGTTTGCCCGATATGTGGCAGAACATTCCATGACCGTATAGGCCTTACCAGCCACCTGCGAACACACCATGGACAGTCCACAACCTGTTAGATGTCAAGGTCCTCTTACTATGGATGAACCTCATGTGCTCCAATAGAAGAACTGCATCACCTACAAGTCCAGAATACAAATGACAAAAAGGGCAGTAATCAAATATAATAGCAACAATAGCAAACTAGATAGCACTGAGATATTTGATAACAATCATTCATTTGGATTGGTCTCTCCTGATGACAAATGCCCAGAGTGATTGTTATCAAATATCTCAGTTTTATGAGCCATTCAAGTAGTGTGTGTGAATGCAGCCAGAAAGAAAAAGAAAAAGCCAGAAAAACAGAAAAGCCAGAAAAAGTAACAGTAGCTCAAATCAGCAGTGGTTGCTGGCTGCCACTGCCACACTTTGCCCAACAGCAAAACCAGCACAGTGTGTAAATGCCCAGAGACGGGGTGCAACTCAGCTGACCTTTTCTCTACATTGGGCAGGTGCTCACCTCCCCCATTCTTAAGCCTCCCAAGAAAAGAAGAAAATGAGATAAAGCACAGGCCCGCAGGGAGGAGGAGGAGGAGGCGTCACCCGATAATGGGTGGAGAGCCGTATAGTTTTAAGAAGTTAATCCCGCCTCTTACACCTCCCCTCACCGCTTTAATATAGTTTAGGAGAGCAAAGAGGCGGGGAAAGATCTAAGTGGCGCGTGCTAGTATATTCCTCTCATTTTATTGCGTGTGTGAAAAAGCAACCCCGAGATCGTTTTCCGGCCTTCCGCTTGGGATCTTTTGTCTTCCTCTTCCAGGGTCCAGGCGCCTCTGGAGTCGGCCGCGTCACTCCTGGGGCTCCACGGCGAACAGCAATGGTTGATCCACGGCGAGCTCTGCCACCCTGACGAGGCGGAAAGCGCCTAGCCCGAGAGAGCGAAGCAAATATATCTTGCTTTCGCTTCACGCCGAGGCCGTGGCGAGCGTGCCATTGGCTCTGCCGCAGGAGAGCTCGGCGGGGCTTCTCGCCACCCGAGCCGTGAAAAAAAAACACGAAAAAAACACACACCTCGTCGTCCTTCCTCTCTTCCCTCCAGCCGTTACTGGCCCAGCTCTGCGGCGAGAGGGGTTCAACCCGCCCGCTTCGCACCAAGAGCTCCGTTTATAGGAAAAGGGAGAGTGGGAGAAGAGGAGATAAAAAATAAATTGGAAATAAAAGCGCCGCAAGACAAGGGGAAAGGCGCGCTCTAGGTTCCGGCCTCCGAGCCTTCCCTGAGCCGGGAAGCCCTCCTCGTTCTCATTCTTCCTTTCCCACTCCCGGCTCCTTGTTCCTCTTTTTCCCCCCTCGTTTCCTTTTCCTGGAAGTTCCTTTCAGGATGGGAGGGAAAACCAAATAAAAAAAAGAGAAGGAGGCAACGACAGAAAATGGTGCATGGCTGCAAAACGGGAGGAGGACATTTTTCAGGCGCCTCCTGCGACTGAAAAGTTGAGGGGGGCCAGGGAGGCAGCAACCGGCCGGGACTAAGACGACCCCCACGCCTCCATCCCGCGCCGCCTTCTTTTCTTCCCCGCCCCCGCTCTTCTCTCTCCTGGGAAGAAGAGGACTAACCTTAAAAAAAAAAAAACCGCTGCCGCTGAGCAGAGAAAAGAGTACGCTGGGAAGGATGTTGCTACGGAGTTAAAACGACGAGAAAATTGCCCTTCCCCCCCGTTCCTAACCCCCCTCCCCTTTTTATTTTCGCCACCAGTTTCTTTTGGCTTTGGCTCCGGTGCCAAAAGAGACAATTCTCTTTTGTTTGTGAAGTCCCCCTCCTTTTTTCTTTTCTTTCGCCCAGCTGGAGAAAGGAGGAAAAGGCTGGGGAGTCACCATGGCGTCTCTCTTCACCAATGGACCCTGCATCCAAAGTGAAGCCGAAGTGGGTCACCTCTGCCGGAGCCTGGAAGTGGGTACGGTCATGACTCTCTTTTACTCCAAGAAGTCCCAGAGACCCGAGAGAAAAACGTTCCAGGTCAAGCTGGAAACCAGGCAGATCATTTGGAGCAGGGGGTCGGACAAAATCGAAGGCGCAAGTAAGTGGTTTGCTTTTTAATCCTTGGTTAGTACCCGAAAAACGAGCGAGTAAAATTTGAGGTAATCCCTGCATGCGGACGCCCGTGATTTTTTTGGCCCGACTATCTCCAACCAAACAAGTTTGTGGTTGTGCTGGCTCGTTTGAATGAACTTGGAGCTACGTTGAAGGTCTTCACGAGTTAATAAACGCATTCCCTTCCCTTCGATAGAGTAAACAGAAATGATGCTGAAGATAGTCCCACATCTTTGGCTGCTTATGCCTGTGGTAGGCATTTGTGGTGTAAACACTAGCCTAAAAAAAGAAATCTGGGAGTTGTAGTCTAATTACCTGGTGTAGGCAACCTGCCAGTGGCTTGGCTGTACTTTGTAGAGCTGTTGGCATTATTGTGGTAGAATTGTCCCCAAAGAACTCTGGCCCACTAGACTTTTTGATTAAGATTTGGGTTCAAGTATTTGGCTGATCCTTTCATCGGTTGTTACCTCTCAACCTGGTCTAATGTGAAAATACTGTTAGTCACACAAGACATAGTTTGTAGAATTTGGAGATGTGAGCTGCCTGTGATAGTCTTAGATTTAGCTGGCTCTAAAATTGGATCAGCCCCATTGGTGAAGGTGAGGACTACTATGTCCTGATAGAGTCGTATTTTTTCCATTTGATGCTAAAATGGACTTTATAGCCTGTCTAGGAGTTTCTGAGAAGCGCATGGTTGCCTTGTGTAGAATAAACTGTGGACTACCAACCAGCTCTTTCAGTGTGGAACCTATTTTGTACTTCTCTATCATTAATAAACATTGTTTTGTGCTGTTTTGACTGGTCCTACTAAAATTATTTCTCCACAGTTCATTTTAGAGAACTGTTTGTTTGTTTTTAAAATGGTGTTATGTTGTGTGGAACTTTTTAGTTTCAAACCTTCACGATACTTAGAATTCAAAATAGTTTATGTATTATCTTACGTTCACACAAGTCATTTGAGAGTCCAAATATTCAGGTTCTCCCGCTTTTCAAAACATCAAATGTATAATAGGAAAAATGAATTCTGATGTTTCTGCATATACAGAGAAGTGTATATATATGTGTAAATGCTCAAAATGGAGAAAGCATGTCCAAATATTTTATAAATGGAAACTTTTTGTTTACATTTGTCCTAAAGGCCACAACTCATGATTTCTACAGGTAGGTAAAATGTTATCTGAAGACCTATGGTGTGCAAAAGTTGCTTTCAGGTTACTAGATAAACAACCATTATTTGTTTTGCTTTTGAGTGTGTCATAAATAAATAAGCAGAATGGAAGCATTAGAGCTTATGTGCAAATTTAATTATTAAGTTTATATTAATTATCCCTTGTAAATTTGCTTGATTTTTATGGACTTATTTTGAAAGATGAATTTCTCCATCAGTTGTATTACCTATATATCTCCTGACTTATGTTGCTGCACTAACAAATTTTTATTACTATGAACAAAAAGGATGCGGTGTTCTGTGTCATTTAAATCTGAAATTGCTTTGTAACTGCACTTTTTGACAAACACTACTATGCATCTGCCTTGTAAAGTAAAGACAAGCAGAGTTGGAATTCTTTAATATAATTCTTCCTCCCTTTGTCCCTGCAGTGAGGTCATCCATACAGAAAGCTCAGATATTGGATTCCTATGCCAAATCTGAGAATTGAGCAGCCTTTTCTCCCTTGTTGCTTTCCAAGAGTTAGAAACTCATTTACAAAGCAAATAGAGTGGGCGTTGGTTCTTACCTGACACGCCATTTCTCTTGGAGCTGCGAGGATCATCCAGAGAGTGGGTGGTGCTTCAGTCTTCTGCTGTTGTAGGCTGAGCTAATTCTTGAGGAACGCTCCTCCTTCCGTCACGTGACTCCATTAGAGCGTTCCCCCAGTTTATGCGAAGACGAGAGGAAACAGGAATTTGTGCTCTCATCTGACTAGACTTAAAGGTTCATTGGCCGAAACAAGACCCCACCAGACGGTGAAAGATAAGGGAGGGGCTGGATGATCCTCGCAGCTCCAAGCGAAATGGCGTGTCAGGTAAGAACCAACGCCCATTCTCCTTAGAGCTGCTCGGATCATCCAGAGAGTGGGACATACCAAAGCTGGGCCTGTCCTACGGGAGGGGCGCCGTCTGGTCTGTAGTCCCCTCGGGTTCTCTGAGAACCCTCTGAAGAACCCTTCTACCGAAGGAAGCCTCAGCTGAGGCATATCTGTCAATCCTGTAATGCTGAATAAAGGGTGACGGGGAGGCCCACGTCGCTGCCCGGCAAATGTCGATTATTGGAGCCTGGGTAGCCCAGGCAGCTGACATAGCCGCGCTCCTAGTGGAGTGAGCCGTGATACCCCTGGGCACCTGGAGAGCTTGGGCCTGATATGTTTTGGCAATGGCCGCCCTTATCCAATGACCTATAGTGGTTGGCGGAGCCTTGAGCCCTTGTGACTTTGGTTGGAAGGATACAAACAGGGCTTCAGACTTACGAAAGGTCTCAGTGCGTTTAATGTAAATCCACAAGGCACGTCTGACGTCCAGAGTGTGCCATAGTCTCTCATGAGTTGGCCTGGGGCAAAAGTTGGGGAGGATAAGTTCTTGAGCCCTATGGAAGACCGAATTAATCTTGGGCAAGAAGGAGGGGTCAAGGGGTGGAAGACGCAAAGGTCTTTCCTAACAGACAGTGCAGCGATCTCTGATATCCTACGGGCTGAAGTGATCGCTACCAGGAAAATTACTTTATAGGAAAGGAACTGAAGCGAAACCTCTCTTAAGGGTTCGAAGGGTGGCTTTGTGAGGGAGGTAAGGACCCTGTTGAGGTCCCAGGTTGGATACCGGTGAAGGGCCGGAGGACGCAAATTTGTGGCCCCCCTCAGAAAGGCTCGTATACGGGGATGGTGAGAGAGGGAACTGCCTTCTCCACCGGAGATGACTGTAGACAAGGCAGCTACCTGACGTCTTAGTGTGTTGGGGGACAGCCCCTTACTGAGACCCTCCTGGAGAAAGTCAAGCACTGGAGGGATTAGTTGGGTCAATAAGAAGCTTGACACACCATTTACGAAAAA
The DNA here is from genome assembly GCF_049901735.1 of Notechis scutatus. Lineage (NCBI taxonomy): Eukaryota > Metazoa > Chordata > Lepidosauria > Squamata > Elapidae > Notechis > Notechis scutatus. The sequence continues at coordinate 27,279,497 of NC_142011.1, read as the reverse complement.
TGGTCCAGGTGGTGTCGTAAATCCTTGTAGTTGAGGGTCGCCTGGCTGCTAAAATGGTATCGATGACTTTGTTAGAGAGGTTTTCCCTCTTCAAACGTTCCCGCTCAACCTCCAGACGGCTAGTTGAAGCCATTGGGGGTTCGGGTGGAGAAGGGGACCTTGGGACAGGGAGATTCTGTCTGCTGGGATTCTCCAGGGAGGGGCTACTGATAGGCTGCGGAGGTCCGTGAACCAAGGGCGACGGGACCAATAAGGTGCTACCAGAATCAGTTCCGCCCTCTCTTGAAGGACCTTCTGAAGGACTAAGGGCACCAGCGCCAGGGGAGGGAAGGCATAAAGGAGGCCCGTGGGCCACGGACACCGAAGAGCGTTGTGGTCCTCCGCCCCTGGGGATGGGAATCTTGAAATGAACCTTGGAAGGTAGGTATTGAGGGGGGAGGCAAACAGGTCTACCACTGGTGGCCCGAAGATGGCTGTCGCCTCCCTGAATAGAGCTGGGTGGAGGCGCCACTCCGACTGGTCTATGGTGGCCCTGCTCAACCAGTCTGCTCGGGTGTTGGAGGTGCCCGAGATGTGGTCCGCCCTGAGAGAAAGGAGGTGAGACTCCGCCCACCGACAGAGATGCTCGGCCTCCCTCATTAGGCGGAATGATTGAGTGCCCCCCTGCTTGTTGATGTGGGCTTTGGCCGTGATGTTGTCGGTGAGGATGAGAACGTGGCGGCCGCGTACCTGGGGGTGGAAACTGCGGAGGGCCAGTTGGACGGCGCGAAGCTCCAACCAGTTTATGTTGCATAGTTTCTCCGTGGCTGACCATCTGCCCTGTGCTGTAAGGGACTGGAGATGAGCACCCCATCCGGACAGACTGGCGTCTGTGGTGACGGTGACTCTTGGGGGCTCCTTGAGGGGGCAGCCCTTGTTGATAGACGCCTTGCTCCACCAAAGGAGGGAGGTGAGCACCCTTGCGCCTGGAGTTGCTTGATCCGGTTCTTTGGTACGGGAGCAGGAACCACTGGAGGAATCTGGAGTGGAAATGGGCCCAGGGAATAATGGAAAGACAAGATATCATTTTACCCAGTAACTGGGATAGTTCCAGAAGGGAAACCCTCTTAAGGCGTCTGATACTTGTTACAGATTTTTGGATGCTGAGAATTCTCTCCGCAGATAGAAACACCTTTCCCTTCACAGTGTCGATTACCGTCCCCAGGTGAGTTATCCTGGTGGAGGGGGATAATTGACTTTTCTTCCAATTGATGAGGAACCCGTGATCCTGGAGAGAGGATAGGGTAGTTTGGGTATCCCTCACCGCCTGTTCCCTGGAAGGGGAAAGGATGAGAATATCATCCAAGTAGCAGTGGAGGGTTCTGAGGTATGCAGCTAACGCGGCCAGGACCTTGGTGAAAGTTCTGAGTGCTGAGGCCAACCCGAATGGGAGAGCCACGTATTGAAAGTGGAGGTTATTGTAGCAGAAACGGAGAAATTTGTAATGGGAGGGTCGGATTGGGATGTGTAGATATGCCTCGGAGAGGTCAATGGATGACAACCAGTCTCCCTGCCTAACGCCCAGTAGGATGGACTGCAGCGTGTTCATTTTGAATTTGCGGTATACGAGATGGCGGTTAAGCCGCTTTAAATCCAAAATCGCTCTCCATCCCCCCGAGTGTTTGGGTACCACAAATAAGTGGGAATAAAATCCCTGTCCTCTTTGAGACGGAGGAACGGGTTGGATGGCCTGTATATCAAGTAGGTGCTGAACTGCTGAGTCCATGAGGCTGCGCTTGGTGTAGTCCTTGGAGAGGGGGCATGGCATGAAAAAATGGGGGGGGGGAGATTGAAATTCAAGGGCAAGGCCAAACCTGATGGTGTCCCTAACCCAGGCGTCGGAGGTTGAGGAGTCCCACTGGTTGGCGAAGGTCTTGAGACGTCCGCCAATGGGAATCAAATCTGGTGGCCTATCTGGAGCACCTGAACGGCCTGTTGCCCGAGCCCCGAAAGGGCCTTTTGAAGCCACCGCCCCTTCTGTGCCTGTCAGAGGAGTCGGTCCTGTCCTGAGGCTGACCCAAGCCAAAGGGAGGGAGCCTTTGGTACCTGGGAGGAAAGGGGGTTTGGAAATAGGGGTGAAAGGGAGCTCTCCGAAAGGGCTGCATGGATCTTGGCTCCGACTTGCGGGTGAGGGATGGAAGGATTTTTTTTCTTGTTCCTTCCTTCTACTAAAAGGGGATCCAGAGATGGTCCAAACAATTTGGTTCCCATGAGGGGAGCGGAAGCCAGTTTAACCTTGTTCTTGAGGTCTGCCTGCCAGTGTTTTAGCCAGAGCAGACGGCGGGCAGAGACATGGGAGGAAATGGCACGGGTGGAAAATTTGACCGAGTGATAGGTAGCGTCGGCCGAGAACTCGGCCGCGGCCGTAATCTTGGCTATGTCCTGATGGGCTCGGACATTGGAGGCTGGGACATGTTGCTTAAGCTGGCGAAGCCAGCAAATGGATGATCTGATGAAGAAGGAGGCGGCCGTGGCCGATCTGATTGCCCAAGCGTCTGACTGGTGGGCACGGCGTAAGGCCAGCTCCGATAGTTTCTCCTCCAGTCTCAGGGCCTCTAGGGGGTCACTGAGGGAGGAGGAAGAGGCCAGGCCCACGATGGGCTCATCAACCTCTGGAGTACCCAATAGGTTGGAAAGCTCTGGGTCTAAGTTGGAGAATTTTTTATCATGAGCCGAGGGGGCGGGGGGGGGCGCCGAAGAGGCTAGTTGCTTGGACACCAGGTCAAGGAAGATGGTGGGGTTGGTATGACCTTGGCCTCCACGACAGGCTGTTGAAAAATGGAATCCTCTGGACCTTCCGGAGTAAGAGGAGGGGGGTCAGAGGGGAATCTGAGTCTTTAGACCCGAAATGTTTCTGGCCTTGAACAGGAGGGATTTGAATAGTTGGGGCTTAAAGAGCCCCACAAAGGCAGGTTGGTCGGGAGAGAGACCCTCATCCTCTGACATCTCTGCCTCTGATGGTTCTATGTCGTAAGGGGGTTCATTATATTGTAGGGACCCCAAATCAAAATCCTCTTCCTCCTCCCTGTAAGGATCTAGTTCCCCTACCGCCTCCTCCTCCCTTACTGAGGGGGAACCTTCCCCCTGATGGGGTACCTGATCCTGTGGCGGTTCCGATCTGAGTGGGAGTGATCTTACTGAATGAGACTCGGATTCGGTGGCCAGTGGATGTAGACCAGGCCTGCCCATCTGTTGGAGCCCTTCCGCAATCCCTTGGTGGATAGCCTGCTCCATCCAGGATCTCAGTTGCTCCGGAGCCACCTGAATGAGAGGTTCTTCCTGGCGTAGGCCGGCGGCCATGGACGTGAAGGTAGCCTCTGGAGTTTGTCTGGCCGGTGTTCCAGGAGCCTGGTGACCCTGAGAGGGCGAGCTGCGCCTGGATAGGGAGGAATGGACTACAGGAGGAGGGGGTTGAGAAGAGGTAGAAGGAGGTAGTATGGGAGGCACTGAGCCTGCCTGCCTGGTGCGTTTATCGATCTCTTTTTCCAGCGCCTTATGGCGTCTTAAGGCGTCCCTCTGGGAGGCTTTGGAGGGCTCCTTAGCCTGCCTGCGCAGATAGTGGGTCTTTGATTTGGCCTTCAAGGAAGAGCCTGTGGAAGGATTGCCTTCTGCCATTTTTTGATAATTGAGTAAGAAAAAGGATCAATATGTGGCGGTTGGCGCACCTAGGGGTTGACCTACAGCAAGGCCGGGAGCCCTTGGAAATCTTTTACGCCCCCCCTTCTTATTTATATATATATTTATTTATTTATATATGTATATGATATTATTAGCTTCCTAACTAATGATAGCCGTCCATTTACCCGAAGCCAAGCTGCACTAAAGGCCTCCAATAAAGCAACACAATGCTGCCAGCCAATCAAGATACTAAAAGAGCCAAAAAACAGACAGAAGATATTAGAGACACCAATCAAGCAGAACACAGCAAACTCCAAGACCAATAAACACAGACCAAGACTCCCAACCAATCAGGATGAAGAAAAAACCATTCTGGCACAGCAATAGGCTGCCCCAAATTTAAATCTGAAACCACTGTAAAAGTCTGACTCACAGACGGACACAATACAGAAGCCTGATGATGGCAGATGAGATTCTGCTGAAACGTTGCTACAACTTTAAAAGAACTACAATGACGTGGGAAAATACCCGAACCAAGCCGAACTATATATATATATATATATATATATATATATATATATATATATATATATATATATATATATATATATATATATATATATATATATTCTTAAGTTTTCGTGGGTACTTATATGTATATATAATATATATATATATATATAATTTTATTTTATTATTATTATTTTTAATATATATATTTATGAGATCTTCCTCTGTCTCTTAAATTCCTCTAGTCTTATTATTGTTATAAATGATTTTTTAGGAAACTCTCTGTCCGAAGGTGATTAGAGGAAGAAGAGGAAGCTGGTCCAGACGACCAAGGAACGCCACGGGCCCTAAGGCAAAGGCTGGGCCTAACCAGACTGCCTTCCCAGGCAGAACTGGGCGGAAGTGGTGAGAGTCAAGCCGCGCCAGCTAAGGCAGGCCGCGGAAGAAGCCAACAAGGGAGGCAGAGAGACTGGCCTCCAACGAAAAAACCAGGCAAAGTTACTGTTAATCGGAATCTGAGCAGGCCAGCTGGTCCTGCTGCCTGATTACGAGCGCGCTGCAGAAAATAGATAAGAAAAGAAAAACAAAATGGCGCCCGGCCACGAGGCGACGCTTAAAATGGCGTCCGCCTGCTACGTGGGCTTACAGGGCTCCAGCAGCGGCAACAAACAACTCTCCAGGGCAAAGCAAAGTCCCCAGGGGGAAGGCAAGCAAGGGAGAGTCCAGCAACCTTCGAACAGAGAAGAAAACGGCGTTCGGGTGGGGGGGGGAACGGAGCGAATCGATGCGAGATAAAAACAATGGAAAAAAAACGGCAGAAGGCAATGAGGAAGGGATGGGGGGGGGGTAGCCTGGAAAGCTGGCTAGCCTTCCCCCTGGTCCCCCCTGGGGCTAGGGACTCCCAGGGGAATTTAGAATCCCAAAAACCAACTGCGCAGGGCTAAGAAAGTAAGATAAATTAAATACAACCTGATAGGAGAGAGTAACAAATCCAAATACTGTTAGTCTTGAAACGGCCAAGAGAAGTGAAAAAACACTGCCTACTCTGCGCGAGGCTGAGCATAAACTGGGGGAACGCTCTAATGGAGTCACGTGACAGAAGGAGGAGCGTTCCTCAAGAATTAGCTCAGCCTACAAAAGCAGAAGACTGAAGCACCACCCACTCTCTGGATGATCCGAGCAGCTCTAAGGAGAATTGCATTACCTTGTGGTAGGCTGTCTTAGACCTTTGGAGGAAAAAGGTGATATAAATCTCATGAACATGATTAAATACTTTCAGTTCTAATAGATACATTGTGGTATAGTCTTTGTGGATTAAATTCTGCTTATAAAATGTATGAAGTATTTGGAGGGGAAAGAAATATAAATATTGGGATAAAAAGGTCATGAAATTTAAACCACAGTTGATCTAGGTTACTTCTAGACAGAGGTCCCAAATGCCCATTTTTACATTTCCTGGTTTCTGGATCAGCTACTTTTTTGTGCATGTGCATGCCTGTGAATGTAATAATATAAATATATATACACACACATACACATACATACATTCAGACATAATATGTCACTTCACAGCATTTATTGTCAGCCCTGTTTCTGGATCATCTACTTTTTTGTGCATATACATGCCTGTAAATGTAGTGTGTGTGTGTGTGTATGTCACTTCACAGCATTTATTGTCAGCCCTGGGTCTTTCTGTATTGGACTAATACTGATGCCCTTTGAAATCTTGAGCTGAGAAATGCGGATCTCTTAAATAGTCTATTAGTAACCAATTTATCAGTCTTGCAAGCAGATATTTTCACAGCTGGATGATGAATTGATTAATTGTACTGTAATCCTTTTTCTATGTTTGTGAGATATGTTTTTAACATTTATAAGACCTGGGAAACTTGGGTTCTCTGAGAAAGATGTTCAATTTGAGATGAATAACTTTAGAAGCATCAGGATTCCATTGAGAAAGAGGACAGTGATTGTTTCCCTCTCTGCAGTCAGGTTTTATTCCTCCTCCTTTTAGCAATAAACTTAGCAGATAAAATAGTGTGAGATTTTGTGATTAGTGAGAAAATAATGTTTAGAAACATACATAATTGAATTTGATGCATGCTTTTCTAATGATAACTTGAACAAGCAGCAAATTAAACTCAACGCTTTGAAGTCCATAAAATATGTTTCCTAATTCATGTGTAGTTGGAAAGAGTTATAATGATGTGTAGTTGACAAGAGTTATAATGAATTAGTTGACATACTTTAAGTAGCTCATAATTTCCAAAATACATGATGCTCAAGGGCTGTATTATTTGTTCTTACTGACTCACATATCACTTTAATATTTTTAATATTATTTGCTTTTTTGTGCATAAAGCCTTGCAGAAAGAAAATTTGGTTTATAAATTGCATTGAATGTTTTGCATATCATGCTAACCAAATAGCAAGTATAGCTTAGTATGGTGTTACTTAGAAACCTTGTACTGCAGTCTTATAGGCAAATGGTGTCTCTCTAGCTACATTTAACTACATGACCCAAGGCATTCGTTTTTAAGTTGTTTGATTATTTCTTTTTTGAAAGGGATTCCCTCTTGACAGAGGTGAAAAATATATACAATGATGTTTTTCAAATGTGGCAGTGTTTAAGATGCTGTCTGGGGAATTTTGGGAGTTTATTACATCTTATAATTTGCCAGATTTGAAAAACACTGATATAGAAAATGGCTTGCAGGGTAGAAATTTGTTTTGGAATAAGGAAGAACCCGGGAAACTAGTTTTGAAGCTAAGCTAGTTCCTTTGTGAATATATAAGTTGATTTCATTAGAAAGTCATGGAAGTCAAAGGAAAAATACTCTCCCTTTTCTGCTGCCACAAGGTAGTATTGTGATCTGTGATGGCTGCTAATTAAGTGTGGATATCGATACTTGGTGGTATTATCTGTGAAAGAGGAAATAGTTTTACTAACTTTATCTGGATGAAGATAGGCAGGTCATCCTGAGATACAGTGAGACTTAGCACTGCTTTTTGAGTTTCATTCAGTATTTGCTTTCTAGATCTAAATGTGTTTGAGTTTTACAGTATATTTTATAAAACAAGGACTCATCCTCAGTGTCTTGCTTCCTATATTTTAAATTGAAAGGTTGCCTTTCAAAAGGTATCTTCTCTTTCTGTAATTTAGATCTTGAGTTGAATAGACTTAAAACACACACACACCCAATAAAATTTACCAATCTTGAAATTAAAGAGAAGAGTGCCTGAGTTTAATAGTTTATACACAATTAAACTAATATAATCTTGATGACATGAATAAAATAGTTTCTTCTAGAAATGAGTAAAATTTTGCTGCAGAAAATGAATAAATAGAATCCAATTATGGAAACCAAACTTTTGGATATGATATAATATGGAGAACAGCATATGATCTCATGGACTTGGTATGTTGTTCCAGGTGTATTCAGATCCCCATTTATTATTGCCTAGAATCTCTCTAAAAGGTCTAGCCTTATTAGCATCACTGATTTTATGTGTAAATGTCTGAAGCAGAATACAGTGCAGAAAAAGTAGCTAGATGGTTCTAGTTCTAGGTGGTACACTTGACTCTAGTACAGGAGTGTCAAACTCAAGGCCTGGGGGCTGAATCCGGCCCACAGTGTGCTTAGATCTGGCCCACGCGACCGTCCTGGAAACAGCGAAAGATGGGGCCTCTGCCAGCGAAAACAGCTCGGGAGGACCACAAGCGGCCCTCCCGAGCTTCGCTTTCACTGGCAGAGGGTTGTAGGAGGCCTTCGCAGCTGAAAACAGAGCTCAGGAGTCCATTTTTGCTGGCAGAGAGCTTGGGCCACCATAGCCACCCCCGACACAAGGGATGTTGAGCTGGCCATGCCCACTCTGGCCATGTCCACCCCAGCCCCCTGAGGTCAAACATAACCCTGATGCTGCCCTCAACTGAGTTTGACATCCTTGCTCTAATATAACTGCCAAATGACAAGGAACAAAATTTTCCATCTTTTTCTCCAATAGGCTATTGAGGATTGTAGCTTGAGTTCTAGGTGGCTGCCTAGTCAAAACAGCTGCAATTAAATGATTATTTTTGTCCTATGGATCTCAGAAGGAAGCTTTTTTGAGAGATTTTCTGTTTTTAATAATTTTTTAAAATCTGATTGTATAAAAACAACATGGCCTCTTTACAAGATAGTTTAGATAGGCATGGATTTTGATATTTCTTTGTAGGAAGTAACTTTTGGTAAAGGCTATGAAGGTTTTTTAAAAAACATTTCCCCCTACCTTTAATGGCTATGTTGCTTTTGGCTAGAGTAATGGGTACACTCTTTCTTTTTGTGGTAATATATAACCACAAACGTACCATCTCTCTTTTTACATCTTTTCACTTACTTACTGCCCTGCACAGACACAGAAATACACATGCACAATGTCTCTGCTACAAAATAATTTCCCATGTAAAATTTGTTTTTTTCTACGTTAGTATATAAAAAAGCTTGATTCCTTCTGGAACATGGTAGGGGTTTGGTTTAGTTGCATCAGTTTTTTGGGGTTGGTTTTTTTTTTTTTTTTTTTTTGTAAAATGTTTTTCTGGAAAGTCTGGTATTCTTACATATCTATTTTTGTCATTTATTTTTGAAGGATAAATGTGCATTCATGTCATCAATGATTTTCCAGATCCTTGAAAGCAATAGAATGTTTACTTCAGTGCTCTATTTCTGTTCAATTAAAACCTTATAGGATTTAAGTGTGCTCGAAGGTCAATCAGACTGATTTTATAGATCATCCAAATGTAAGTTTAACATACATACATGCCTGCTGCAATGTACCACAATAAGAAAACAATAAAAGTGCAGTTGTTTCGTGATCAAATCCAGATGACTTTAGGAAAGTCAAGCCAAACTCTGAACTATGCCTCGCTGTGTCCTTCTCAAGGATTTCCTTGCTGTGTAAATATTCATCAAATATGAAAAGAAAACTCTTTTCAAATTTTAGTCAGTATGTTATAGCACGTTAAAAAGGAGGAGAGTCAGCATCTATCATAAAGTAAACTTCACTTCTACAGTGAATGCTGCCTAGTTGTATTATGCCGGGCAATTTATATTTGTTCCAGGAATCCAGAAGCCAGCGTGGTTGTATCTATTTGAATGCTTTGCCATATGCTCCCAGTATAGTTAAGGAAAGAAGATAACTGACCGTTTGCATTGTTTTATTAAATACATTATGCAAAACTTTTAAAAGTGTTGCTGTGACCTTTTGGGCTGAAGGCCAGTTCTACATTTATTATTCATATCCATTGTGTGTGTGTGTGTGTGTGTGTATATATATATTTGTTTTCTTAAGTTTTCGCGGATACTTACATGTATGGTATTCAGCTTTGTTCGGGTATTTTCCCATGTGATTATAGTTGTGTTCTTAAAGTTGTAGCAACGTTTCGGCAGAATCTCATCTGCCATCATCAGGCTTCTGTATTGTGTTCGTCTGTGAGTCAGACTTTCACAGCCGTTTCTGTTTAACTACAACTGCTACAACTTTAAGAGCACAACTATAATGACGTGGGAAAATACCCGAAACAAAGCTGAATACTATATATATGTGTGTGTGTGTGTGTGTTTTCTTAAGTTTTCGCGGGTACTTACATGTATGGTGTTCAGCTTTGTTCGGGTATTTTCCCACGTCATTGTAGTTGTGCTTTTAAAGTTGTAGCAACGTTTCGGCAGAATCTCATCTGCCATCATCAGGCTTCTGTATTGTGTTCGTCTTGTATTCGTTCGTATTGTTCGAACACAATACAGAAGCCTGATGATGGCAGATGAGATTCTGCCGAAATGTTGCTACAACTTTAAAAGCACAACTACAATGACATGGGAAAATACCCAAACAAAGCTGAATACCATATATATAGAAGCACAGGGCCGAAGATACAAGCCTGAAGATGATGAATGAGACTTCATCGAAATGTTGCCTAGATACTTCTAATCTTACGCGGGAGAAAACCCGAATAACCAAAGATCCACATACAAATACCCGCGAGAACCTCAGAAAACACACACACACACACACACACACACACACAAACACACAAACACACATATGTCCAGTGATTGCTCTTAAGAGTTTATTTCAGAGATGATCTATATGAAAGACAGACTGAGTGCACTTAACTGAGAAAAATGTCCACAAGCAGAGACCTAATAAATGAAACTTCTTGTCAATAAATCAATCAAAGCTTTATCTAGCCTCAGAGCCCACCGGTTCTGTAACAGTTATCATGCTTGACTGCAAGATTCTTTAAGTCCTTCCATCCTCTGGCAAGCTCTTCATCACTATAGCAACTGATGAAGAGCATCGATGTTTCCATAACAGGAACATTATTTTTCCACAGCATTGAAACCTCAGACACCGTATCTCTCTTGATCATATGGACTAACTTATGACATTCATATTTAAATGTTAGCTTAATGGCACTTGGAAGCTGGTGGGACATCTTGATATGTCCCTTACAGAATCTACTGGGCATCTTCCTTCAATAATTGGAAAAGCAAACTATGAAGAATTGTCAGCTTCTCTTTGAAATATTCATATCAAATGTTTTTTTTCTTTCTGTAGCTGAACAGAGGTGGTGATCTGAGAAATGTGCAATTGTAAAATTTGGACAACTCTACCCTCTTGTTTTTCTTTACTGTACTTGGGTAGGGAGTGAAAAGAATAGAAATGCTTCTAACTTACAACAAAACGTGGCTGTTGTTTTGAAACTAGATTTAAGCCACAAAGAAGAGGAGGAAGGAACAAAGCTGACGATTACTTTGTTTCTGAACCACTATGTTGATTTTCTTTCTTCATTTATTCTGTCTGCTGACAGCAAGATTTGGGATAGATTTGGCTAATGCATGTAATTGTCCAAAGACTGTAAATTAAATATTAAATAGTTTAATACCACAATCCACATTATGTTCACAGCACACTATATTTTTGAATGTATAGAGTAGATTCCTTATGTAGCATTTTTTTATCTCTCAAAATATATGCCATAATCAGAGGTCTTTAGCTTTTGCCTAGCAACTCTAATAATTGCAGTTGTCTGCCTTTGTCCTGAGTAAAAAGGAGTTTGGAGAGGAATATATTGGATTGAATCCCATTGGAAAACATCAGATTGGATACCATAAATGTTTGGAAGTGCTCCAAGCATTTTATTTTTTTATGACCAAATATCTACAAGCTGTCTTGACCAAGCATCTTATTTATGTATTGGATTTATCTCCCAACTTTCTTTTAAGAACTTAAGGGAGAAGTTCTTCCTCCAGTTCTTCTACCAGCAGCCGCATCAAGTATATGGCCTGAAGTCACCCTATGAGCTAATGATGGACTTAATCTTGGCTCTACTTAATTTTTCAGTCAAGTACCTTAACCATTATTACTTATTAAATGATCACTAGACTTCCTAGTATTGGCACAGTGGTGCAAACGCTGCATAGTTCTCAGAAAAAATTAACTTCACAACATAAAAGTTGGGAGGAAAATTGTCTTGTGTTATACTTGTAGAATTATTGAAGCTGGCTGTAATATATGTTTGCAAGTCTATAGTGGGAATACAACATTTGTGCTCTTCTAATTGATTGAACCAAAATTAGGATAAATAAGTATATTTTTAAACAGATTGTTTTATTAATCTTTAAATCAGTCTCTATAATTTTTTTAATTAACATCATCTGTTTTATAGCACTCTGACATTTTGAATCTATAAATAAATATTAAAAATGCCTCAAATGATATGTAAAATATCTACTGGCATTAAAAGGCCTACAATGACTAGTTACAGTCTGTATTTTTCTTGAATATTGAGTTATCATTAGATACTTTTTTTAGACAACCAGCTTGGTCTAGGGCAGTGGTGGTGAACCTTTTGCACCGATTGCCGAAATGGGAGTGTGTGTGCCGGAAACCAGAAGAGCAGCTCCGCGACATACGCTTTGGGGAACGCTGGAAACCGGAAGCTTAGCTTCCCAGCATGCACATGCGTTCTGGGGAACTACTCTTCCAGTTTCTGGTGCTCCCGCGCGTGCAAAGACCAGCTGGCCGGCATGTGCATGTGCTTTTCCGGTTTCCAGTGCTTCCGTGCGCGAGAAAAGCAGGAACTCGGAAGAGCAACAGGCAACGGCTGTTGTGCCCGGAGAGATGGCTCTCATGCCACTTCTGGCACCTCGCTATCACAGGTCTAGGGGCTAAGGCAGGATAGAAACCTGGAGACTGAGTTCTAGTCATACTTTAGCCATGAAAGTTGGCTGGGTAACTTTGGGCCATTTATTTCTCATCCAAAATTACAATCCTGTCAATCAATTCCTGTTGCAGCCAATGAATGAACACTCAGTTGATCTGGAAAAAAGAGGCCCTGAATTTGCAGGAAAATTGCTAGGAAAATTAGATTATTTCAATTTATTACTCCCAAACTTAGAGGCTTCCTTTTATAAGAACTTAGAAGAGTCATTTGAAAGCACTTAAATACTGCATCATATTACATAGTCAGGAATCTTATCTTTCAAGCAACTTGGTAATTAATGCACAAGATAAATAATATTTTTGGTATGAAATCTTGGGCAGATTTTATCAATGTGTTATTAATTTCACTTAGATTGCCTTTCTTTTAAAAACAGATAAAATTTCAGGACTTTTCCCAGTCATTTGGCTCCATTCTTCCTTCCCAACTAGATGCAATTTCATTTGATGTCCCTCCCACATATGAATATTTATTTTAGGACACTCAATATCCTTCTAATATCTTTATGCAGAAAGTAAGAAATACCTATTAACAGAAATTGTGTTTGGCTTCTTGTGAGATTATTAGAGTTCTACATATCTTACAGTTTACTTTCTTTTCCCAATGTATGGTCGATTTCCTTTGCAAATACTGTATATCCTTTAAGAATTCCTAAAAATAATTAAGAAGCTGATGTGAAGATGACAGAATTAGAGATTGCAAAATTGATTTATTTCTTTAGAGAAAATAAAATAAATACATTTATTAATGACTGGAAACCCTTTATGGACTTTTACTAAAAAAAGAGAAAAATGAACTTAAAGTTTGATTTTTAGAAAGGGTAGACTTTGGAAAGAAGGAAACTGTGTTGTAATTGTATTTGTAACTGCTCTTAAGATCAGAAACTGAGTTCATAAATTTTCCATTCCCTCTTTCTTTCTTTGCCCTTTATTTCACGTACTGCTTTTCTTTCCTTTTTTTTCTTTCAAAATTTCTATTTTATTCTTTAATAAAATTATATATAAAAGCAAGGAATGATGAATATTTAAAAAGATGCCTTTGGACTCTTGTATCTTAGGGCAAAATATTTAAAATAGAAATATTATAAAATAAATACATTTCTACCAGCTATTGCCTGACATCATCCTTTGTTTTACAAATGAACTGCAGAATATTTGGGTTGCATGACATGAAGAGGATTGACTAGCCTCTCCTCCCACTATTAAACAACTTGAAATAATGTTTCAGTGATTTCTTGAAAGATAGGCTTTATAGCAGTGGTGGGCTCCTGTGGCAAAAATTGTGCGCGCACCAGCACGCACATACTCGCAAGCCAGTACTCAGAATGCAATGTGCACCCCACACCGCCTGCACATGTGCACGCAATCCCCCTCCCCACCACCCCCTTACCTACACTTACCTCACAGCTGATTTTCTGGCTGGTTTGAGGCCTTTTTTTGGCGTCCCAGAGGCTTGGAAAAAGCCTCTACAAGGCTTTTCAGGCTGAATTATAAGCCCATTTCATCACTTCTGATATTACAGGCTTAAAGTTGCCAATGTTGGAGACCCCTGATCTAGGTAAAAAGGAGGGGTTAAAAGAAGAGACTAGCAAACAAGTCTTTTGTGGTAATAAGCCATACATGGCCATTTGACAGTTGCTGATTATCTTTATAAAGCTTTAGGTCAGGCTTGTACACTAATGAAACTAATGAAAATCATGTACTCTCTAATGTTGATGGTTGGAGTCTAACTCTCTTCCAATGAGCTGCCTCTTCTGAAAGGTAGATGTAGGGGTAGGCTGCTACCAGTTTGCACCAGTTTGGGCAAACCTGTATCTAATTTTATAGCCAGTTCGGTGAACTGGCAAATTCCACCCCTGGTTGGCTCCACCCACCCTGCCCTTCCCAGGGATCCCCACATTTTGGATTGCACGTTTTGGATTGCAAGTAAGTGGAAGGCTTGGGGAGAGTGAAAAACAGGTCTCCCAGAAGGCCGGAAATGGGCCCGTTTCCTGCCTCCGGAGAGCCTGGGGAGGCCGTTTTTGCCCTTCTGGAGGTTCGAGGAAAACCTCCGGAGCCTATGGAAGGCGAAAAAAGCCCCCTGCAGCATATTTTTTCTCCCAGGCCAGTGGTGCAGGAGGCTGACTAGGCCACGCCCACCATGGCCATGCCTACCCAGCAACCGGGCAGAGAACTGGTTGCTAAAAATTTTTATGCCCACGGCTGGGTAGATGCCTGCAGCAGCTGTATTTAAAACAGCACTGGGAAGCTGGATCTCATTGTTTAATATCTGTGTTTCAAGTTTACCGTGATGCAAGAGTATTGCGGGAAATATCAGAAATTGTTAATTCAAGTCACTTTGGAGTACTGGACTAGAAACAAAAAAAGAGAGAACAATTGATGCTTTTCAATCCACGGTGATGTGAAATGCTATTATTACAGTTCTGCTTTGAAAGACTGTGTCAGCTTTAGAAGCCATATTGAGACCAGATGCTCCCACGCTGCCACATTTTGAGCCTGGGAAAATGGGAGGGGGAATTTCTTGGAGTGTATGTAGATAGATATAATAACATTCTTTTTCTAATTCAAGGACATGTTATTTTGCACATAAGTGAGGGGAAGTCTCAAGTTGGGACGGATGGGGATTGAGGCATGTGATGTGATGATGGGTGCTGGGGATGGATTTGTAGTTTTTACTTATTGCAAGGAAGCCCAGAACTTTCAGATTCAGGATTCCCCAGTTGTGCCAGTTTACTATCCAAATAAAAAAAAAACTTTTGAGAAGTCTGTCTCTGAGTTATTGGTTGGAGTGGAGGTTTTCTGGAATGCTGAAGACTGTTTTCTTTCTGTATTTACAGGTGACTCTCGTTTAGTGATTGCCTCATTTAGTGGTGTAGTTATGATGTGATGAAAAAAATAACTCCATGGCCTGTCCCCACATTTATCACCTTTGCAGGTTTGTAAAGCAAAGGAAAGTAAAATCAGAAGTACAGTTGCAGCTTCCCTTAGCAGCTGCTTCATTCAGTGACAGAGTTGCCAGTCTCAACTGTGGTCATTAAGTGAAGATTATCTGTTTTGCTAAACCTGTATTCTCTTTTCTCTAGTGAACTTCAGATAACTTTGTATACCATTTTATCCTTTAGAAGATATGTGAGGTACATTAAGAAATGCCCCATGGCCCAAAGTCATGATCGTGTCTCATGGCCAAGTGGAAATTTGTTCTCATTCCCAAGACTTAATGAGAGGTCACATAAATACTGAAATTTTATGAAATTTGACAATCTTGCTAGGATTTCAGCCATTAGATTTATACACTGGTTGCATGGGTACTTTTTGGGAAATATCACAGGTTTTGACTTGCCATATTTTCTCATGATGGGTAAATACTGGATAACAAAATACATATGCGGAAAAATAAGGTTATGCCATTTCTTTGTTATAAATTGCCTTAAGAAAACCTAACTTGGAAGGGTACCACACAATTTTTAAAATATGAAAAACGGAAGTATGGGTATAATTAATATACTCAACAATATATATAGTTCCAACTATATATACTGTATATAGTATATAGTTCCGTGACAAGCTGCACATATTAAAACTATTTCTCACAAAGTGATTTCAAGCAGTCACAATTATTATTGAAAATTGGTTGTCTAAGGAGATTCTCACTCATCCAGGTCATGGTTTTCCCAAAAGTGTTTTTTTCAAATGACAACTGGACTTTCTTTGTTTTTCTTTGAAGACTTTTTTACTTCTCATCAAAGAAGCTTCTTCAGTTCTTGAAAACTGATTCTTATACAACTTTCTCCAGCCATCATCTTGTTGGAATCTTTGGCTGTGAAATGTTGACCATAAGAAATAAAAATCCAAATGTTCCTGATTGTAGGTCTAGCTGAAATTAGCATATGTTCAGAAATCTGCACTGAGAAAATCTAACTGCCACCAAATATTTATAAAGGGAGGAATTAAGGCAAAGAGTTAGAGTGGTGGGTAGTATTAATAACATCCCTTTTTCTAGATGCTGCTTATGAAGGTCGTGTAAGAGTACTGTACCCTTGTAATGGTACTTGCTAGGCCAGGGATCCCCAACCTTTTCGACGCCGCGGCCCGGTTCCGGCGTCAGCTGGGCGCCGCAGCCCGGTTCCGGCATCAGCTGGGCGCCGCCATCTTTTTTTGACGAAAAATCACTTCCGGTGACGTCACGAGTGATTTTTCGCAAAAATGGTGGCGCCAGCGCTCTGGTGAGCTTTTTCGGGTAGAAATGGCTTTCTACCCGGAAAAGCTCACCAAGCGCTGGCGCCGCCATCTTTTTGACGAAAAATTGCTTTTTTACCAAAAAGATGGCGGCGCCAGCAACCAGCGGCCCGGTAAGGCTTGTTCCGCGGCCCGGTACCGGTCCGCGGACCGGCGGTTGGGGACCCCTGTGCTAGGCAGTTGATTCTCTTGGCTTTTCTAGTCTACCAAACATACATCCTTAAATTAGTTCATTTGAAAAATGATTAGCTCTAGAGACCAGATACAGCAGACTAGTTTTGAAAAATGGCATGCCACTCTGTTCCTTCTCCAAGTTTTTAAATATTTATCAGTATGGTAATAACCTTTTAATGTTATACAGGTATAACTTCTCCCTCTACAACAGAACTTGGATATCAGAATAATAAATGGGGGAAGGAAGATGTAGTTGAGAAAAATGGAGAAAACAGTTTTCAGTCTGTTAATTTATTTTTTGATGGATAAAATTCATTGCCCTCTGTAATGTTCTCTAGGTGATTGCCTTGGGCTAGATAATTTAAAGTTCAGATATTAAAGCTACTGCTTCATATTACATATTACAGTTTACTTTGTGTCTTTTTCCCCAAATTACATAGATATTTGGCTTGGGGTTGGTTTTTGTTTTTTTTGTGAAGACAAATGCTATTGGCATAGTGTTTTATTGTAAAATAGTTACTCTTCTCTATCAATACTTATGCTTGTTTGTGTAACTTCGTTTGCAGTAACCTTGTGGTTGTGTTAAAATACAGGTTGTTTTGGTAGTGGATGTTCCATGCAAAATACCTGAAGAGCACATGTTGGTGAAGGATTTCACTTCTCACCAGCATTATCAAGTTATTTCTGAAAGGTCTTTTGTTTTAACTTTGCCTTCACAGTGAACAGGATTAGTGATTATGTTGAAATGGGGTTGGTTCATTCAGGCATGATATTCTCTGTGGAACTGCGGGTGCCATTTAACTGTTTGAAGAATGTTAATTCTTGGCCTTTCAATATGCTGGATATATATTAAATTAAAAACTTTTTACCATTTTACATATGCCTTTTGAAAATCTGTTTTAAATTATTATTGTATCATACGCTTTAGAAAAGAAGCATAGCTTTCTTATAGATAAGAAAAAGATTTTCTTTTCCTTGAAACAAATAGCAGAGATGTCTGCCCTTGATAAAAATTGAATAAGCAGTTGAGAACAAAAGAATTAGCATGTTGTGTTATAAAGGTAAAATGCCTTTGAAAGTTAGTCTGAAGCTTAACTACTCTTTTGTCTAGTGAATGTTTAACCCTTTTTGATACCAAGAAGGAGCTTTCTTTTCTCCCTTGTAAGGTTATGAGAATCCAGGCAAAGGGTTAACTCCATCTCCTAGCCGATTGGACTAAGTCTATCAAAGCTGTTTAGCTCTGCCCCCTGTTGCTGGACAAGCCCCATCTTTCAACTAAGTCCTCACCCAGGACGGACATATTTTGCCTCTCTCTTCCCCAGCTATTTAGCAAGGGAAAGCCTTACAAGAAGAAAAATAAAAAAGTTTTAAAAACCGTGGCTCTGCTTCACAGCTGATCAGCGGAGCCGCGAAACAGGTGGCTCTGGCGTTGCTGGCAAAGGCTGCAGGAGCCATTTCTGGGCTTCATAGTAAAGAAGGCCATTTTTTCTTTGGCAAGGTGATTGGCCCGCTTCTCCAGTCCTTCTGTGTGCCGTGCTGGCCAGTGCTGGGCCATCGGCCTCTTGGAAGCTGCTGGATCGTCACTAGTGATAATGGGGTGAGGCGTGTTGTGCCGATGGGGAACTGTTCCCTAGCTCCAAGGTAGACCAGGCTCTACAGGCCTTGGGGGCCTCGTTCAATCCTGATTTAAGGCCCAAATTGAATCTGCAGGCCCTAGTGGGGGCAATAGTACCAGCAGGGCGTGTTAACATTCTGCTGAGGTAACAAGGGCTGAAGAAGGTGTGGCCTGGAGCATTGGGAGGGGATAGGATTATTGCATCCCCCCACTTCTATCACCCCTCATCAACTTCTCCTCCTTGCGTGGGTGTGCAACCAACAGAACCCTCCTTTCCAGTATGGCAGATGCCCCTAAAGGAGGCAGGGCCTCCAAGACAGGCACCCACAGCTCCACGTCCTCTGCTGTTCCTCATAAGAGCAGACAAGGAAAGAAGACCTTGCCAGCAAAGAAGGCCTCAAAAGTGGAGGAGAAGGACACTTCTAGGCATCAGAAGGCTCTTGAAAAACAAATTGCAAAGAGCCAGAAGGCTTCCAGAATTAGGAGCAACAGATCACCTTCAAAGGGTGACTCAGCTGCTTCTCAGCATAATGAGGATCTTCCTCAGGAGCAAGAGCCTGGTCCTTCTACAAGGACAAGAGCTCAGGCCTGGTCCCCAGATGGAGCTGAAGGTCCTGCTATGCAGCAAATCTCTGCGTTATGGGGACCCCCAAGATTTGGCCTTTCGTTCAGAGCCTTGGCAACAGCAAACTAGTAGACCTAGGCCTGGAGTGGAAGCAACATTCACTCCTTCAGCAGCAGGTCTTAGGTCCACTGAATCAACTGAAGAAGAGATTCCTGTTAATATATAGGTCCTTATAGACAGGGCCATCCGGAAAGGCATCATACCTCGGAAGTTTCAGAGGTCTCTGTGATCCCACCAAGAGAACAGGTGGGGCGCTTATCTGAGGGGGGTTCCTTAATCCAGGACTCAGGATCTCCTGATCCTTCAATGTATGCTCCTTTTTCCCTGGCAGGGGAGGGAGATAAATAGAGTCTGACCTTTCTGAAGACGAGGGTTTGGCTCCTGATCAGCCAGCCTTTTCCAGTTTGTTCTGACCTAATATATTCAAGTCATTGCTGTTTAAAGCCAGAAATACTGCCAATCTGGGCCCAGATGCTGATAACAGAGATCCTGGCAGGGTCGCCCCTAGGGAGTCTGATACTCTGTTTGATGACTCAACTATCCAAGTGGAGGTTGTTCCATCTTAAGCTCTTCCTTAAGGTGGTGCATAAACAATTAGATACACCTGCTTCAGGCTCTGGTCTATCTGCTGTTGATTGTAGATTTTTCAACATGGGGCTGGAACTTACCAAAATCCTGCAAGTTCCAGTAGTAGATGCTCCTGTGGTAGCATTGGCGTCATCGTCATCTGCTCCTTCTGATCCTGTGTAGGTTCTCAAGGCTGGCAAAAAAAGAATTGAACAGTCGTTGCAGAGGGCCCATCAAGTGGCTGCTTGGGCAGTGAAGGCATCCACTGCTACTTCTTTTTTCACTAGAGCCACCCTCAGATGGCTGAGAAACTGCAAGATAAGCTTCCAGTCTCAGATATTAGAGCCCACCAGGATATCAATTAGCTAGTTGCAGCTGCAGAATTTACTGCGGGTGCCACTTTGCATGGAGCC
Organism: Notechis scutatus; assembly: GCF_049901735.1. Classification (NCBI taxonomy): domain Eukaryota; kingdom Metazoa; phylum Chordata; class Lepidosauria; order Squamata; family Elapidae; genus Notechis; species Notechis scutatus. The sequence continues at coordinate 27,259,441 of NC_142011.1, read as the reverse complement.
AGATTTGCAACTAAGGCCATCACTTCTTCGGTGGCAGCTAGATGTTTTGAGGCTGGTTTTGAAGCTGGACCCAGCCTTCATTCCAAAGGTCAACATATGGTTCCATAGTGTGCAAGAGTTGGTTCTTCCAGATTTCTGCCCCAACCTGGCCCACGCCTTGGAAAAATCTTGGCACACTCTAGATGTTTGTAGGGACTCGAAGATATACATATAAAGGACTTCTGACTTCCACAAGACAGAATCCCTATTTGTTTCTTTTCAACCTGACACGGTGGGTCGTAAGCTAACTCCCTCTACAGTTAGCAGGTGGATCAAGTCCTGTATCTCCAGGGCGTACACAAGTTGCTCCTTATCAGTACCAATGGGTGTCATAGCTCATTCTACTTGTAGTGCTGCTTCAACAGTTGTTTGGGCTACATAAGCTTCCATTGAAGTCTGCAAGGCAGTCACGTGGACATCCCCATCTCTATTTATCCGGAATTATCGTTTGGATGCATTTGCATTGGCGGATGCAGCGTTTGGCAGACGGGTTCTGTAGAGAGTCATCATTGTGGATGGGGATCAGGACCAGACATGAGCCCTCCTGTGGACACTCTAGCTTGGTATGTCCCTTTGTCTGAATTCTCGTAACCTTACTAGGGAGAAAGGGCATTGATCTTATCTGATATGCCTATTCTGCTTGTACATTAGAGAGTCCAACTCTGCCCTGAGTGGTGTGAGCTGAAGGGGGGGGCTGATAACCTGGTTCTTCTTTTTCATTTCAGAGACAAGTCCTGTCTATCATGTTGTCTTCACCGAAAGCTGGGGCATGTCCAGCAACAGGGAGCGAATATATCTTTTCTTTTATGTACACTGAGAGCATTTGCACCAAGACAAATTCCTTATGTGTCCAATCACACTTGGCCAATAAAGAATTATATTCTGTTATTCTATTCTATGTACTTGCATGTGTATATATCATATATGTAAGAATCTCTCTTCCTCTTTCCCCCTCCCTCTTTCTCTTTCTTACTCTTGGTAGAAATGGTAAAAATTTCTAGGGTTAGTTGCAACTAGCGTTGACAATCTACTGTTGACAAGGTAGAGATGATGAATACTGTACAGAATTTTTTTCTCTGTATTGCTTTTCTGCCTGCTTTTTGGGACAATCCTTTTAAATATCTGGGTCATCTTTCTTTGTGGCAAATATGATAATAGAATTAGAGAGTTGTCTACTTAAATTGTATTTTCTTATTTGTATAATGGGTGCAGTCTGCTCTTTTAAGGGTATTGTTCTTCATTTCCTAGGAAAAGAACTCAATCTAAGTTTTGAAAAATAGTTAATAACATAGGAACCCTGACCTTTCAAATCTGTCTTTGCCAGAACAGTGCTTTTTAGGAGTCTTGTCACCCCTATATTTATGTTTATTTAAAAATGCACCTCATTAATTTGCAGGAGACTTCCTCCCAAGGCTTATTTGCACTAAACCGTACTCTTGGTAACTGATGTGCAAGATTTCTTCTAAGGATTTGGATTGTTAAAACCAAAACTTGTGAGGCAGAAAAAATCCATACTTCTGGCAAATGCTAATTGAAAAACTGGGTGCTAGCATATGTAGTTTGCAGCAGCACCGAAGCTTTTCCCCCCTAATCTCTAAATCAGTCCTGTCATGATCCCACACAGAAGCATCTTCATCCACCTTGCTTAGAGGTTCTTGGAAGGTCATGATTTGTGATTTCTGATGCTCTTTTTCCATATCCTATTTGTCACTAATTGCCACTTTGGGCACTTATCCATCAATCTACTTACATTTCTCTAATGTGAGTTTAATAGAGAATGCTTTCCATAGCTTCCTTTTGGAGATAATCTAGATTTTGTATCATCTTTGATCTTCTTTGGCCATTGATAAAGGTTTTTAAACCACTTGTTGTCTTTCTGCCACTTTCAGATATGCATATTGTGCTGTCACCAATATTTGCTGTTATTAGTAATTGGGCCACTCTAATCCCACAACTACTTCATCCTCCTTTCAAGCATGTAGTAGAATTTGTTTCTGAGAAACACTGATGCATGATCCTCAGTGACTGAATTTTTTTTCTTTCTTAATTGTACTTTCTATTAGAATAGCGAGCTACAAGAACTTTCCATGTGCAGCTGAAATGTTGGAATGCTGGTTTGTAAATCCTTAAATTCTTGTTTGTTTAGGTGATATCTAATCAGCCATTAACTTAGCTTAGCTGCAGGAACGTCCTCCATACATTGTATGGTTTCTGTGTCTTGTCTCATTGATTACTGCCATTTATTAACTAATTTAAAAGGACCTTTCTTTAGTTTTTAGCCAGTCTTTTTATTCAGCCAGGAAAGGCACCAAGAGAGAAAACTTGTTTTTTCTGAATCTAAGTTTTTACACTTTTTCAGGGTTAATTCCCATATGATTTCCATAAGATTTCTCCATGTGTATCTATGTGCCAGATTATGTCTTTTATTGCTATTCCTTCTCTTTCTTTCTGTAAAATACAATACTTTCCATTTTCTTTCATCATTTCCTGTGTATTGATTTCATAGATTATCTTAGTGGGAATCATAAGAACTTCATAAGAGCCCTCCTGGAAACAGACCGACGGTCCATTTAGTCCAACATCCTGCTTCCTACTGCGATTAGCAAGATACCCCTGGGAAGCCCACAAACAGAACATTAAAGAAATAGAGGCCTTCTGCCCTTGTCTTCAGCAAGGCATTCTCATAATGTATGGTTTAGGATTCCTTACAAACCTTGCTTATAACCTGTTTTAGATTGTCCCTTTCTCAGTTGCATACTCTTCAAGTATAGTAGCTACCAGTTAATGGTGTGATTGTATAATTATTTATCAATTTTGGGCTGTATGAAGAAGTACTTCGTTTTGATTCTGCTGAATCTCTTTCAAATCATTTCAGTTGTATGTGCGTGAAGTTTAGTCTTTTGGGAGAAATGTAGATAATATTTCCATGTCATGTGTCATTTTATGAACTCTACCATATATCTGCTGCCTGATTAGAGGTGGTCCTTTCGTGTGTACTCATGACAAAACTTTAAACATTTTCTCCCTGAGACACTCCAGATTCTTCCATGATTTTGGTTGCCTTTTCTGCATCTTTCCCAGTGGCTTTTGAGATCGGAGGAGGAGAAATCACACAGTCTTCCAAATGTAGCTGTGTTCTGTAAATTTATTCAAAAATCTAGGCAGGGATTTTTTTTTTAATTTACCCCCATTTTTTCAGTTTGCCTAAGATTTCTAGAATGGCATCATTAATGAGATATTCTTTTATATATGGGCTAAAAGATAAGAGTGCAAAAAGAAGAGGAATTCGGGGCCTATGAAGGGGAATGATTACCAAAAATAGATACCAAATTCAGCAGATTACTCAGCAAGTCTTATGATTGGGTTTCAGCACAGTGGAAAGGTGGCAGCTGCCTCCATTTATTTCAACAATAGTGATAGCAAGAGGAGTCTCCAGAAGCTCTTAAAACCGGCTTTCCAAATCTCAGACAAAGCTTCTCTATAACAGAGACATAATTTCTTATCTTTATATTTCTGGCTATATAAGCTTCAGTCTAGGCTAAACACGCTGTCCCAAACCTTTTATGTCCAGAAATTCTATTCTTACAACACTACTATCACAAATTAATGCCTTTGCCTGCCTACCTTATATCAAATATCATTCTACTTGCAACAGGCTATCTATCATCAGTCTAGGCCAGGGGTGTCAAACTTGTGATGACATGTTGTCGTAACGTGACGTATCACAACTTTCCCCCCCCTTTGCTAAACTGGGGGTGGGCGTGGCCAGTGTGTGACGCATCGGCTCATAGGCCACATGGTGGACACCCCAGATCTAGGCAGTTATGGATTAGGACATCATTGCTGCTGGTTTATTATCCAGTCAAATCCTAACATTTATCCTATTCTATATCGAAATCAATATTGGTCATGATTTTATTTTACAGCTTTCATGGCCTACCCCAATCCATACTTTCTGGGCAATGTATGACAAAAGAAATACCCTGCACAATTACATAAATTCCCATACCTCTCTCCCCATTCCTACATGTCCACTGTAATCATTTTGGCTGAAGCCTGAAAAAAAAAAAGTTATTTTAATGGTTTTATGGAATGCCAAGAGAGAGGGAATTTTATGAATCTCTGACTGCAAAGACATTTAAAGCATAGCAGTCACAACAGAAAAAGACTAATGCCTTGAATACGCCCTTCTTGATCTCAAGTGGAGTGGATCTCTCAGAAGATCTTTTTTCAGTATTCTCATTGGATGGCATTGAGCCCAAGGCATTGCATAGCCTTTTCTTTAGGGAGCAAGTAGGCAGATGTATGAGTGGCCTCAGATGTGTGTGTTCATGTTTTTTTTTAAAGGTTTTAGTTTCATGTTCTGTTTGTTGTTTAATTTGAATTTAACCACCCAGAGTTTCTTTTGCGAGTTACATGAGTATAGACTGAATCAGTCAATAAATCAGAAAACCTTGGATGTAGTCTGGTTCTGTGTTGTGAGGGATTATGTAGATGATAATAGGCATTTTGATCATACTGGTCAAACTGGTAATTGATCACATAAGGAGTAAAATGCCATATATGTTTTCATGACTATTTCTGATTTGTTTCAATTTGATATTTATATAAATAATAAATAAGATACACATCTTTATTTAGAATAATTTTAATAATGCAGTACAGTCCCTTGTTAATTAGCAGTTCAGTGAGGGCTTCCTACATCTGCCAGGCAAATAGACTGGCAATGACATTTGGTTCCATGTCTCAGATATGGATGCAGGACAACAACTGGTATGTTTTCTGGCATCAGCAGGACAACATAATACACTTTGCTTTTCTGCAGTCCCCTCAGCACATGCCTCCGCCCCTCAATTACATGTTTTTCTCTGTGCCCTGTTGAAATATCCTAGGATCCCCGTGGATCCATATGTCTGTCTCCCTATTGAGAACCCTCGCTCTACTGCTTAAATTGACTATAGCAGGGGTCCCCAACCTTTTTGACGCCGCGGCCCGGTACCGGCATCAGCTGGGCGCCGCGGCCCGGTACCGGCATCAGCTGGGCGCCGCCATCTTTTTTTGATGAAAACGTGCTTCCGGTGAGCTTTCTACCCGGAAAAGCTCACCGGAAGCACTTTTTCATGAAAAAAAGATGGCGGCGCCCAGCAAGCCAGCGGCCCGGTAGAAGTTGTTCCGCGGATCGGTACCGGTCCACGGACCGGTGGTTGGGGACCCCTGGACTATAGGACCATAAATGGTTTGAATAATAGAATTATATATGTTAAACATAAGAAATGAGGAGACAGAGCGGTTCAAATTTCACTTTATAACAGGTTTATTGAATGCTAACACTATAAGAATCTGAACTACTAAATTACTTAACGGTCAAAGCAAATTGGCAGTAGATAAAGGTCAATGGAAGTTAAGATAGAGTGGACTTGGATCTCTTGTGGATATGAAGGAACTCAAGACTGATGATGCTCTTGACCCTTCCTTCAAACTCATCCTGGTCATCTCTTATATCATATGCATATTTGAAAAATGAATATTTATTTTTTTCTGTTAGACCTAGAAAGAAGTGTCTGATTTTTTACATTTAATTTAATGTAAAGATTTTAAAACCCTACTGGCTATATATTTTTGACCACTCCTACCCCACCACAGTTATATTGCTCAGTGTTCTTTTCTGTTGCTATGCAGCTCTTTATTGATATCCCAAACATGTTGATAAAAACAATAGTTTTTATTCTTTTCATTCTATATTTTTGTATATTTTAATCCTGCTTTTTCCCATCCCAATTAACCAACTTTTACTGTGATTGTTAAACCTTAAGAGTGCTAAACTTGAAAAACTGAATTGTTTTCTCACTATTCAATTGTATTGCCTCTGAATATCTTATTCAGGGAAGGATGACAGCTATGTCACTTACGGGACTATTTATTGTGTGAGTCTTTGTGGGACCCTGTGCAGTTTCTTTTTGTCTTTTCAATTCTGAAATGTTCCTTCAGTTGCTTTGTGTCTTTGTCTGATCCTGGAAATCATTTTTGGTGGCCTTTAACAAAGTGTTATAAGGCTCTTTTACATATTTTGTTTTTGCAAAACAGACTCTAATAAAGCCATTTACAAGCATTTTTTTTTTACTAAAATCTATAGCCAACCATGCCCACTCCCACGACCCTGGGCAGCTTGCAGTGAAATAACAAACAATCAGAAAAAAGTAACAGAAGTCATCACACAACTGCAATATATCAATAGCTATGAAGCAACACTGGTAATGTTCAATCTACGACCACAATCGGCCCAAAATGTTGTTAAATGAGTTTTGCTCCATTTTATAACCTTTCACTGCAGTTGTTAAGTTAGTAACATGACTGTTAAGTGAATCTGGCTTCCCCATTGACTTTGCTTATCAGAAGGTCACAAAAGGTGATGAACCCTGGGCACTGCAACCGACATAAATACGATTCAGTTGCCAAGCATCTGAATTTTGATCACATGACCATGGGGGTGCACCAATGGCTGTAAGTGTGAAAAATGGTTATAAGTCTTTCCTTTTTCCAGTGCCATTGTAACTTCAAACAATTATTAAACTAACTATTTTAAGTTGAGGACTACCTGTATTAAAATATTACTTTAAAAAACAGTAACAAACCAAGCCATATCATGACTGTAAATTTCAAATACAGGGCTAGTGAGCTAAGTGTTTCTGGCCATCTAAAACGATTGGCATGTAGGAGATTCTCACATTTCAGGGATCAATTCCAGAGGTTGAGACCACTGCAGAAATGGCTTGCTCCTCATCCCACCATCAATGGGTAGCCCAGCATCCCCTTCTTTGCCAATTAACAGGATGGGTAGATGCCCTCTAAGATGGCTCCTCAGGTACCAAGGTGAAAAGCCAGTTCTATAATGTACGTTTGCTTTACTTTTTTACTTGCACATTTAATGTTTTTGAAAGGAAATGGTGCTTTGAAAGAAGTCACATAACAACGAACACCAAACACTTAAAGAATTGTGAAAACAAAAACGTCATCAAATTTAAGACAGAAGTGAATACATTCGAAATTAGACATTTCTAAATTTCTGTCCTTCTGTTTGGGTTACTGTTTATTCTGTGCACAGGAGTTCCCACCTATCCTGTCCTTAAATGTTTCCTCAGGAAGAGAATAAGACTGGTAACACTATTTAACCTAGCTTGGTTTTTCAAAAATGTTTTTTTTCCTTCTTTAGTTAAAAATAGATGTAATGTTACCTTTTGGAAATTAGAGCATTGTAGCAAGGATTGGTGGGTGTAGTTTCCAGGTTTTTGAAGGATAACAGTATAATTAGCAGGAAATAGTTCATGTTTATTGATATAGCTCTAAAATTAATGGCATAAAGAGGAAGCATTATGAGACCATATATTTTGTTTAGCTGCTCTGTGAATAAAATAATGTTCCTTAAGCAGTGCTACCAATATGATGACAAAGTAGAGAGACGGTTTGGATGAAGCTTCTTTTTAGCAAATTATTGACCTTACAAGCTTTCAGTGGAAGTGATTTTTCCCTTAAAATAAATTGTGTGTTTTATTAAGCAATTTGTTTTTAATGTGAAAAGTATATATACTTTTTTCCTGATTTTTAGGAACTGCAATTCTACTCTGCATCTAAATTCTATAGAGTTAGAATGATCAATAGGAGATATGACTAAATGTACTGCAAATTCATTGTAAAGAAGAAATACATATTCTTATGTATGCATTATCCACATAATTTTAAAAGGTGTTATTGTGGAAATCAGAAATGGAGAAAATGGAATATTACCAGTACATATGATTGTTCTGACTGCTGAAGAGCCCTTTTATCAAAACTCCATGGCCCCATAGAACGATCTAAGCCAGTAATGGCTAACCTTTTCAGCACCAAGTGCCCAAAGCGTGCACACACATTCCCAAAATGCAACATGTGCACCTTGCACATGTGCACGCCCCTGCGCATATGCATGCAATCCCCACGCATACATGTGCAATTCCCTGTGCAGCCCGCGTGTGTGCACAACGCCATATGTACCCCATGCATGCATGGCAGAGATCGGAAGATCAGCTGGCCAGCAGGAGGTACACACGCATACGCAGCAGAGCTGAGCTGGGGTGACAGCTCGTGTGCCCAGAGAGAGGGCTCTGTGTGCCACCTCTGGCATGTGTGCCATAGGTTCAGCATCACAGATCTAAGCTGTCTTCAAAAAATTACCTTCTGAGGGATAGAAGCTCGATAGAAAATGCTTTCATTTTCTCTTTGTCAGATTCCACATGTCCAGATGGGAGCTGTGAAGGAAAACAGTTGTGTGACTGCAGCCCTCTTGTGTTGATTCAGTAAACCATAATTAAGCAAATCATGACTTACTGTACATGATTCATGAACCCATGTACTTTCTTTAGATACTACTTGAGAAAAACATACACTTTTAGTAGCAGGAATCAAAAAGGTATTGATGTAGTAATCCAAGCATATGAATTTGATGGCCTCCATGTCTGTTTGCTTGTTTTGGTCTATTGCTCTGATCCTATATTAGGTCAAGTAGCAAGGGATAATGGGAACTGCTCTGCAACATAACAAAGTTTCCAAGTTAGTAAAGTTGCAATAGTTGTTCGCTCTTGACTGCTGTCATTCACGTCATTGGCTGTGGAATACTGTACTGACAGATAGATGGATTTTGGTAATTCTGAGGCTAGATTGAGCTACTAAAAAGTGATAAACGCTATCATAGGGTGCTGAGGGAGTGATTCTAGTCAGTTGATCTTTTTGATTTTATAGTATGGGCTGTCATTGTTGGTTTTCTATTTAAAAGTATTTGAAAACAGGAAACAAAATGGATTGTTCACAGTACAACAGATAAAAGTTATATGGATGGAGGAAGACATGTGTCATAACCCCTATGCTTGTGTTATGACTGAGACAAAATGCTTGTTAAATCAAGAAGCTACCAAAATCTCTTGAAGTAAAAGCCACAAGGAGTTTTATGGTGTTGAAAGAATAGCAAATTAATTGGTATGTACTCTGTTATGGGTTAAAACCCACTTTGTTGGATGCATGATATAAATTCAGTGAGTTGCATGTGCTGGAACAAGTTTTATGTAAAACTATGTCAAATGCTAAAGTGCAAAGCAAAGTAAGCTTTTGTTGGAAGAATAAAATAATAAAATAATTCTATTTGAATGGCTATAATTCATTCCCAACTGATAATGCATTGGGGATCAAGTTGGACAATACACATCAGCACTTAAAATAATCAGTTCCTAAAATAAGATAAATATTCTGTATACATTTTACCCCTCAAATGTTCAAATGGAGGCCTTGGCAGAGTTAATGAAAAACTTGCAAAAAATCAGTGTAACATCTTAATGTGACAGGAATGGGTGTTGGTTTACCTGAACACCTGTTCTCCTTGTAGGCAAGACAGGTCAGGAGTGGGATTTGCTCTGTCCTAGCTGCTTGGACTGAGTCTGTCTAAAAGGCTTATTAGCCTACCTCTGCCCACTCTGGATAGCTCCTCCCAGCTTTCTGCGAAGTCATCACGACAGACAGGACTGCCTCTAAGAAAAACAAAATCAAAAGAGACCGTTATCGGTTCTCCCCTCCCATAGGCCCACCATAAGGACCAGTTCCACCAGGGTGGGGCTGACCTGTCTTGTTTACAAGGAGAACAGGTGTTCAGGTAAACCAACACCCACTCTCCCTTGTAAGGCTGGGACAGGTCAGGAGTGGAACATACCAAAGCTGGGTTGTCCTAGGGAGAGTTAAGACTGGTCCTGGTCCCCATGTTCCATGATTACTTGTTGCAGGATTGTCTGCCAAACGCCGCATCCACTGAAGCAAAGATCTCCAGCCATAGTGGCAGATGAAAGGCGATGGGGACGTCCACGTGGCTGCTTTGCAAGCCTCTTTTACTGATGCCTGCGTTGTCCAGGCCCCAATCGTCACTGCGCTGCAAGTGGAGTGCGCCATGATGCCTTTGGGTACTGGAAGGGACTGCTCGAGTAAGCCTTGGCTTGATCCACCTGCTCACTGTGGATGGAGTCACTTTTCCTCCCAACGAGGAAGGTTGGAAGGAACAAAAAGGGGATTCCGTTCTACGGAATTCAGATATCCTTTTAATATATACCTTCAGTGTCCAAGGTGTGCCAAGCCTCTTCCAAGCCATGGACCAGATGGGGACAAAAATCTGGAAGAACCGGCTCTTGAGATCTGTGGAATAAGGTATTGACTTTGGGGATAAATACCGTGTCCAACTGCAAAGCTACCAGATGAGGGTGAAAGATACAGAGATCAGGGCAAACTGAGAGGGCGACCAACTCTGAAACTCTTCTGGCTGAAGTGATTGCCACCAAGAAGGCAACTTTCAGGGCAAGAAGGTGCAGACTAGCCTGTTGAACAGGCTCAAACGGAGCCTTCGTAAGGGACTGCAAAACCCTGGACAGATCCCATGTAGGGATCCCATGAGAAACCTATGGACTGTGGGATGCTGTGTTAAGGATTCCAATTTGCCACAAGTCAACATCGAAGAAATAGCCACCATCTGACAGCGAAGGGTGTTGGGGGAAAGGCCTCTATCCAGACCTGCCTGTAAAAATTCCAAAATGTTTGCCACAGAGGCCTGTAAAGGTTGAATGTTAGATTTGGAGCACCACTAGAAAAAACTTGCCATGTAGCATCATAGATACGGATGGTCAAGGGTCTCCGAGGCCTGAATGGTTCCGATTACTTTGTTGGAGAGATGGGCACATTTTAGCACGCTCCACTCAATCACCAAACTATCAGATGTAGCCACTGGGGCTCTGGATGACTCAGGCCCCTGGAGGAGAGAGATAACCTCTTCAGGAATCCGCCAAGGCTGGGCAACTGAGAGACCCATTAAGTCAGCAAGCCAAGGGTGCCTAGGCCAATAAGGAGCCACTAATACCACTTCAGCTTTTTCTATCAAAATATTTTGTATCACAACCGCCAGCAAAGGCAATGGAGGGAAGGCGTATAACGAACCTGGTGGCCAATTACAACGTAAGGTGTTTGTCCCCTCCGCCCCAGGGGTGGCAATTTTAGTAAAGAATCTGAGTTGTGAACAAATCTACTACTGGCAAATTTCTGTGTAATTTGAATAAAGAGCGAAGGATGCAGGCTCTGTTCCGTGTGGTCAATGGTAGCTCAGCTGAGCCAGTCTGCCTGCACATTATCAGAACCAGAAATATGTTCCGTTTGGATGGACAGAAGGTGATGCTCTGCCCATCTTCCCAAAGCCTCCACTTCTGCCATAAGGGATTTGGACTTGATGCCTCCCTTCTATTAATATGGGCTTTTGTGGCTACATTGTCAGTCATGACAAGAACATGCGTGCCAGAGACCTGATGCAAAAATTCTCCTTCGAGCCGCTCGGAGCATCCAGAGACTGGGATGTGCTTCCGAGTCCTCTTCTTGCAGGCTGAGCTTTAGATGAGGAAACGCTCCGCCCCCTCACGTGACATCGCGGAGCGCCTCCCCAGTCTTTTGCTCAGCCTCGAAGAGTCAGGCTGTGTGTTAGAGAGCTCCTTGGCTGATCGCAGTTTTCCTTCCTATTTCACATTCTGATAAGGTTTGCCTTCTTTCTCCTCCTGCGCAAAGGGTCTGGACTTAAGGGAAAATTTTCCCTCGTCCCTGAGACGAAGCTGCGGGCTACTTAGCCGTTAGCGCTTCCCCCCATCCTTATCAGATCGCATCGCTGCCTCCGCGTTGCCTCGTGGCACGCGTTGTTTTCCTTTCATTTTACTGCTGGATTCCCCACCACCCCAAACGCCGACCGGGAGGGTTATTGCCCCTAAGGCCCTAGGCGTGCCGAGCTGACCGGCAAAGCCCTCCTTTTCCGTCCCGAAGGCGTCCCCGACGGTTCAGCTCGCGGTCGCCATTTTGGCTCCGCCTCGTGGTCGGGCGCCTTTTTTTCTGGTTCTAGCTGCGGTGAATTAGAGCCCCAGGCCTTGGGTCAAAGCTTTGCTGCCCATTCCTTTCTACCTGGCTCGCTCTTTTATCTTAGTTGGCCTCCCGCAGTCCGTTTCGGGGCGAAGTTGCAGCCCCCCCCCTCCGGTTTTGTTTTCTCTTGTCTGGAGGCCTGCTGCCAGAGGCCCTCTCCTCTACCATAGGCCTCAGGCGTTTATTTGACTGATCCGGCCTGTACTGAGATACCCAGTTACTGCTACTGTTCGAGAATAAAAGGAATATATTTGCAAAATAATAATAATAATAATAATAATAATAATTTCTGTTTTTTTGTACAGTAATAATTTTTTTTTTCTAGATATATAGATATTTACGGATAACCTGTATATATATTGGGTACAAAAAAAAAAAAAAATAGAGAAAAAGATAAAAAGAACAAACAAAAAGAAATCAAAGGAATTACAAATAGAGTATCTATTTTTCCTGTACATACTATATTAATTAGATACCTTACTGTTATCTCTGTACACTACAAATTCCAAAAGGGGGAGAGGGCCAGCTTCACCTTCACCCGGCCTCATCCAGGCCTATTCTGGGCGAGCCAACCGCCTTTGCTAGTATTGTTACCTAACATGGCAGACGACAATCCCTCTAAACGTCCTTCTTTGAAGGCTAAAGCAAAGTCCCACTACTTGCGCAGGCAGGACAAGGAACCTAAGGGCTCCAGACAGGACAAGGAACCTTCCAAGGCCGCCCAACGTGACGCCTTGAGGCGCCACAAAGCGTTAGAAAAAGAGTTCGACCGGCGTTCCAGGGAGTCCCGCTCGGAGCCGCCTATACCTCCCCATCCAACCCCTTCTACCTCTGCTCTACCTCTCCCCTCAGACCCTTCTTCCCTACCTAGGCGCAGTTCGCTTCAGGGTCTTCCGACCCCCGGACCTCCGACTAGACGGACCCCGAAGCCACCTTTACACCCACAGCCGCTGGTCTGCGCCAGGATGAACCCTCTACCTCCGAGGTTCCACCTCACATCAAGGCTTGGATGGAATCAGCCATCCGCCAGGGCATAGCAGAGGCACTACAACACGTGTCCAGATCAGGCTTCTCTCCGCGAGCCTCTGAACACGATTCGTTATCACTCAGATCCTTCCACAACCGGTCCCCCAACTGATCAGGTACTCTCTCAGAGGGATAGCCCTCCACCGGTTGGGGCCCAGATGGAGGAGGAAGGGGACTTTGGGGATTTCAGGGAGGAGGAAGAGGATTCCCGGATGGGATCCTCCGCTATAGTGAACCCCTCTTAGAGGCTGACATCATGGAGGGGAGATGTCGGAGGACGAGGGTCCTTCCCCCGACCAACCCACCTTTGGGGGCTGTTCAAACCACATATGTTCAAGTCCCTCCTCCTTAAGGCCAAGAATGTATCTGGCCTTCTTCCCCAGTCCCCTGCTGAACCCCCCAGTCCAAGAGGGCCCAGAAGACTCCATTTTCACCCAACCAGTGGTGGAAGCCGAGGTCATCCCATCCCCTCCCATCTTCGTAGATCTGGTTGCAAAGCAACTTACCTCCTCAGGGACACCTCCTGCTCCATCTAGCCAAGACAAGAGATTCTTCAATCTCGATGCGGCTCTGTCTAACCTTCTGAATATCCCGGAGGTTGATGACCCCATTGTGGGTCTAGCTTCTTCCTCTACCCCTAGTGAGGCCCTAGAGGCCTTAAAGCCTGAGGACAGGCGGGCGGAGCTGGCGCTGCGTAGGGCCCACCTATCTGACGCCTGGGCCATTAAATCGGCTACGGCCGCCTCATTTTTCACCAGGTCTTCCATCCGCTGGCTACGTCAGCTCAAGGACCACATCCCTGCTTCCAATCTGAGAGCTCACCAGGATATAGCGAAGTTAGTGGCTGCAGCCGAGTTCTCGGCTGACGCCACTTACCAGTCGGTAAAATTTTCTTCCAGGGCCATCACGTCGCACGTTACGGCTCGCCGCATGCTATGGCTCAAACACTGGCAGGCGGACGTAAAGAATAAGGTCAAGCTGGCCACTGCTCCCATTACGGGAGACAAACTGTTTGGCCCAGCTTTGGAACCACTGCTGGTCGAGGGCCGCAGTAAGAGAAAGTATTTTTCGAAGATCGGAGACCAGGGGCCCCCAGCCCTTTCGGAGGAGCTTCCCCCGCCCCTTCTACCAACCCCCCTTCCCGCCCAGATACCCTAGACCTCCTTCCTTCCGGTCTCAGGACCGCTCGGACCCGGGTGACAGATCCAGACGCGGTGGCGGCTACAAGAGACCATTCCGGGGATCGGGAGGAAGGCCCTACCGTAGAAGGTAGATCCTCTTCCTCCCTCCCCATTGGCGGCCGCCTCAGCCACTTCGCCGCCCAATGGGACATATCCACCTCCGATGCATGGGTTAGGGACACAATCAGGTTTGGTCTCGCCCTGGAGTTCAGGTCCGCCCCCCCTGATTGTTTCATCCCATCCCCCTCCTCAAGGGATCCCTCCAAACGGGCTCTAATGGATGCAGCCATCCATCACCTTCTTGACATCCAGGCCATTCAACCTGTCCCTCCGGCCCAGAGGGGAAAGGGTTTTTACTCCCATCTCTTTGTGGTGCCCAAACACTCTGGGGGTTGGAGAGCCATCCTAGACTTGAAACGGCTCAACCGTCACCTCATCCAGCGTAGATTCAAGATGCACACCTTGCAATCAATTCTCTTAGGCACCAGGCGGGGAGACTGGTTATCTTCCATAGATCTTTCGGAGGCATACCTCCACATTCCAATCAGGCCCTCCCATTACAAATTCCTCAGGTTCTGCCATAATAACCTTCATTATCAATACGTGGCCCTACCCTTTGGTCTGGCTTCGGCCCCCCGGACCTTCACCAAGGTCCTGGCGGCCCTGGCGGCCCATCTCAGGACCGTTCCCGTCCGCCTCCACTGCTACTTGGACGATATTCTTATTCTCTCCCCGTCCAAATCCCAGGCAGTCAGGGATACCAGGGTCACCCTCTCCGCCTTACGGGCACACGGTTTTCTAGTCAATTGGCAAAAGAGCCAACTTACCCCTTCTACTCGAATTAACCACTTGGGGGCCATAATTGATTCGGTGTCACAGAGAGTTTTCCTCTCTCCAGAGAGGTTCCTTAGCATTCAAGCCCTGGTCAATCAGATCAGGCGTTCAAGGAGGGTGGCCTTGTTGGACCTCTCTAAATTGTTGGGCAAAATGGTATCATGCATCTCCATTATTCCCTGGGCCCGTCTACACAGCAGATCCCTCCAATGGTTCCTGCTCCCGTTCCAACGATCCGGAAGAAGCAACTCGAGGGTCAAAGTCAGGGTCCCTCCAAGGGTCCTCACGTCTCTTCTCTGGTGGACCAATCCCGCCATCAACAGAGGCCACCTCTTCGCGGAACCTCAACGACTCACCGTCACTACGGACGCAAGCCTATCCGGTTGGGGCGCTCATCTCGACTCGATCTCTGCACAGGGCAAATGGTCGCTGACCGAGCAGGGGTGCAGCATCAATTGGCTAGAGCTTCACGCCGTCCTTCTGGCCCTGCGCAGCTTTCCTCAGATCCGCAAACATCACGTTCTCGTGCTCACGGACAACGTCACGGCCAAGGCCCATATCAACAGGCAAGGGGGCACCCAGTCCATCCAGCTAATGAGGGAAGCCGAGCGCCTTTGCCGCTGGGCAGAATCCAACCTCCTATCCTTAAAAGCCGAACACACCTCCGGAGTAGACAATACTCAGGCGGACTGGCTGAGCAGGGCCACGGTGGACCAGGCGGAATGGCGTCTCCATCCATCCCTTTTCGAGGAAGCGTCCAGAATATTCGGCCTTCCGGTGGTGGACCTCTTCGCTTCCCGACCAACACTCAGCTTCCACGGTTCTTCTCCCGGTATCCGTCTCACAGATCGGAGAATCACAACGCTCTGCGTTGCCCATGGCCCCCAGGGCTCCTATATGCCTTCCCTCCGCTCCCGTTAGTTCCCAGAGTAGTTCAAAAACTCATTCAGGAGAGGGCAGAACTTCTCCTGGTGGCTCCCTATTGGCCCAGGCGACCGTGGTTTGCGGATCTCCGCATCTTATCAGTAGCGCCCCCATGGAGGATCCCCCCGGACAAGGTCTCCCTCTCTCAGGGGCCCCTTCTGCATCCGGAGCCTCAATGGCTCCAGTTAGCCGTCTGGAGGTTGAGCGGATCCGTCTGACTTCTGAGAAGCTTTCAACTCAAGTCATCGACACTATTTTGGCCGCCAGGCGTCCTTCCACCACACGAATTTATGATGCCACTTGGAAAGGGTTCTGCAAGTGGTGTAGCGGGTCTCAGGTTAATCCCCTCTCTCCTCGGTGGCACAGATCCTGGAATTTCTTCAGGAGGGTCTTCGCAAGGGGCTCGCACCTAACACCCTGAGACGGCAAGTTTCTGCTCTCTCAACCGTGGTCTCCTGTGATAACTACGGTTCCCTTTCTCACCACCCCAGGGTTAGATCTTTCCTTAGGGCGCCTCCAACCTGTGCCCTCCTACCGCTCACAGGTTCCCCACATGGGACCTCAACAAGGTCCTCGTTTCTACACGTCCCCGTTCGAGCCTTTGAGGGAGTCATCCCTGCAGTTTCTCACTTTCAAGGTAGTTTTTCTAGTAGCTATTACTTCTGCTCGTCGAGTTTCGGAATTAGCAGCTCTGTCAGTCAGGAGCGATCTATGCGTGTTCCACGCAGACCGGGTGGTCCTTCATCCCGACCCTACCTTTCTACCCAAAGTTAACTCTCCCTTCCATAGGTCACAGGAACTGATTTTACCAAATTTCTGCCCCAGGCCCTCCAGGGGCAGGGAGGTCCTCTGGCACACCCTAGATGTTAGAAGGGCCTTGCGTATTTATATTAAGCGCACTCAATCCATGCGAAGGTCGGAATCCCTCTTCCTATCCTTTCAACCCAGGTCAATGGGGCTTAAGGTTTCTCCTTCCACCATCAGTCGCTGGATCAGGGCTACTATTGCGAGGTGCTACCTTTCCCATTCTCTGCCCGCTCCGGGTGGGATAACCGCCCATTCCACCAGAAGTGCAGCCACCTCGGCGGCCTGGGCCACGCAAGCCCCCATCGCTGACATTTGTCGGGCGGCCACCTGGACCTCCCCGTCCCCGTTTATCAGACATTACAGAATAGATTCGTACGCCTCAGCGGAGGCCTCCTTTGGCCGACGGGTCTTACAGAGGGTCATCAGTGATCCGGAGGGGCCTTCGGACCAGACGGAGTCCCACCCGTAGGACAGCCCAGCTTTGGTATGTCCCAGTCTCTGGATGCTCCGAGCGGCTCGAAGGAGAATGGGCGTTGGTTCTTACCTGATACGCCCCTTCTCGGCGAGCCGCGAGGAGCATCCAGCCCCACCCTAATTTCTCCGTCTGGTGGGGACTCTTTCTTCAGCCAAGGAGCCAATAGTAGATTAGAAAGAATTAATAACCTCTCTTCTCGTTATCGCAAAAACTGGGGAGGCGCTCCGCGATGTCACGTGAGGGGGCGGAGCGTTTCCTCATCTAAAGCTCAGCCTGCAAGAAGAGGACTCGGAAGCACATCCCAGTCTCTGGATGCTCCTCGCGGCTCGCCGAGAAGGGGCGTATCAGGTAAGAACCAACGCCCATTTCCTAAGGGCTAACCGAACCGCCCTTAGCTCCAACCAATTTATGTTATGTACCTGTTCTTCAGCAGACCATAAGCCTTGGGCCATGTGAGAACCCAGGTGAGTTCCCCAACCTGATAAGGAGGCTTCAGTCGTGAGGATGAGTTTGTCCTCCACTTTGAAGGACTGGCCCTTGGAAATGGCTCTGTAGAGCCACCAATGAAAGGAAAGCAATACTTGCTTGGTCAACTTTACCTTCATTAAAGAATGACTCTTACCCGGTCTTCAAGACAGGATTTCTATCACAGATACCTGTTACTATTGACAATTTTAGAATTGTAAGTGGAAATAGAAAAAGGGATTAAACAATAATACTTTGGCTGTGTAGCTGTCTGCCAACTAAACATGCATTATGTGACAACTGAGACAACAGTGATGTAGACTCAGAGTGTCACTTGAGAGTCAAATCCTGTCCCATTATAATGTTCATATAATATTACAATGTGCTTTCCAGCTTTGACTGTGTACCATTCTCTTGCTGTGTATTTTTTGACATCTGCAGCAGCCTCATATTATGACATCTGTCTGTTGCCCTTTGGGGGCCAATTTCCAGTCTCTTTCCCCACCCGCAGGAGCAAATGACCACCCCAGGCTACTCTTTTGCCAGCCATCTTGTTCCAGCTGCTCAAGTTTCTTTCCACCCAGCTATGATTGCCTTGACAAGAGAGAATGAATGTTTGTGTAACCAAACCCCAGTGCGTGGGATTGGTAACCTCTGACCCTTGCTAAAGTAATCATTGTTTCTGAAACAAGAGAGGAGCTGTACTTGAAACAAATGGGTGTGCTTTCATGCCTGGAGCCTAAAGAGAAGCTCTACTGAAGAGGCTTCCTGTTTATCATTGAGAGGGTGACTGCTATTGGCTGGGCTTTTGTGTTATTTGTGACTTGGAGAAACCTGAGAAAGCGGGGGAGGGGAGGAAGAGCTAGAAGATTTGCATTGTTTTATTGCAGTCTCTGCTTTTGTGTCCTGGAGCACAACTAGACATATGAAAAGGTATACAGGATTTAATTTAAAATGCTCCCAGTAATCTAAAAGGAGCATGTGATAAGAGAAAAATGAATATGTATTTTAAATTGTGATCTTTTTCCGGAAACAATAGTAGTAAATAGTAATTAATCACATAATGCAAAAGGAGAAGGAGTAGCTACCACTTTGAAAGAAGAAAGGAAGTTTCAAAATAATGCAGACAGGATGAACAGTGGGTTGAAATGGACAATGGGAGAAATGGGGAGTTTTTATCAGGGAACATAAAAGTAATAAAATAAACAAAAACAAAATATAAATAAATAAATAAATAAATAAATAAATTTAAAACAAGGCTGCACATTTTAGTATTATATATTATTTTTTGTTGTGCAAGTACACTGGGTGCTTTTGTACCAAGGACAAATTCCTAACTACACTTGGCCAAAGAAAGTTGTATTCTTTAAAAAAAAGAGGGGGGGGGTAAGAGTTGACAGTAGGACAACAATCCTAAATTCTTCAAATAGATCTGGATGTTCCAATAGAGTAGAAGTTTAATGTAAGCGAATTCTCACAGTTCTGTCAGTAATCATGATAACACTCCGAAAACAGAACTGAATGGGATCAGCATTGGTGTTGCAGGAAAAGCCAGCAAAAGGAAGATCAGAGGGGTATTGGATGTGGCCAGGAGCAGCAAAAAAAAACAAACACCTCCCAGAGAACTCTATAGGAGAAGCAGTTTGAGCAATGATTTGAAATGTCCCTCCTATCTTAAGTCCCCCCTCCTTTCTTCCTCTGAATATGTGATCCAGAGCAGTGTATTTGTTGATTGCTCTGGCTTCCTGGTGCACGCAAACACATGCTACTGAGGGAGGAGGGTGTGTGTGTGTGTGTGTATAGGAGAGCAGAAACTGACATAGCATCTTACTTTGTTACCCAGAAGAAAATACAGATGTATCCTGTGGCTACTGTTGGTAAATTGATTGGGAAGAATTCCAAAAGCTATGCTCTGCATGCTTCCCTACTTTGTTTAGAGTTGAAACTGAAATCTAAATCAAAGTTAAAATGTCTCCCTTGGTTCTCATCCGAGAAAGTAGCAGTGAAAGAGGCAAGCTGACAGCACATTTACTGCTGGCTACTGTAGTCTCCTAACAGGCATGGTGGGTGGCAGTGCCTTGGAGTGCCTTATTGCCGGAAAAAGAATAATCCTCCGACCATTGTTATGCAGATTGCTGGGAAGAAGAATTGCCACCTGGATTTCTGAGAATCTCACATCTTAAAAGGGAGTCCCCCACACTAAAAAAACGTAAGGGGGAGAGGAAATGATTTTGGGGTTCTTTTACCCAGTTTTATTCTGAATACCCTTAATTTTGCTTCTTTTGATGCTGCTGCCCTTCCTTCTCCTTCCCTCTCTTCCTTCTCCTCTACCATTTAGCATTGAATAGCATTTTATTTAGCATTCTATCTTTGAATAGAATTGAGTTCTATTCCTCCTTTCCCAACTCCAAAATGAACAAAACTTCCAACAGTTCAGTAAAATGAAAATATCTCTCCCTCCAAATATTTACAAACTGATATTGTTCAAGCAAAGAATTACAAGGTAAGTGCATAAATTCTTTGAACAGAATTTGTGTTTTTTTTTGGAATTAAAAAAAAACCCTGTATAAATGTGTTACAGTATTTGGGGATAAATGTCAGTGTTATAGTAAGATGCACATAAATACAGAAACCATATCTACTAAACTAGGAGCTGATAGACTTCCTGTGGTATTGACCTTTAATAACTATTCCTACATTTACTTATATCCTGTCTTTATTATTTTTATAAATAATTTAAGCTGCAAGGTAACTCCTTTTATTTTCCCCACAACTCAACCCTGAAGTGACTGACCCCAAACCTCTGGCCTGTTTTGATGCCTAAGCTGGGACTTGAACACACAAACTCCAGGTTTCTAGGCAGGTACCTTAACTAGTAAACCAAAGTGACTCTCTAATGCAGGGGTGAAACTCACAGGTCATGTTATCACGTGACGTATGGTGACTTTGCTAAATCCCTTTGCTAAATCTCAGAGTGAACATGGCCAACATGTGACTCATCTGGCCCGCGGGTTGTGAGTTTGACACCCCTGCTCTAATGTAATCTTCTCAAAGCTCTGGTACTCCAGTTGTACTCGACCACAACTTTAGTCATCCTGAATCAATAATTTAGTCAAAATAACTTAGAGCAAGCAAGTGCCTTAGTAAGATAGAACTCCCACAACTATATGAGGAAAAGGAGTATCAACTAACTCAGTTGAAAGATTGAGCTTCTTTCATTATTAACTGCCGAATCTCGTCCTGAGCATTGTTTCAGGGCTTCTTCATCATTTTGCAGTACGCTGTTTACAGTTTGCATCTTGTAGACTGAAAGAGAATTTATGAGCGTGAAATAAGATAATTGAGATTCCTCTGCTGACTCTTTGTTTAGTCCCTACAGTAAAGCAGTGTTATGTTCCATAATTGTGCAGCAAGGAAGAAAGGATTAGTAAAGAGTTGGGAGTAACTACACCTTCCTTATCTCCTGTTCTGTGCATTTTACAAATGAGTTTCAAACTAATTAAAAGAGGACAAATGTTTTTTAAGGTAATTAAAATTTTGTTATTTGCTGAGTTGTGGCCAAAAATTTCTACCTTTCAAGGATCAGGGGACAAAATCTTCACAAACTAATTTTGAACCCACTGACCATATTCTCTGTTCAAATCATCTCAACCCTCATCTCCCATACTTTGTACATTAAAAAGCCCTATGTAAATTTTTCAATTGTGGCATGTGAAAAAAGAGATTTAAAATAGTGTGCATTTCCTCTAAAATTGAAAAATAAAGAGATAAATTTTTCAGTGTTTAGTGCTTTATTGGTTTTTCTATTTTTGCAATCTTTTCTATTATTTGTGTGCGTGTATGTATGCATGCACTTAAAATATTTACACATTGTGACAAGTCACATTTCAAATAATTTTAGAATTTTCTCAGTTTCTGTACTTTTGACACGTTCAACGTTCTTTTTGATATTTCAGAAGACCCTATTTTGTAGAGAAAATACATAATCGTAATTTTATTGCAGCATGTTTTTTTAAAGAAAAATTTTTAGAGTGTCCTTTCAGAATTTGAAATGGTGGGTAGATGTAGGTAAATAATTTGGATGTGATACATATTTAATAAATTATTGTACACATAACATGAAATCACAGCTGCCAGTTCTTTAGCTGGTTCTGAGCTTCACTTGAATTGAATTCTTCCCAAGAACCTAGGACGTTGTAGTGTAGCAGCATAGTATATGTGCATAGTCTGGCAGTATGGCCTTCTATAATTAACATATGGTAATATGGAAATTTTTATCAATTGAATGGAATTTTTTAAGTGTTCAAAGTTCTTCAGTATGGCATCCAGTGTGCCAACAACCATAGAGACCACCATTGCCTGCATAATCTTTCAATTTCTACTTTCAGATCTTAATACTTTATGATCACTGTTTTCTATTCTACTATCCCCTGGTATTGCAACATCAACTATTTACTCTTCTTTTCAACCACAGTCAAATCTGGTGTATTATGCACCAAGACTTTTATCAATTTGTATTTGGAAATCAGACAATATTTTAACCTGATCATTTTTACTACATTTTCAACTACATATGTTCTCACCAATTTTTTATTACTGGCACATATTTTTTATATTCCAGTGCGGGTGTCAGCAACCCATGGCTCTGGAGCTGCATACGGCTCTTTGGGCCCTCTGCTGTGGCTCCCTGTTGGGTGATCCCACCACTGGCTGGCCACGCCTTTTGCCCCTCCCAGTCACTCCTCACCTGGCCTGAGAAGGTAAAACACAAAAAATAGAAACGAGAGTGAAGGGGAGAGAGAGACAGAGACCCATTTTCCACAGAAAACACCGGGAGCCACAAAACCTGGGTAGGCGTGGTGGTGATGGTGACATGTGACTGGGTGGGAGTGATGTTGAGTTGGCTACGCCCATCCAGGTTTTGAGGCTCCCAGTGTTTTCTGTGGGAAACTGGTCCAAATGACTCTTTGAGTGTTTAAGGTTGCAGACCCCTGATCCAGTGTATCATCTTGGTAATTGTATTATGTTTATATTTAGTTTGTGTGATCTTCTTGCATGAGCTAAATATATGATTACTGTTTTTTCTGCTGCTTTTTTGTTGCACAATTTTCACTTTAAATCAATTTTGGCTTTGATCAGATTGGTTCAAAAAGCTTGCTTTTGAGCAGCCATCACTGAACCTGTTGTTGTACCGGTGGAATCCCGCCCCTGGATTTATCTTAGTTAAAGGCTCAAGTAAATGGAGTTTGGAAGGAAGAGAAAAAGATGTTGGCAGTAGTGCTTATGTACTGATGCTAATTATCATTTTGTTATGACTGTCTGTATATAAGAAGACCCACAGCAATTGGTACCCTCTTCACAAAAATATCATGTTTAGGAGAGATGATATTGTTGATGGAGAAACCCAGTATTGTGGTTTTAGGAATAAACAGTCTTCCATTTCCCAGGCACATAGAGCTCAGTAATTATATCTTCTTCACATAAGAGAGACATAACTGATTTTATAGCTGAACTCCAAAATACTTTATTTACAGCACAGATGCTCACTTTCTGCTATGAAATGTAGAGAGGAAGTTTGAACCACACATGTGGTAGCAAGCAGAGCCCTAGACAGTTTAGTCTTCCACAGACGCACAGTTCAGAGAAGTGTCTGATTTTCTGCCACATCTATGTGCAGAAGCTACTTTGAGAATCAGATGGGAAAAAGGAGCATTGTTATCAGATAGGAATCCTTCCCCACGTCCTTAGTCCATCTTTTCTTCAAGATAGTCTGACTTTATTTTGTCACATTACGTTCTACATTGGAGATATTAATTTGGAACAAGTTTAATTACTTGTATTTGGCGTCTAAATCTTAATTAATCTCCACATATGTCGGGGAGAATCCAATTGGGGGGAATCCTGAGTTCAGAAGCTGAAAATTGTAAACTTAACAAGTCTGGTGAAAAAAAGAACATTTCAGTAAAGCCAAGCTAGTGACTTCATGGGCACACTTATCTCTTAGTAATAATATGAAAGTGATTTATCGTCCTCTTATATGAGATATTTTCTGTTGGTTTTCCATCCAAGTAATAACCACATCAACTCTGCTTAACTTTTCAAGATTAGCCAGGGCTGATTAGGTGCCACCGCTTAGTTAGGTATACTGATGAAAAGGACTAAAAAATCTGGATTGGATCAATCTTTTTTTAAGAAATCAAAGAAAACCCTCATACTATAAATACAAAATAAATACTGTGGTATACTCTTTTCTTTCAGGAACACAAGTTATATTTATGCTCACATTCTCTATAACATATTAAAAAGAAGCACTAAACAAAATTTGTAAGTTATTTAATACACTAAATTAAACTGAATGTGTTGGTGTACTCTTATTTATAAACTATAGGGTTCTAGAATAAAATATTTCAACCAAAGGTACATGAGCTTAGTTCAAAGGTTTCCGTAGAGTGCTTCGGAATCCTTTAAAGCTATGTATGCAAAACTCTTAAAATATACATGAAATACCATCAACCAGTTTCTGACAAGTGAAAACAAGAGCTAAGTTTACCCTTCACTTATTTCTGATCAGTCTCTTGACTGTTGTTGGTGGGTCGGTAAGGAGATTCATATACTGAATGTTTTCTGGCTTTACCTGTTACCTTTAATTCTACAATGTAAGTAGTCCAGTGATTTCTTATAGAGAATCCTGACCTTCTGTCAAGTGTCTCAGATGGGATTGGTCAAGCTAGAGTGCCTTAATAAACCTACAAAAACCTAGCCCAATATTGGAATGTAATTGACCTACGGCAACTTCCTGCAGATTTCCTTTGGAGCCTGCAAGAAGGTGTAATGGCATCTCCTACTTTGCCCCTCAACAACCACAACCACAACCACACCAAGTAGTTGGGCTGAAAAAAGTGATCGGCCTAAAGTCACCCAATGAGCTTCTATGTCTCAGAATAGACTTGAACCTGTGTTTGCCTGGTGCCAGTCTGACACCTTCATCACTACATGATTCTGTCTGTATTCATGAAGAAAGACTACACTTCCAAGATAAATTATTGGCCTGGAAGAGATAGCAAGGAATGAGAATTTTCTTCTCAATCACCAGAAGCAAGCTAGATTGCTTCTTAATTATTTCCTCTTGGTTAGATGGAGCCCATGGGATTTTGAGAAATCAATCCTGAAATTTTGAATTCCAATGAAATGTATAATGAAAATGTATTCATTCCAATGTATATAAAGGTGGGGGGGATATAAAGTCTTGAAACCTAACAAAGTATAAGATTATTCTTAATCTGTATTCAACCTTGAAGGCAAATACCAAGGAGGAGTCATTGAGTTTCTGCATACTGATTTTTTTTTTTTTTTTGGAACAAATTTTATTGATTTTAAAGACAAACAAACCATCATTAACCATTGAATACATAAAACCTCTTTCCATTATCAATTTTACAAGTCAAGTAAAATATTATTTTATACAGCATAATTCTGTTTTACACCATTTCGATATGGACATATAAATATCTCTTAGCAAATTTCTCATTATTTCTCTTTTCGTATTCAATTTCATTATTATTATTATTATTATTTTCTATATTTATCCAGTTTATAATCATCATCTACATTTCTCTCTGACTTGATTACCATTATTCTCATCCAACATTCCTCCGAGGTTTTATTAATTCTCAAACAAACATGAACACACAAAACACAAAAATATAAAACTTCTTTTAAGAAAGTAGTTTGGCCCCAGATTACCTCTCTTTATATGGACTTCAATTAAATTCGTGCTCATCTTATATACCATTACCTATCTTTTTTACCATTCTATATCTTCTATATAACTTCTCACCGCTTTTCATTCTTCTTAATTCTATTTTATTTAATTCATTTTAATTTAAATCATTGTATTTGTATTTTTTGTCCATTCTTTCCAAATTATCCATTTATCTCATTCCCTACAGTTAAAAAAAAAAAAAAAAAGGATTTCTCCTGAAATCACTGATCAGAGTATGATGCCTTTCTATCCTCCCCCTAAGTTAATATTTGAAATAACGCCTAATACCCAATCTGATTCTGCTTAGTACATTCTACCTGCTAACCTTTAAAACAATAATAAGTTTATAGTAGAATCAAGACAATAGTCAATTAAACCTTTTAATTAAACTCAATATTTTAAACATTCCTTTTAATATTTTGTTAAATTTTAAAATCTGTCATTACTAAACATTTCAATATTTTAGCCTTTTATTAAATCTTATAACATTCTAGTTTTCTATTTCTAATACAAATACTACAATACCATCTTATGTACCTTGCAGAATCTTCTTTTTTAAAGAAATTATACATCACCCTTTATCCCTAAAAAAAATTCCTTTTTTCCCATCTTGTTTCATACCTTTGTGGCTTTTTCCTCCCTTTTCCCTTCCTTTCTTATCCCACCTGGCCTTTTTACCCCCCCCCCCTCTACTAACCTCCGCCTTTTTCGCTTCCCCTCTCTGTTGTATTCCTTTTTCCTTTTGCTTAATAACATTGTGTTGATTTTGCATCTTATTTTTCTCTTTCTTGAATGTTTTTTTAAGTCTTAAGTTCTTCATTTTCCTTCCTCTCTTTCTCCTTTCTCTCTTAATTAAATTTTTAGATTCATTGAAGATGGCGTCTTCTTCTTCTTCTTCTTCTTCTTCTTCTTCTTCTTCTTCTTCTATTTCCTCCATCTGTTGTGTTTGCTGATAAATAGCAAGCGCCATTTCTAAAAAAAGGAAGGCTTCTTTCACAGCGTCCTTGCTTTCTTTCTTTATTTTCCCATATTCCTTTCTAAGTTCATCAACAGGTAAAGCCATTATAAATCTTTTCTTTGTTCTTCTTCTTAAAGCAACCAAGATGTTTCAAAAGTTAAAACAATTCCCCAAAGTCCCAGAGACATCAATCAGTCCAGACAAAGCACAAAGTTCTCACTTTCTCTTTGGGGTGGTATCAGTAAAAAGGAAAAGAAAAAAAGCCCAATCTGTATTTTAGAGCCTTGTTGCAATAAATTTTTAGTCTCAAAATCTTCAAGACATCTCCTCCAGCAAAATCTTAATATTCTTTTTTTTTTTTTGTCCTCTTAAATACCGCATACTGAATATTTTTGAATGGTCATTGAAAACAAGCAAAAGAAAAATGTTAGCTCAAGGAGATAAGAAAAACCAGTCGGATTAGAATAGAAAAAAGTGGTGCTTCTTAATACAGGCAGTCTTCAACCTACAAAAGTTCATTTAGTGACCATTCGAAGTTACAATAGCCCTGAAAAAAATCACTCATCACCATTTTTCACACTTATAACCGTTGCAGCAGCTCCACAACCAATGTCATCAAAATTCAGACACTTGGCAATTGATTCATAGTTACTACAGTTGCAATGTCCTGAGGTCGTCACCTTTTGCGACCTACCACTTACAAGCAAAGCCAGTGGGCAAGGCAGATTCACTTAACAACCATGCTACTAACTTAACCACTGTAGTGATTCACTTAATAACTGTGGCAAGAAAGGTCATAAAATGCCTCACTTAGCAACAGAAATGTTTGGCTCAATTGCAGTCGTAAGTTGAGTACTTCCTGTATTCAGTTCTTGAGTTTCACTGTCCAGAAAAGATCAGTTTTCTAAGTTGTTCCAGAGCAAATGGCCAAGGTGTAAAGGTTCATTACAATCCAGGAGATGGAGAATCTATAGAAGAGTGAACATACGGAAGGGCTAAGGGAAGTTTCCTCTTTAGGAAGGGAAAAGGTGGTTAGCTTCTTCCATAGCAGGAAAGGACATTATGTTGTGTCTTTCATCAGCTTTCTTTCCTGACTTTCACATTTTTCTGATACTACCCCTCAACTTTCATTAAGCTTTATCATGCTGGATATAAATAAATCTAGAATTAATTTGAGTTAATCTTGTTAACTGTGCTGAATGTAAATGCATGGAGTTGTTTCATGGAGTAATAAAATAGAGGCCTCCATATTGGAATTTGGGATAGGAAGCCAAGGAGGACTTCATCTCCAGGCTAGAAATTGCTTAGCCTATGTATGTGAGTTTTAATTACTTAAATGTGTAGATGTTCATTTAATCTTAATTAAAAAAAATACAATCAACCATATCCATTGTGAGCAAAAGTGCTAACTTGCATTTCTTCATTGAACTTGCATTTGTTCATATAGCAAACAGAGAAACCAAGCTTTGAGTTCTATGTTACTTTCATAAAACTACACACACACCCGCCCCCACAGTAGTTTTGTGCCTAGGGACAAAACTTACTTTTTTTTTCTAGTGAAGATATTCTTTGCTATCAGTTTGGGATTTGCCACAGTGACCTCTAGTGGTCCCAGGACTGTTGATGTACATTTTTTTTTCTTGCTAGCATTTTCCTACAAGTGCAGGGTCTGCTTTTTTTCCAAATCAACATGGAAGCCAGCTGGATGACTTTAGGTCAGTCACTGCCTCTCAGTCCCTGAGAGGCAGTGCTCACAGTGCTGTTTACAGTGAATCTACTTGGAGCGAATTATAATTCAGATACTAATTTCATGATCGATTTTAGATTCAAGATAGGACCCTCAGTAGACTAAATATTTTCAGTATATGAATATATGTTGAATTGCATCAGCACTGTAATTATGGCCTAGTTAACTAATTGTTTTTGGCCAAAATTGTTTACAGCTCATTCTTCTGGAGTATTCTGCTTTTTCTTACCCAGTGATATTTATCTGTGGTGATTTAACATCTGTATACTTTGCTATGTCAGAAATTAAACATATCTTAGAAATGTTTGTTTGCAAATCCTAATGCAAAAAGCTAATGCAATCCTAAATTGCATTAACAGAGGGATACAATCAAGATCAAGTGAGGCTATAAAGCCTTAGTAAGACCCCACACCTAGAGTACTGCATACAGTTTTGGTCACCACACTATAAAAAAGATGTTGGAACTCTAGAAAATGTACAGAGAAGAGCAACCAGGATGATTAGAGGACTGGAGACTAAAAGATATGAAGAACGGTTGCAGGAACTGGCATGGCTAGTCTAGTGAAGAGAAGGACCAGGGGAGACATGATAGCAGTATTCCAATATTTGAGGGGCTGCTACAGAGAGGAAGGGTTCAAGTTATTTTCTAAAGCACCTGTAGGCCAGATAAGGAACAATGGATGGAAACTAATCAAGGAGAGATTCAACCTGGAAATAAGGTGAAGCTTTCTGACAGTGAGAACAATCAACCAGTGGAACAGCTTGCCCTCAAGTTGTGGGAGCGCTTGAGACTTTCAAGAAGAGATTGGACTCTCATCTGTCAGCAATGGTATAGTCTCCTGCTTGGGCAGGGGGTTGGACTAGATGACCTATAAGGTCCCTTCCAACTCTGACTATCTGTTACCTGTTAAATCCCTCCTTGATTATGTACTGTCAACTCATTGAGTCTTAGTTGTCACATAGATAGATTTTCTCGATCACAAGCCATGCCTATCTTGGTCTTCCAAAGGTATACCCATCTCCACTGTAGCTGAGTTCATCTACCTTGCTTTTGGTCATCCTCTTCTTCCCTTTCCTTTTACCTTTCCCAGATTAGAGCCTTCTCCAGAGATCAAGATCTTTGCTTAATGTGTACGAAGTAGGATAATTTAGGATAATTTGAGCCTTGAGTGGCAACTCTTAAGTTGATTTGGTGAACAATCCATTTGATTGTTTACTTGGCTGTCGGCAGAATTCTCAGGAGTTTTCTCCAACAGCAGAGTTCAAAAAAGTTAATAATCTTCTTATTCTGCTTCTTTAACGAGCATTAAGAGTGTCATGCAAGTCCTTACTACTAACCCAAAGTTCATAAAGAATTAAACTTCTTAAATGTTGGTCTTAGAACTCAAATGTTTATGAATCTGGGATTTTACTTGAAATGCTTTAATTGAAAAGCAGCATCTAATACACATATATTTCAAAGAGGAAGGGTTAATTTAGGCAGGGATCTCTCCTCCAGCAAGGAAAAAGTTCCAGTACCTGTTGGTTTAGAAGTTAAGCAACAGTAAACTTAATATTGCAAATAGAAGACCATGTTTGTAACTGCATGGTACTGTCAGATAACATTGTTTATCAGTGTTTATCAAGATTTTGTCTGCAAAGTACATTTGTTCTTAATTTTGTTCTAATTCAACCCCCTTTCCTCCTATTATTCTTTTAACAGTTGATATTCGGGAAATCCAAGAAATTCGTCAGGGAAAGAACTCCAGAGATTTTGACCGATACCAGGAAGATTCTTGTTTCCGTCCAGAACCATCTCACTGTTTTGTCATCCTTTATGGCATGGAATTCAGACTGAAAACACTCAGTTTGCAAGGTTAGATGTCTTTTACTTTGTCACTGACATGAGACTACAATCCAATTTTTGTTGTAGCTTTTTGAACACCAGCTATTCATCTACTTTTTTTTTTTTTTTAGCAAGACTTGGCTTAGAATAGTAGAGAGGAACAAATGAGCAAAAATGACTATGATTGCTAGCAGCTGCTAGAACTGATAGCCATTGCTTAAACCAGAGTCTTTGAGCACATGGACATTCTTGTTTAACACTGTGGCTAGCCATGTTGCAAGTGTTGGTTTACTCTCCCATGGCTTCAAAAACTAAAAAGAGTCTTAAATGTTGTTTTCCCCTCTCCAAATTCTAGAAAGTTCACAGGTGTGTTCCTGTATACCTTCTAAAATTTGAAATGGGGGAGTGGATCTTGTATGAAGTACTTTCTGAGGTAAACTAATTGGGAGATAAAGAGAAATCCCATTGCTCAATACTGACCGTGTGTTGCTCACTTCCCTTTGTTGATGGTAATTCTTCAAAAGGCATGAATCATAGGGCAGGATTCTGGATTTGTGCAGAATCTTGTGTGCTCAGACTAGAATAGTGAATGTGGCATGAAGCAATTAAGCAAACACATTACTATATGCCATATTCTGAATAAGAGTAATCAATCTGCATCATTATGCTAAGATAGCTGTTTGAAGTGGCTGATAGACATATCTTTAAATGATTGTTAGCCTTTCACAACATGGCACTAACCTGTTTGCTGACATTCAGCTATGGTAAAGTAAGTTTTGGCATCACATCTGTGACCTGAAAAAAAGATCTAACTTGAATTCCCTGTAGATCTTTCTTGTTTGCTATGCAGGATTTGCCCCAAAAGATAAAAAACATGTTTCTTCCTTACTTAACAAGCATAATGAATTGAATGCTAAACGTTGAAATGATGTGATTGTTCCTCCTTAAAGACTGGTTTTATGGCTATTATAATTTGTAAATATCAAAATTGATGGGGTTAGTTTCCGTCTATTGGAAACCAGCTGCAAAGTGACTTCCTTCTTGGATATAGGGGTCAGCGGCTGTGTCATGTCTTGACAGGCTCAGTTTGTTCTTTATTTTCACAGCCACTTCCGAAGATGAAGTCAACATGTGGATCAAAGGGTTGAACTGGCTTGTGGCAGATACCCTAAAAGCTGCTACTCCATTGCAAATTGAAAGGTAAAACAAAAAAATTGGAACAGAAGGACCATTTCAAGCAAGGGGCATACTATATATAGGTTTCACTGCCTCTCCTTCATTGCCAGCATTTTTCTATATGTACTTAAGATTATGTGTATTAAACCTATGCTTCCTTTCATAACAGTTCAAATTTACTTAATCTCAGGATTTGGGGGATTCTTAAAGAGGAAGATTTTATGATTCACTGACATTTGTTGTTGTTGTTCGTCACAAAGTCTTGTCCGACCCATCGCGATCCCATGGACAACGTTCCTCCAGGCCTTCCTGTCCTCTACCATCCCCCAGAGCCCATTTAAGCTCACGCCGACTGCTTCAGTGACTCCATCCAGCCACCTCATTCTCTGTCGTCCCCTCCTTGTTTTGCTCTCAATCGTTCCCATAATTAGGCTCTTCTCCAGTGAATCTCTGACATATTTACAAAATTTCAATATTTACTTTTAGGTGGCTTCGGAAACAGTTCTACTATGTCGACCGCAACAGAGAGGATCGGTAAATAAAAAGTTACTGTTGTATATTATGAAATGTGATGTATTTGAGTAACAAAGAGGGCATACAAGTCTAAAAATTAGTTTTCTGTTTAATGTTTATTAATTGAAAAATGAATTTGGATGATTGGTGAATTAATAATTAATTAAATTTCTTTAACTGTAACTCTGAGGTATTCCATAATTTGATGCAAAGATGATTTATCTTCTTGACATCCACATATTAGGATGAATGAGCTTGGACAACAAAAGTGAATACTGGAGACTTGATATCTCTCTCTCTCTCTCCCTCTCTCTCAGAACGTGAAGGCAATTTGAAAGAGATCTGTTAATTCCAATTGAATTTTAAAAGTGCATTTAACTAGAAGCAACAACAAAACAAAATATTTGCAAACCATGAGAAACAAAATTCCTTGTCTTTTTCATAAGAACAAATCTCAATTTCCAAACTGGAAATCTTATTAAGGAAGTTCAGGAGATTCAGAAACACAGGCTTGTGTGCCAGAATTTCTCTTCAGGTTCTTCCATAATAAATCCTTATTTTTCTGTTTAGGGTTTTCTAAATGTAACAAGTCTTTTGATGACTAGCAAATCTAGATCCTGGAGAACCATTCATTATGGGGAATAACAACCTCTGTTGTGTTTGCATGATACATTCACCTCCAAATGCATATTGACTGAATATATATTAACTACTAAACAATCTTCGAAAAAGTAAAAGGAAGGAACTTAAACCTGGATTATTTGATTTAAGTTAAAACATATATATTGTTATCTCTTCCAACCCTGAATGAATTTGTCTGACAAGGTTTTAAGGATTTATTTATAGATAATAGATGGGATATGGGAAGAAGAGATCATTTATTATATTTTAACAGAGGGGGAAAGAGAAAGAAAGAGTTGATGTGATGAAATGATGTAGGGATTAGAGTAGTAAAATTCTAGATTATTATCTCCACCAGGGAAGTGCATGGAGTTACTATACAGTAACCCATAATGCAACATAGCTCTTAAACAGGAAAGACTAGCAGATTGCTAGCAATAAAATTTAGCATTCACCCTTTCCTTCCTTTGGACTAAACCACAGTCATTTTCCATCATTATTGGTCTTTTGCTATAAGAAATCACATTGGGGAGTACTGAGAACATTCATCAAGATGAATGCTTAATATATCACAGGGCAGTAGTGAAATCCAGCAACTGATAAGTATTTCTCATATGTTCTTAGCTCCAAAATCGATTGTAGAACATGTGGCTGTGTATCTGACAGATTGATTCATAAAAATTAAAAAGAGAGAATTCTGAGAAATGCAATATATTCCTGGAGCATGATATGCCGGGAACTGGTTTTTGATTATGAGTCATTAGGTCATAATCTAAGCTCTTAGACAGCTTTTCCAAGATGATACATCCCCAGTCAGCTCTTCAGGCCTTTCAGTGGTATACCTGTCATTGCTACAATTCTCTTTCCTTCCAAGTTTCATAGTATGATAAATAGTTAAAACTCAGAAGATTCTGAGATGGAGAAATTTGCTTAAGGTGGCGTTAGGTGAAGGCCAGCCTCAAGGGAAGCCTAGCAATTAGATACCTCTGGCTGGAATAGCCAAGGAACATTCAAGAAACTTGAAAACGGCAAAAAATGAGGGGCTGGATCTAGGACCTCCTTCCAACCCTAGAGTGCTCAGTTCACCTTGTACTATTTTGTGGTTTTTAATTTCTAATGATTTCCTGCCCTGACAAGAGACAAAGTGAGAGAAATGTATAAAGAAATGATTTTCCCCTTTGTCACGACAAGTATAGATACTTTTAATAACTTACCTCTTTTAAAAAGCAACAAATTCTGCCATGATCACATTCAGCAGAGTTATCTTCAGTTCCCCATTTCTTCCCCGGAAGTCCCTGATAATCAAATAACCTTATCAATTAACAATTGCAATGTGTTAAAAATGCATTGGATTCATTGAGAATTTCTGAGATAACTGAAGCATTTTGCTGTATATCAATTCGACAATCTTTGTGAAGAGAAACGTTTCTTAAAAAAATCATAATGTTTAAACATTTATTTGACAATAGAACAGCTATATCTAGTATACATGTGTTTCCAAGGTCATCAAACTAATGAGAGATTTTTTCTTGAGAAGGCAGCTACAGTAAAATCTGCTGTCCAGTTAAAATTTATGATTCAAAGTATCCCTCAGAACAGATTAGAATGGCTCAATTTGATAATGTGTTTTTGCTTAAGTGAAATGCTTACTACTGCTGCCTGTTGGCGTCAGTCTCTCTTTGCTTCCAGCCAAAGTGGGGAGGGAGAAATTGTGTCCCGGGAATCAGATTAACTATTCATGCATATTTGACAATGGGTTACTAAAGCTTCCTTGCTATATTAAACCTGCACACCAGGCATCTTTAAGAAATACTGAAGATTGTGACTTATCAAATATTTGTATTACAGATATTAAGGCGAGAGCAATAGTTATTCTCAAGCTGTTCTTCAATACAAGCATAGCAGCTGAGAGCTGGCAATCTTAAGAATGATGTTCTCATCATTAGCTGAAGTATTATCATTAATTTTTCCCTATAAGTTGAACAGACTACTTTTGGCATCTTTGTGTTGGAGCAGTGTCTGAGGAGGCAATTGCAGCACATTGTTTCTGAAGATAAACCCTCTAAATCATTTCCAATGATATTTAGCACTTGCTAATTTGTAAAATGTTGGAAAACAAAACTGGTTCAGTGACATCTGCCAGCTGGATAACCTTGGGCCAGTCATTCTCTTTCAGCCCAACTCGCCTCACAGGGTTGTTGTTGTGGGAAGATAGGAAGAAGGAGTATTACATTCAGTGCCTTGAACTGTTTATAAAAATAATAAAGATAGGAAATAAATAAAATAAATATTGCAGAGATAGAATGCCTTTGCGGGCTGAGGGGCCTTGGTTGGCATTTAAGTGGCTTTGTGGACTGCCCACTCCAGAAGTTTTATGGGGCAGAACCAAAAGAGCATGATGGAAAGAATTTCTATTTTTCACTGGAATCATTAAATACTAAACTGTATGTGTGTGTGTGTGTGTGTACGCATGTGTGCAAATATGTATAAAACAGAGAAGATACTTTTTCTCACCCACTGAGATCTGGAAGTCATAAATGGGTTGTAGCCGAGTTCCATTTCCTGACCTAATGACTGAGCTAATCATTGGACTGTAAGGCTATATGTCTGCAACTTGCATTTCTCAGGAGTTCAGCTGAAGGGGGGAAGGGTTTTCCCTCTCCCTAAGTGGATTAATTCCAGCTATCTTGTTTTGCTCTGGATAGAGTTTTATAGTCTCTGTTCCTGGGTGGAGAAGACCAGCATTTCTTGGATGCCAGGAATAAGTTATTTTCCAACAGTTCATCATCTGCAATAGATTTACTTGGATTTCACCAGTCATTGGTTGACTGACAAATTGCAATATATTATAAGAACTCAGCAGCAGACCTGCTCTGTGGAAAAGAAGAACCCAGCAAGCAAGTGGTTCAGTACAGAATAGCACCACAGTCTGAGGCCTTCTGGTGTTCTCAATCCAGAAAAAGTCATGCACCCCTGCTTCCATTGTTTCATAGTCACTACAATATTTGGTTGTGGTTATGGGAGCACACATGAAACCTGCAGTTTTTTCAGAAGAATGGTTTTGATTATTGTATTCCAGTATAATAGATGAATTGAACTGATGATCAGAACATAAAAAAAGATGTGGTGGTATGTTGGGTAGGAGTGATACTACTGTTATTGGATCTCAACCAAACAATTGTGCCATTTATATTTTTTTAAATATTTATTTATTCAATATTTATAAAATTAAAAACATATATATACATTTTACAGCATTATTTGAGAAATATATACACTTGTACTTTCTTTCTGATAGCGTGTTTATACATTGTTATAATAACTCCTTTGTCCTTTTAAGCTCTATATATACACACATATAATTTATTTACAATTGTTTACACGTCACCCTTATTTTCCAAATGTTACCAAGTCATCAGATATCACCTTTTCTTTAGCCAGTCATACCAGAAATCCCATGTTTTGTAATATTCACTGTCTTGATTATCTTTTAGCAATTTGGTTAATGTATCCATCTCGGCACATTCATGTATTTTATTAATTATCATGTTTTCTCTAGGGGTCGTAGCCAATTTCCAATTCTGAGCAAAACTTATTCTAGCTGCAGTTATAATATGCAAGATCAAGTATTGGTACCTCTTTTCCATATTTGATTCTAAGGTGCTTAGTAGAAAAAGTAGTAGTTTGAATTTTTGTGCAATTTAATTTTCAAGGAGCCTCTTATACATTGCTTCCATAAGAGTGGGTAGAGTCAGCAAGGCATGATTTCAATCTAACAGTTTTCAAATCACAGATTTTTGAATAAATATGTTAAATTACTGTTAGACTGTATTCCTACCACAAAAACTCAGTGATTCTAGACTAATTGAAGATATTTTGTCTCACATTGTTGATGACTGTTTGGGCTTGCTTGATAACCCCTCATGAATAAACATTGCAATTTAAGGGTACTTTAAGTGCTGCAAACTGCAAGGGAAGATCAATCATAGAAGATAACTGGTTTTCAGGGAAGTCTCTCCATTGTTAATGATTTTCGCATTGCTAAACATAGATTGAACTTCAGAAGATATTCAGCTCAATTGAAATCCAGAAACATACCCTTTCTTGAAAAAATTAAACAATTTATTACAGTACAGTGGTGATGATTATGATGATAATGATATTATTCATTCAGTTGAGTCTGACTCTTGGCAATTCCATAGGCCAAGTCTCTTTTCATCTTCTGATCTTGCGCTGTTACTTTGAGTTTTTTTATGCTCTGGCTGATATCAAGCTTTGATAGTGTCCAGCCATCATGTTTTTGACTTCTCTAGCACTACAGCTCAAATGAGTTGATTTTCTTTCTGTCTTGCTTTTTTAAGGTCCATACAGTATAGTACATTTATGTTATTTGAAGGAGACCCATTTCTCAAGTAATGTATGAATTTGAAAGAAAGCAAACCTGATTTTCTACAGTTATTGAGGAAAAAGAAGGAAAAATCATGCTTATTTTGAAATAATTTGAATTATTTGGAAAAGAACCACAACTATTATAGTGACTATTTCCTTTCAAATAATACAATCTGAGACTGCTGGTTTTAATAACTACTCCAATATTTGTAATTTTGGAAATACTTCAAGATAATCTCTTCTATTTGTCCAAGGATTGCTAATAGTTTTATCCCATTATTTTTTTCCATTCACTGATTAGCTTGAAGTGTTTTTGTCCATTTTTAAGGAAGAAATCATACGATTTTGGAAAACTTAAGTGTAATCAATTTAAATCTGACAGAACACCAGAAAACTGAAAGGAAGCTTATAAAAAAATCCAGTTTCCTTAGTGATCCCACAAAGCCAGAATCTATGGGAGAATATCAGGCAAGGTTAGGAACTCTTGCCTTACAAGGGGCCAACATTGGCTACTCTTATCAACCATTCTGAACTGTGTCAGGAGGCTGACAGGTGCAGCATTTGAGGGGTGGGGTGTAGGAAATGCTTTTATCCTTTCATAATAATGCTTGACTTGTTTTAGGTCTTTCAAGCAATTTTGAGAATTTTATGAGTTGGCAATGCGTAAATACAGAAATATGCCCCCATTCATTTATTCTTTTTTTCCCTACCCCGCTAATCTAGGATTTCTGCAAAAGACCTAAAAAATATGCTATCTCAGGTCAACTACCGCGTCCCCAACATGAGATTTCTAAGAGAGAGATTATCAGTAAGTATTTGGTTTTTTTCTTCCTGTTTATATGTACAGAGTTTTGATACTCATTGATTAAAGTTGCAGCTTTACATACTATTGTACGATTTTTCTTTTTCTTTTTTTTTTGTGTCATCAAGTCATTGTTGATGCCTGGTGACTCCCTGGACTAGTTTTCTTGGCAAATTTCAGAAAAGGTGTGCCGTTGCCTGCTTTCTAGGGCTGATAATGTATGACTGGCCCAAGATCACCAGCTGGAACGATGCCTAAAGTGGGATTAGAACTTCTGAATGTCACATTTGTATTTAAGATTGGTGCACCCTATGAATTTACCCATCTATTGAGATTGGTCTTGTTCTACTCTGACTAAGAACTTCATTGTTACTGGGAGTTTGAACCTGGAACCTTCTGCATTTATTTATTTGTCTGTTAGATTTATAGCCTATCTTTCCTTAAAGACTCAGGCTGGGGTACAAAGTGCTTTCTCCTCTCATTTATCTCACAATTAACCATATGAAGTAGGTATTGCTGAAAATATAACTGGCCCCTAAATCACCTGTAGACTTCCTTGGCCAAGAGTGGGCTTGAATTTGAGCTTCCTTGGTGATAATCCTTAAATAGTACCTTAAATACTGTTTCTTCTTTTTGCTACTAAATAAACCAGTATTTCCCAATCTGGAATTCTTCCCATGTATGTTATTCTGAAATCCCAAATTTCTGATCCCACATGGCCAAAGCAAGTTAAGGATGATTGGGGAAAGATGGTAAGAGACCTTGAAAATGCATCTCTGCTTTGTACATTTAAGATGCATTACTAAAACACAAAAGTTCTTCCCTTTCCTTCTTTTGTAAAATGGTACAAGAAAAAAGCAGTGTGTGCTTTATTTTCCACACATGAGATAATTAATCACTCATGTATGACAGAATAGTAGCATATTTTACTATTTTTGTTTGCTTGTTTTCTCTTTGCTATCAGGATGTGGAACAGAGAAATGGGGACATCACTTACGGACAATTTGTTCAACTGTACCAGAGCTTGATGTACAATGCACAGAAAGGAGTAAGATGCTTCTGATCTTAATTCTGATTTTTTTTAAAAAAAGAACTAATAATGTGTTAGTCCACAGTCATTATTTTTGTCCTTCAGCAATGTTTTGTTAGAGGTGGGTACTGTTGTGTACATTCACTCACATTTTCATGCACATATGCAAAAATCCATATATGCAAATTGATGATAGTACATTAGGAGTCCCTGAAGGGTCCTTTCAAGATCTTTGTAAACTATACAGTGGAAAATGGCTTTATTATTTCTGTGAGAAGCAGCATTGCAGTTCCTCTATTGACATTTGAAGTAGGATGCTTAAATTTAGTAAATACAATGACTGAATTTTGTTTCTTCTATCTAGATAGCTGTTCCATTCTTAGAAAGGTAAACTGCTTTATTTCCTACTGGGGCTGGGATGGAAATGAAAATGGTTTATAACTGAAAATATGCTGATAATTAATAATTAGTTAATTAGTCAAAGCACAGATTATGCATTCATAATGTTCTGTTCTCTACTTCAGTGTACAATACGGTGTGGTTGTATATTGTTGTATTGATCTGTTTTGGAAATACTATAAAATCTCAAATTCTGGGACAAGAATTTGGTGCCAGCGGTTACAGAATTATGTCTGATAACAAAATGCAACATTTATGCAGATTAATTTGCTTTTTTACCAATTGCTGTGATAACAAAGTTCAGTTTTTCTTCAATATTCTTGAAAGTTCTGTGCTCCTTTTAATCAACTTTGCATTTGAAGTCTGTTATTTATTGCTATCAAATGTGTGTCTGATACTGTCTGACAGCAATCCGTTATATTGATATGTTCTTTGTCCCAATTTTCCCTGAAAGAGTTAGTGTAAAGGAATGAACTCTATCAATAGCCAAGCTTTATCTATTACTTTCACTGCCATATTAATTTTGGCATTGGCATTGTTTCAATATGATGCTAATTCATAATATGATTTATTTTTGGCATAATTTCTTGTGCGAGTCCACCATTACATCTTCATGTTATGTATGAGAGTTATATGTAAACAGTCTCTATATATTTAAGCTTGTTTGATTTTTGAGAAGTGACAGCTGCCTTCTAACCAAGCTGTCTCATCTGTCTTATCTTGCACTTCATCGTAACGCAGTGGGGAGAGATCTGAATACAACAGAATTTCTCTGTCAGAGTTCAAGACATTTTTGCTAGAATATCAAATGGTAAGTTCATATCATAGAAGGAACACACACACGCACATAACTAATGTTAGGAAAGAGTAAAAACCAAAATTTGATGCAATGTGAATATGCCTTTCTTAGCAATCACTAAGTTTGCCATTGCCTCTTTCGAGTGTTGCTCAAGTACTCTGTTTTCTGGTAGTCTGAAGGAAGATATGATGAGAAGATATGATGAAGATATGAAATGGGACACTATTCTCTCATAGAGAATTTCTGTACTCTGATATATTGATTAGATTTTCCTTTATAAATGTTTAAAAAGGTCTTAAAGAGAAGGCCTTTAATATAGGAAACAAATTTCAATATTTCAGAAAAAGCTATTGTATATAGGTAATTTGAACAATCTGAGGGGATGAGAGTTTGTATAATGCGTTGCATAAATACTTGGAGCTGGTAAGCACTCACTTTGAATCTTAATCTGGCATTATGCCATTTAGGCAGAGGCACTTCATTATTTGTTTTTTTTTTATATCAGTTTTGTCTCACGTTCTTCACGTTTTTCTTAAGTTTCAAAGTTTATCCTAAGCATGCGATACATGCAAGTTAAATTTAAAAAGAAGTATTT
The DNA here is from genome assembly GCF_049901735.1 of Notechis scutatus. Lineage (NCBI taxonomy): Eukaryota > Metazoa > Chordata > Lepidosauria > Squamata > Elapidae > Notechis > Notechis scutatus. Next base: position 27,219,122 of record NC_142011.1, on the reverse strand, counting down.
TTCCAGGCTATCCACAGAGCTTTATAGCTAAGGAAGTATTAAAATCTAAATGACTTAGACGAAGGGATTGACGTGACACTCATCAAATTTGAGGATGACCTAAAGCTTTTGGATATGATGCAGGTGGATAAACTTCAAAAGACAGGTTCAGGATCCTAAAGATTTGATAATGAGCCCTAGGCAACAATGTGGAGTTCAGTGACAAGAAATGTTAGGTTCCCCACTTAAGTAAGGAAAAAAAATAGCTGCAGAGGTACAAGATAGATTGTACTTAGTTTCAGTTGTATGACTGATGTGAAAGATCTTGCTTTCCTGATAGGCTAAAGATGGAGCCTGAGCGAGCCATGTGCTTACATTGTCAAAAGAGGCATTATAACCTTGGACTATTGTTGTAACAGTATGTAGGAGTGACCTTGGGAGACCCAAGGACAAGGAGAACAGCCACAGAACTATGGGATAAGAAAGAGGTAGCTCAGTCTGCAGCAGAAATAGGGGCAAATCAGAAGATGTTTCTAATTTCGTGGGCTGTAAAAGCAGTGAGGGAGAAAAGTACTTTCAGACTAGCCAGGTTGATATTAGACATGCAAAATAGTTCGAATAGAATGCATGTCTGAATGAACTAATTGTACTTTATTTCAAGGTTACATTAATAGAATCTTGCAAAATACTGTATGTTTCTTTCATGTGATCTTTTACAACCCAAGATACTAAACAGGGTCACTTCTGAGATACTTGCCATGCCCCAGTTCCTGCTGTGGGCTAAGCTGCCTCTTATTCAGCCAGGGGCCATGGCTTTTACCCCATCTCTCAAAATCATAACAACCATAACAACTGCATAAATAGAATGGAATGGAATGGAATGGAATGGAATAGAATAGAATAGAATAGAATAGAATAGAATAGAATAGAATAGAATAGAATAGAATAGAATAGAATAGAATAGAATAGAATAGAATAGAATACTTTATTGGCCAAATGTGATTGGACACACAAGGAATTTGTCTTGGTGTAAATACTCTCAGTATACATAAAAGAAAAGATACATTCGTCAAGAGTCAAGAATCATAAGGTACAACACTTAATGATAGTCATAGGGTACAATAAGCAATCAAATCATACTAGGAAACAGTCAATATGGAGGATAGTGTTGGGATCACGTGAAGTGTTGGTTCTGTTATATACTTCACTGGTCAGTCTGTGCCTGAAATACAAGCATTTCTTGACTCACAACCACAATAAAGACATTTTTTTTCTCATTAAGCAGTTACATGACTGTGACTTGTGACCTTCTCTCCCAGCTTCCTCATGGACTTGTTGGAAACTGGGTGGGAAAGGTCACAGATGCAACCACATGGCCACAAGATGTTATGACTATCATAATTGTGTGATAGTTGCTAAGCACCTGAATTGCAATCATGACTGCAGGGATGCTGCAATGGTTAGAAGTGCAAGGAAACAGTAAGTTGCTTTTATAAGAGCGTTGTAACTTCAAATGTACTTTATTTGGTTCTGGCCATCAAACAGAGGAGATGAAGGATGTTGAGGTTAGATGAAGGATGCTGAGGAATTGAAAAGAATGCAAAGGAGAGGGATAAAGGTGCCCCTACTTCTTGGAATTGGTACTTATGACTGGAGGATTTCAAGCAAAAGTTGGACAGCCATTTGTCTGAGATGGTATGAAAATTCCTGCTGTGGCCAGGAGGTTGGACTCCATAGTTCCTTCCTATCTCTAATCCCATGTAGCTTTCCATCAGCAATACAGGGATAATAATTACTTGCTATTTTACAAGAACATTATAAGGCTGGGAAAGGGAATGCTTACAAAATAGCTTAAACACTGTAACAAATAGAATATATAGCTTCTCAAACTCCACCTTTCTCCATCCTCATATACAGGAGCTTTGGGCTGCAGACCTTTCCTTGGTGCAAGATTTTATGTTTACTTTCTTGTCAGATCCCTTGAGAGTAATTGAAGAACCTTATTTTTCTTCAGATGAGGTAAGACTCAAAAGAATCTCACTGGAAACAAAATAGAACAAGAATGATAGAGGTAGCCGGCTATACAATTCCCAAATAATTGATACCAATGTTCTCTACACTACTCTGTAGTAAGTACAATGTAGTATAAAGGTCAATTCCATACATGGCAGGAAAGAAACATTGTAGCAAGTTATCTTTCCTTTTTTCCCCCTGCAGGTCTTTTCTTACAGTTTAAAATATTAAATAAGTTGCAACTTTGACTTTTTTAAGAAGAGAGATAAGAGTTCTCATTGGTAATTGCTGGAATTATATTTAATTGGTTGCAATACTGGGCAATTATGTAGTCCTAGAAATTATAAGTAAGGATAATTAGTTTGAGGTGGAACATAGATAATTATATAGAGAGCATGCAGTTGATTGGGGGTTGTTTTCTAGATCTCGTACAAAGTTCTAGTGTTAGCATGGAATGTTAACTGCCAAGGCAGATGTAAAGGATCTGCCTAAATAAGTCAAGGACTTCTTAAGCATTTGGCCTTTGGTCAGCACAGTTTTGAGATTGAAACAAAGTAGGATGTAGTTGTTTTTAAGTCACTGGTGAATTTGTTGTCAGCCTGCATGCTTACTCTCTCACACCTCCTTTTTCTGAGAGAGATGGGCTCTTTAGAAATAGGAAATATAAATAAAATAAACAAATAAATATGAAACTGCTGGTTGAGGTAATCTGCTAGTTTGAGGTTTGATATTATCAGCATGCTGATAATACCCAATTGTATCTTTTGACTGGACCTGAAAATGATGCCATCAAGATTTTGTTCCAGTTCACGGAGATTGTGTACTCGTTACTACCAAGACCTAGTGATTATAGGTGTTTTAATCATCCAGATTTGGGTATATTCCCTCTTTGAACTTGAATGGGGTTAAACTTTCCCTTTTGATGTGTAATCAAGTTTTTCCTGGACCCAAAAATCCTGCTTCAAAAGCAGGTGTCAGTTTTGGCTATGAAGGCATTTGCATAACTTTGTCCAGTGAGCCAGTTGTGTCCTTTCCTAAATTGGGAGGGCTATTCAGATAGTCATTCAAGCCCTAGTCACTTCACAACTTGATTACTGCAATGCTCTCTACGTGGAATCGATCTTGAAACTTCAACTGGTCCATATCAGGTTTTCTCAAGCAGACTCCCTTCCCGCATCATAATTTAGCGTGTTTTCTAAACTATGAGAGCTGTAATCCAATACATCAGGTGGGGGAAGTCTGAAAAAACAGCTGAGATTTGGGGACTTAGTGTTCAATCTTTCACCTCCCATCCCCATTTTTCCCCTTCTTGTACAGTTTCTCACCTTCCTATTTTCCAAAGAGAACAGCATCTGGAACTCAGAGTTTGATGTCATACGCCCAGAAGACATGAACAACCCCTTGTCCCATTATTGGATCTCCTCCTCTCATAACACGTAATGGAAAAATTGGTTTCTCTTGCTAATAATTTCTCCTGTTTGTAATTTCTCCTGTTTTGTAAAAAAACTGTATGGAAAGCATCTTCTGGGATAACAATGCAATTCTTGGAATTACACTGTCTTACTTATCTCTGCAAATCATGAGTTGCCTGTTGAGTTTTGCTTTCCATTAACAGCAGCAGGTTAACACATGACTCAGTAATTTAGGGATCTCTAGATGAAGAGAATGCTGATATGCATAATTGCATAAAGTCACATTGTGTTATTTTGAACTTTTTGAAGGAAGAGGAAATTTTAGATTGAAACACTGGGGCTAGGACGAATTTAAGCATCTAATGTTACCCTAGTACAGGTAATCCTCAATTTGTAACCACAATTGAGCCCAAAGTTTATGTTACTAAGTAAGAAATTTGTTAAGTGAGTTTTGCCCCATTTTATGACTTTTCTTTCCACATTTGTTAAGTGAATCCCTGCAGTTGTTACATTAGTAACACTATCTTTAAGTGGTTTCCCATTGAATTTGCTTGTTAGAAGGTCTCAAAAGTTAATCACATGACCCTGGGACACTGCAGCCATCACAATTGTGAGTCAGTTGCTAAGTATCCAAATGTAAAGCACGTAAGCATGGGGATGCTGCAACAGTCATAAGTGTGAAACATGATCATAAGTCACTTTTCAGTGCCATTGTAACTTTGAACAGTCACTAAGTGAACTGTTGTAAGTCAAGGATTATCTGTATATCGTGGAGGGAATCTTTGGGCAGTTGAGAAATCTGAGTCAGAGACTATTACAGTCTGATTGGATAGTATGCATGAAAACATTGCTGATAAATTATCTGTTGCATTTGAACTACTGCTTTGTCTTTTTGATGTTGTGGTAATCCAACCCAATTTGCTTTCATGTTCATAACTGCCCCTTCATCACAGATACTTGACAGGAGATCAGTTCTCAAGTGAGTCTTCCTTGGAAGCCTATGCTCGTTGCCTGCGCATGGGATGCCGCTGTATTGAACGTGAGTGCTGGTCTCTTCCCATTTTATTTCCTCATCTGCGTCATAAGGATCAGGAAAGATTGATCTCATATTGAACATAAAGGAAATTGCACATGTGGAGGCTAGATCAAGTGTGTAGTGGAGTGTACATTCTACACACTGAATATTCCAGATAAAAGGATCAGATTGCAAGAGATATGAAAGTGTCTATCTGGGATTTTGTGAGATCCTAAAGGTTAAAATAAATTATATTGAGCTAGATGGATAGTAAATAAAAAGGCAGTTTCAAATATACATATATAAACCTTTCCCAGAGTACTTTGATCAGCGATTTCCGAAGGAAGGTTTGCTTGTGACCTTGAAATGAAAAGCACTCTTAGTGCCATGGAACTAGGGGTATTATCAATGCATCGCAGGTTACTTTCCCAAATCTGTTTTGAAATGCCTTTCTTTGTGGTATCACTTTCACTCCGGAGAAATAAGGAAATCATTTTCATTGAAACATGTTCTACCTGGATTGTTAGGTGACAAACAACTATTTATATTTGTCTTTGGATGCAACTTGATTTTATCTAAGATAATTAATTCCAATATTAACTTAACTTGTATAGATGAACTTTTAGTTATACTTTTAACTGGTTATCTTTTTCAGTTGATTGCTGGGATGGTCCTGATGGGATGCCTGTGATTTATCACGGACACACATTAACTACAAAAATTAAGTTTTCTGATGTCCTCACCACCATCAAGGAGCATGCTTTTGTAACTTCTGAGTAAGTAAAACGTCGGTTGTGAAATCATGTTCTTTGGAAATTTGCCTTTCCCTAGCTCAGATACTTGAGCCCTAAAGTCTTATTTTATGGCACTTCATACCTATCTATAAAGTATTGTTTCAGTGCTAGGCTGGAACATATGTATATGAAGTAAGATGTTGCACTGGCATGATAGTAGTCTATCTTATTCTAAATTTTTGCAAATGATTATCATATACAGAGAGTTTGTATGTGTCTGTGTATCAGCATCAAGAATGCAGGATTCTATGAAACTTTCTATTTTAGACACATTGAATTTATTTCAGCAATAATTTGATTTTTTAAAAAAATATAGCATATGTACATTTTTATAACAAGAGTAGAATATTGAAGTTGTGTATACTACTGAAATTATGTCTCTAGCTAATAGAAGTCTTTCTTTTTTTAACTTCTTTGGTATGAAATCTGATCCAGAAATTTCACTGGCATTTCAGTTATTTTTCTCACAATCCAGAAGATTAGAAACTTGTATTCTTGAAAAAAATATATACTGTTGAAATGAGGGGGAAATTGGTATTTTATCTATTACCACATTAAATGTATTTTCTGTATTCCAAAAGAATCATATATTAGTGACAACATTTGGTGCCTTTGGAATTGACACCTAGTAATGGGATTCTAAAATTTCAATTCCCTCAATATTCCAGCTATTTGTTTTCCAAATAAAGTGTTCAATCTTTTGGATCTGATCTTAAAGGAGTGTGGATTGCTGATAGAACAACAGAAGCTAGAAGAATAGCTGAACAAATCTTATAGGAATCAAATGTTAATTCTTCAGGGAGTTGATCTGAAAGCCCAATTAGGCAAATTTATAACAGAATTAAGATTAGCACCACTATACTTATAATCCTATTTATATATTAAGAAAATTTATATGGCCACCAACTCAAGGTGACTCCAGTGACTTACAGAAATAAAACCCTAAATAGAAACAAAAACCATTGTTCCTGGCCCTAGGTCCATTGGCAAAGCCATGTCTTCAAGTCCTTTTAAAAGACTATAAGGTGGGGGTCAATCTTCTCTCTGAGGAATAATGTTCCTGGGAGGGGGGAGTTGTGTGAAGAAGACTTTTCTTGGTCCCACTAGGTGGGTCTCCTTAAGAGAAGAGCCCTGTAACATATCCTGCTTCTCCGCTCTGGTGTGTGAGGTAGATGTAACTGGGAAAAGACAGCCCTTCAACTAACCTGACCCCAGACCATTGAAGGCTTTAGAGGTGACAACCAGCACCTGCAATTATTCTTAATGGTTTTGTTTCTTTTAAGTTATCCTGTTATCCTATCCATCGAAGACCATTGCAGCATTGCCCAGCAGAGGAATATGGCTCAGAACTTTAAGAAGGTCTTTGGAGATATGCTGCTTACCAAACCCGTCGATATCTCTGCTGATGGTCTGCCATCTCCAAACCAGCTGAAGAGGAAGATTCTCATAAAGGTGAGCTCTTTTTGTAGCCTTTCTGAATGTGGCTCATGCAAAAGGTGACATAGGCATTGTTGTTTCTTAACCTCCCCCGCCCCCAACTCTCACACACATTACTGCAACTTATTTCAGAATACCTGGTCTTTAGGACCCAAAAAATTATTAACATGTAGGAGCAGGGATGCTATAAATCTTGGCTTTACATGAGACCTACAAAACTGCTCTATACATCAATCAGCATTGCATTTTAACGATTATGTAGGTGAGTATGACAAATTTATAACTTTCTTGTTAGAATAACCCTATAGAAAAAAAACTTTTACAATTATGCTTCCTGCATAGCAAATTAATTTAAAAAATAATGGCTTAGTTTTTATTTCTTAAGCCAGCTTCTTTAACTTGGGGCTTTCAAGTTATTGGGACTGCTGCTTAACTGAATCCTTTAAATATAAAGGAGAAATTCTAGCAAGTGCATCAGAAAATCCAAACAGAAATTAAATGTGATGACTCTCAGGAAAAGGTCTCTAGAGAATAGCATTTCTATAATTGTATATGCCTTGTATGCATTTCACTAAAATGAAATGTAGTACCCATTCTTCAGCCTGGAAACATGTTGCTAATTTTAGGTCTTCAGCATTCTCACAGATCTTTTACTTCATAAGGCCTTCCAAAAGCCACTTCATTTTTTCCCATTTCATTTTTGTCAGGGAGGTTTTCACTGGCTTTGAGCATATATTATTTTTTTTGTTGGAGAAATTTCATATGTAGTTGCCATAAAAAAGCAGGCAGTTCCATCAGTTCCTCAAACGCAGATAGAAATGTTCACTACCGGTACAATCACAAGCTTCAAAATGCTGAGAAATAGCACAAGTCAATCCGTTCTTCCTGCCAGCTGTCTGATAAGAGAGCTCAGAAATAACACGGACTGCCATCCTTTCTGTATTGTGAGTTCACCTAGTGAACATTTGCCCAGAAACTTAAAAAGAAGTGATTTGTAAGGGGGAAATGTGAAGCTACCTTGCTATAAAAGGGAGATTCAAAGTTACCCCAGTGGCTAAATTGAGAGATTGACTTGAGACCAGAAAAAAAAAAAAAATCTTCTCTCTTTCTCACCCTCCCTCCCTCCCTCTTGGTATTTCCAGAAGTGCTAATTTTACAGTGGAGTAATGCCTTCTCCTAATTCCAGTCTTGGTTTTTACTATTTTGTTAAAAGAACTTGACATGTATATTTCTTGCTTTAGCACAAGAAACTGGCTGAGGGGAGTGCTTATGAAGAAATACCATCATCTGCAGTGTATTCGGAGAATGACATCAGCAACTCAATAAAGAATGGCATTCTGTATCTGGAAGACCCGATCAACCACGTGGGTTTCTTTGTGTTGCTTTACTCTTACTTGGAGCTGACTGATTTATACAATCTTACATAAGCTGTTGTTGTAGGGCCGTATATATACCCCTCCTAGTCTGGGGCTCAGTTCCCCAGAAATTGCCAACCTAGCTACAATTTATTTTATAATTTTAATACAGAGTGCATAACTCTGAAGCATTAGGTCTTTTGAAATCCTTGAATATAGTTCCCCAGAGTCACCAGTATTAAAAATTGTAAAATTTTTATGTGGCAGACAGGGCTAAACTTAACTTTTGGACAGTGGAGAAGTAGCATGCTATACCATAGCTTTGGCCTGGAAAAAAAATATTAGCTCCTGCTTTTAATTGAATACATTGGATTTTAAAAATTGTTTATATTATTATTGTGTCTTCAAATCAGTTTTGATTTCTGACTGGCTGCTTGCAGTTTTGTTGGCATCCTTTGTCTGAAATGGGTTGCCAACTGCTTCCTTCTAGACTGTGAGTCGCTGGCTCAAGATCACCCCGTAAGACAGGACTAAAACTCATAGTCTCCTAGTTTCGATTCCAGTACTTTTAATACAACAATAGCAATAGCACTTAGTCAGCATATTGTCCCCAACAATTTGGGTCTTCATTTACTGACCTTGGAAGGATAGAAGGCTGAGTCAACCTTGAGCCGTTGAGACTCGAACTGCTGGCAGTTAGCACTCAGCAGAATGAGCCTGCAATACTGCATTCTAACCACTGTGCCACTACAGCTTTAACCATTACACTGAATTGGTTCTCAGTAGTCATAATAATTAATGCTGTTGTTGCCCTATTTCTTTGATTCATCCCTGACCATTTTGATTTAGTCTGCAGTGCTTATTTGAAAGCCCAGCTCAGGTTCTTGGCCTGATAAAGTTCTGTGTCCTGATCCATGGATTCAACTTGATAGGGATGCTGAAAATGTCTGCTTTTTTCAGAGATTCATTCGAAGCTTTTCCTGCTTTCCACTTTCAGTAGAGCATTCCAATTGTGCCATTATAATATGAGTTTCCACACTGCAAGACAGAGAAGAGAAAAGATTGCTTCTCTTTGTCAGTATTTTAAATGTTGCCATATGATGTGGACAGGTTGCTTCAGTAAAAATGTGTCTGGGATTAAAAACGCCCATGACTTAACTTGTGAGAATGATATAAAGCTATTACAAAAGGTAGTACTGAACCCAGATGAAGCAATGCTTTTTGCATGGTCACATAAGCATTAATAACCCTGAATAATTCCTGGCATTGCTTAGTTGTTCTGTAGATTGTTTTTTTTTAACAAACAGAAGCAGTTCAGTGTTTTTTTTTTAAAGAGGTGGATAGTTGGTTTCAAGTTTTTCATTCATTGCCCATGAAGAAAGAAAGCTTTGTCAGTTGCTCTGCATAACTCAAGAATATGGGCTTCTGCTCAAAAGAGCTATCAATCTGAAAATAATTAGCTTAGATAGAAAATAGAAAAGAAAATAGAAAAGAAGAGCAAAGCCCTACTCAGTGGAGATTTAAAAGAAACTTCACGACATTCCAATTTCTTGGCCCATTGTTAGAATTAAACAGTTTTGTATTTCCCTAGCTTGCAGTCTTGAAAACTTCATTTGAGGAAGGGGTCAAACAACTTGTTAGTTTTAATATCAGCAAACCATTCTTTGGATTGAACATTCCATTTTTAACAACCAGTGTTTAGAAGTTAATTCATGAGAGTGTCAGCATAATGCTTTTTTTCTCCTATTGTCATATATCATCTTCATAGTCCAGATTAGTGAATTTTATAAAGCTTTGTTCTTTTTTTTTTTTGAAAATTTTATTGATTTTTAAAAACAAACATAAACGAACAAAACATAAAACATAAAAACATAAAACATCTTTTTTGAAAGCAGCATAATCCCGGGTTACATCTCTTCGTACAGACACAAATTCAAGTTCATGCTCATTTTTATATTCCATTCCATATCTTATTACTATTCTGCATTTTCTATATAGCTTCTCCCCTCTTTTAACTTTCTTAATTTTATTTTATTTATTTAATCTCAATTCCAATCATTGTATTTATATTCTTTGTCTGTCCTGTTTCAACTGTCTGCTATCTTTTCTCATTGAACAAAATTTCTCCTGTAATCACTGATTGGAGTATGACGCCTTTATATCTTTCCCCTAAAATTATAACACTTAATATAATACATAACTTCTGTTCGGATTCTGCTTGGTACATTCTAAAACTACACACTATTTTAAAAAAAGAAAAAATTATAAATGTATAATATAATTAAAACAACAATCCATACCAATTCAATTCTATCATTAATATTAATATTCATTTAAATCTTAACGTTTTACACATTACTTTTCAGATAAGTATCATACTTCTATGGGAACACTTATAAACTTTCCCCCCACTTCACTTGTATTTTATAAAACATTGAGTAATTAAAATGTTCCCGTTCCTTCCTAATTCAATTCATTTATTTTATTTCATTTATTTTGTTCACAAAAGTTTCACTAAATTACACTGACTATTTTATCCCACTTTTTAATCATACGTTGTTTCCAATTTTCTAACATTATTTCTATTACAAATATAACAATACAATCACCCATTATCTCTGAATAAGTCCTGTTTCTTTACATCTTGCTCCAAACCTTTGTAACTTCTCTTCCTTTCCTTCTCTTTCTTCTTCTCTCTCCCCTTTTTACCCCCCTGTCTCTCCACCTCCATTTCCCTCTTCTGTATGCCCCTTTTCTGTTGCTTTCCAACTTTATATCCACTTTTCAAATTATTTTTCCCTTTTTTGGCTGTTTTTTTAAGTCTTAAATTCTCCATTCTCTTTCCCCCCTTTCCCCTTTCTTCCCCAAATAGAGTTACTTGTTCATTAAAGATGGCTTCTTCTTTGTCCCAATCTTCTAGTTGCGCAGTCTTTTCTTGTTGTTTCTCATAGATGCAGATCGCCATTTCTAAGAATTGAAAAACGGAGCCAAAGAAGCCCTTCCCTTCTTGTGTCTCTTCTTTATATTTTTTAAATTCCATTTTCAGTTCATCCAGAAGTGATGCCATTGTAGAATTTTTTTAAACAGCCACCCAATTGTTTTTAGTCATTCAAATATAATATCCAAAAATCCCAAAGTCACCAAGCAATCCAAATACACACAAGCTGTTTCTTTTTACACTTTCTTCTTTCTTCACTTTCTCTTCCTGGGGTTACTATTTAGTTCCAAAGTTCCAGGTAAAATGTATCTTTTAGAAGTCTTACAGAGATTTTACTTTAGATTCTTTTGAAGTCCAGGCAGTCTCCTCCTTCCAAATCCTGACCTTATTCTTTTCCTCTCCCTTCCTCCTTATAGAAAAAAAGGATTTTTTAGTGTCCAGAAATCTTTATTGTTCCTTTGGCATTTAATTATATTTTCAGCCTACCTATTAGTGCCAAAGCGGATTTTTCCAATTTCTTATTCAGCTCTCTTTGTTGTCAATGTGAGGAAGGAGAATGAAGAAAAAAAACTTTCCCTTTTCACTTTCTTTCGCTGCTTCCGACTCTTCTTTGGGAGCGATGTTATCTTTTATAAAATTTAAATTCCAGGGTACCTTAGTTGTTGCTTTTTATCCTGGTCAGCCAAAACTTTCACTTCTTATCTTCCTCCTGCACTTTCTTTTCCGGTTGAGTGCTTCTTTGAGGTGGCCATTTCTGACCACCGCTCCTACCGCCTTCGGGAAAGTGAATTTGGCCAGCTGAGGAGGAGAGATGCGGCTCCCCTCGACCCTGCTGGTGATCTCCCCCCTCTTCACCACCTCTACGGGGTGGCTTAGCCCCGAAGCCAGCTGGCTCGGGCCGCTCCAGCGGCGAGCCCAGGCAGAAACCGCGCATGATCGCGGATTCCTGCCTGCCGCCAAAGCCCTGCAAACCGGAAGACCATAAAGCTTTGTTCTTGAAGGAGACTATTCCAGGATCAACTTAATTACTGGTGTATGTTTTCTACAGGACTGGAATCCTCATTATTTTGTCTTGACCAGCAGTAAAATCTATTATTCTGGAGAGACAACAAGTGATTTAGGAAACGAAGAGGAGGAAGAGCAAAAGGAGGTATGTGAAAGAAGATATCCTGAAAGACTAGGCAAGCAAACATGGCTGAATTAGAGAATTTTTTAATGGTAAGAACAGTTAAATATTGGGTCATTCTGCCTAGACTAGTGGTAGATTAACCCTCTTTAAAGATTTTCAAGCAGAGGTGGGATAGTTTTCTGTACAGTATTTCTGCATTGAGCAAGGGGTTGGATTAAATTGCCCATAAGGTCCCTTCCATTACATATGTTCTGCATTTATATGATTTTATGACATAATTAGAAGGAATTGGATATCTTCATTCTTCTTAGTCTTTGATGGGAAGAAATCTGGAATCTACTTTTTCTTGAATTGGAATGAGCTGCGTGTTAAGCTTTACCCATCTTGAATTTCCTGTGGGAAAAATGTAACTTTGTAATGATATTTCCACTTAACACTGATGAAGTTGAAAGCTAGGACTAACATCAGTCTGGAAAGGGTTAGAAGAAGGCCATGTTTATACTTTCTGCTACAATCATGAAAGGACTAAGAAGAAGAGGCTGGAGAAGATTTTCTGGCATACATGTGCTTCGGAGAACTCTATGAGGCTTCAAGTTTGATTTGATTTAAAATAATTGCTCAGAACATGTAGAACAAAGGCAGCATTTGTCTGAGACTCATTAAAACAGCTTAGCCCTTGTTCCTAGCATGCAGAAGACCTTCCATGGCAGTTATGCAATCCTAGAAACAAATGCAGGTGCTTTTAATGAGCCATAAAATGTTGCATTTACAATCCTGAATGTGAACCAGCTCTTCCCAATTGAATCCAAAACTACCAAGTCCCACTACTTTGGATTTTGCTGGCTGGCTCTCCTATAATTCAGGCTTGGAACTCTCATTCTCCTTTTTCTGGCAAGTTTATTAGGAGGAGATTGCTTATAAGACTAAGAAAGAAGAGCTTTGGAGGAATGTCCTTTGTTTCTGCTTTTGAAGAATGAAAGGAAAGAACTCTGGGAAGTGCATACATCCAGAAACAATTATGAGTTATAAACATAAAAGGCTACTTTATACAACTTCCTAAAATGGTTTGTTGTTTGCTTTAAAATAATTATTTTCTGAAATGTTAGCATTGCATGTTGCCTGGAGGCAAGAGATACATGACTTGAACCCTATCTGTTTGTTTATGCTGTGGTGCAATAACAGAATGAAGGTATTTGGGAAAACCCAGGATAGTTTCCTGTTGGGTTAAACCTTGGGTTTGGATGTCTACACTTGGAAAAGAGAGATTGCTCTCCTTCCAAACTAATATACTTGTGTCTTTCTATCTTCTCATTCAGTCACTCTTGGTGTGTAAGCTACTAAACCAAGTGCTTGCTTTTCATTTCCATGGCAGACAAGCAACAGCACTGAACTCCATTCCACTGAAAAGTGGTTCCATGGCAAACTGGGAGCAGGGCGTGATGGGCGCCACATAGCGGAGAGACTGTTAATGGAATATTGTGTAGACACTGGAGCCCCCGATGGCTCATTCCTGGTGCGAGAAAGTGAGACCTTTGTTGGTGATTACACACTATCTTTCTGGTAAGATTCATTTGGGCATGAAATTGTTATCTAAAATGCTCACATTCAATAGGGGAATAATACAATCATTAGTTCTTCATCCAAAGAGTTTATGTCTCTTAAGAAAACCATACATTTGCGTATTTGTCCTGGTTTTAAGTAAGAATTGGAAAAGATGCCAAATAAAAGGATATTTGCAAGAATGCCAAATAGAAGGATATTATTCTCATTCTTGTTGCATTATCTGTAGTTCATGCACTATCTAAACTTATCCATTATCCAATAAATGATGGCAGAGTCAACTGCAGTAGAAATTTGCAAACTTTTACATTACAACATTGTTATTGAAAGCTTTCAGTAACTACCATGAAATCCGCCATTTTAAACGAAAACGTTTTATTCATAAAGAAAAGTAGAGGTGGTTGTTTTATTTTGCAAAAGAGTAAAGAATTTGGTTGTAGAGTATCTGTTTTTATAAGGTTTTTTTAAAAGCTTCCTACACACTTACTTATAGCAGTAGGAAAATTTGCTTCTTCATGATCCTCTGGGGCTTTTCCATATGGGGAAAAAAACGCTAGGACTAGAATAGGGAAAGTCAGAAGCAAAAGCCTGGATCCAAAGAAGCCCGTTACAGTGACAATGCCTCGATCTCCTGTGGAGAAATGACAAGCTCTGAGTCCACTAAGATTTATGGGTGGAAGAAGAAGATTTAAGATTTAAACCTTGGGACTGACATGCATGGCTTCAGTCCTACCCTTTGCTGTTGTTGGTTTCCAGTATATTGGCTGTTTCTAATATTGGCAGTAAAACTAGCTTGTCAAGATTGTGTAGCTAAAAGTCTGTAGAAATTCTCAGTCATCCAGTCATGGTTGTCCCAAAAGTGCTTTTTCAGGAGGCAACTGGACTTTTTTGTTTTTCTTTTGAAGACGTTTCGCTTTTCATCCAAGAAGCTTCTTCAGCTCTGACATGATACTGACAAGGATCTTCCATTCCCCATGATCCTGTCAGAGCTGAAGAAGCTTCTTGGATGAGAAGCAAAATGTCTTCAAAAAACCCCCAAAGAAAGTCCGGTTGCCTCCTGAAAAAGCACCTTTGGGACAGCTTGCCAAGAGTTGTGTTCTTGAATCTCTGCCTGCAAGTTTTCCGACTCAACAGTTGGTCTGGGTAGGGCTTGACAAAACATTAGAAGCTACTGATTTCCGTAAGGATGGGAAAGCTTTGCTGGTTTCCCCATTTTTAATGATTAGAGAAGAATTCACTGCAAGAAAGCAGAATAGGTCTCTTCCCCCCTTATAGGTCTCTCTTCCTTAAAGAAAGTAAGGTATTGGATTACTAAATATGCAGACCTCAGTCATTACCTGACTCATTCTCTCATATTTATTTTCTGGCAGTATAATTATTGTTGTTGGGCAAACATAATCCACAATAAGATGCTAAAGAAAAACAAATGTAGGCTGCCACTCTAAATATATCCACTGGAAAGTAATGTGCACTGAATATTATGCGTTTGTCTTCGGATAACCATGTATAGGGCAGCACAATTAATCCTTGTTTTGTTGTTTCTTCTACACAGGCGCAATGGGAAAGTGCAGCACTGCCGGATCCATTCCCGGCAAGATGCCGGCAGCCCCAAATTCTTCCTCACTGATAACCTGGTATTCAATAGCCTCTATGATCTCATTACTCATTACCAGCAAGTGCCACTCAGATGCAATGAATTTGAAATGAGGTTGACAGAACCCGTGCCCCAGACAAATGCACACGAGAGCAAAGAGTAAGCCAACAAAGGAGTCACATTCTATCTTTGGTCTCTCTGTGTCTCTATCTCTGCCTCTCTGCCTCCCCCTCTCCCCCTCTCTCTCTCCCTCCCTCCCCTCCCTCTACAATCAATCTCAGAGTTCTTTGGCAAGCTACAAAGTTATTTAGACAGCCAGAGTCTCTTAATCCCTTAAAGGATATAAAACAATAAAATGCCATGAAGAAACAGCCCAGAAAAGATAAAAATCAAACCATATCTGCTTAGTTGTTGAAAGGATTTATGGTTGGTGCCAATCAAAGTCCTCTAGGAAAGAGATGCTATGGGTGGAGTCTCACGGTTAGGAATGCTTTCTTTCTTGCAGCCACTTCTTTTATTTCATTATTCTGAGACACATTTTCAAAGTTTATCAATATAGAAATTCAAATAAATGTTTTTTGTCCTTCAATTCTAATATAATTCTGTCTGCAAATTTCTAGTACTAATTTGGAGTGCTGAAGTTTGGATTTAACAGAAGGAGTGAAGATTTGGGGTTTACATCATCTCTTCAGTGTTCTTGTTTTATGCCACTGATTGCATTGCCCTCCAGCATAGTGTTTTAATCTGTTTTGCTTCAGAAAAGAAAATACATCTTTATAATAGTTCCATGCCATTTGACCTGTCCTCAGCATGAACATTTCATTTCTTATTTTAAATTCAATAAAGACAACTGGACCACCTGTTCTCACCATGAACAATTTCATTTTCTATTTAAAATATGTTTTATTTTGAACTTAACAAAATATAGTAGGAGCATTCAGAGCATTTGTTACAACTGATCCAATGATTTTAATAAAATAAAATATTTAATAAAACCTTACAATCAATTTGTAACAAATTGATATCCTCTAAATATCCTCCTAATCTGCTTAACAAGGCTAACTGAGAAAGACTAATTTCTAGTTTGCCTTCTTGGTTGTATTTACTGAGACCATGAACATGATATAAAAGAAAAATAAGCTGATTGTTCTTATACAGAATTCGCTGTCCTTGGCCTGGTGCGGATATAACTCTTGTTACTTATTTGTAATTAAGAATAAGCCATAGAATCATGTGTTTTTCCCTCCTTTTTGGTGTCTTAATTATCTACCTCCTCACACAATCATTAAGTCTACACTTGTGGTAACTAAGCATGCCAACTTGGAATACCGGTTAACATTTAGACTAGGTTTAATGTTGACACAAATGTAAAATGTTATGGTGTGTTTGTTGAAGTAGAGTCTTAACTGATAATCCAGAGCCTTGCAGGGCAATCCATATGTGACCTGTTTCTGACTTTTTAACCAAATGAGTTTTTGCATTTCTACCAGGGCTAAGAAAGAAAAAAGACTTGGCTTGTAATATTGAATCCAATAATTTTTGAGATCAATCATATCTCAAAACCTACAGGAAACAGCCTAGTATCTAGCCCCCGTTTTTTTTTTCTTTAAGCAAAATTAATCTTAGCATCCAAGTATTTATCAGGAATTGCTGCCTAGGAAATAACCTAAATTATTTTGTTTTTATTCCCAGATGGTACCATGCTAATCTCACCCGGAATTCAGCTGAGCGCATGCTGATGAGGGTGCCCCGGGATGGAGCCTTTTTGGTGCGCAAGAGGAGTGAGTCAAATTCCTATGCAATCTCTTTTCGGTGAGTGCATTTGCCAAGTGCTGTGGATTAATTCTTATATCTGCACAAACTGAAATGTTCCCTGCCTGTGTGCAGTATTCTTCAACCATTACCTCATGGTTATTTAGAAAATTAATTGCTGGTCTGGTCTTTTTTTTTTCTAGGGCCGAAGGAAAAATCAAGCATTGCCGCGTGCAGCAGGAGGGTCAGACAATCATCTTAGGCAATTCAGAATTTGACAGCCTGGTGGATTTAATCAGCTATTATGAAAAACATCCATTGTACCGCAAAATGAAGCTGAGATATCCTATTAATGAAGAAACACTGGAGAAGATTGGGACAGCAGTGAGTATGGCACTAGGTCTACACTGGGTGGAAGCCAGTATTTTTCTTCTGGGTTGCAGTTAGGACCATACTTGGTGTTTTTAAGAGTTTCACTTCCTAGAAATGATGTCCTTAATTGGAGATTACATGGTATGGCTGGGTACCCAAAAGACTTTAATTTTTTTCTCCTAATCTGATAACTGATCATGTTCCTCTTTCTGCAAAAGGATTTCTTAAAATGTATTTTATTTTATTTAGATATTTATTTATACCTATCTTTATTTTTTTATAAGTAACTGAAAAGTGGTGAAACACATACAATATTCTTCTTTCTCCTACAACAACTACTCTGAAGTGAATTGACATGTGACTGGCCCAAAGTCACCCAGCCAATTTTCATGCCATGGATTTAGTCCTCCTGTGTTCTGTTTTATCTCATAAAATTATTCTGTTACATTTTTGAACAGTTTTGTCTAAATAATTAGCAAATGAAAAGTGTACGGAGGATTGTATTGCATTTCTATTTGTTAGGAACCAGATTATGGTGCCCTATACGAAGGACGGAATCCGGGATTTTATGTGGAGGCCAACCCTATGCCAACCTTTAAGGTATTTTCCCTAATTCCTTGGTTGATATCTGGATTAGGCTAATAAGAGTTAATGAATTTTCCTACCAGGCTTACAAGTGCTTTTAAGATCTTCTGCAGAAACTATAAGAACAGTTTTGCTTTAGATACCCGTGTATTCTCACTCCCAGACCTAATAGCAATAGATGGAGTAGTTTGTGTTAAGAAATTGCAGGGTGTGTGTGTATTAAACTCCCATTTTCAACGCTATAGTTTTGATTGGCATTTCTATGAATATTGTTTTTCATAATTTTAAGAAACATGATATCCTAATTCTAGTCAGAATGATATGATACTCTAATTAGCACAGTGAAACTTACCAGCTGGAAGAAGCAGGAATGAATTTGAATTATGTAATTTTCCTATTCTTGCATAAACCTTTTTGAGGAATAGTTTTAAAAATGGGCCAGCAAGTTATATTTCTAAATGTTTCCTTTCTGCAAATATTAGTTTACTATATTGTACATATGCAGTCACACTTTTCTACACCAGAGACACTAACAAAACTATCTGGTTTGTGTGTGTAATGGGGCTGGAGGGATCTCAGTAGTAAATATTAAACCTGAAATGGAATCAGTTGCTAAAAATCAGTGAGGTAGGAAGTACATATATGAAAACTGTGGCAAAAATTATTTTTCAAGTAATAATTTTACCATAATTAACAAAAATACCTACCCCTCCCCAAAATCCAAGAAAAACAATGTAAGATTGTCCATATATGTATATGACATAATCACGTTAGAGATAGCTCTTGACTCATGACTGTAATGTTGCTGCCCATTATGGTCATAAGTAGTGATGATTGTAAAGCGGGCCATTGCATGACCATCCTGATTTTAAAACCTTTTTTTTTGCAGTGGCTGTTCAGCAAATTTTCATGGTCGTTACATGAATCACAATTGTTAAGCAAGCCCATTGTTTGCTTGTGGACATTTTTGCCGAAAATGGATAGTAAAATACCAGCAAAAACATAGTAAATCATGGTCATGTGACTGCAGGAGGCTACAAACAGCTGTAAAGGCAAGCTAGTTGCCAAGCACTCAAAATGCAGTCAGGTGACAGGGAACAATTGTTGGAACTTCAGGATTGGGACATATGTTACCTTTTGGTGGTCCGTCATAAGCTTGTAAGTCGAGGACTATCTGTAATACAGCTTTGTTGGCTTTCCTGTTACAGGTCTTGACACATCCTTTTCCAAATGTTAACTTTCTCCCCACACACACATGCACATACTCATCCTGTCAAAAGTAGATCGAAAAAGATATCTGGACAAGTGGATTCTTCTATAACTCCTTAGCAAAACTGCTTCACCTCCACGGATAATTTCATCCATCCCAATTATTGCCATAGTTACCTTGCCTCATTCTTGTGTCTTTATTTTAGTGTGCCGTCAAAGCTTTGTTTGACTACAAAGCACAGCGAGAAGATGAGCTCACCTTCACAAAAAATGCAATCATCCAAAACGTAGAAAAACAAGAAGGAGGCTGGTGGGTATAGCTATTGTTCTGAAGATAATGAAATTGTTCTTATGCTCCCCCAGAAAAGATTTGATGTTAGTTTTTGATATTAGTTTAATGGAAGTTTCTTTCATTGTGTGATTGAAGCACGTAAAATGAGCTTATATAATTTGTATGCCTAGAGTGACAGGCATGTTTATCAACAGAGTCACATGTGTGCAGCTGCTATTGGCATATTACTAACAAGTAGCTAGGGAAGAGTTAAGTAGAAGGAAGTGATGGGCTTCGTTATTTCTTAACCTACTACTTCTCCCCTATATATTTTCTCTGCTGTGCACTGCATATTCTTTCCTAACTATATCTTAATATTTATCCTGATCCTGTTTTGAATTAAGCTTCAAGTTCAGGATAACTTTAACTTGAGTTCAAACTATTTTGATAGAATAACGATTCTATCATTATCTTGAATAATTTCTTAAACCAGGGCTGTCAAATGCCACCCTAACCCAAGCCCGGTTTAGCGAAGAGGGAAAAAGTCCCGATACATCACGTGACACTGCCGTGACAACGCAAGTTTGACACCCCTGTCCTACGCACAATAGAGAGGGAGTTCAGGATTTTTTCCCCTTTAGTTTGAGCATTACTTTCCTCAGAGAGCATGCTCTCTTCTCCCTCACTATTGATGTTTCCTCTGCTCAATCAGTTTAGTACTGCAATTAAGTTTAATGCCACCAATTTCAATTTTTATATCTGCATTTGGTATGTAATGTAACATTGCTGTAGAATGTGTACATATTTTCATGAGATTTGAATTTTTTTCAGGTGGAGAGGAGATTATGGGGGTAAGAAGCAACTGTGGTTTCCCTCTAATTATGTAGAAGAAATAACTAGTCCAACTGGCCTGGAGCCTGAGAGAGAGGTGAGTCCTTGTTTTAAGAAAATGACAGAGAACTATATCATTTCAGAGTCTGTAAAAAAAAAGCAAGTCTTCAGTCTGAATACAGGTAGTTCTCAACTTACAACAGTTAATTTAGTGACCATTTGAATTTACAGTGGCACTGAAAAAAGTGACAGGACCATTTTTCATACTTACGACTGTTTTTAGCATCCCCATGGCCACATGAATAAAATTCAGATGTTTGGCAACTGAATCATATTTATGACAGTTGCAGTGTCCCAGAGACATGTGATTCACTTTCTGGCAAGCAAAGTCAGTGGGGAAACCAGATTCATTTAACAACCATATTACTAATTTAACAACTGCAGTGATTCATTTAATAAATGTGGCAAGAAAATTCGTAAAATGGGGCAAAACTCACCTAACAAATTTCTCACTTAACAACATAAATTTTGGTATCAATTGTGGTAATAGCAATAGCAATAGCACTTAGACTTATATACCACTTTACAGTGCTTTACAGCCCTCTCTAAGTGGTTTTACAGAGTCAGTATATTGCCCCCAACAATTTTCAATCCTCATTTTACCCACCTCGGAAGGATGGAAGGCTGAGTCAACCTTGAGCCTGGTGGGATTTGAACTGCCAAATTGCGGGCAGCCGACAGTCTGCAGTACTGCACTCTAACCACTGCACCACTGAGCTTGTAGACTACTTGTATTGCCTTGAAAGAAGGCTACCTGAAAGACCCCATCCTTTTGTCTTAGGTTGCCCACCCATCTTATATGAGCAAACATACGAATAATGGAGATATATCTAGCTCAGTCTCTCCTTGTATGCTCTCAGTCCCTCCCCTTCCCCTCTTCTCCCCTCCCCTCCTGTCCTCCATTTTGCCCAAGTTTTGTTTAGCTTTCTGTTCTTAATATGCTTAAGCACTTATTCTAAACCAGGGGTCGCCAGCCTTTTGGACCACCAAACTCATAATTTTATATCCCGCGGACCAGAGACCCTGGGAAAATCCCAAAAAAAGTCTGCAGGAAAATCCCCCACCCCTTTTTCCTACCAATTGATCATTCTTTATTTGGGATTGCAGGATACCATCTCCAGCTCTGTTCTCGGGGGGGATGGGGGGGGAGAGAGAGAGACTTTCGGCTTCATGCAAGGAAAGCAGCAGAAGCAATAGAAGTCTTTCTTTCTCTCCCCCAAACTCCGCCAGAAATTAGTCTTTGTGAGACTTGTCACATTGGCGCAGCCTCTTGGAACAGGAGGCCTTGCAGGGTCCCAAAGACTCATTTCTGGTGGAGTTTGGGGAAGAGAAAGAAAGATTTTTGCTGCTTTCCTTGCGTGCAACCAAAAGCAGAAGAAGAAAGAAGCAGAAAGGAGCAGCCCAGTGGCCAGGCGAGGTGCATGAGGCGAGTGGGGCAAGTTCCGCCCTCTGCCCTTTCCCCCCTCCCCTCACTCCCTTGTGTTGTTCGCAATGCAGGCGATGCAAGCCTTGTGTTCCTGTGGGCCATGTGGGCAGCACAGCCTTGTGTTCCCGCGCAGCCTGGATTAATTGCTTTTGGGGGGTGCTTTGGGGGTGACATTTCTCTGTGGACCACCAAAATTTTCTCACGGACCACCAGTGGTCCCCAGCCCACTGGTTTGCAACCACTGTTCTAAACTATTTTATGTGAAGTTCTCACTCTCACCCTTCACTGTTTTATTCTTTTTACTGCATTATAACCCATACTGTGGATCGATGCTTGCTGTGGCAAACAGAATAGAGATGCCTTTAGGAATGAATAATGCATGTGTAGATCATCCACATGAATCATGTGCACTAATCAGAGGAGGATTTAAGCTACAAGTGTTTTGCCCCTCTTGGTAGTTTACCTTCATGTACATCATTTAGAAACATAGTTTTTTGCAAATGAAGGGTAGCTGTAGCTAAACTGTTTTCCCACTAAACATCATAACTGTAATGATCAAATTTATTTTATTGGCTTTCAGCATTTATTATCGACTTGATCCTTGCTACTCAGAAATTACAGGGGTATAGGAAGAGGCGGAAACTGAATAGTTGCACCTAGAAGCAGAAAAGGGAGAGAGTATGTCAGGGAGTAATACAATGCTAGCTAAGGCAAAGTAAAGCATTTTAATAGTTTTGTAATATGCTAGACTGCTTCATGTGTGCTTTTTGAAAATAAATGCATTAATCTAAATAACTTTATGGATCGTCCTGAAATTTGTATGGCTGAGCAAACTACAAAATGTAGAATCTTTACTAATATACTGTGATTTTGCTTCCAGCAACAGCTAGATGAAAACAGCCCTTTGGGAGATCTACTCAGAGGGGTACTGGATGTACCATCATGTCAGATTGGTAAGTTATGGAGGGAAAAGGGAGATAAAAATCAATTGTATGCCCTGTTTCTGTAGAATTTCCTTCCTTGTTAGTGAGCCCTACAGATGCAAACCCAGTTTGGTTTTTAAATAAGCAGTTGTAAATTGATCAGTGATAGAGTCCAGACTTGTCTGCATCCAAACAAACATATGCAAAAATAGAGAGATTTAGAGCTACAAGATAGAAAAAGTGAGAAAAGGAGAATTTTAAAATGGTTCCTGTTCCACAGAAGAGCATTTAAATTAGGGGCTAGATGCTGACAAACTTAAGACTTTTTTAAAATGGTCCATTGTGATACATATAACAAGAAATCAGGACAAAATTTACATATCAAATTTTCTGTTCTTTGTTTCAACTTCTAAATTTTCCTACTGGGTGATGCTATTGGGACATTGTTTTGGGCTAAAACCCTAATTTTAGTCATTTACTCATTCTGGACATGTTGATAATTATGAAGATCTAATAACAATCTATATTTTTGTTCTTTGCTCGTCTTTTCATAGCTATCCGCCCTGAGGGGAAGAACAACCGTATGTTTGTGTTCTCCATTAGTATGGCATCTGTCTCACGGTGGTCACTGGATGTCGCAGCTGACACCCATGAAGATCTGTTGGATTGGGTGAAGAAGATTCGTGAAGCAGCCCAAACTGCTGATGCCAGGGTAAAGGATAAGTAAAAAAAAAAAAGCCCTCGTGTATTTCATTCAGGTCACAGTATGACGAGTATAAAGCTTCTTTCTCAGAGGTTGACCTTGAAAAAATTAACTGTTTTCATGGGCTGAACATAGCTTGGGGGAATTGTTTTATCAGTTAGAAGTTTCACTTTTCACACTGAAGACCGGGTGGCATGTTCAGGACTAAGAATCCTGTATTAAAACAACTATGGGAATGGCTCAATCTCCCAATTCTATTTTTGGTTATGAATCCCTCAGCAGAAATTTTCAAATGGGCTTTGCCAGGACAAATGAAAAGAAGGTGGTTTGATGGAGTGAGGAATGAAATTCTTTTGCTCCTCCCTGGCTGACATTTTTCACTTGATGCCATCTACACCTCTGCTTTGCAGCGCAGAAAAATCTATTCAGGCTTATATTTCTGTGTTTTGGTCTTCCATCAGTTCTAACTCCAAACTTGTCACTGCTGAAACTGGCACTCTGGGTGTATGCTCAGGTGTTTATATGTGGCTAGCTCCCCCCACCCCCAATGATGAGCTATGTTCAGAAATAAGAACAGGATAGTTATGATTCAGAATTGTTCCAAATATTGTGATTATTCTCTTTATTGCAATAATATATTAGAACATGTTATTCTTGCAGATGTCTTTCCTCAGTTTTGTAACCTGACATGAGATTCCTTCCCTCATTTTTCTCAGTTAAAAATATTTACTTCAAAGATACATACAGGACTCACACTAGACTTTGTAGGAGTTGAAGTCCAAGATTTCTTCAGTGGACCAAGCTAAGGACTGCTGATAAGGGTGTAGTAACATAGATCAGAAAAGCAAATTTTCATATTTAGTGTCCTTGCCATTGACTTGATTCTCTGTTGTTTCTATCAAGGACTCTCTCAGTATATACTTGATGGGAAGAGCATATAAATAGAAAATAAATGGACAAAGAACTCAGGAAAACTAAAATATTTTATAAAAGTGATGAATGTTGCTGTTTCTCATTACCTATAATTAGACAAATTGTGCAATCAACATTGTACTAATTCCAAAGCTACTCATCTTTGTCATGAGCCCTGAAGTCTGTTTTAACAATTTATTTTGGAAGCTTTCTGAAGGGAAGATGATGGAACGGAGGAAAAAAATAGCTTTGGAGCTTTCAGAGCTTGTTATCTACTGTCGTCCTGTTCCCTTTGATGAAGACAGTAAGTATTCATGACTCTGGACATTCTTGTTATTTATTAAATTTACATGCTACCCATTTCGCTATCCAGAGCAAGGGTGGTTAATATGTGATAAAAATAAATGTACTGTATAAAAACAATTATAAATATAGAAAGTTAAAGTTACAAAAATTGAATAATTAAAAAACATACATTATCCCAAAATTAGATTTTTATATTAGATTATTATCCCCTAAATTAGGCTATCCCAAACTCTAAGGATTGGTGAGCATCGTGATTTAAAAATTAATTGTATCAGCAGGCTGATATTGATTTATTTTGGTCCCAACACAACTGAGAAAACTTGTGTATTTTACTGCTATTGTGGAATAATGCAAAAAAAACAAACCCATTCTAGAAGTAAAACAAATGGGCTGTTTCAAGTTTATTTGTTTTGAGATAGTGAATCAAAATCTTAAAAATATTGTAAAATTGCATCATTATTCAGTATTTTGGGGTTTGTTTTCATTAATTATCCTGACTTAAAATATATATCCCATAGAGAAGAAATATACATCTCATTTTTTTAATATTCTCATTCATTCTGCGAGGAATTAAGATTATTGCAGATTGGCATCTCCCTGTTCTCTCTACAGAAATCGGTACAGAAAGAGCCTGCTACAGAGATATGTCATCTTTTCCTGAAACCAAAGCAGAAAAGTATGTCAACAAGATCAAAGGGAAGAAATTTCTGCAATATAACCGATTACAGCTTTCCCGCATATACCCCAAAGGACAGCGCCTGGATTCTTCCAATTATGATCCCCTTCCTATGTGGATCTGTGGCAGCCAGTTGGTGGCGCTCAACTTTCAAACACCAGGTGAGGCCATCTTTTTACTGAATATTTTATTGTGGTGACTTTGGCTTATGGCAGGATTGAGCAATATGTGTCCCTCCAGATGTTGTTGAATTGGCATCTTGGTAGACTTCATGCTCATTGATGAGGGATCCTAGGGGCTACAGTTCAGTCATATTTGGAAGGCCACTCTTTAACCATCTTGGCAAACATTACTGCATTACTGCTTTAGATTTTTATGTTCTGAGTCCCAATCCTTCAAGACTGTTATTATCACAGACCTCCATTGGTGCCCACATTTTCTGGAATTGCATTTTCTCTTGAATTCAAATAGTCCCAACTATGTTTTCAATTAAAGGTCAGCTTTTTCAGAACAATTTGAATCTTTTTGCCACTTGTACATGCCTGCCTAATTTTGTTGTACATGATTGTATTGTATTGTTGTCTCCTTAAAAACCTTTTATTGTATTTGGAATTGTTAGGTATTCAGTCATTTTCAGTTGGACCATCATATAAACTTCAAAGTACATCAAACAAACAATACTACTGCCAACAAGTCTTCTTTTGTTTACTTATCATTTGGAAAGGACTATTTTTTATTTTATCTATATGTATTAATAAAACTAGAACATATTAAAAACTATCAAAACCTTGTCCTCTGTTTTATAGGAACTGCATGTGCTTGAAGTAAAAGATAGTTTCATAATTGGCTTTGGCAGAGCACGTGAGCCTCTTTCTTTCCTAGGACTATGCTGAATCAATAAGAAAGTCAAAATAAAATAAATTGTTCATCTTAAACTGCCAATAGTCTTAAAGAATATGAGTGTTGGCTTCTTAAAAGTATTAATACTTTTTTTCAGTTGATGAGCATTTTTTGAATAAAATGACTGCTACAGAGAAATATTGTGGTTAAGATACTTTTCACATGCTAAAAAAATAATACTTTAGTGGCATGGAGAATTTGCATTCAAGATTTATGAACTGGGCAGCAAACACTAAATTATAGGAAGAGCTTTATTCAAACATAAGGCACTATTATTATTTTACCAAACTGCAATATTATTTTACTGATGTTGGGGTGTTTGTCATTGAAATGCCTATGTTTTTGCAGACAAGCCAATGCAAATGAATCAGGCTCTATTCATGTCTGGAGGCCAAAGTGGCTTTGCATTGCAACCAGCCAACATGCGGGATGATATCTTTGATCCCTTTGACAAGAATACTCTGCGTGGAATAGTACCACTTTCCATCTCCATTGAGGTTTGTACTTTATGATTATCCAAGTGCCCACTAGAATGAATTCTAATATTGACTTTATAATGGTTGAATGTGCCTCTTTTTTTTGTTGCTTGGAGCTTCAAAAGATTGCTACATTATACCCTGAAAAGATGTGTGTGGTGTATATACATCTACAAACATTTTTCTGTTCAAAAGATCTTCGTAATTTATATAGCATTCACTTTTTAAAACCACATATTCAATATGAAAAGAGATATATGCTGATAAATGTGTAACATCATTTTGAAATAGTAAGCCAATTTTTATCATAAGGAAGAGATGGTGACATCCACTTCCTGGTTTAAACTACTAGTTGTTTCTTACTGTGTATAATTCTGAATTTGGTTTAAACTGATTTATTAAGACATACTACAATGCCTGAAGCCATGATTTATTGTTTACTTGTTTTATAAATAATATTAATTTCCATCTGCCCTTATCAAGGTGCAGCAATTAACCATAGTTTAAAAATAGATGCAAATGATCTCCGTAATTATTCTGAAGGTGAAGATTTGCAAGAGAAGATGATGTTGACTAAGCTCAAGATTTACATAGATTCATTTTTGTTATCCTGAACATAGCATTACATTAAAAATGGCATCAGCTTCCAATTTTTTTCAGACACAGGATAAGCTAAACCTTATTTGAAACTACTTAAACACTTAAGGACTTTAGAACCACATGCCTTGTTCAAAAAAAAAACATTCTCAGTTTTTCTTCTAGGATTATTTCCTAAGAATACTTGGGGACACCTAAACATGAGTCTAAATCAGTGTTTCTCAATCATGGCAACTTTAAGATGTGTGGTCTTCAGCTTCCAGAATTCTTGCTGACTGGAGAATTCTGGAATTGGAGTTCATACATCTAAAAATTGCCATGGTCTAATTCAGGGGTGTCCAACCTTTCACCTTCCCTGGGCCACATTAGAAGATGAAAATTTGGTTTGGGCCGCACATATAATAAATTATTATAAAATAATTATATTATAAAATTATATAATAAATTATAAATTATGTTTATTATTTATTATTAATTATTTATTAAAAATTATTTATTTTTTATTAATTTTCCCGCCAAATTTTGCGGGGGGGGGGAGGGGGGGAAGAAAGCTCGCCCGCCTCGCGCCTACCTCTCCTGCAAATGTCCCGGCTGGATGCGGCAGGACTGGAAGGCGAGGACCGGGAGGCTCGGTGCAGCAGCGGCGGCGGGGGCAGAAGCGGCGGCGGCGGTGGGGGCAGAAGCACCAGCGGCGGCGGCGGGGGCAGAACCAGCAAAGGCGGCGCCCGCCTTTTCTGTTGCTGCTTGGTGTGGCGTTCGCCTCGCCCCGCCTGCCTCTCCTCCTCCTCCTCGCTGGCTCTTGCCAGAAGGTTGGGGTGGGCACTGGGCCGCATTACAAGGTGACTTGGGCCGCATGCGGCCCGCAGGCCGCGGGTTGGACAAGCCTGGTCTAAATAATAGTCCTCGCACATATGGCATTATTACTGTAAAAAGCAAAAGTAAGTTCTGCTTGGTAAATATCTTACTATCTGAAGCTGATTTTAACCAGTAGCCAATGCTTATGGAGATACCACATAAGCAAACCTAGACATGCCAATATCTAGATGCAGTACGAGAAAACATCTCTGCTGCTTTTACCATCATGGTATTGGCTGATGCCTGAACTTATATCTGTATTTAGTTGTGTACACTGCTACTACCAACAGCTTGCAATTCTAATTGAGTCAAGATCTTCTGGGCCAAATTTTTTGTCCAGAAATCCTGTCCTGATCTTCCTTTATCTCCTCTGTACCAGCCACCTCTTAATTTTCTCAGCTAACACTGCTACTAAATTCCTTCCTTGCCCACATTTCCATCATCCTGGCAATCACCAGCTCTCTTTGCTCTCTCTGTGTCCATCTCCTCTCCCCTCCCACTTTTCTGTGTCTCCCCTTTCTTTAACATTCAACTCCACGTCTCTTTTCCTTAAAAAAATCAAACATTCTCAACTGTAGAACGTATGGTTCAACACACAAGCTCTATCAGTTCTTCCCCTGATTTCCTTCAGTGTACCCACTACCCAAACTAAGCTTCCCATTAGCTGAATGA
The DNA here is from genome assembly GCF_049901735.1 of Notechis scutatus. Classification (NCBI taxonomy): domain Eukaryota; kingdom Metazoa; phylum Chordata; class Lepidosauria; order Squamata; family Elapidae; genus Notechis; species Notechis scutatus. The sequence goes on along the minus strand of NC_142011.1, from coordinate 27,190,370 downwards.
AGTTTTATTGTGGGTTTATTACTTATTACACCATAATACTGGCCCTGATAAACAGGATCTTTTTGAAAAGCAAGCAGTTTGGTTGTAAATTAGCTTTTAGCACCTGGGTGAACAAGTGCACCTAAAATTGATACCTGAAGGGAGATAGTCTGCTAGGCTAGCTGAACTTCACTTGGGAGGAAAAATCCATAAGTGACATTCTTTGGCTTTGTCAGCTTTGTTTACTTCAGCTCAAATAGACATAAGTTTAATAATAGGCCATGCAAAAAAAAAACCAACCCAAATTTATGTTCTACTTTGAAACAAACTTACATTCTGGAAGTTCTGCTAAACTTCTGTTTCAGAACTTCTGCTAAGTTCTGTTTCAGGACAAGTGTGATTTTTTTAGCAGAAATTGAACTCAGAACCTTTTCATGTTCCATGTTCTAGCCAAAACAAAATCCAGAACTTTTTCTCTCCACCTCTTCCTTCATATCACTTTGAACTGACCCATCGCCCCATTATTTTTCCGACGCCCCCCACAATTGCCACAGATATCTCACTTGACATGACTTACCAGGCAACATATACCATGTGATATGCCTCATCTTATGTACCACGTGACTTGTTTTACGCCTGTTCTTTCCAACTCCTATCCTTCCTTTTGTTTATTGCCTCCTTAACTACTGCGCTATCCGTATTCACAGTTGTTAAAGCAACTCTCCAATCTTGTCTTTTTCTGCTTTTATGTCCCTACCCCTATTTCTATCAAGAACGATCTTTTTTTATTTAATAAAGTTTTATTGAGTTTTAACAAAACAAATAAAACATCTTATTTGAGTACAGCATGGTTCCGGGTTATCACATTTCCATGCAGACACAATTTCATATGCATATTCATCTTATGTATTCAACTTCATACCTTATTACTCTTTTTCCAACTTCTCACTATTTCTCCCTTTACTTCTCTTAATTTTCTTTTATGATTATCTCATTTTCTTCTTATTCGATTGTATTTCTTTTACCTAAGTTTTTATATCTTTTTATTCATTATACTTATACTTTCATCTGTCTTGTTTACAATTTCATATATTCTCTTCCAACATTCTTAAAAAGCAAAATTCCCCCTATGATTGCCAATCAGAGTGCAACACCTTTAAGTCTTATTGTTATTATCATATGAATTCTCATTAAACATTAAATTTGTGCATTCTAAAGTTATAACATTCAAATTTCTAATATCTATTTTATATCATGTAAATCTCATCATTCAGACTTCCCCTTGAAAATGTAAAAAGAAAAATTCTAAAAACACAGCAAAAACTATACACACACACACACACTAGTAGACAAAATAGTTATTCAAATTCATTCTAGTACTGGTATGTGCCTTGTAAATCTTTCACGTTTCTTTTCAATATTTATCAATTTTTGAGAACAATTGAAATGTTTCCCTCCCTTCTTCATTATTACATTAATTGTTAATAAGCATACCATTGGATAGTCATACAGTTTTATCTTATAAATTATTTACTATGAATAAGCAAAATAATTATTCAAATTCATTCTAGTAACTGGTATAATTCCCTTTTAAATCTTTCACATTTTTTTCCAATATTTTATCAATCTTTAGAAACAATTACAATGTTTCCCTCCCTTCTTCATTATTGCATTAATTATAAATAAACATACCATTACATAACAATAGTTTTTTCTCATAGATTATTTACTTATTTCATTTCTAACTCATTACAGTATTCTACTGTCACAACACTATCTTTTGTACCTTTGCAGAATCCTCACTTTTAATTTAATTTAGCCATTGTCTCTGTGTTTTCTAGCTGAGCAAATACCTTTAATCCTAGTACGTTTCCCCTTTTTCTTTATTTCCTGCTTTTGTCCCTCATAAGTTCTTTCCCTTTTCTATCTCCCCCCCCCTTTTTTTCTCATCCCTTTTTTATACCCTTCTCTCTCTGATTTTCCCTTCTGAAGTTTTCTTTTCTACTTCTCCTTGCTGTTATACTTCTTTTTCAGACTATCTTTCTTTTTGGCTGTTCCCTTTGATCTTAAACTTTTAACTCCTTTCCCCCTTTTTCCCCTTTTTACTACACTTTGCGTTATTTGACCATTGAAAATGGCTTCTTCTTTGTCCTGCCCTTTTTCTTGCTGTTGAAGCTTTTGCTTTTGCTTTTCATAGTTCAGGATCTCCATTTCAAGAAATTCAAATACGAAGCCAAAAGATCTTCCTCCTCTTTCTGCATCTTCTTTCTGGTTTTTAAGACTCATCTTCAATTCCTCCAGGAGTGATGCCATTTTAAGCACTTTTGAACCACCTCCCGATTGACTTTAAGTAAAAACAGAAAAAAAAATGCCAAAAACTTTTTTTTAAAAATCACCAAATGATCCCAGACCGTTCCTTCTTGTTTCTTTCCTTTACTTTTCCTTTCCGTGGGTTACTATATCTTTTAATAAGATTTCAGTTGCAATGTATCCTCAGGAGTCTTTTCAAAGTTCACTGTTAATCCTCTTTATTTTTCCAGGTGGCACTCCATTTTTTCATTATTCCAAGTTCCACCCTTTTGCCTCCACTCTTCTCCTTTTTAAGGCTTTAAAATGACAAGAAAAAATCTTTATTCTCCTTTTGACACGTAGATTTCAGCTTAAAGTTGCCTATTAGTGTCAAAATAGATTAACATAAATTTCTTTCCATACCATTTGTAATTGTCAATATAAAGGTAAAAAAAAGGGTTTTTAACCTCCTTTTCTCTCTCCTTCGCCGCTTAAAAATCTTCTTTCAGAAGTATCCCTCTAAGTACTTTTAGATTCAGGGTACCTTGCTTAGATGTTCTCTGTCCTGCTTTCCTCTTTGTCTTCCTCCTGCACAATCTTATCCAGTCGGGTTCTTCTTTGAGGTGGCCATTTCTGACCACTGCTGCAACTGCCTTCAGGAAAGGGAGTTTAGACCAGCCAAGGAGGAGAGATGCGGCTCCCCTCCACTCAGCTAGCAATCTCCCCCCTCTTCACCACCTCTACGGGGTGACTTCAGCCCCTTAACCAAAGGATCAGGGCGCTCCAGCGGCGAGCACAGATCGAAACCGCGCACGATCGCGGATTTCGGTCTGTCACTGAAGAAACCCAAACCGGTCTTTCTTATCAAGCACTATCTTGTTTTGCCCTGTGTGGACTAAAATCCCTGAAAATGCATGTTTTGGATCAGGCCCACAATCACCTGTTCTTTGCATAGAGTACTGCAGCTGTTTGGTGTGAGTATTGATCCTTCTTAGATTATTGAGCAATCTTCAATACACATATTGAGTGACAGAAAACCGCAACAGTAGTTGTTACTCGGTCAAATCTTCTCTAACAAAAACCTACTTGAGACAAATGATAAACGAGCAAAACAGTCACTGGAACTGCTAGAGATAAATCATTTTGTGAGGGAGGCAGTTGACAACATATAAATCTCCTACCTGTAGGTGGCTCCCTTCATTTAGAAATCTAGTTAGATGAATCTTATTTAGGGTTTTATTTGTGTGTGTATGTGTGTCTCACCTACTCCCTGGATTCTAGCCATCTTGGAATGTAGAACATGCAAATACTATATACCTGTCAGACTATGGTTTTGTTTTTTGGGAGAGGAATTGCCCTATTTATTGCAACAGACAACAATTTATGGCTCTTGAAATGTTTCTTGCCCCTTGTAATTGGTCGTGTTGGCTGAAGATGATGGGAAATGAAGGCCAAACAGAATACCCCCACGATTCTAGGATTATTAATCTAGGATTCTTAAGAAAAAATGGGAGCAAATATCAATATAGATAAAGGACTTATGAATCCTAAACAGTGTGACTGATAACAGCACGGTAGGGAATGAGAACTAATTGTAAGAAGGCCAGGTGTATTAAGTATCATTTCTTTTCTGGAACCTAAGTCAATAAGAGCTAATTTGTTCCAATTATTTCAGTCTGGCAGTCTTAAGTAATTTTGTTTACTAGAACTCTAAACATGATACTAGTTAATGTATTTTCTGGATTCCTTTTTTTAATAAAAGTTTTTTTTATTTTTTACAACAAACATAACAAATAAAACCTTCTTTCAATTATACAGTGTGTCAGTTGGTACATATATCTTGTGCACAATGTTTATAGTCTTTTCCTCTTAGCTTTTACATTCATCTTACATCTTAATTAGCTTTCTATATCATATTATATTATTATTGCATCATCATTAGACTTTTAATTTCAAATCAATGTTATCCTTTACAGCAAACCTCAACTCTTGATATTTTGTACATATTATAACTTATTCAGAAATAATCAGTTGTAACATCATTGCTATTATATTATACTTCAATTTCCTACTTTTCTGTTTAACCATTGATAAAATAAATCCCATATTTTATAATACTCTTTTTCTTCTTGCTCTCTAATTGCTAATGTTAATCTACTCATTTCTGCACATTCCAATATTTTCTTAATCACATCCTCTTCCCTCGGAATTTTCTCATTTTTCCAATTTTGAGCAAATACAATTCTAGCTGCAGTTAGAACATTAATAATCAAATATGTCAGTTCCTTATTATAGCCTTCAGGTAAAATTTCCAATAAAAATGTCTCTGGTTTTAAATCTATATGCTGTTTCGTCGTTTTTTCCAGCCATGTGTGTATTAGTCCAGTATCTTTTAGCTTCTGCACATGTCCACCACATAAGGTAGTATGATCCAGCTGTCTGAAGACATTTCCAACACTTCACCGATTTATCCTTGAACATCTTTGCTAATCTTGCCAGGGGTAGATGCCACCTGTAAAACATCTTATACAAGTTCTCTTTATAGCTGTTGACATTCTTAATTTAATTTATAGTTTCTAGTCCATAATTTTCTGGATTCCTATGACACACTGAGCCATTAACTAACCACATTGGTTGGGCTTAAAAGATTTTTAATTGCAGTGTTTCAACATTTTTGAGCACCACTAACTTAAGCCGTGCACAGATTCTAATCATTAAAGACAGATTTTTTTTCCCTACTGAAATGTTACTGGTGTTAAAGTTTTCTCAAAGGAAGAGCCTTAGGAAGCAGATAACTACATCAGTTGATTGAAGTCTCTGTAACCATTTGGCTCGATATACCGGAAAATTATCTTAACAGTATGATTTTTCTCCCTTCTGTCTTTCTTGTCCAGATTCTGGGGGCACGGCATCTTCCCAAAAATGGAAGGGGAATTGTTTGCCCATTTGTAGAGGTTGAGGTATCTGGAGCAGATTATGATTATACAAAACAGAAGACTGAGATGGTGGGTGAGTACCTGATCCTGCCATTTCAACTTCAGATTCCATTGTCAAAGGTGTTACTGTTATTTAATATCTCCTATATAATGATAGCAATTGAGAACATGTTCTCCTATCACTTTTAAAAATCAGCTTCTTTGTCATCATCAGACAGATGCAGAGTTGATCTCACATGGGGCGTATGTCCTGTTGCTCTCTCTAGTCTGTTTTTCTCATGCTTTTTCTGGTTGAAGTGTGACAAAGAAGCTCACAAATGTTTGTGGAATCTGTGGGCAGTTGATTTCAAATTTACTATAGGGCCTTGTGGTGGCGAGAAGTGCAGAAATATTTCCTGTTCACTGAATATCTGCAAATTCTTCTGGGCAGATGCTACTTTCTATTTTGACATTAACTCTGGAAGTGTAGGCCACTACAGAGATAAACCTGTACAACTATAGATTACTTAACATGTATTACATTAGAAAGAGAGAAAATGGATGTAATATATTTTTGTTTTGAATTGTGCAACTGTAGAATTGTCAAGAAGCTATTTAAACTGGAGCAGATGTTTGAATTAAACTTTATATTAAAAGTTTTCAGAGCGTAAATTATTTATATGCAGAAAAATGCCAACTTTAGATCATAACCAAGCAAGTGTCAGCTTTTCTGTAGTCAACATTCTCTCCCCTGCCAACCTCGGAACAATTTTTTTTATGTGTAAATATTATTTACTCAAACTGCAACAAATGGAATTTGTTTGCATATACTGTAGGTTTTACGAGTTTGGATTCTTTACCTTTTGGCCTAGTTTATTTTGTCTTTTTGTTTTTAAATCCTGTCCTTCACTAATCCTGTACTTGCCTAATCAACAATTGGAGAATTTTCCAGATTTGTAGAAAATTTCAATAATGAACTGCCTAAAAGTTGATAATGCTGTTGTTGCTGTTATTTTTTTTAAAGATTTTATTGATTTTCTAAGTTATTTTTGTTGTTAAGTAGCACTTGTTCTGGTTATGAGTGTTCCTTTATTAAGATTCCACCTTCAGGAATAATCTGTTGCTACAATTACCTTGCAATTATTAATTAGATTATGCAGTTCAAGAAGTCTAAATATCTGCAGAGATTTTACAACACAAGCAAAAGAAAAACATAGTATGATCACAATTAGTTTCCACAACGGTCAGCCACTGGTTGTGGGAATTCCAGAAGCAGGATATTATTTATTTATTTATTTTTCATATTTCTAAATCACTCAACTCTCTCAAAGAGGGTTTTACAGTATTATGGCAATACTATAGTATTTTCCTGCTTCCTTATCATAGTGAATGATACTGAGTGTATCCAGCCTTCAATAATAGTGGTAATATATATTGATTATAACTAGCAAACTTTTACTCTTTGTTAATTTGTCTAAAACTTTTTAAAAGTTTCCATGTTGGTGGCCACCGCAACTTCTTGTGCTTGCAAATATAAAATGTAGTGTTTTTATTTGGTCAGTGTGCAGTAAAAACATGAAACATTTTCTTGGAATGAATTAAATTTTAAGGTATCATTTTTGAAAAAAACATAATCTAATACGTTAAAGATCATGTGTAACTTTTCTATTAGCTTATGTTTCTTGCCATTTTTAGAATTGTTCTTTTTTAATTCATAATGCCATACAAATCTGATTTCCTTAAAACTATGAATGCTTACCTCCATTTAAATCAGCGTACATCAGGTGTAAACCATTTTAACCACCATTTTATCCCAGAAGTGGATGTTTCTAGCTCAAGTTTTTAAACAATTATTTCCCTTTAGTTAATCAAGTTGTTTATGCTCATCCAGTTTGGACTGTCTACTGTGTAAGAAATCCACAAATTTAAGGAATAAGTTTATAGAACCGTAGCCAACAAATGAAGATACTAAATCTTTGTGACTAGTGTGTTTCTTCTGTTATAAGATAGTGGAGTCTTTAATTCCATCCTCTGAGAATGAGAAGTGAGAAAAGTAGTTGATGAAGTATGTTGACAGTAGCTGCAGTAAATGTGTCAACTCCTGCCTTTTCAATTTAACCACATTTGGAAGCCAGTGTAGTTGGGTCACATGGGATTGGGGCCTGAAAGAGCAGAATTAGGATTCCTGCTCAGCCATGAACACAACCGGTAATCCTAACCTCACTCTTCTACGTTTTGTGGTATATGAAGATCTGTTCAATGACCAGAATTTCTTAGTGTGTGCAGTGTTAGGCAGCTGCATTGCTTCCCCCCAATAAAAAGCAACTTTAGCAGGGGTGGGATAAGACAGGGTTAACTACCAGTTCGGGATTTACGAGCTTCCCTGCACGCTGTGAGCCGCGCGCCTGTAAATCATCATCAGCATGCTGTGTGCAGAGATGCAGCCTTTGAAACAGCCCTCTTTTCCTGCTTTTTTAACAGCAGCTGTGTCTTGTTCAGCAGCTGAAGTTGAAAAATCAGGAAATAAAGATCAGGTAAGAGCCCGGGTGGGCAAAAATATCAGCAGACATAGAACCGGTTCTATGTCTGCTGCTCTTCAGAGCTACCGGTTCTACAGAGGTGGACAGAACCAGTAGAAACCCACCCCTGAACTTTAGAAACTTAATTTTAAAACTATCTTAGTCTGGAACACACATCCAGGGACAGCCTGGGAATCTTCTCCCATTAGGACTTCTTATGCTTAAGACAATAAGATCTAGCTGCACGTTTTCAGTGGTTCCAATCTTCTCACATCTAAAGGAAACTAGTGCACGGATTTATCCCGTTGTCTTGAATAATATAAGATAAACAGTCAGTTTGCTTAGGCCCAGAGAAGAAGAACCAAACCAAAGGAAAGGACCGGATAAAGTAGTTTTGTCCCTATCCAGTTCTGCCTGTAGTCATTTCTCATGGTATTCTTTTGGAAAGATTATTATCATCATTTTAGAAGGGATGTCCATTTGTTTTTTTCCTTTTTACATAATCAACCCATTGCTTCAATTGTCACTTTGAATAATACTGACTGAATTCACCCAAATTTAACTTCAAAATGCTTATTAATCATTTTCTCTTAAATCTAATGGTAATAGACTTATATACTGCTTCACAGTGCTTTGCAGCCTTCTTTAAGCAGTTTACAGAGTCAGCATATTGCCACCCACAATCTGGGTCCTCGGATTTTACCAATCTCAGAAGGATGAAAGGCTGAGTCAACCTTGAGCTGGTGAGAATCAGGCTTGCTGGCAATCGGCAGTCAGCAGAATTAGCCTGCAGTACTGCATTCTAATCACTGCACCACCATGTCTCTTGGTGCAGTGGTTATATGTATTGCAGCCTAGGTATAAGGGAGAAGGACTATGATGTACTTGTCAGATTCAGAAATGGTACTTTAGATGTTAAATTCCTAAACACAATTTTGTGCTTTGCAGAGAAGATAAATAATCATAAAACAGCTTGGTTGTAATTTAAGTTCACTGCTGTTTGTAGTATTATATTTCTTTGTACTCAAATAAATTCCACATATATCTTTTGTTTACTATAGTGGACAATGGTCTGAATCCTGCTTGGACCCCAAAGACTTTTCAGTTCCATGTCAGTAATCCTGACTTTGCTTTTCTACGTTTCGTGGTATATGAAGAGGATATGTTCAGTGACCAGAACTTCTTAGCTCAGGCCACTTTCTTGGTTAAAGGCCTAAAAGCAGGTAAATGAGAAGAAAGGTCTTCTGTCGAGGATAGTTGTGTTGAAACAGATAGAGGTAGTCCTTGGTTAACGATTGCCTTGTTCAGCTAGTAGTCAAAGGTATGTCAGTGCTGAAAAAAAAATCATAAATATAAAACATACAGCTGTCATTATGTATATGACCAGCTCAGTAAGGGGGCAGAAAAAGCTCAATGTAACATTAGATTTTTTTTTTTAAAAAAAAGCATGATAAAGACATAATGCCTTATTTAAATGTTATATTTTTAAAGATTATAAATGCTCAACATGCTGACTTGCTCCCTATTAATAATTCATTTTCTTACCTTTGAGGATACCGGGCTGTGCCTTTGAAGAACAACTATACTGAGGATTTGGAATTGGCCTCCTTGCTTGTTAAGATAGATATAATTCCTCTCATGGTAAGTTGTTATTTTACAAACAAATTTTGAACACCACTATTTTGTAGTAACTAGGTATAGAACAGAAGGACAAAGGTTATCCTAGCTTTACGAATAAATTAGTTAATCGATCTACATTTAACTAAGAATGGCTAAGATTTGGGGGGGTACCAACAATAGCCTTTTGATACCATGTCTCTTTGGGGACTTTTCATGTTTGTCGTTTCTGGCATACTTTAGACTGTGCTTTCTGCTCCAGATCTGCTTTATCAGATACACCAGGGGTCCCCAACCACCGGTCCGCGGACCGGTACCGGTCCGTGGAACAAATCCTACCGGGCCGCTGGTTTGCTGGGCGCTGCCATCTTGTTTTGATGAAAAAGTGCTTCCGGTGAGCTTTTCCGGGTAGAAAGCTCACCGGAAGCACTTTTTCATCAAAACAAGATGGCGGCGCCCAGCTGATGCCGGTACCGGGCCGCGGCGCCCAGCTGATGCCGGTACTGGGCCGCGGCATAAAAAAGGTTGGGGACCACTGAGATACACAACCTGATGTCCCAGGACCATATACGGTCTTCAGAATTGCTGCTGAACTCTAATTATGATAAGAGTAGGAAGTTATTAAATATATATGAAATGTGTTTCATTAAATGTATTTAAAGTAAACTTGATCAAATTTAATTTTTGTCTCTTCTTTACCTGCTGTTTACAGTTCAGTCCACTTGGGCCAAAAGGATAGCCATAGTACTTAAACTTATAAACCACTTCACAGTTCTTTATATCCCTCTCTAAACAATCTGGGTTCTCATTTTACTGACCTTGAAAGGATGGAAAGCTGAGTCAACCTTGAGCCGGTGAAAATTGAACTGCCAAATTGAAGGCAGTCAGTAGAATTAGCCGGCAATACTGCATTCTAACGACTGCACCATCACGGCTCTTGTAGTAATTATCATGCAGTATTATCTATATGCTGTTTTAGACAAAGGTTTAGTAAAATAGGAATTTAAGAACTTCTAGTTCTTTTGCCCCTAGGATCTCCAAGCTAATTTACTTGCAGGGACTATAATGTCTTTTTTTATATATAAAAGTAAACATGCAAGCCAAATAAATTTGCTTATGCGTGGTAACAAACACTTCTACTGATTTTTTTAAAGAATTGTAGCTACTACATTCCCTAGGAAAGGGAGAAATGGGTGTTATTCAGTGGTCTTGTAATTTATCCATTGCTTTGGGACTCCTTTTTTTTTTTAATATCCAAAGTTCCTGCTAACTTGGCTACCAAAACAAAATTGTCTTTCAAACCTAAGTAAGGAGTTAAGCTAGCTTGTTGACTGATATTTTAATGAAATGATTGTGAAGAACTGGGTTTGTTTTCATTTTGGGACAATGAGGATTAAAAAAATCTCTCTAACTAAATGATATCATTTCTTAGTATATTCATGCTTAAATTTGTTTTGTCCTATTATACAAAATTCCACAAATTTATTTGATGATGATAAATGTGTGTATGTATATATGTTTATGTGTGTGTGTGTGTGTGTGTGTGTGTGTGTGTGTTAACAAATTCCTTAAATATTTCTATGGCATTGGAAGGGGAGATCCTAGAAAGATCCAGTGAATTCCTGTCTGAATTGAATTTTCTTCCCCTCTGTAGAAAAAACATCAAAGATTCCTTAGGTGTTATTCTTTCTATTCTGGAACAGGAAAATGGTGAAATGAACCCCTTTGCGGCATCACCTTTCCGAGATAGATCAGCTGATTCCCCAAATCAGCTCTTGGCAGGTAGAGCCAGAGAAGGTTCCTTGGAAGCACGATATCAGCAACCATTTGAAGATTTCAGGACGTCACAGGAGCAGCTATCAGAGCATTTTGACAATCGAGATAGAAGGTAAGTGTGTAGGAATTAAATTTACATATTTGCATGCTCTGCATCATAGACTAATTCTAATAAAGGAAATACAGGAGAAGGTTTCATTGTCCAGTCGTGTCCAACTCTATGGCCGATATTCATCTCTGTTTCTTAGCCAAGTGAGCCAATATTGTCCAAAGACATTTCCATGGTCATGTGGCCAGCATGATTATACTGGTATGCCGAGGCACATGGAATGCTGTTACCTTTCTACCGAAGTGGTACCTATTGATTTACTTGAATTTGCATGTTTTCAAACTGCCAGGTGGGCAGATAATGGGAGCTCACCCTGTCGCATGGGACTCAAACTTGGTCTGTTCAGCTTTCCAGCTGACAAGCTCAGCATCTTTAACCACTGAGTCATCACACCACACAATAAAATAAAATAAGGTTTTGGTATTTGTTTTCAATGTCGGTTATTTTGACCCTACATAGTACTGGGCTTGTGTTGGCTGGCTAGCTGGCTGTGCTTGCCCAAGGTATCTTATGATATACCCTAGCGCTATCTTATTCCATGATTGTTGCCTTATATTTTTTTTTCCCAAAGATTTGCAACGAGGTCACAGAAGGGAGGGAAATTAAACTTTTATAAAGTTATCATTGCAAAGAATCCAAATAAACATTAATCCAGATGGCTGAGAAGGAATTTTCCTTTTTTATTTTTTGAAGGAAGAACATTATGTTGTGGAGTCAGCCTTCCATGTTACAAAGTACCTCCTACCCGCTTGTCTTTTAATACTCCAAATGTCCCAAATGATGTCGCTTTTTGGTACAAAACGTCAAATTTCCAAACCCATCACCACCTCCACTGTCAAAAGTGTTCAGTTTTATCGGAATGAAGAACAATGTGGTGAACTATTAATATTTGTCGCAAAAGCATCCTGCCTCTATAAGAGTACGAGGCCATAAAATGTATTGGTTTTGGAAGAGGAACATCTAAGATATCATTGGGACTCAGATGGTCCAGTGAAACTGCTGATCTGTTCTTTTTTTTTTCTCCTAGCATGCAATAATTATTTTTAATTAGGTTTCACTTTTGTATTTAGCCCTTCTAAGGAGCTCAGGGCTTCCCCATTTTATCTTCACAGCAACTCTGTCCTATAGGCAATGAGGAAATTTCTACTTCTCAGGGTAAACTTACCCAATCATCCGTTTCATTGCTATGTTACGGATACCCCAACAGAATTCTAACCAATATTTGACTTTTTTTAAAATGGGCCACTGAGTTGAATTTGCGATTCCTGTTTCTTTCCCTGCAGGTTCCTGCGAAAGACGCGGGTGAATGGGGATAACCGCCTCTAGCTCCAGTTCGCCTGCTGGAAAGCACTCCTCCAGTGCTTGTGATTCTCACGGATTGCTGTGAACTGGTTTCTATGGAAACGTCACATGCTTTGGCCTACTTTCAGGCAGCTTTTCCAGTTTCTGTTCTGAAGGATGTTCAAGTGGATAACTTTTTTTTAGAGAAAAAAAAAAAAACATCAAACCACACATCAATCACTTTATTGTTGAGGAGAAAAAAAGACCTTCAGAACCAAAACAGAGGGAAAAAGTACTGAATGTGTGTATCTTGTCAGTAGCTCAGGCTCAACACAAAATCCAATCAGCAGTTTCCTTTTTCTGTGTCACTGAAGTTCCAGAGAGGATAATACCTCAGAGCTGCCAACAAAGCAGCTTTCCTTTACTCGGCTGAGAGGAGCTGATTTTTTAAAAATTATTATTAATTTTATTAAACTTCTTAATCATGATGGTGCACAGAAAAAGATATTTCCATTTCAAGAGAAAGTACAATTATTCTCGTGGTATTAGAGCACAAGCCCAATAGGGCATACTAGGCCCAGTCTTTGGGGCCATGTCAAGCTATGCAAGGTTTTAAATCTGTCAGTATTGAACAGAGCTGCCAAGTTTCTCACTTTGGCAGATCTTGGGTTTCATTAGCTGGGGTTTAAGTGCAGAAGACCAACAGCAAAGCTGTCAAATAGCCTCCTTTTTATGTGACCTCTTAATGACTAGTGTGAAGCAGAAATGGGCAACCCTGTAGAGAATGGGTGACTTGAAATTTTGAGAGGCAACTTTGAAGAGGTAGGAACAGACGGAGTACATGAGCCAAAGCCAGCTCTGCAAGAGGTAGAGCTTTTGCCACTAACATACTTCTTTGCTGTAACTGCTTCTATAATGCAGAGTTTCAGCCACTAGTGCTGGAGCAGAATAGTAGTCTGGGACCATGTGCCCTGCTGCAATAGTTCTCATGACCAGTATTTCTGAAGAGAGGCCCTACGGATCTTTGCAGAGTTAACAAGCTAAGGAAGCATTTTTAGCTTCTCTGAGTTTTCACCATTGCACCTCTTATTTTGGGGGAGATGATTTTTTTTTTCATAGGACCAAGCCACCTCCTCTTTTTAAAGGAAGCTTTTCTCCATGTTATTTAGGTCAGGCCATCTGAAGGCAGTTGTCATTGTCATGATGTGCAAATTGTCCAGCGTGTCATACCATGTTTGTTGCTACAGAAACAGTGAAAATTACGTGCTGCTGTCTTTTGCCTACTAGCAAGGTGACAAAACCCCAAGAATAGTACTCAGTGTTTTTATTTTACTCTGCTGGATAAAGGGAGAGTAGATATATCACAGTCTCCAAAGGCAAGATTCATCATACACGGTCGTGTGAACAATTGTTTGACTTTCTGAAGAGGAGCTTAGATCCTCTTAACTTCACCAGATGTATGGATAGAAATCTACCGTTTGTTGGGATGAATCAGGCTGCACAATAAAAGTTCTGAATTAATATACTGAAATCCAACCGTGTATTTTGTAAGAAGAGGAAAACAGATTGGGATTCAAATTAAGCCATGTGTGTTGTAGCACTGCTTGAAACCACAAAGGGTTCAAGGTAGAAAATCAGGTTAAAAATTGATCAGTGAAGGTATTCTAGGCTCTTATAAATTTTGTCCTGAGGCAGCTTGCTTAAAAATATGCACAATCATAACAAATGTGTCATTGAGTTAACTTTTGATAGTAGGCATACACACTGGCAGAATAATGTCAAGAAACCAGGTAACTTCAAAAGCATAAATTGACTGCCTTTAGATTGACAGTTGGGTTTTAAGCTAATGATGTTTTAGCTCTTCCCAGGCCAGGAAATGTATGTCATTTATTGAATGCACAGGTCTCTCCCATTCATTGTGCTGACTACACAGTGTTTATTTCTACCAAGTTAAATACAAGAGGAATTAGTTGAAAAGCATGGGGGTGGAGTACTAGATTTACTTGTTACTGAGTCTGAATTTAAAGTATGTGCACAAAGTGTCTTGCTAAGCAAAGCTGCCACTAATAAGGAGACAGGAATGCTATATGCCCATATAATTTACTTGTGTTCATTTTGTACTCGTAGTCCTATTCATTCTGAAGGCCAGACTCTGGATGACTGTCATTATCCTGCTGCTCTCCTTTCCTATAGAAAGCTGAGGCTTAAGACATTTTCAGCTTGGGCTACTATACCTGGCTGAAAGTTTGTCTTTCCTGTGTTTGGCACAGAATCCCAAACAAATAGATAATATAAAAGCACATTTTGGTTGATACACTCTTTTAAAATTTCTTTCTTTTGTAAAAAAAGAAATTCATAATATACTTGAAATAACCTTTTAGAAAGTGTAACTTTCTAAGTGATTTAAGTGTAACAAAAAACCTACAATGCTGGAATATGTCTCTACTTTAAATGAGCAATTTCTACCCATTGTACCTAAAGCATGTTCTAATTATTGTTTTTGTCTAGCACTATGTTAAACAGTTGATCAGATGATCAACTTCAATTTGATGATTGAAGTGCCCTTTTCTTTTTCTTTGTTTCTATCTAGATTATCATCTCTGTCACTTTGTTCTTTTTTATTTTGTTGTGTTTCCTGTTTTCAATCATTTATAAACTGTCCAGAGTTGTTGGGCGTTAGGTGGTATATAAATGTAAATTATTGTTGGTCACATAGCCAGTTTACACTGGATTTGGCATTTTTATCTGCCTACTGAATCTTTCCCAAGAACTAGGATAGACATTTGTGGTTGTTATTTTCCAAAAATGCTTTCATGAATTACAATAATAAACGTAGGCTAACACGAGCTAAAGAATTGGGAGCTTTCACATTGTTGTACATATAATAATTGACAAGATATTTTTGGAAATTAAGAGAAGGAAGACCAACTTGAATGTAGTTTGTACTGATTTCAAAAAGGCATTTGACTCCCTACCACATAACTGGATAATCAAACTAAAAGACATCATTAGAAACATCAGAAGCTTTGTGCAAAAAGTAATGGCACAATAGAAGACACAGAGGCTAGTCATTGGTGATAGACTGGGAGAGATTAACATCAAGAAGGGAATATTTCAAGCAGACTCAGTAGAGTTGACAAGGAACCGTAGGTGGATGTGGAATATTGCAAGTACACCAGACAGCTGAAAAATATTTGAAGGACAGTAAAAACATACACAAGTTAATACCCCATGAAGGTTCACTGAATAGCAAACTGATCTATAAGAAAGATGCATTTAAATGCTATCAACCCATTATTCCTTCAGTGAGAATACAAAAACCCCACACCTACCAGCTCTGCATTCAGTATTGCAATGAGAACTAGATGGACTGATCATCTTTTTTTCAGTCTAATCTGTAATCTGTGGCACCATAGCTCTTCCCCAGAGTTGGAAAGCTGTGTATACACAACAGAGGTCCACACTTTTCAAATCCACTTGTACATACATTGATGGTGATTTTGTGACAGGCAGCTCAAGAGGTAATCAACTGCCATATTGAAAATGATTATTATTCAGACCTCCCCTCCCCCTCCAAAAAAGTCCATTTCATCAAGAATGTGCAGAAAGCTGTTTATTTCTCAATTGTTTATTTAAGACAAAACCAATAAGGTCTCATTTTATCAAAATGTATAAGCAAGCTGTTCCCACCCTCATAGCCACATATACAAAATGAAGGGAAACTTGCTGCAGTTCACTTCGCAGAAGTGGCATCGTTGCTGAAAAAGAGCCAGCGCCATAGTTGCCAGGTGCTGGTTCTCTCTTGCAGGAGAACTACATTAGCTTTTACCCACATCAACAGCTTCAGTAAAAAAGTTTTACCAAAAGTACAAAAATTAGTTGGTTTTTGTCATATGGTTTGTAAATTAATCCTATTCCTATATAAACCGAAGTTTGTACAAGCCCAGTGCTACTTACAATAGTTTTCCTATCATCAGCCTGGGAAGCTAAAGAGCTTAGCCAGTCTGCTTAGTGAGATAATTTTACAAAGGATGAAAAAAAGCTTTATCCATCTGTCTTCAGAAAGCATCCTAAAACAGATGGTATCTACAAAGCTCTCCAAAAGCACCTGTAAATAATCCTTATCCCCACTTATCCCAAATAGGTAACTTTGTTGGGGAAAGAAGGGATCTGTGTAAGATTGGATGAGGGGTGGTGAGAGATAATTCAGTATTCTGCAATTTTGCTTTGGCATGAATACTTTGCACTTACAGTAATTGTATCCTAAGGATAGAGCCTTCCTGTTCATTAACACCAGGACACCTGGTTTTTAAAAAGGAATACAAGTTTTGAAAGATATTATAAGTAAAACTGATTCTGGGCACACATATCTAGAGTTTTGGGGATTTTTCAAGTGTATGTTTGCTGGTCTTAGTAATATTCAAAAGGCATGTTGCAACTTTAGGGGAATCCAAAAGTGCTTATGCATAAATTCAAAACTCTTTAGTACTATAGAGTCACTCTTGTTCATGCCCTCCCCCACATCTTGCAATATCTAAGGAAGAAATACAAATCTAGGCAGACATATTAATGCATATCAGTCCAGTTCTTGGCATGTCTAAGCAACAGCAGTTTGGTGGACTTGTCCAAGGCTTACAATTCCAGTTGATAAAACTTGTACTATTTAAAGGCAGCAGATACAGTATATTCTAAACCAGTCAGTACTTATGGGAATTCCATAGAAGAGTTGCATTGGATAATTACTGTAGAATAGGTTCAGCCATGTCCATCCGGCCCAGGTGTTCTGCTCAAGCTGGTCTTTTGTAGCACCTACTATACTACTTTGGCCTTTTAATATAGACCCTGGAGACCAAATGGTGAACTCTTAATTGGAAGTTGGGTGCTCCCTCATTCCTCCTCCAATATCTAAATGTCATCCAGTGTTGGGAAAACCTCCTAGCACTTTCTGAGGTTAGATTCTTTGCAAACAGAATAAACAGATGCCTCTGCAGACACAGCTGATTCTGTAAACCTCATGCACACCAGCTTGTGATTAAGCATTTTACAATGTGCTACTTCTATTCCAAAAGGGTCGTTGAATGGAGTCTTAATTTAAAGCAAAACAAAATAAAAAACAGTCTCAGGAACAGATGAAATTAGCGATAAAAGTATGACTAATAAATACCACATGAAGAGACAATGTGTGCCGGCTGAACAAATTCCAACCCTCTTCTAAAAACATTTTGCGTTCTGGTTCAGAATTTCCCCACGGCCTCACATTTCATCTATCCCTGTGCCTGTTTATTTAGAAAGAGAGAAAAATCACAAAGGTTTCAACGATAGCAAAATGACATCTGGAACTCTGTATATGTGTGATCTGCCTGACCGCAGCTTCAAATCAGAAATGGCCCACAATGACTCTGGGTGTAACACTAGACTATCATATTTGAAACTTGAAAAGAGAGACATATGGAATGTCACAGTTGAGCCAATTTATATTGTGTAGTGGTGCCTCACCTCACAGCTTGAGAAAGGCTGGGAAGGCCAGAAAGTAGAAAAAAATGGAAGAAAATCCATCCAGTGATTTTCATGTAGTCTAAACTTTAAGCAACACCAGCAGGGTTTACTGTCTCTGTTGTGTTCTCAAGTAGCAACCTAGAACTGTTCCAAATGGTGATGAAATGAATGTTCTCACCTCAGCCCTGGTGAAAACGACCCCAGAATTCTTGGAGTTACTGAGGCAGGCTTGTTTGGTCCGAGGTGTGTCCCTGACTGCACTCGGCTGTGTTTTTTCCTGATATATGACTCTTAAGCTTTATGTGCCCCCTAACAATTTGCACTGCCTGTTATGATGTAAAATATTGCCAACACTCAATGAAGGTGGTTTTTTTTTATTCCATTTAAAATTAAATAATGAAAATCATGATGTAAAAGTCTTTATAAACCTTGTGGTTTCGATATGACTCTTTGGACCGTTCTAAAATAAAGAGCAATGGGCCAATCACCGCCATGACTCTAAAAGTCTCTAAAAGTCTCATATGGCTTTGGATCATTAAATAGTAAAATAAAAATAAATAATAAAATAAAATAAAATGTAAAATAGTAAAATGATAAAATAAATAAAAATAAAATAAAAAATAATAAAAAATAAAATAACTCTAGATTGAAAAACAATGCTCAATACAAATCAGATCAGAATATCTCCCTCTTTTTAGGATGATTAGATTACCAAGGCAATAATGAGAAATGTTACTAAGGTCAGATTCTGAAAATTCTCAATTTCTATAGCGGAGATGCAAACTTTACTGGCCGTACCTCTGGAACAGCTGTTCTTCTGCCATGAAACTCTGTTTTTGGTTACTTACCTCATAAAAGATGTTTTACTGAAAAATGTTCTGATGTTTTAACTTCTAATCTAACAACAAATGATTTAAAATATTTTAAAATAAATACAAATAATTACATTTGAATGGCCAGATTCATGAAGGATTCCATAGTATAAAGGTTCAGATTGAAACTGTACTGGAACTCCAGTGAGACTGTCCAGGTATGATTTATTTGCAAAGTCAGTAAATGGCCTTACTAAATGCTTATAACACCCACTCTGCACCTTCTCTCCTATTTGTGAAATATGGGAGATAGAAGCAGAGTGCAGGTTAAGGTTATTGCTTTTAGGAAAAGTGTAAGATTTAGTACAAGCCTTAATGGGATGTCTGTACTTTCTAAAGTCTTACAGTGATCTGTCTTTACTTTTTACTTATTTGATTTATAGGCCACTTCACTCCTAAGTGATTCTGGATGGCTAACTTTAAAAAAATTTGACATAAAAATACAACCAAATGGAGAAGCAAAAACACCAGAACAAAACCAAAACAGACAAGACCCAAACAAAGTAAAACCAGACCAAAAGACAATCACCCTGTTCCCATGTACTGGAAGAATAACCACATTTTTAGTGATTTTCTGAAAAACTAAAAAGATGAGAGCCACTAAACTTCTAGAGGGAAGATCATTCCAAAAAGGAGGTATTGCAACAGATGAGGTATGCTTCCTTATTCCCCAAGATGAAATTCTTTAAATAATGAAATCCAGAACATGCCCATTCTGAAGGACCCTAGTGGGTAGACAGAGACAATTGTAGACAAGAGGCCTCAACCAGACCTATGCCTTAAAGGCCTTTAAAGTTGATAATCAGCATCTTGAATTTAACTCAGAAGCCAAGCAGCAACCAGGAAGTATCTGAGTCACATAAATATAAAATAGCACCCCATCGCTGTTTGTACCTGTATTTGTACCTGTGCAAAGGCCCTTTTGGCCACAACTTCTTTTTGTTCTGATTGATTTAATCAATTTAATGAATCAAATGCGGTACAAAAATTGTTATTAATTGGATATTAATATTAATTAGCACCAAGGATTCAGGTTATTTCATAATTAACTTTTGTTTGATTGGGTAGATCTACCATATCCATATTCCAGCCAAAATCATGTTCCCTTGAACTGGGAACTTACAGTAAGTTAAATACAAACTAATTTAGCTCATTATTCTTTAAAAATATTACTGCAACATGTCCTCCAGTTCTGTTGGCTCAGAACTGTATTCTAACTGTATTCTAACCTGTTGGAAAGGCACAAGGTTGAGGGAGGTTGTTCTGGTACTCTTTAACTTACTACCACAATTTTGGTTGTAAATCACTGTGGTTCTTAAGCAAATTCTGGGGCGCTTGCAGTATGGGGCCCTTGGAGCCAACCTGGCTGCAAACACCCCTTAAGTGCAAACACCTTGTGCCAAAACCCCACTTGGCTTTCATCACAAACCTTTTCAGCTAATATCTTTGAGAGCGACAGGGTTGCTTAGCAAAGAGACTCCGTCCTGCATGGGGTGAAGTCAATCTGGCAGGCAGTCCTTCCACTCTCAAAGAGGCTGGCTAAATAGGTCTGTCCCAACACAGGTCCCAATGGACCTTTTTTTCAGCCAACCCCTTAGGAACCAGAGGGAGTGGTATCAGCCAGCAGCAGCTTGTAACCTTCCCTGCTGACTTTTCCATTGACTTTCTGGGGAAGTTGGCAGGGAAAATTTCAAGTGCCAGTCATAATTGTGGGACTCTTGGAATAAGTTTGGACAGGTTTCAAAAAACCCAGATCGCAATCATATGACTGCAGGGTGCTGCAATGGCTATAATTTCGGGCAATGGACGTAAATTCCTTTGTTCAGTGTGATCGTAATTTTGAACAGTTGCTGAGTGGTTGGTTATTAAGCAAGGACTACCTATAGTTATGTAATTTCTGGCTTGGGTCTTTCAACCTCTCTTAGAATGCCAGGGACTGACCTAAAATATTCAAAATGCAAACAATGTCATCTACCACTGTACTTGATCTTGTAATATAAAACCTTATGCATTGTGGTGTTGCTTCCTGTGACAAGAAATGCTGCTGCAAAACCACTAAGAGATCGAAATCTACCCTTAAAATTCTGCTTTTTTTGTTAGACAAAGAAACCAAGATAATGCATTTACCATAGATACTAATTTTCTATTAAATAATACTGTCTTGCACATCAAAAGCCTGTTTGATAAATGAATTTGAGCTGCACAGACTCCATCAGGACATGATAGTACAACTCCCCCTGAATTTAAGTTAGATAGATCGATTGATGAATAGATATGCTCACTATTAACTCAAAGGGTAAATTTAACTGCAAGTGTATCACCTTTTAATACACAAAGAGAAAAACTCCAAAAAGTGAAGAGAGGCTTCAGTATGGGCTTACCGGAATATACATGTCAGAAATAAGTTATTGGTTCAATTAAATATGTCCTCTCCATCATAATGTGTACATTTGTGTAACCAATGAATCCAAGTTATTTGACTGCATTTCAATCTAGGGCAGCACCACTGTTGGACTCTGCACTGTTTTAGGATCAAAACTAGTAGTTACATGTAAACAAGTGGTTATACTACAGATTTATTACTTCCATTGGGTAGCAACTTTATCACAGGCAAGCACATGACACACTTCCCTATGCCAGAAATACTTTTGATACTTCCGTAAAACAGATATCCATTTAATTATGTTTGTTCACTCTGATCTGGTTCTGCCCAATGTCCTGCAATTCATGCACACAGTATTAAATTTGCCACAAAGCCTGGCCACTCTGATCCAACTAACTTGAGGAATTGAGTTGTTCCAATATCCATGGCTCTTGTTTTCCAAATCAGGTTGTGCACCATGCTGCCCTCCTTGAATAAAATCTGGAGAGAGCTATTTTGAACATGCTTGCAATGCTTTAAATGCACCCCAAACTCCCAAGCTCTCCTCAAAGAGTTAAGTGGAGTTTCCAATTAAACAGCCATCTGTCTCATTTTTATGTGGATGCTATGAATAAACTAATTGAATATATGTATTTACTATGTATATATTGAAAACAAATCAGCCCGTTTGGAGAGAAAAGAGAAAACTGCTCCTCTATCAATTCCACTGGACTGAACAACATTGCTTTTTCCTTTGACAACTCAAGCTCTGTTATCATTCCAGTGGAAATGACTGTCGTTGTTCTCTGATGGCTTTCCTGTAAATTGTGTCCCACCTCCTACTATTCCAGCTCCTATCCATTAGCAAGGGTAACTTGCTCTGAGCAAAATCATTTTCCGTCTCTACAAGTAACATGTATTTTTTTAAAAAAGCCAACAGAAGTAACAGGTAGCTCCTGGTATTGTATTTCTGCAATACAAGAAATCTGCTGGAGCCTTCCCACAGTCTTAGAAGCGGAATTCTTTGTTCTCAAAGATGTGCATGCTAGTTTGATTCCCTCAAGGATAAATGGCAGATTGCAAGTCTCCTTTGTAGAAAGATATCTGTGAGCCATGGATAGCTTTTAAACGTGGTATGGAGGGAAGCTACAATTATATTCTTCTTGCAACGTATGAATTTATCTGCGCAATTAAAGAAAGCCAAATTAATATGCATTTGAACAAATCAATTTTTGTCCTTGACATACAGATTGAGAGAATGACACCCAATATGAAAGAATATAAAGTTTTTATACCTGAAACAGTGTATGTGCATACACGCACACTTTCTGGTTTTGCATTTTAAGTTGCAGCATCAATGATGGCATTTTAAAACTTTTAAATAAGTTTTAGCATACTTATTTCCATCCTGACAGTCCCTTGCTAAACTGAACTCAGTGGCCAATAATATATTGTACACAATACACTTGTAGGTTTTCATAACACATCTTGAGCCTGGATACTAATGCCATGAGGGGCAGTAAGGCTTCTTGATAAAAATCCTAAAAAGGACAATTACAAGGTCCTTTCTCAATCTGATGCCCTCCAGATTGGTTGGATTAGAACTCACCTTTTCTCCCAACCAATAGTACCAAACTGGGAAAAAATATCCTAGACTCAGGTGGATTACAACTCCCAGAATTCTCAGCAATGATCATGCTGGCCGAGGAATTCTGAAAGTTGAACATATATTTGGAGGGTTTCCAGGGTTTCCTATAAGTTGATTTAGGCAAGTTAACCTTTTGGAGAAAAACAGATAAGATTCAATCCCAAACACAAACCCAGCATGAGAGTTAGCATCTCTCACTGTTTTTGGAAGACCATCAGGAGGAGATGGCCCTGACCGAAAGCAGGTTTCCCAGGGTCTACCCAGTAGAACTCTGGGAAAATTTAATGCCACCAAATCTAAACATCTAAAACATTTCTTGCCAACAATAATTAGCCCCAACATGTTACATTCTAACTCTCCACATTATGAAAACAATGTAGCAGTTATCGTTCCAAAAAACAGAATAGTGAAGACAAAAATACATGTGTACTGCAAGTATATATGTTTAAGTGTATTATGAACTTCGCAAAGCTTGAAGCTTTTCAGGGTTTTTTTCTAGCTTATGAATAGCTAGAAAAAGCAGTAAAAGTTAGAAATACAGACAGTGCACTCTTGTGATGCAAGTGCTGGAATTCAATACAATTCTGATCTATATGTAAAGAAAGAAATTCTGTATACTGCAAACTAAATGCCTCCATGATCACAGCTATTTGAGGGGGTTACAGTTTCCTGTTACAGCATTGATAAAATTAGTAAATGTATTTGCAATTAATAACAAAACACACAGTTTAGCATTTGCAACCCTGAAGACTTAGTAAAGTTAATAATTAAATTTGGGGATTAAGGGGTGCTTTATCAAGTCAGAAATTTTTCCAGGGCTCATGGTTAATGAACATCTGCTAATAGATGACATTGTTTTCTCTCTCTTACAGACAAAACACTAAATTTCAACCCTTTTAGTTTCTGGAATGCATTAAAAGAAATATTCATTTGCTTCTATGCACTGAAATTTGGTGAAGATTGTTATAGTTAGTCAATTTCATTGTGTAATTTTATGCACAAAACTAGAAATATTATTCACTAGTTCCCTCCCTATCTCTATACTACTAAAACTCTCATTGTGTTTGTCGGTTTGTGTTTATCTGTTTGTCTTAGCCCAAATGGTGCATTATACAAGTTTTTAAATCAAGGTACCTAAATCTATTAACTTAAAGAATGTGTAAAATAATCCAGAGCCCATTACTCCTATGGAATTGAAATTTCCATGATTTAGACCATTTTATTCACAAAGTTGTGCTATTGCAGAATCTCCACAGTCACATGATCATTATTTCCGACTTTCTGCCAGATTCCCATGAGCAAAGTCAGTGGGGAAGATGGCAGGAAGTCACAAGTTGTTCCTGAGACCCCTGAGTTTTTTTGCCCTCCTGTGATCATTAAATTTATCTGTTTAGGTAAGTAAATATTTATTTATTGAAATTCATTTGAAATTATAATTATTTTTCTATGTCCTTAAATGATCAAGTAGCCATCCAATTATAATTATTTTTCTATGTTCTTCTTAAATGATCAAGTAGCCATCCAGCATTGGGGTAAAAAATATGATCAACCCAAAATTTAATGCTTATTCTGGTCATACAAGGCTGTACTACCTTTTCTCAAAGGATGACACAACAGGTCACAGATTATCGAGTGACATATATAACTCCATTGTATGTAAGAAAGCTGCATTGATTTGGGGGTGTTTATTCTTGGGGAAGTGAGCATTGATTGTAACCTGTACAGCAAATCCTCAGTTTGACAGGTTTTAGATACAATGGAAAGTGGTTTCAATACTTGAGAATGGCGATTTTGCTGCAAATGATTGCATTTACCTCATTTCCAATACTGCAGATTACCTAAATGATAAATTAGGTACCAACAGCCACCACAAATTATATCAATTCAGATATCAACAGCCACTATTTCTGCTCAAAAGGCTTGTTAGATCACTTGCCATCATTTGAGACTTTCAAGAAGAGATTAGACTCCCACCTGTCAGAAATGGTGTAGGGTCTCCTGCTTGGGTAGGGGATTGGACTAGATGACCTACAAGGTCTCTTCCAACTCTGATTATCTGTTTATCTCTTTAAGGTTTTTACTGTACTTTCAAAATCTAGAGATTAAAATGTAAAGAGAATACAATCAATGCAAAGATGGAGCATTCAGAGAACAAACACTGAAAGTATTTAGAATATGTTGTACAAATGATAGCTCATTTCTATGGAAAAAAAAAAAAAGAATATTTAACACATTGTTTCAGATGCATGATCCAATGCAGAGAGAGACTGGTTGCTGGCTTTAATAAGCTGGTTCCATCTGAATATGAAGTTCGAAAGACAGTGTCCACTAATTGGAGCCTGAGGAAGAATATCTGGTGCACACTCTCCTAAATCATAAAACAGAATACTAGTCTTCCCCCAACCCGAACCTTACAGTTTTCTTTATTGATGTCTTCCATGCGACCTCCAAATTCAAATTGTGCTTCACGGGAAGAAGAACTTGGCATTACAATCTTCAACAAAGATTCAGAATGACCCACAGCTGCTTGGTTCTAACAAAATTGACCGACTGTTCGAGCAAAGGCAGTGGTGGTTCAATCCATTTCTGAAAGCAACAAATACACGTGTCACAATGTGTTCTACAGTATTGGATGAATTAGCAAGCAAAGGGGCCAAGAGAGAACTGGTGGGGGGGAAGTCACCATGACCTGAACTGTTCTGAGAAAAAGGAGAGAGTTTATGGGAAATTGTGCTTTAAACCCATTAAATAAAATTCATATTAAGGAAGGGTTGGCTAAAAATTCTTTCTTTCTCAGCTGTGTTTCTGATCTCTCTCTCTCTCTCTCTCTCTCTCTGTGTGTGTATGTGTATGCATTTTAATCCCTGATTGATTTTTGCTTCTCACTTTTCTTCAAACCCAACAAATTTGTAGTTTTCCTGACTAGTGGATCATTTCTACTCTATTCATCCCAAATTCAGATCCTAAATTCTATACAATTCTAATTCCACAATTAAATACTGAATTATATACAGTCTTCTTTCTGTCCAGCCAGATTTATCTTAAAACCCATTTTTGTTATTACATCTCTAGCTGAATTCTTTTAACTATTCAACCACTCATAGTCACGTCACTCCAGGTTCTCTCTTTTTTCTCCCCCTTTTATTGTACCCCCTATAGCTGAAACTTCCATTGTTGTTAGAAAGTGCTATTATAAAATTGTAATATACAAATTAAGGATTAAGGAGCAAATGATCTACAGGCAGTATTTACTAATTTATAGTCTCTATTCAGACACTCCTGTCACATGAACAATCATATGGAAAGCTGAAACTAAACTCCAGAGTTTTCCTGACCCTCCCAAAAAAACCACTCATGGAGGGAGATACAGAATAGGATTCTCCATGCTTTGGGGGGCCAGGAGATTACATTTCACACGTTGAGAGCATAATATGGACTCAAATAAAGTGCCTGTCACTGTGGACGTGATGAGTTACAGTCCACATTTTTTCAGAAGACAAACATGATTTTGTTGCCTGACATCCATTCTTCCCTTCCTCAAGATACTCAAAGTTTGCTTTTGTCTTTTTGGAGGAGAAGTTGGCACATTTCCAGGTTCTGAGCTGTTCTCACCAAACTGTTTTCATTTTTAAAGAAAGAGTAATGGGCATTCTTGAAAATAAAAATCACTAGAGGCAGGTGATTTGCTTTGCAGCATGACAGCTTTTTCTTTTTTTCTTAAAAAAAAAATTAAAACAATGTTTTTCTTTTATTTTAGAGGATCTAACAAGTATCAAAAAAGAAATGAGTACAACACAAAGGCACTACTGCAAAGCTCTTCTTCCCTGTGTTGAAGCCTCATTGTTCACATGTTTGCATCACTGGGAAAATTTACATACACATAACAGGAGCCTACAAATATTGCCTTACTAAACACACATTTACCTAGGATAAAGAAATGGCTGGACCAGTGCAATTGTTAAATATTTATGCCCACAAAGAACTTTAAATCTATCAGGAAAACAATGGGTAAATAAGCAGTAGAAATTGCTGTTTAGATTTCCACCCAAACTATAATCAGCCAAAAATTATGATCTCAAACAACCCCAATGGAACACAAATTACTTTGTCATTCTTGTAGGAATTGGGTAACTTCTATTTCTCACCATTCAGCATGACAGAAAATAATCACAAACATATAAAGAAAGCAATGTCTTAAGACAGTTCTCATTCCTCTTCCTTATCATTCCTTTTTTTAAAAAAAAAAAAAAAGAATAGCAAATAATGTAATATTATTTTTGTTCACTTTCCCATTGCTTTGTTTAAATACATTTCTTATGCAGTAGTTTAACAAAAACAAGGCCAAGTTAATAAAAACGCTAACAAAAAATGCAAAACCACTCACCAGAATGTATTGCAGGCGGATGACTATCTGTATCTCCAAATTCTGAGCTTCCATCTTGACCTCCAGGTTCCCAAGATTCACTGTTCTCAGAAACTTCAGAAAAAGTATCAAAAGTTCCTTTTTGACTATTGGCTGGATCACCAACACTTGGGGGCTGACTATCACTACTTGCATCAGATACTGCTTTGCTTTCTTCCCCTAGCCTTTCAGCAAACCACAATTTAACCTGCGAGGCGGTCATCTGAGTTCTTTCAGAGAGATCTTGGAGATCATCTTCATACAGAACCTTGTTCTTTTGAAAATAGTCTTGGAGGACCTCTTGGCTGACTTCACCGGAAACCGATAGCCCTTTGGGGAAAATGCCCTTTTTGTAGTTTTCATACCACCTCAGATTTCCATTTTTTAAACCATAGCGGCTATCTCCAAACCAGCGAATTACTTCAACCCTGGGAAGTCCAGTCTGACCACATATTTGATCATACTGTTCAGTAGTAGGACGCTGTGTCTTTACAAACAGCTGTTTAAGCAAATGTCTCTGCTGAGCAGTCTTTTTAAAGCACAGCCTGGGTTTCTGGGCCCTGCTAGAAGAATGATCTTTCGTTGCTTGGGCACCCAAAGCTGCCAACTCACTTTTTCCCTCTGATTCTGTCACCTTAAAGTTTCTAAGGTTGATTTTTATTGGGGTCACTTTACGTTCACCTGGAAGTTGAGAACTTCCAGCTTCATCCAAGGAACCATTTTCAATTGACGCTCTGAAGTCATCCAAATCCTCCTCCTCTTCGATGGACTCATCCTCAGCGTCCTCATCTGCTGGTTGTTTCCTTTCTTTGTCCGCTTGTCTTTTCCTTTGCTCTGAGAACCAGCTGTCAATCTCTCTCCTTGTCATTTTAGTTTCGCTTCTCAGACGGTCTACTTCCTCCCCTAAAGGGAAGGGATTTTGTGCAAAGCTGCTTTCCAAAGCTCTGAGTTGTTCTGGAGCCCTCTCCTTATATTTTGCAGTGGAGAAATCCGGGGTCTGATGCCAGGATTGCCGACGTGCTGGTGTGTGAACAGGTGTTGCTGCTGGTGTGGAAGTTAACTCTGTGGTTGTTTTTGGTGAAGTGGTAAAAGTGATTTCAGGTACAGAGTCTATTATTATTGTGCTATCCCCACCAAGCACAGATTTGTTGCCTCTAATATTTTTCCAGTGATACCTCCTATCACTAAACCACTTTCGAACTTCCCTGATGCTAAGTCCTGTGATTTTTGTCAGGCGCTCAACTTCATTTTGGCCAGGGAACTGATTCCTACAGAAACTATCTTTCAGTGCAGACAACTGTTCATAAGATTTCTTATTTTTTAATAAGTTAGGATCCAAGAATGCCTGTGAAGAGACATTTGGGCAAGCAGAAAGTTGTGATTGAGCAGCACTAACTACATTCACAGTTGATGCAATACTGGAAATTGACACAGTGGTTGGAGGCTTAGCTATCTGGGTCTTTGGAATGGAGGTTAAACCTATTGCTTGAGATGAAGTTGCTCCCTGAAGTCCATTTGTTATTATTGGTTGGGTGACCAGCATGCCACTTGGTCCTTCAGGCTTTCCAACTGATTGACCAGGCAAATTGGCCTGAATGAGATGCTGAACACTACTAGGACTTGCAACTAAAGGTGTATTCAACACTGTAATAGTGGATTGGGGAACAGACTGAATCACAGTGTTAAACATTTTTTTCCGTGCATCTTCTATCTCCTCAGGTGACCAGCTAATACCCTGTTTCAACCGCTGGGCTGTAAACCAAATTTTCAGCTGCTCTTCTGGATACTTGGTCACCACAGTCAAATAGCAAAGTTCAGCTTTGGTAGGATAGGGAAACTTATGAAAAGAGTTTTTAAGAAAACTGTTAGAATCCATTGCTGCATTGTAAGTTGGAATACTACTCAAAGGAATCATTACCTTAGGGAGGGATTTTGATGTTGGCAGGTGCTGGTGAATTTGTGCTTGCTGTTGCAGTTGCACAAGTTGTGTTATGCCTGCTTGTAAAATAGGTACATTTCCAACTATTGATCCATTGACAATGGAGGTTGATTTGCCAGACTGGCTAACCGGCAGTGATCCATTGGTAAATGACAGTTCACCTTTTGTTTCTACATCCTTGACTGATTTATTAGATATCTTTTCTTTCAGTGTGTGGATTTTTTTAACTTCTGTTTTTGTTTTCATTATCTTCATAATAGGCATTTTGGTAATAATTTCAGCTTGACTCTCCTGACTCTCCTCAGGAATAGCCCCCAAGTGGTCCTGACCACCACTGATATTTCCAGTAGTCTGTTCCACAATCATGTGGTTAGCTTGTTTCACTACATTCCAGATTAAATTTGTTTCTCCAACATGGTGCTCTGCATTGTGATGAGAAAGATCATCATGGCTCTTTACCAAGGAATTACACTTCACACACAAAAAGGAGGGGTCTTTAGTAAAGTCTATGTGCTCAGAATCAAGGTGATTAAGGAATTGATTAATTTCTTGAGTAGTAAAATTGCAACCTGTACATCTATAAGAAGTGCTGTCTATAATTCCATTGTGTCCATTGGACAAGGTCCCACTACCATGAATATCACCAGTGGTATCACAGTTAGGCAGAATACCAGGAACTAATGTTTGACGAGTTCCTTCATGATTTACTCCAACAAAAGTGGATTTCTGTGGTGTCAGCATTTTTGCTGGTATCATGCAAGGAGTTGTGGATTTCCTTTTGCTGGCCATTATTGCAACCAGTGAGTACAATCAAAGCTTAAGAGCAAATATTATTTTTTGAATAAAGTTTGCAGAGTAAATTTGAGCAAATTCATGATCCCAGACATATGTATGTCAAGAACTGGAATAACCACTTGCATCTGCCATTGAATCTAAAAAACAAAGGAAAAGTATGTTAACCAAAGACTATGAAATCCTTATACCAGTATAATCATACAGCTTTTATTTCTCAATCATATAATAAGATACAGAATCAATTTGCTTTTCCAGAATTCAAATCAGAACCGAATACAAAATAAATTGCTGAACCACATGCAAATAATGTGGCCTTACCATTTTGCTTGAGCAATACTCTAATTTGCAGGCACTGTTTATATGTCAGCATTATTATCTCTCTATATATAAAAGCGAAAAAGCACTCACACATCATCACAAAATCCCCAGAAAGCCACGCCCAGGCTTCTTGCTGTCTCCTTCTTGCTCACACAGCAAATATTGTTTCAGTTTCCGAACAGCCCTGAACTCTCACACAGTGACAGGACGCTAGCCAGATGAATACCAATGGATGCTGGTAGGCAGAGGCACAATTTTCCCCCCTTATTTTCCTCCCAAAAAACTTACCCAATCACATAGTTTTGTAGCGAAGCACAGTACCCTGCTAGTCAGTGATAATCTAACATCCAAAAGGAAATGGATTTGTACCCATGCTACTCTTTAATAAAAAAAGCATGGCCCAATATAATGTTACCTTTAGAACATTATACTGGTGGCTCTTCTATGTGGAGCCCTGTTGTGGTGAAGTTGTCCAGACTACCAGATGCATGTCCTAAGACTTTCCCAAAGCACATTTCTCTGCCTTCAGCAGGATCATCCTAATGAAGGATGCTTACATTGGCATCAGAGGTGGTGATATTCAGCAGGTTCTGACCAGTTCTGGAGAACCAGTAGCGGAAATTTTGAGTAGTTTGGAGAACCGGCAAATCCCACCTCTGACTGGAGATTTTACAGTATCCTCCCCCTGCCACGCCCACCAAGCCACGCCCACAGAACCAGTAATTTAAAAAAATTGAATCCCACCACTGATTGGCATATAGCAAAAGGAGATTCCTTCAGCCTCCAGCTCCCATCCCTTCTGTATAAGAAAAATATTTACCTTTAAAATTTAAGAAAGAAGTCATGTACCAGGGTTTGGAACAGAACTAAGCAATATTAAACTAATTTGTTCCGATCTATACACATCTGAAAGATCCGGAAAGGCAAGCAAGAAAGGTTCAAGAATCTGTTTATTTCCAAGGAATGGGTTTGAGCTAGAAATATTGCCTAAGATTAATTTTAATTGGGAAGATACATCAGTAAGTTTTATGTCTCTAGACGTATTTCTCTGATGAGCGCTTAGCAATTGTGTGTCTTAGGTAATTGTCCAATAGTCTATTCAGAATTGTAGGTTTTTCCATTAGCAATTCTCTTGAGACCCTGTCTCACTGGCATTTGTTTTTATTTCCTCCATGAGATTGTTCTGCACGACTAAAGTTAAAAAAAGAGAATGTTTAATTTTTTGTTTTCCCCTTTTCCCGAAAAATATAATTTTGTTTATATTTTATGAGATTGTTCATAAAAAAGCAGGCTGATTTCCTCATGTCACAAAGGTCAGAAAACGGCACTATAAAAATATTTCATTTTTGTTAGGTTTACATTTTTGTAAGGTATAGAGGTTGCTAGTGCCCAATATATCTCAGATACCAGGGGAACAATACCAGGTTAAAGCACCCCCCAGAAGATATGTGGTTGCAACAGTGACTACAAAGCTATTAAAAGGCAGAACTGGAACCGGTGTGGGGGCTTCTGGCAATAGAGGCTTAAAATCGTTCAGTGACGCACAATTAGGAAAGGGGAGATTGTAGACTGCATGAAATGAACCACCCAGCGTACAAAAATGAGTGGCAGCAGGAGAAAGGAAATAAGTCATAGAAGTTATAGAATAACAAAGTTGGAAGAGATCTTGGAGGTCTTCTAGTTCAACCCCCTCCTCGAGCAGCAGACCCTAGTCTACTCTGGACAAATGGTTGTCCAATCTCTTCTTGAAAATCTCCAGTGATGGAGCATCCACAATTTCTGGTGACAAACTGTTCCACTGATTAATTGTTGTGTCTGGAAATTTCCCCTTAATTCTAGGCTGGATCTCTCTTCAATAATCTTCTACCCATTACTTCCTCTCCTGCTTTGGAGAATAGGTTGACCCCCTCCTCTTTGTGGCAGTTCCCATTGGAAGACTGCTATCATGCCACCTCTAGTCCTTCTCTTTGCTAGATTAGACATACCTAGTTCCATTCATCATTCTGTTTAGCCTCCAGACCCCTAATCATCTTTGCACTGTTTGAGTCTCAATATCTTTTTGGGATCAGCATGATCAAAACTGGACGCAGTATTTCAAGTGTGGTCTTATTAATGCAGAACAGGTAGGGTCAACTTACAACCATTTGTTTAATGACTGTTCAAAGTTACGATGACACTAGAAAAAGTGACTTATGACTATTTTTCACATTTATGATTGTTGCAGCACCCCCATGGTCACGATAAGTTCCTTTAATTTGAAATGAATGCAGAAACCAAATAGCCTATGACTACAAGGGGATCTACTCCTTATTGCTGCAGACCATTAATTTATTTAATGTATTGGTCATCCACTTCCCAAACAACTTTGGGTGGCTTTTAAGTATATATATATATACACACACACACACACACATACACACACATATACATATACATACATATACATATATGTATGTATGTATGTATGGTATTCAGCTTTGTTCAGGTATTTTCCCACATCATTATAATTGTGCTTTTAAATACATGTAAGTACCCGCGAAAACTTAAGAAAACACACACACACACACACACACACACACACACACATATTTGTTTTCGTAGATTGTCACAGGTACAGATATGTAAGTCTAGGTGTGTTCGGATCTTTTCCTGTGTAAGATTAAGAGTATCTTGGCAACATTTCGGCGAGGTCCCACTCACCATCCTCAGGCTGGTGCTTTCGGCTTCGTGCCAGTGCAAGCAGTGTGTGATCGGAGCTGCTGTCTTTCTATAAATACTGATGGTGGGGGCTAGTGTGCTGGGCTGGTTGGCTGAGCTGCTGCCTCTTGATTGGTTGATGGAGTTGATGTTGGTATAACGGGCTGTGTGATGGCCTTGTGAGTTTTGTTGTGGAGATATCCTGGATCTTGTGCTGTAATCTCCTGGGTCGTTTGTTTTGTAGTGATCTTTTTTCCATTAGCCTCTCATGTTTTACCGGCTTGGGTAATGGATTGTGTGATGGGCTTGCCAATGTATGTGTCCAATGTATGTGGCTGGGCAATTGTTGCATGGTATTTCATAAACTCCTTGGTTTTCTAGCTGGATCTTGTCTTTGGGGTTTCTTAGGATGTTGGCTATTTTTTGGTCAGTGCCGAAGGCTGTCCTGGTATTGTGTTTGTGGAGAATTTTGCTGATTGTATCTGTGGTGCCTTTGATGTAGGGGAGGAGTGCGATACCATTGTCTTGTTCTGTGTCTTGGTTTTGGGGGGGTATCTCTTTTCAGATTAGATTGGTGATAGTGTTTCTTTGGAATCCATTGGAAATTAATACGTTAGTGAGGGTGTGTAGTTCTGTTCTCAGGTGGTCTTTGTCAGGTAGGCATTTGGTTCTGGAGATGAGGGTCTTGGCTACGGAGTTGATCTCTGCAGGGTGGTGATGGGATTGTGCATTTAGGTAGCAGTTGGTGTGTGTTTTTTTCCGGTAGATGGTGTGTCCTAGGGAGCCACTGGGTTTTTTGTAAATTAGGATGTCCAGGAAGGGAAGTTGGTTGTTGGTTTCTGTTTCCATGGTGAATTGTATTTTGGGGTGTAGGTTGTTAAGATGTGTGAGGAAATTGTCCAGTTTTTCTTTCCCGCGTGGCCAAATTACGAAAGTATCATCTACATATCTGAGCCAGAGTTTGGGTTTGTGTTCGGATTTGTCTAGAGCATTGGTTTCAAAGTGTTCCATGTATGTTAGCGATGACGGGTGAGAGGGGTGATCCCATGGGTGCTCCTTCTATCTGTTTGTATCTTTGTCCATTGTGGATGAAGTATGTGTTGGTTCGGCAGTGGTTGGTCAGATCTAGGATGTGTTTGGGGGGGTTGTATTTGTTTTGGATGGTTGTCAAGGCTTCTTTGATGGGTACTTGGGTGAAGAGGGATATGAGATGAGATTCTGCCAAAACGTTGCTACAACTTTAAAAGTACAACTATAATGACATGGGAAAATACCCGAACAAAGCTGAATACCATACATGTAAGTACGCGCGAAAACTTATCTATATCTATATCTATATCTATATCATCTATATCTATCTATCTATCTATCTATCTATCTATCTATCTATCTATCTATCTATCTATCTATATCCCTCCCCTCCCTCCCTCCCTCTGTTTCTCTGTCTCCATCTGTTTCTCTCTCTGTCTCCCTCCCTTCCTCACTCATTCCCTATCAATCCCTCTATTGATACAAAAGATAATTTCTCAGTGTAGCAGTGTAATTAATGTCCCATTTTTAAAAGGCCTCAAATGCAAATATCTCATAAACTGGTATTACTGCTTCAATGAATATTTCTTAAATTCATTAATCTTCTCAAAAATACTAGACTCTCACAATTAAAAGTAATGACAAATATAATACTTGTAAATCAAGCACCATGGAAACTCAAGTGTGATGCAGTTAAATTACTAGACAAGGGCATATTTAATCCGAACTTTTTAACTGTCTGACCTTATTCCCTCAGAGTTAATATTTGCTAGGCCTTTGCATGTAAAGTTAGCTTGAACTGAAGCACAGCGACAACATTTCAAAGTGTAATCAAAAGGACTGTTTGTACATTTCTGTTTTCCCTGGAACAGTTATATAATCACAGTCAGAAACCTGGCACAGCCTCACATCTGCAACTTGAGTTGTGTCCTGATCAGACTAATCATCACTGAATGTTTTTGATTAACAGGCAAATGGAGCTTCTGAATTTGCATAGTTGCAAGAGAACTATGCAACATTAGTTTCGCAACACAACAGACTACAGTTACTGAAACATAGGATTGATTCACTCTAACATGACAACATGAAGTTGCTATGCAACAATGGAGCCTCCTGATTTATCTAACTTAAGTGCGATGAATCTGAGAAACATAGGGCTGGAAGAGACCACATCATTGCCTGTCCTCTTAGTATAATGATTAGAATGTTGGATAAGAATTGCTCGAGTCCCAGGTTCAAATCCAATTCAGTCATGAAACTCAGTGGGTGGCTTTGGCTGCATGTACACTATTTTTTATTAAATAATTTTTATTTGCTTGCCTTGGCAGTTAAAAAGACAGCTTTAAATATTTTAAATAAAATTATCGACGAGGTTCTTTAATCTTTCAGTATACACATCTGTGCCAGATACACACAATTTGTGCCATTTTGCAAGCCATGCAATATTGCCATATAAAATACACTAATAGCTTTATTTCAAGCAATGTAATATTGAAATTGAAAGTCACAGTAAAAGTTCCATTTAATGGTACATCTTTTTAGCAAACGTTAATGATAATATTCATGCTTGAGTATTCAAGTTTCAGTCCTTCTATCTTTATTTCTCTTCTAGAGAGATTTAAGCCCTGTCTCCAAGCACAGAGTAACAAAACCTATTAAAAATAGGAGTTAACATCAAATCAAAATAACAGATTTATTCAAGGGAATACCACATTCCATGTGTTACGTTCATTAGAATGCCAATAATACAAGGATTAAGAAACTGGTTTTGATTTCACTCAATTTTAACTTGCAAGAAAAAAAAAATTAGCATGTCTCCTACGTTCCAGTTTCCAAAAATGTTTCATATAACCCTTATTGGGATTTGTAATGTATTCATTGCTCTTGTTCTTCTTTGTTTGTCTTTCATACAGGAAACCAATGTACAGAAGTATAAGTTTCTTCCTCACTCACTACAAACAACCCCTATCCATGGACTGGCATCGGTCTGTGGCATACCAGAAACTGGGGAGCGCAAACAAGCAAAGCCCCATTCGCAGGATGCAGGCAGCACGTGAAATCCCATACCCTCCATTCCATGGAAAATTGTCTCTCCACGGAACTGATCCCTGGTGCCCAAAAGGTTTGGGGCCACTGCTCTATAATCATTATCTATTCCAGAGGTCTCCAAACTTGGCAACTTTAAAGACTTGTGGACTTCAACTCCCAGAATTCCTCAGTCAGCTTCCTCAGCCAGAATTCTGCCAAGTTTGGGGACCCCTGATCTATTCTATGTCATTTCAGGAGAGAGAATGCACAATTCATTATACTGATATCTTGCTTGCTACATCATTGGCTGTGCTGGCTGGCAAATCCACTTAGAGGAGGTTACAGTTTTCTCAGCCTCTTTCATTTGTAGTATGTGGTGGTAATGGTACTATTTCATACAGTAGCCATCCTGAACTTCATTGAACTTGAATATTTGTCAATGGAATTGAATATTCTTCTCACTTCTGGCCATCCTGGGATAATGGCAAATCTAATCTGACAAATATGACTGATATCATAAAGATATTACTAACCAGAATGCTTTCTAAATATAATTAAAATGCATGGAAATAGTTTCTAGCACTAAAAAGAATCCTATGAAATTTCTATGAAAACTAACTTAAAATCAGGAGGTCCATTCAATCAAAGGATCCATTTGAAAAGGAGAAAAATGTGTTTACATGTGACTCCATTGAGCAAACTCTGGCTCCAAATCAATTTCAAATTAACACTGGTATCAATAAAGACTCATTTATTATCCAATTGTGCTTTGTAGATGGCATCCAATTTTAACTGGTTTATACTGAAAGAGAATACAGTATCCACATTTATTTTTCAAATCAGTGTTGAATTTTATAGTCTGGTGTCTTAAACAATACACCAAACTCGCTTTCAACTTATCAATTTGATTAAATCCATTTAACAGAACTCTTTAGCAGTGTATTTGGTCTCTAAAACTTAATTGTATTGTGTCTCAGGCCTCCCAATTATTCAAAAGTCACTCCCTCTGCAGTAACTTTTCAAACATTTTTGACTGAGCCTGTTCTAAAATGATGTTATCTTTCTCCACAATATAATCTGAGAGGTTATTTCAGCCTGGCTTAAGTCATCCAGGAAGGCATACATATTAAACTGTGGAAAACATCCCATTTGTAAATTTAGTTGGTGACCTATTTTGAAATTGATTTTGAATATATACACGATTTGCAGTTCCTCCATACCACAGTGAGTTGAAAATTTATTAAATCCAATATAAGCATCAAGCTGTCAAATGCAGGCAAACTTTCCTCTTTATTTTCCTTAGAGCCTTTTATCAAGTTTTCCCCACTCCCCCCCCCACAACTTGCAGGTTTACAGCTATGAGTTCATTGAATCACTGAACTGGCTCATTCTTATAACAGAACAAACTGTACCATACTGAGAAAGGAGTTGGCAGGGCTTTAACAAAAGATTCTCTTTCTACTTTTGGCAATATTTCTAGACCCAAGATACAAAATGTCAAGGGAGGTCAAGTCAAACAGCAGGTATAAACTTAAGAAAGGTAGCGAGCAGAGGTAAATGACAGCCCACCATTTGTTTTTTGAACAATAAAGCTGAAAGGAAACCAATCATTTGTGGATCCGACACTTCCTGGTATATGAATGGTTGTAGAAATCCCAATTTTTTTCAAGTATTGGTAGGAATGGTGGGGGGGAATCATTTCTGTCAAGAAAATAACATGGACACATCGAAGTAGTTACAAAGACTTCACATTTTAACAGTTTTGACAGAACGATTATGATCTCCAACAGGATCAGAAAACTCTTTCCTGCTGATGTGCTATTGTAACATTCCTAGAACTTAACAAATTGTGACAGTTGAGTAATTTCAAGTCTTCCTAACCCAGACTCTCCAGATATCATAGAATTAAAGGTAGTCTTAGACTTACAGTTTGTTTAGTGACCGTTCAAAGTTACAACAGCACTGAAAAAAAGTGACTTATGACCATTTTTCACAGTTACAACCTTTGCAGCATCCTCATGATCATGTAATGAAAATTCAGGTGCTTGGCAGCTGGTTCATATTTCTGACGGCTGCCAAGTCCAAGGTCATGTTGCGACATTTTGACAAAGTCAATGGGAAGATCAATAGGGTTACGAACTAATCAACTGCAGTGATTCACTTAACAACTGGCAAAACAAATCATAAAATGAAGCAAAACTCACTTAAGAAATGCTTCATTTAACAACAGAACCTTTGAGCTCAATTGTGGTCATAAGTCAAGGACTATCTGTGCATCTTTCAAGATCCTCAGGAAGCTTTGAAAGAACCAAATTAGAAAAAGGTGGGTTTTTCTCTGTTACTATCAGCAAGAATAAAGACCATGCGGTGGCAATGTTTATAAGAAAGATACTTAACTTTTATTTACTGAAACCTAAGGAAAAGAAAGATGGTCAGGACTAGGCTATTTTTCTTCAGCATGTGAAACTCAGAAGAAACTCATTAGTTTCCTGATTTGTTCAAGAGCTTAAAAATTAGTATTTTATCATATTGATTTTTCTGACTCCTCCTCAATCCCCTCTAATGTTAGAATGCACTTACATTGGATTCTCCAAATGATAAAAACACCCCGAAGGTGTACCTAAATAAATAAATGTGCAGGTCAGTAAGCTGGAAAAGAACCAGAACCTGCTCGATTAAAATATTATTTATCAAAGTGAAACTTACAGTTCTCTTAACTAAACTCAGCAATGAGTCCCTATGGAGACTGGGTGTATACAAATGAAAAAAATACGAAATAGCTAAACAACAAACTTTACCAAATTATTTACTTCTTGCTCTGCGGCTACCACTTTCCATGCTGTTTCACATATCGTGCTATGACATGGTTCACTGAATAAGCCAAAGCTATCTGAGCTCACATAACTTATTAGACAAACAACAATAAAAGGCAATATAATATAAAGATAAAGTTATCAATGAAGGACAGTTCGTTGGGCGAAGGCAGATATAACCAAGCAAGTGAATTATCTTAATCTAGGTATATCTGTTTTAAAAGGCAGGAAATCTAAGTGGGACTTGAAGTTCATTTAATTGTTACTGAAGAATCTAAGGGAAATGGATAATACTCATTTTAAGTAAAAAGATATTTTAATATAACATTTTATTGTAAGGGTTTGGTAACATTAACTTAATGTTAAATTTGTTACTGATAACTATATAGGACACATAATTTTCTTGGAAATAACAGAGATGAATTTTGCTTTTGGCAAGTCAATGAAAGTCAAATTAAGTGGTAGTAACTTCTTTTCACAAAGGTTTACTGCATCTCTAAATCTTTTTAAAGATCCCTTCAAAAGAGAAAAAAAGGGTGGGATTTCCATTGACAAGATATGGGCTCTGCGTTTCACGCTATCTCCTCTTGCTGTTGGAGTGACCATTAGGGGTGCACGCATCTTTGATTGTAGGCGTTGATTAGATTGAATTAAATAATTGATTGTGATTGTGATTACTACAGATTAACTAATTAATTATTGTATAGTAAGGTTGATATATTTTCATTTAGATTTGTAAGTATTTTAAATATTATTTTATAACACTATTTTGAGATTAGGGATTCTATAGCACTTATATACAGGTTAATAGTACTTAAATTTAAATAGAGGAATTTGATATATTATTAAGATCTACAAATCCAGGTATCTGATTTAGAAATAAGCTTTAAAATTGTTCTGGAGGATATATATATTGACAAGAGAGGTTAATCCTGTAACATATCATATTAATTAGTGTAGTGGCCATATATAGCTGATATTCTCAATAGTGAATATTAATATGGGACAACATATTTAGTATAATACAAAAACAAAAACAAACTTTACAAAAGAGGAAAAAAAGGGCTAAAACTCTTCCACTTCATTCCATCACATTATTGTTCCGTCTTACTACAGCTAAGTTACCCACCCCTTTCTCAAATTGTAACAAGAATGACAAAGAAAAATCTCTCTCAGAATCTTGACTTCAGAATAATGCGCATGAAGTACTATATAGGTAATTAGCATTACAAGCTAATGAATGAAGCATGTTGCTCAATCTTCACAACTTTAAGGTGTTGAACTTCAACTCACTGCTTAAAGTTGTCATGGTTGAAAAATACTATCCCCTCCCTCATCCAATGCTTAAATAGGGATGTTTGAGTTGAATTGCTTAACTCATGGAATTTTGAAACAGGTACTATTACTATTCCTTAAGAATCGTTTTCCCTAAATAGGAAACCACTTTACTAAGTCAGATCATTATATCAACATAACATAACACTCATCACTGTACACGCTAATAATGACTTTCTAGAGATTTAGGCATGGATTTAAGCAGGCCGGCCAGTGATGGAATCTAAGAATGTTTGTGTGCAAACATTCCATTGCGACTTAGTGATGAAGTCTTTTCTTCTCAAAAAAAAAAAGATATTGCGCTTATTCAACCTGCAAAATCTCACTTTACAGCAAAGTAGCAAAAAACCTAAAGTGAATAGTTTCAGTCACAGTTATGCCAGCTTCTAGGCAAAGCACTGAACAATGCCAACGTTAGGATTTTTATTGAACATTAAGAATAAACTGGCAAGAAGACAGAGACAGCATTTTGTTCAACAATACATATGATGAGCAAGAGTGACACGGGCTTACCTGAACCTACCCCAGGGAGAGGGTCAGGTGCCCTATTATTTCATCCTTATTTACCCTTAGCCTACAATGGAATAAAAATTATCATGCGGCTGGTTCTAACAACTGCTTTTGATTTTGCCATTATCTTTATTAAGTTTTGTGATTTGAGACTTTTCACATACCACCTTGGTCAGGGGTGGGATTCAAATTCCTTAACAACGGGTTCTGTGGGTGTGGCTTGGTGGTCACATGACTGCATGGGTGTGGCTTGGTGGTCATGGTGGGACGTGGTCAACTCGATGTCACTCACATGGAGGGGGTACCTCACCTGGCTTCGCACCCCGCCCCTCCCAGCCAGTCCTCGCTTTGTCTTTCATGTTATGGTGAGAGAGGAAACTTTTTCAAAGACATCTTCCCCTTGATACTAGTCAATAAGATGAGATTTTGCTATCAGAAGACCTGATTGACATTTCCAAATATTGTTTATCACCATTCTCTTGGCAAGACTGAGTGGAGAGATTTATAAAGAATAACAGAGTTGGAAGAGACTTCCAACTGGTGGTTTTCTAGTCCATCCCCTGCTGAAGCATGAGACCCTATAACTATTATGGATAAATTTCTTCTTAAAAACCTCTGGTGGTGGTATACCCACAATTTATGAAGGCATCCCATTTCTCTGATTAATTGTTCTCACTGTCAGGAAATTTCTTCTTATTTCTAGGTTGGATCTGTTGGATAAGTTTCCATCTCACAGTTACTTGCAGTTGAGCCAGGCACCACCTATTGTATACATTTTTTCTAGCCTGTGTAAAATCTTACTTTACTCTCCATTAAATTGTTCTACAGTGGTATTCAGTTTACTACAATGATTTTTGCAAAATGCATTAAAGCTTGAAGACTATATCTCTGCTTATACTGTTAAAGATTGTTCTTTTTGAATATTAAAGCATACAGTCAAGCAAATATTTCCAATCCTACAATTGAAAACACATTTGAAAGGTACTTTCAAAGCAGTCAGTTAGTGGATGTCTTACCATTCTTTCTCCTTTAATTAAATCTTTCTGCTTTATATTTTTTTCCCTTTGGCCTTATTGCAATATTCCATAATTTTCACAGATCCTTCACAAAGAACCATTTCTAATTTAACTGGAATACAAAACAATCTTTCTGGTCTGCAATTCCTTAAATAGTTAAGTCCCCATTTTTTCTCAGAGCAAGATAATTATGTTTATGAATAGCTAATATCACCCTCCTGAGTAATTCCTTTGGAGCACTTTCCATTTTGACAACTTAGGAAAGAAGTATTGTCTTTTGGGTTTACCTGAATTAAATGCAGGTGTAGGCATCAGAGGAGGGTTAATTTGAAAATGAGAAGTAAAAGAGAAGCACATTTCTGTACACAATAGAAAGGAAAGGAAAGGAAAACATTGAGAAGTGTTGAGGTGCTGAGGGGTGACAGCGGCAGCAGAGCACACCAATGGTGGGGCATTCCCCCAGGGGGGCATTCCCCCGACCGGATCCAGCCACGGCAGCACCAGGGAGAGAAAAAGAATGTTCTCTTTTCTCCTAGCCAGCACAGCCATGGCCACGTGGCTTCTTCCTGGACAGGGGGAGAAGGAGAACATTCTCTTCTCTCCCAGCCACCATGGCCATGGACACACAGCTTCTTCCTGACCAGGGGGAGAAGAAGAACGTTCTCCCAGCCAGTGTGGCCATGGCCATGCGATGGAGGGGCAGCTAGCTAGCTAGGTTGTGGCAAAGCAATCCAGGCAAGCCTGGGGGGACAATGCAGCGGGCTAGGACGGCCCAGGAGTCAATTCAACCGGGGCTTGCTCATAGGCTCACTCACCCAGGGAGATCAGGGTCACGGTGAAAGGCAGGCAGCAATGGCAGGCAAAGGCAAGTTAGCAATGGTGGGCAAGATGAGGAATAACTGGGTGGGGCGGGGTGAGTGGGCGGGCAGGAAGGGGCAGGGCCAGCCAGTAGTATGATTTACCAGTTCTCTGAACTGTGCAGAATCATAACAAACGATTCTACCAAACCGGTCTGTACCGGTAGAATCCTACCCCTTATCTTGGTTTTACTCTTAAAAATATGGATAACTTAAATAAAGCGCACAAGCAATGAAAAATCTATAGGCTAAGAGGAAATGATGGGCCCTTCCAAACAGAGAACAGTAAGGATGCAGCATCTTGTGATCCAGAAATATTTTTTTTGAGTTCAATGCAATTTTATCTCCGATGAATATGTGC
Organism: Notechis scutatus; assembly: GCF_049901735.1. Taxonomy (NCBI): domain Eukaryota; kingdom Metazoa; phylum Chordata; class Lepidosauria; order Squamata; family Elapidae; genus Notechis; species Notechis scutatus. Next base: position 27,147,407 of record NC_142011.1, on the reverse strand, counting down.
AGAGATATAGCCTCATTGCTAAAACTCCTATTTATGTTGAAAGAAATGTGTCTGTAGTTGCTATCTTAAGGATAATGTTGGAGTCGGACTTTATCAGGAAGATAAAATCTAAAAATGTTGTTGAACTGTTGACAAAAACACTTTGAAGATACTAGTTTGGCTTTAAAAGGAGAGAAGCTAACTTTGCTAAAGAGAAAAGAAAAGCAGATATCACCTACTTCAATGTATTTTCCCCCTATAGACTTAATAGTGATTAAATTAAAGAACATCTGTATAATAATGTTTCAACCAGTTAACTATAAATAAATGAAAAAGGAGAAATCAGAAAGTTTCTCCAATTATCAGTTTTTAAAAATATATATGTATAATGAAATATAACTACATTTTAAAAAATCTACAAATTAAAGCTGAAATGCATTGTATAATTATATATCATATACATACACACACACACACACACACATATAATATAAAATCATTTTAAGGAGAGAACAAGGCATCAAATAAAAAAATAGTAAAAGGAAAAATGTGATACCTGAAAAATAAATGATTTCTCAATCTAATGCTTTTCAAATTCTCTTTTTTTCCTTTTAGGCATCATAAGATCTCTTGTGTCTTGTCAGCTGCATCCCAAATTCAGCCCTGAAAACATTAAGAAACTTCATTTTAATATAAAAATTATGATTACTATTTCAAAGGCAAGTAACATTTTATTTTTATTTAAAGTTAAACATCAGAGTTTATTGTATATGTTATATATCAGAATTTGTTGTATATGTTTTTGTAATTATCAATTTAAAATTATTTTAGTTTTCCTCCCATTTTGATAAATGTCACTGTATTTTCTATATTAGTTTTTTTTTTAAAAAAATGGCAAATCAGTACAAAGACTCAAACATTTCTCCTCATAATCATACTTCTGTTAATCATTTTTATATCATACATTTTGATTCAAGCTTTCTTTGAATATACTTTTTCTACACACTTCCTTAACATACATTTTTTTGAAATATATATAAAATGTATGTATCTTTATATACATGTTCTTTGCTCTGAAAACATCATCTTAAAATTCAGAAAGGTCAGAATACTAATTATTTATATTTTAATTCACAAATTGACTGAGGTGGTAATTGTTAGATAAATCTAAACTGAAATGTGAGCCAAATTATTTTCTTTCCCATTTCTGTTGGAAATCAGCCATACCCTTGAAACCTTAATGAACTCATCTGCAGGATAATTTGAAATACGCAAATAATTTTCTAGAAATATAACAGAGCATTTAGTCTGAACTCAGAATTCATGAGAAAAGAGAAATGACCCATCAGAGGGTGGAAATGCTTGATTCAAGCATAAAAGAAGTTTTGAATAGTAATCCAGTAATGCACTTAACTTTTATTTTTCTTCTTTTTGCATTTCTTACCTAGATGCCACTTTCTTTTTTATCTTTATCTACCTCCTTACTCCTTTTTTTTCTACTTTCTGCATCATTTTGCTATCAGGTTTTTCCTTCCTACTCTACAAGCTAATTGGAGATTAGCTTCCAAAGCATATATAGCAGGGAAAGAAGAACCTGAAATTGACAAGCAAACATAGATGCAACTGCAGTTAATACGAACTCCATTGGGCCTCTATTGAATTCCTATCATCTTGATAATTTGATACTTCATGATATGCACATAACCTTGCTCTTCTCCTGTGACTGCACAAATTTTATCAAATGCTAAACAGAGAGAAGTCTGAGCATTTTCTTCCAATCTAATTGGATGGGGTTCGGGTTTTTTTGTTATCTATGGCTATCAGAAGTCTGTAGAGATTCCCAGTCATCCAGTCATGGTTGTCCCAAAGGTGCTTTTTCAGGAGGCAACTGGACTTTCTTGTTTTTTTCTTTTGAAGACGTTTCGCTTCTCATCTAAGAAGCTTCTTCAGCTCTGACAGGCCAGTGGGGAATGGAAGGATTTCTGCAAGGAATATAAATCCTTCCATTCCCCACCATCTTGTCAGAGCTGAAGAAACTTCTTGGATGAGAAGCGAAATGTTTTCGAAAGAAAAACAAGAAAGTCCAGTTGCCCCCTTGGAACTATGGCTATCTGGTGAGTTTAAAATGTTGAAGTAGCTGTTATTTATTTAGTACATGGCATATCATACATGGACTAGCAATCTATATTAACATTTCACTAGATTAGTAAAACACAATTAAATATAAATGCTAAAAAGATCTATGTTCAAATACCAGTGTCTCTAGGCCATCTAACCATTGAAGCACATCATCATTTATATTTAAAAAAAAAACAGATAAAAGACCAGTATACGCCCTCAATCTACAGTTTGATGTGGGATCCCATAGCCAGACTACTCTGTAGACTTTCCTGGCTCTCAAAATACATGGCAATGAAGCAGATGTTTTTACCATTCAAACCAAGATCAAATATATTCTAATTCCAAGAGACGCCAGCAAATTTCTCTTGGAGAGTTCTAAGCAGGATAAAAAAGTGTCAGTCTTTCTTTCTCACTCCATCAAAGTGTGATAATCAGAAACAGTACCAGTAAATGCTCATGCTTAATTTCAATACGGTGATTAGATATTAGAGACCACTGGGGTGATCGGAGGAGGCAGACTAAACTGAACAAGCATCAATTATTTAAATGCTACAAGCCAGCTGCTGCCCAGGTCATTTGTTTACTAAAATTCCAAATGCCACAACCAACTAGCCAAGCAATTGTTTAGATACTAAACTCATACAGCAAAAAAATAAAATAAAAATAAAAAAACCTTTAGCTATAAATGTACAGCTTCAATTTTTATTCTGTACTGAGTGCTTCTTCTCTCCTTTTAAAATAGCAAATTAATGCTTTTTGTGCACTGAACAATATGGTTTTTTTAAAATATCAATTTCTTGAGGCTTGAGGCTAAATATTACAAGAGTACATATAAAGGGGAAAAACATTTCCTGATTATGAAAATGCAGAGGACTCCGATCACAATGATTTCATTTCTTGTAATATACACATATGAGATTTCTTAATGTAGATCATTGAGCAATATGTATTCATTGAGAGCTTATCCTAAAGATTTAAAGTACAATTTCTAACTAACAATTTTAAAACTAAAGTTCAGAGCACTAGGGAAAAAATTCACGGAAAATAGGGGTGGAGGTGATACATTAGGAATTAAATGAACTGCAAGTAGAAAGTTATTACAAACGATCTGGGAACCTCAACATAAATTCTATGGGCTAATAACAGTTTTCTTAGGCAAAAACTAGTCCACCAGATATGAGCCATCCATTGACATACATCCTGGCAAACTCTCACAAGATAGAATACTGTTTTGAGATCATGACTGCTTTATGACTATGGCAAGGAAAGACAAAGAGGAGATATCTCCCACATCCAAACCCCTCAAACAGAGACTCACTCTGTGGTCCTTGTCCTGTCTATAATTTCCTAATTAAAGAGTAAGGAAGACATTGTTGCGTCCCCTTAAATACAATATTGTTCACTCGTCACATTCAATATTCAAAACTATGCTGTTTCTGATCATGGATGCATCGTTAGCCTTCTCCATGAATGTTGCTCTAAAACAGGGGTGTCCAACCTTGGCAACTTTAAGACTTGTGGACTTCAACTCCCAGAATTCCTCAGCCAGCAAAGCTGGCTGAGGAATTCTGGGAGTTGAAGTCCACAAGTCTTAAAGTTGCCAAGGTTGGACACCCCTGCTCTAAAACCTCTTTAAAACATCCAGAGAAGGTGTTTGGTTAGGGCAGTGAACACTTTATGATAATTACAGCCTGTGTAAGCACATGCTTTTCAAGGCTCTACTGAAGGTCTTACCAATCAGTGCAGTGGAATATTTCAACTTCCATTAGGAGATAACAGGCAGCTGTGATTTTGAACAGTGTAAGGAAGGGAAGGGAGAAGACAGTGTGACTGATGATATTTTACCCTTTATAAACTGCTACACATATTTATTCAGTTAAGCTTTTATGTATCCTGCTTTTCTATATAAAAAAAACACCTCTACACAAAGGCTTAGCATTAATTTATTAGGTAATATTTGAATCTGGGTTGAAAGGGAGAAGGGATTTTATTCTAAAGCATGTGAACAAAGACAACAAGTGAACTAGCATATATTACAGTGTAATGTAATGGAGGAATAATAAAACAGATAGCCCATGTAAACAGATTGGATCTGTAATGAAGTTTTCCATCTTGGCCCCATAAACCAAGAAAATAAATGCCCATCTCTTTACATTTGTTTGTGTTGGTTATACCTGATATATTATCATCCAGTGACTCAGTTCTTAAACTCTTAAATCTGCTAAGTCTGTATAATTTGCTGTCATTTGAAAACTTGATACTCTTTAATCTTACGCTCAAATCCAGGGCAATTGTAAACATATTTAAGGAAACAGGAATACCAATATAGAGCCTTGCAAGTTGTCATCCTTCACATTTTTGTAAACTATACATTTATTTTTACTCTAGGTCAATTGCAAGCAATTAGAAAAGCAATGGGAAACTAAGTATTAGCAGGATAAGTGGCAACTTAAATTCTGCTTCCATTATTTTTTTAAACAAAAACAAAAATATTGAGAGATTTCAGAATTCTCAACTAAATGTTGCAAGATATGGCCACAAAGCCTCTCAGTGAGATTAATAAAACTTGTGCAATATTTGGAAACTACTTGAAATTGAAGCCAAATAATTGGTAGAGAATGTCCAACGCCTAAACATTTTGTCAGTTCCTTTTTCCAGATTCTGCCCTCTTAAATCACAAGTATGTTTACAGATGCTTTTAGTGAAGAACTTTGACAAATGTTTTTCATCAGTTCAAAATAAAATTGCTACTGACTAGAGGACAACTTCCAAGAAAATTAACCCAAGGTGATTTACTGCAGGATAAGCCTATTACATAAAAGTACAATAGTCCATGAGTTAGTGCCTATCATTTGAGCAATGTGTTGGAGATAAGCAAAACCAGTTTAAAGAAGTGAGCTGAGGATCATATTGTACTGCAAAGGCCTCAGGAGACCAGGATGGAGGATGGAAAGGCTCATAGATAACTTCTCTTCCCCTGGGAGGGCTTGACTGGGGCCCACGGGTATTACCTGAAACCTGCTGTAGTTGCATTCCCTTCTGTTGAATAGTTCTGTTGAACTGCCTCTCTAGGGCTGCATGTCTGTGCTTTTCTGCCCTCAACTCAGCCTGAGTTGCCTTCTTAGGGGCTAGAGCCTTAGCTCTCATTTTAGCAGCCACCTCCCTCTGGACTGATTGGGTGCGTTGCCTACGACTTTTTATCTTACTGGGTTTAAGAGACTGTTCCACTGGGGGGGGACGGGACTCTGCCTGACCCTTATCTTGCTCCATTTGAAGAATAAAGGCTCTTACGATGGAAAGAAACTGTTTGTAAGCCCCTTAGGGTATAAATTGGCCCCCGGGCTTACAAAATGGCCACTCACCTTGTGGTGGAAGACTTGAATCCAAGATGGCCACTGACTATGGGAAACATGCTCCGAGATCGAAGAATCTCTCCTTAGGCTATAAAGAGCCCCGAGTGAAGTCAGCAAAGGAAAGGGCAGCCGCTGGCCACACGATCAGCTGGCTGACGCTGGTATCGGTTTGCCGATCGCTTTTTACGACCGCTCAAACCGCAGGCGTGGGGGAGGTCTAAGATGCTGCCCAACTTGCCTGAACAGCACTCTGGCAACGCTGCTCCCAACGCTGCAGGAGAGAGAGAGCCCTGCTCTCCTGGAAGAGCAGCTGCCCAGATCCTGGGAGCTACTGAAGCGAGGAAAAAAGGTACTGAAGATCACTAGTGAGTGCTATCTACAGAACCTCAGCTGGCTGAAGCTGTTATCGGTTTGCTGATCGCTTTTTATGACCGCTCAAACCGCAGGCGTGGGAGAGGTCTACAGACGCTGCCCAACCTGCCTAAACAGCGCTCTGGCAACGCTGCTCCCAACGTTGCAGGAGAGAGAGAGAGAGCCCTGCTCTCCTGGAAGAGCAGCTGCCCAGATCCTGGGAGATGCTTGAAACGAGGAAAAACGGTACTGAAGATTGCTGTTGAGTGTTATCTAACAGAAGCTTTCAGAGACACAGCTACTGACTGAAAGGAGCTGAGTCAAAAGCTGGGGTCTCTTACGGGGGCTGGCTTTTATATCTTAGTGCAGACTCAGCTAAATGACGTCATAGGAAGGAGTCAACCCATCCTGGGCTCTCGATGCAGCATGGAGGAGAATAAAAAGAACCTCAAATATTTTGAACTATTAACAGCAAATTTCACAGGTAAAACATTCATAGTAGGGACAGGCAGGCACAATACAGGGACAGACACTGTAAACACAGTGTCAGACACAAAGATCTCAAGTGCCTATATACAAATGCACAGTCTGGGGAACAAGCAGGTTGAACTCGAACTACGAATACATGAAGGTAAATATGATATAGTTGGAATAACAGAAATTTTGGTGGGATGAAACCCATGACTGGAATATACTGGTAGAAGGATATAAACTATTCAAAAAAAACAGACCCCATAAAAGAGGAGGTGGAGTTTCACTGTATGTAAAGGACCACTATATTGCTACAGAAATGCATGAAACCAAAGATGAAAACCGCCAAGAATGCATATGGGACAATATAAAAGAAAAAAAGAATGACATGGCCATAGGCGTATATTATAGGCCACCCAATCAAGCAGAAAAAATAGATGTCCTTTTTGCCAGCCAACTAACAAACATATGCAGGAAACACACAACAATAGTAATGGGAGACTTCAATTATCCTGATATCATTTGGAAAACTAATTCTGTACCAAGTGAGAAATCAAATAAGTTCCTAACCAACCTTGCTGACAACTTTGTTGTCCAAAAAAAAGGTAGAGGGTGAAACTAGAGGGACAGCCACACTGGACTTAATTCTTACAAACAGAGAAGAAGTGATAGAGGGAGTTGAAACTGCAGGAACCTTGGGTGAGAGTGACCATGTCATACTAGAATTCAACATAACACAAACACAAGCAACAGAACATAATGACACCAGAGACTTGGATTTTAAAAGAGTTGATTTCAATAATCTCAGAGAGAACTTGGGAAAGATTCCATGGATGAAAATCCTAAAGGGGAAAAAACTCAAGAATCTTGGGAAACTCTAAAAAGTATGATCATAGAAGCCCAGACCAGCACAATACCACTGAGAAAAAACAAGAAATCCAAGAAGAAACCAGCATGGCTACACAAAGATCTCTCTAGCAAATTGAAAGAAAAAAGGGACAAGTACAAAAAATGGAAAGGAGGACATACAACTAAGGCAGAATATCAGCAGATAGCCAGAATCTGCAAAAATGAAGTCAGGATAGCAAAGGCTCAGAACGAACAAAGACTTGCAACAAAAGTCAAAGATAATAAAAAAAGTTTCTTCCAACATATAAATAACAAGCAAAAAATCAAGGAAACAGTCGGTCCACTAAAGAGAGAATATGGCAAGGAAGTAACAGGCAACAGAGAGAAAGCAGAACTGCTTAACTCATTCTTTGCATCCGTCTTCATGCAAAAAGAAACTATAGCACAACCCACCAAAAACATAACTGTAAAAGACGAACCAGAAATAAAAGTTAAAATAAGCAAAAAAATAATAAGAGAATACCTGCCTGATCTTGATTAAAACAAATCACCTGATGGATTACATCCCAGAGTTTTAAAGGAGCTGGCAGAGGTCATCTCAGAACCACTGCACCATATCTTTCAAAAATCCTGGAGTACCAAGGAACTACCAGAGGACTGGAAAGGAGCTGATGTGGTTCCGATCTTCAAAAAAGGAAAAAAAACAGACCCAGGAAACTATAGACCAATCAGCCTAACAACAATACACGGGAAGATACTGGAAAAGATAATAAAAAAACAGATCTGCCAACATCTAGAAACAAGTAAAGTAATAACTAGCAGTCAGCACGGGTTTGTTAAAAACAGATCATGCCAAACCAATCTTATTTCATTCTTCAACACAGTGACTAAATTAGTAGACCAGCAAAATACTGTGGACATAATATATTTAGATTTCAGCAAGGCGTTTGATAAAGTAGACCAAGTAGACCTACTTCTTAGTAAGCTAGAAAAAAGTGGAATAGATAGCACCACCACTAGATGGATTCACAACTGGCTGGCAAACCGTACTCAACGAGTAGTCCTTAATGGGTCTAAGTCTACGTGGAGGGAAGTAAGCAGTGGGGTGCTACAAGGTTCCGTCTTAGGCCCAGTACTCCTCAATATCTTCATTAACGACTTAGATGAGGGAATAGAAGGGGAACTTACCAAATTTGCAGATGATACTAAGCTGGCAGGAATAGCTAACACTCAAGAAGATAGGCTCAAGATCCAGATGGATCTTGACAGAGTAGAACACTGGGCCATATCTAATAAAATGAAATTCAATATAGAGAAAAGTAAAGTCCTACACTTAGGCAAGAAAAACCAAAAGTACACATATAGACTGGGTGAAACCAGGCTCAATAGCAGTAACTGTGAGAGGGATCTTGGAGTCTTAGTGGACAACCAGCTAAATATGAGCAAGCAGTGTGCAGCCGCCGCCAAAAAAAGCTAATGCAATCCTAAGTTGTATTAACAGAGGGATACAGTCAAGATCAAGGGAAGTACTAATACCAATCTATAAAGCCTTAGTAAGACCTCACCTAGAGTACTGCATCCAGTTTTGGTCACCACGTTATAAAAAAGATGTTGAGACTCTAGAAATAGTACAGAGAAGAGCAACCAGGATGATTAGGGGACTGGAGGCTAAAACATACAACAAGCGGTTGCAGGAACTGGGCTTGGCTAGTCTAGTAAAGAGAAGGACCAGGGGAGACATGATAGCAGTCTTCCAATATTTGAGGGGCTGCCACAGGAGGGGGGTGGTCAAGCTATTTTCTAAAGCTCCTATAGGCCAGACAAGGAATAATGGATGGAAACTGAACAAGGAGAGATTTAACCTGGAAACAAGGAGAAACTTTCTGACAGTGAGAACAATCAACCAACGGAACAGCTTGCCCTCAGAAGTTGGGGGAGCTCCATCACTTGAGACTTTCAAGAAGAGATTGGACTGCCATTTGTCAGAAATGCTGTAGGGTCTCCCACTTGGGTGGGGGATTGGACTAGATGACCTACAAGGTCCCTTCCAACTCTGATTATCTGTAATCTGTAATTCATAAATTAATGGCCAATTTGTAAAAGTTGTTATTATTCTGTTTTGTAATCTACAGGCAGTTCTAAACTTATGGTCCATCCTTTAATGACCATTGAAAGTCACAATGGAATTTTTAAAAGCTACTTATGACCCATCCTTGAAATTATGACTCCAGCCCCCACCCCATAATCACGTGAATCACATTTTGGGCAACTGGCTTGTGTTTACAACCAGCTGCAGTGTTCCACAGTTACATGACTGTGGCTTGCAATGTTTATGTTCCCTAGCAAAAAATAGCAAAGAATACCCATTAGCTTTAATGGCCCTTAAAGACCATGTGGTTTGCTTAACCACATGATTGATTTAATGACCATGGTGATATGCTTTTGGCTGACATTAAAATGGACATAAAATGAACACAGGTGGTCCTCTACTTACGACACAGCAATGACTTTCAACTTAACTTCCAGGCTCCGTTGTTGTCATATGTCTAGGACTATCTGTATTTCCTATTGTTACACTCCAACCACAAAATTTTCCTCTTCAAAATCTCTCTTTTTTCAAGGTTTTTTTTTAAAAACAAGTTTCCTGAGTAGTAACTTGGTAAACAAAATAAGCAGAATAATATATTTCATAGAGTTCTTGCATTTAAAAAGGACAGATTTCAGTGGAAAGGCTATCTTCCTTTGGTGTGAAAGCTTTTTAAAAACTAAATGAATCTACCTATTTAGAAATCAGTGAAATAAAAAAAATAACATGAACAGAAATAGATGTATGTATGCATTTTGTGAACTGTATGTATACTCTGATTTTCACTGGTTGGCAGAAATCAGGTTTCATGTATTACATTCATTATTTTTTCTTTTGTCATGGGATTATATATTTATATCTTTCCTAGTTTTATTATTAGGCTTATATGTTGACTTCAATTTCTTCACAGAATTTAAGTGATGACATTTATTATGGCTAAATGTGGTACAACCAGGAGATATTTGCTTTTTTTTTTTTTTTTTGCATTATTTTATCACATCTTGGATGCCTCTCTTTATGAAATAAAACAAACAAGCCTTAAATATGAATGCTTTTTCTTTTCTCAAGCTCCCTTTATGTATCAACAGAACCCCCATGAAGCTTTGATAACATTCAATGGCAAAGCTATGCAACACTCAGAAAATCTGAAAGAATAGAATAGAATAGAATAGAATAGAATAACAGAGTTGGAAGGGACCTTGGAGGTCTTCTAGTCCAACCCCATGCCTAGGCAGGAAACCCTATAGAATTTCAGACAAATGGTTGTCCAATCTCTTCTTAAAAACTTCCAGTGTTGGAGAATTCACAACTTCTGGAGGCAAGTTGATCCACTGATTAATTGTTCTAACTGCCAGGAAATGTCTCCTTAGTTCTAAGTTGTTTCTCTCCTTGATTAATTTCCACCCATTGCTTCTTGTCCCGCCTTCAGGTGCTTTGGAGAAAAGGGTCAATACTTTTTCATGGAACTCCCTTTCAGTGATCAAGCACAAACTGCAGTCACCCTGCTCTCAGGACTTACATTTTGCATAGACCAGGGCTGTCAAACTCCCAGCCCATGGGCTGGACGCATCACGTGCTGGCCATGCCCACACTTGGTTTAGCGAAGGGGGAAAATGCCCAATACATCATGTGACACCTCTGTGACTATGTGAGTTTGAGCATAGACTGTAAAATTAAAGAACTCTTAAATCACTCTGAGTAACACATACAAAAAGAAATTGCAATAGCTATTTAGTAATATCATTAACAGCACACATCCAGATAATGCTGCTGACTAACTACTGAAGGGCATAATTGTAGGATTAATTCTTAGAAAGATCAGAACGTGCAAAACAGTCATTGTAGATATTTTTTCCTTGGAAAAATCCATAGAGTTAACCTTAAGAATTAGACCTAGGGCAAGTTCTTATTACATCCTGCCTTACATAGAAGAGCACTAATTAATCATCCAAGTCTAACCTCAACTGCAGATAGCAAGATGTAGCCAAACAAATAAATCTCTAAATTTCTACTATGTGGACCTGCCCTCTAGACAATCAATGTTCATTCTGGTCCCACCTACAAACAATGAAAATAGAGGTAGCCTTAACTTACAACTATTTATTTAGTGGCTGTTCGAAATTAACAACAGGATTGAAAAGAGTTACTTATAACCAGTCCTTGCATTTGTGACCATTGCAGCACCCTGGTCAAAATTAGGACATTTGGCAATCAGTATGTATTTACAATGGTTGCAGTGGCCCAAGTTCATCAACATTTAAAACCTTCCCAGCTGGCTTCAACAAGCAAAGTCAACAGAGGAAGCCAGGTTCACTGAAGGATTGCGTGACTCATGTACCGTATATGCCGGCGTATAAGACGACCCGGCGTATAAGACGACCCCCCAACATTTCCACTCAAAATATAGTTTGTTATATACTCGCCCCCTCTTCCGCACGCCTTCCACTTTTGCACTTTTTTTTTTTTTTTTGAGGCACTTTTGTCTACCGTGGAAACAGATCCTGTGAAGCCGAAAGGAGCAGCCAGCCTTCTCCCAGCTCCCAAGGAAGCGAGGCTCGCACCGCCCGGGCTCCGCTGAGGTATCCGGCTGGGGCTGTCAGGAGTTGTTACCGCTGGGCGGCTCCGCGGCTCCAGTCCAGCGTTGCCTCGGGAAGGGAAAGGCAAAAAGGAAGAGCCGCGGCTTTTGCCTTTCCCTTCCCGAGGCAACGCGGGACTGGAGCCGCGCGGAGCCGCGCCAGCGGTAACAACTCCTGACAGCCCCAGCCGGATACCTCAGCGGAGCTCGGGCGGTGCGAGCCTCGTTTCCTTGGGAGCTGGGAGAAGGCTGGCTGCTCCTTTCGGCTTCACGGGATTCGTTTCCACGGTGCGCAAAAGTGCCTCAGCCGCGGGCAGCCGCAGTGCTTCCCAATTACTATTTGCCGGCGTATAAGACGACCCGGCATATAAGACGACCCCCCCAATTGGAGGCATCTTTTTCAGGGCAAAAAAGTCGTCTTATACGCCGGCAAATACGGTAACTACTGCAATGATTCGCTGAACAACCATGGTTAAAAAAAAAAAATCGGCACAACTTATTAAACACCTACCTTGCCTAACAATGCCTATGGAGATTCTCAATTATGGTTGTCCCAGTGGAAAATTTTCCCAAAATTTTTTGGATTTAGGATCCAGGTCATCCAAAAATCACCAACCTTTCTGGCATGCGGGAGAGAGAGAAGAAGGGATGCTTCTGTATGAGGGGCATGTATGTGTGTGTGTGTGTGTGTGTGTGCATGCAGTTTCGTTTATGTGAGCACTGGGCATATACATCTGCCGCTGGCACTAGTGGGACTCCGTGCTCTGGTGCCCACCACTCACACAAATGAAGCTGCATGTGTGCACACACGTGCCTGCCCATCACTCAAACAGCCTGGTTGCAAATAGGCTACGACCCAATAATGGACTGTAGGCCGCAGGTTGGGGCCCCCTGACCTGGATGACTGAGAATCTCCTTAGGAATTCTGACCTACTAGAAGATAAGCCTTGGGCCAGTCACTCTCTCTCAGCCCAACTCACCTCACAGGGTTGTTGTTGTGCGGAAAATAGGAGGAGGAATGTGCATTTGATATGTGCTTTAAGTTATTTATAAAAAATAATATAGGCATGATATAATAAATAAATAAATAAATGACTAAACTATTTTATTTAAAGATGTGTATACATGCAGTACTCCCTAACACACAGAAATTGCATGCACATCAAACAGCTGTTTCTCCAACAACTGTAAAATTTGATGCAACTCTTAAAAAGTTTAGATTTTTCCACATATTCAACAATAATCATATACATTTTTGTAATTATTCAGAACATGTAAGTTAACATATTATTCTGTATATATATTCTAATAACATACATTAAAGAAATAGTTCAAAGAGGCAGGGAATATGAACAGAAAAGCTAAAAAAAAAAAGAATGTGCAGTTTTCTGCAAAAAATGAATAAAAATAATGAAAAACACCAGAAAAAGAAATGTGGATTCTGATGAATGGGTGTTATACCACATACAGCGTAAAGGTTTGTTATAACATTTACAACATGCACATGTTTTGTTACATAGTATAAATTGTGGGGAAAATAATGTTTTTCTCTCTTCCTCACTTTTATATGCACACACATAGTAAGCTCAATTCCCAATTTCACTCAGTTTTACTTCCTCTGCAGACTTCATGTGAAACCCAATAAAATGGAGATAACAACAGAAAGATCAAAGGTTAAATCCCAGTTCAATAATCGCAATATGTAGGAACTTTACAAACAGTTATTTAGAATTTATTTGGGCCTAAATCTAGCAAACATTGCAGTTACAATGCTACATAACAATTACTACAGCATGGAGAACTTAGATCTTTCAGTTCTGCAAAGTATATTACAATAGCTTACATGTTACTCAGCCACTTTCACTTGATCAGTGTTACCTTCTCTAGTACTTTAAAAGCAATAATGCTCCCTTACTTTAGACCTCTGTAAAAACAGCAACAATAGCATTATTCCTGTATCTTCCAAATAAACTCAGACTTCTACGATATTTATGCAGGGTTCCAATGCTATTTGGTAACTATAACAGCAGAATCAGGTTTGTGATGTCACAGCAAACCCTACCTATACTGTAGATAGGTTTTCTGGACTTACTCAGACATTCCTAGTCAGATTGTTGTTGTTGTTTTTAATAAAGTTTTATTTGGGTTTTCACACATACAAAATACAAGTAAAACATCTTTTTTGAAAATAGTATGGTCCCGGGTTGAACTTCTTTATACAGACACAAAACTCAATTTCATGCTCCTTTTTGTATTCTATTCCATATCTTATACTAATTTACATTTTCTATATAGTTTTTCCCCTCTTTTAATTTTCTCAATTTTATTTTGATTATCTCATCTCAATTCAAATCATTATATTTATACTTTTGTCTGTTCTGTTTCAATTTCATATTATCTTTTCTCATTAAACAAATTTTCTCCTGTAGTTACTAATTGGAGTATGACACCTTTATATCTTTTAATTACTTCCATTCAACTCTTATTTAAACTTCAATATATACCTTAAGTTTATGACCTTCAATATAATACATAATACATAACTTCCAATCGAATTCTGCTTGGTACATTCTTTTTTTTTTTTTTAAACAAATTTTATTAATTTTACAGACAAACAAAGTATCATTAAACATTAAAGACATTGAAACTCTTTCCATTATAAATTTTACAAGGCAAATAAAACATTGTTTTATACAATACAATTCTAATATATCCCATTTCCACTTAAATATTTTTTAACAAATTTCTCATTATTTCTCTTTAGTCTTATTCAATTACATTTCTTCTATATTTATCCATTTTATACTCATCATATTCATATTTCCCTCTGCCTTGTTTACAAATATTCCTCTCGCTTTCTCCCAAGGTTTTATTAAATCTCAATCAGACATACACACACAAAACACAAAAACATAAAACTTCTTTTTAAAAAGTAGCTTGGCCCCGGATTACCTCTCTTTGTATGGACTTCAATTAAATTCATGTTCAACTTATATACCATTACCTATCTTATTACCCTTCTATATCTTTATTATAACTTCTCCCCGCTTTCCACTCTTCTTAATTCTATTTTATTTATTTCATCTTAATTTAAATCATTGTATTTGTATCTTTTGTCCATTCTTTTCAATTATCCATTTATCTCATTCATATTAGAAAAAAAAAATATTTCTCCTGAAATCACTAATCGAAGTATGATGCCTTTCCATCGCTCCCCTACATTAACATCTAATTCCCTATCTAATTCTGCTTAGTACATTCTACTTACTAAAATAGTAAATCCATAAAGTAATTAAATATATAATTAAACATTAAATCTCATAGCATTCCAATTATCTATTTCAAAAACAAATACCATAATAATAAGTTTATTTAACATCCACACAATAGTCAATTAAACTCTATACTTAAACTAAATGTTTCAACATTCCTTTTAATATTTTATTAAATCTTAAAATCTATCATTATTAAACCTTTAATATTTTAATCTTTACTTAAGCCTTATAAAATTCTAATTTTCTAATTCTCATACAAATACTACAATACTATCATGTACCTTGCAGAAACATTTTGAAACAAAGTTATGCATTACCCATTATCCATAAAAAAGATTTCTTCTCCACACCTTATTTCATACCTTTTTGGCTTTTTTTCCCCTTCTTCCTTCCTATCTTATCCCATCTGGTCTTTTTACCCCCTTCGCTCCCCCTCTGTTACATTTCTCTTTTCTTTTGCTTTCTAACAGTATATTGATTATGCATCTTATTTTTCTCTTTCTTGGATGTTTTTTTTAAGTCTTATGTCCTTTTAGACTCATTAAAGATGGCTTCTTCTTCTTCTTCTTCTTCTTCTTCTTCTTCTTCTTCTTCTTCTTCTTTATCCTCCATTAATTGCTATGTTTGTTGATAAGTAGCAAGCGCCATTTCTAAAAAGCAAAAAAATTCTCTCACACCGTCTTTACCTTCTTTTTTATCCTCTCTCAGTTCATCAACAGATAAAGCCATTATAAACCTTTTCTTCTTCTTTTTTCTCTTCTTCTTCTTTTTAAAACAACCAAGATAATTCAAAACTTAAAACAATTCCCCAAAATCCCAAAGTCATCAAACAGTCCAAACAGAACACAAAGTTCTTCACACTTTTTCTTCCTGGGGTAATATCAGTTGGCAAGGAAAAAAAAAACCCAATCTGTATTTTAAAGTCTCATTACAATTAACTTCCAATCTCAAAATCTTCCAGGCATCTCCTCCAGCAAAATCTTAATGAAAATTTTCTTTTTGTCCTCTCCCTTCCCACTTATAACAGAAAGCTTTAAATTTTTACCTTCTATAAAATAGCAGGATTTTCAATATCCATTTGTTAAATCCATGTGGAAGGAGAGTAAACTTTCTCTTAAAACACTTTCACTCGCCGCTTGTAAATCTCTTCTGGAAACAAAGTATCTTTCAAAAAATCCGAATTTTCAGGATATTACTTGTATTACTTGTATCTTATAGTCCAGTTCAGCCAAGAAACTTTCGCTTCAGCACTTTCTCTTCCTCCAGCACGATCTTGTCCAGCTGTCAGCTTCTTTGTGGCGGCCATTACAGACCGCCGCTCCACCGCCTTGAGAAAGAGGGTTAAGCCGGGTGGGGAAGGGGTCTGCGAAGACCCCAACCCCTTGTCCGGATCCCTCCTATCTTGGGCTGCCTCTTCATGGCAGCCCTAGCCTCCAGATCAATAGACCGGAGGCATCAAAGCGGCTAGCGCGGCAGGGATCGCGCAGGATCGCAAATCCCTGCCACTCGCGAAGCCGACAAACCGGAAGTTCACATTCTTATAATATGCACTATATTCTTTAAAAAAAAAAGATAGTAAATATATGTAATTATAAACCCTCATTCCATTCCAGTTCAGTTCTGTCATTAATAATCATTAAAATCTTAACATCTTTAACGCTTCTTTTCAATTAAATATCATACTTCCTTAAAAACACATATAATCTCCATAATTAATTTTTCCCTTATTTCTCTTCACATGTTTTATAAATCATTCAATATACCTTTTGTTACATTTATTTATTGACAAGCATTCCACTGAATTACGATAGCTATTTTATCAGACATTTTAATCATACATTGTTTCATATTTTCTAAAATTATTTCTGCTTCTAATATAACCATACTATCTTATGTACCTTTGCAGAATCCCTTTTTCCATTAAGTTTTCTCCCATTATCTCTAAACAGGCCCCGTTTCTCTATATTTTGCTTCTGTCCTTTATAACTTCTTTTCCTTTCTTTCTTCCCTCTCATCTTCTCCCTCCTTTTTACCCCCTCGTCTCTCTAGTTCTAATTCTTTCTTCTGCATTTCCCTCTTCTGTTGCTTTCTGATTTTATACTTATTTTTCACTCTATTCTTTTTTTGAGTTGTTTTTCCCAATCTTAAACTTTCCATTCTCTTCCCCCACCCCCACTTTCCTTTTTTTCCCCCATCTAAGATTACTTGTTCATTAAAGATGGCTTCTTCTTTGTCGCAATCTTCTTGTTCTGCAGGCATTTCTTGTTGTTTCTCATAATTCCAAATCTCCATTTCTAAAAACTGAAATATGAAGCTAAAAGAACCTCCCCCTTCTTGTGCATCTTCTTTGTACGTTTTAAGTTCCATTTTCAGTTCTTCTAAAAGTGGAGCCATTTTAAACAGTTTTAAACAAACACCCGATTGATTTTAGTCATTCAAATACAATAACCAAGAATCCAGAGATCACCAAGTAATCCAGATAGTCCCGAGTTATATCTTCTTATTTCTTTTTCGACTTTCTCTTCCTGGGGTTTTTGTTGCGATATTTCAGTTAGAATGCATCTTTTGGAAGTCTTGTTGAGATTTTGCTGTAAGTTCTTTTTTAATTCCAGGCAGTCTCCTCCCTTCCAGATCCTACCCTTTTATTCTTTTTCTCTCCTTTCCTGTTTTCAAAAGCTTTTAATTATCCAGAAATCTTTATTATCCCTTTGACTTTTTATTTTCAGCATTAAATGCCTATTGATGTCAAAGTGGATTTTTTTCCAATTTCTTGCTTAAGTCTCTTAGCTGTCAGTATAGGAAAATGAGAAAACCAAATCTTTTCCCTTTTCTCTCTCCTTCGCAGCTTAAAAATCTTCTTAGGGAACAATGTTATTGTTTTTTAACAGTTTCAATTCCAGGGTACCTTATTTGTTACTTTTGCTGTTTGACCCGGTCAACCAAAACTTTCTCTTCTTATCTTCCTCCTGCACATTCTTTTCCGGTCGAGTTCTTCTTTGTGGTGGCCATTTCTGACCACCGCTGCAACCACCTTCGGGAAAGGGAGTAATGGCCAGCTGGGGAGGAGTGATGCGGCTCTCCTAAACCCTGCTGGCAGCCTCCCCCCTCTTCACCACCTCTATGGGGTGGTTTAGCCCCGAAACCAGCTGGCTCGGGGCGCTCCAGCGGCGAGCACGGATCGAAGCCTCGCAGAGACGAGGTTTCGGTCTGTTGCTGAAGAAGCTCAAACCGGAAGTCCCATTCCTAGTCAGATTGTTGATTAACCCAAATGGAAATTCTGGAAGGTGAAATCCAATACATCTAAAAGCCATAATGATGGAAGGAAAATTAGGAGTGGTGATTTATTCAGAAAGCACTCCTACTCAAAGTTCTATAATAAGTGAAAAACAAAGATAGGATGCAGAAGGTAGCCAAACAATTTTAAACTTCCAACTAAAGTTCAATTTTAAAATATATATCACAAAAGGATTTTTCTCTTTGGTGATTAAGATTTCAACATACTTTGGAAAGAACCCAGTTTTGAATAACAAAGACCTTGACCTACAAAGTTACCAAGTAGTTGCCAGGAAAAAATAAATAATGCGTAATAAAAGATTAAGCTATGAAAAATGCTGAGCAGGTGAGTCTTACTGTAAAAGCCTCTATAAAAGTTCTTCCAGAGCATAAAATGTTCTAACCATTTTTCTAGGTGCTTATTGTTATATCTTACTCTGCAAATGGAATAGAACATTTAGAGTAGACTACAGGCCTGAGATCAAAGATCTCACTGATTTTCAAATCAACATAAATTCTGCACTTCTTCCTTCATGGCCCTTTCCTCCACCTGTTATCATTTTGGAACATTTTTCTCTCTCAATTTCCACCTTTGTTCTCTTGCATCTCATAATGTGCTCCTCTTGGCACTCCAAGTTTCATACACATCCTTTCATTCCTCTCTGAGATTAAAGAGGATTCTCAACTGCTCTTTATTCTCTGTCGGGTAGCCACACTTAGTAGATAGGCCACACTCAATACTGCATCCAGTTCTGGGTCCAACATTTTAAGAAGGCTATTGAGAAAAAGGAACATGTCAAACGATATCAACCAAGAAGGGGTGTAGGAAAAAAAGAGAGAAATGGTTGAAGGCTCTGCATATTTTAATCTGAAGTAAAGGGAAGTATAACAGTCTACAAGCATCTGAAAGGTAGCCATGTTGGATAGAATTGTTTTGAGTTGTTAGAGAAGATGGGACTAGAAGCAATGTGCTTAAATTCACAAAAGGAGATTTTGGTTGAACATCAGTATTTTTTTTTCAAATAGAAAGTATAGTCAGACAACTATGGGAGGGGTCATAGAATCTAATTTTTCAGATGTCTACACAGAGGAACGATGGACATCTGGCTGGGGTATTGTAATGGTAGATTTCTGCAGTGAAGGAGGTTCTGCAGGAGGTTAAATTCTATGATTTTACAATCCTGCTGGTTTGACCTTTCTTGGACTGAAGTACAGAAGTTAAGCTTCAAGTATCATTTCAAAATTTTCTTCAAATTTTTTTGTCCAAATTCCTTCCAGTATTACACACTCTGAAGCCTAACAGTTTTGTACAAGAATAAGGATCTGTTTGCTACATGAAGCTCCCTTAGAAAATGGAAATGGAAAATTTAGGAGGAATTGGAGAATTCGGAATATTTACATTTTCCCAATCTTCCACATCACCAACAGGGACTCTCAGATACTTCTCTTTAAATAATTGTCAATAGTTTAAATAATATACTTGCTAGCATACTGCTGATTTTATTTCTAATCCTCATTTGATCATTCTGCTTCAAAAACTAGAAGTCACTATGCTTGCCTGATGCCTATGTTATTTTTTTAGTTGTTATTCCTTCATTTTGCAAGTCACATTGTAAGTCCGGTACTTCAGCTGGGAAAAGCCAACTTCCAAATTACCTCTGAAAGGTTTTAAGTACATCTGGACAATAAACATTCCTTTTTGGTTTTCCCACTTCTTGCTACATTTTGGAGTCCTTTTCTAATTCTGACTCTAGCCTGAATTCTCATTAACCACTTAGCTTTAAATCAGGTTTCTTAAAATGAATATATATTTTTGGCTATGCATAGAGATGTGTTTTATTACATTTGGAAGCCCAGGCAACTGTAGATAATTACAGCCTTGCTAAAGGTGTTTGGGTTACACGCAAGAGTGAGTTTATAGAAAAAGCAATTCATAACAAGCTCTTAAAACAGCTGACTTTTTATTTTCTTAATAAGAAACCGACACCCTGTTTACTCTCTTCTGTTGATCCTCCTTGGCATTAGTACAGAAGTGTTTTTTTTCCATTATTCCTTCTCTTGAATTTTACTTATCTCAAAGAGAATAGATTTAGTCACCTGCTATTGGGTGACTATATTGGAGTCAATCAACCTTTCCTTCTGCATGACCAGACAGGCATAGCAGAACACTGTCCAATACAATATCCACAGCTGCTTATTCACACCTCTTATCCCTCTTTATGACGAAATCTATTACCTGAATTTCACAGCCATACAAGATTCCCAAAATCTTAAGAGAAATTTGCAGTCCTTTGCAACATGAAATGCACGAGAAGCTAATATATTCAATATATTTAATAAATTAATAAATACATTGAAATTGATTTTTTCTTGGTCTCATTCACTTCTTTATGCTGTCCTACCCTACTTTCTGGAGTATCGTACGGTCCTAGCATGCCATTCAAAAGTTGACTGCACCTCTTGCCTAAGAACAAAATGCTGATTGAACCCTTATTGAGGTTCAAGTTTCTTACATTATACTAAGCTCTTTTACAGTTTCCAAAGCTCCATTGTAGAGACAGTAAGGTTGTTATTTACAGTTATTCGTTTGAATGGGTGGTGGTTAACTTTAAGGGGCATACTAGAAATTGGGCCAGTTTCCTCATCTTGATAGAGTTAAATAGCAACATGATTTCCAAAGTTTCAAGATTCATTTTGTCTTTTTAATCCCCCTTTAACAAACACCATCTCCTCTCCTCCCCTCCCCTAAATATATGACCTTGCCCATTCCAATGATATCATGGTCCCATAGAAGCCAAACAATTAAAGTGCAGCATCAAATAGCTGCTTAGTCCTGAAAAATTCTGATAGAAGAAAATATTTTTAGTTCAAATGCTTTGTAGATATTTGTAGATATCAATAGCAATAGCACTTAAGACTTATATACTGCTTCACAGTGCTTTATAGCCCCTTCTAAGCGATTTACAGAGTCAACATATTGCCCCCAACAATCTGGGTCCTCATTTTACCCACCTCAGCAGGATGGAAAGCTGAGTCAACCCTGAGCCTGGTGAGATTCGAACTACCAAATTGCAGACAGCTGGCAGTCAGATGAAGTAGTGCTGCATTCTAACCACTTGCACCACCATGGTTCTTACACGGCAATACACCTTATATCCTACCTTATGTCCAAATAAAATTTGCAATACCTTACAAATATACCTAACAGAGATATGTGGAACATCAAAGAAGCAGAGCATCAGCTTGAAGTAAAACTAGAAAAGGTTCCCTTACATGAGTCCTGGAGCAACTTACTATCTACCTTTAACTGAACAAAATGGTTTCTGAGCACAATCCATTTCATTTCAGGGTTGGGAAGTTGCCAACCCAGCAGATCTGCTCTATATCAGTGTTTTACAATGAAGAACACACTGTCTGCTGCTGTGCAAAGCTTAACTGTCAAAGTGCAATATATCTATTTTGCACGTCTCATACTTATTTAATCAAAGTTAATATATCACACCTTAACCTTAATTCTGGAATCTCCAAAGCAGCTTCTCCACATTAGAAATTTAAGAGACAAATGAGTATTCAAGCAATTTGAAGAGAGAGGGATGGGTATTCAAGCAGTTCATTACTATTTCTAGGAATCAAGGACCATGAACAAGAGAATCCAATTATTTTAGACAACTGAGAAATATTTGGGAATAGCTAACCTTAGCAAATTTCAGGTAATAAAATGAGGCCAAGCACTGACATTTGGACAAGTATCAAAATACATTATAATAGAACCACACAAGACAATGCCATCTGAAAACTGCTTATTTCCCAGGCGGGGAGTTCTAGTCTACTTTCTAATACTTAGAATAAATATAGTACTAGGAAGGTTAAGTTGACTATTATACTCTTACAAGTATTGAACTTCACATCAACAGGACAAGTAATCCCAATCACCTTCATTTCTGTCCAATCAGGAACATTGACAAGCAATGATAATGATTGCTCCTTTCTAAGCTGCTGAAGCTTTTGCAACAATAACATTCCCTTCATCCCACTTCTACAACAAAAGAGTAAAACTTTTTTAAAAACCCAAGGATCTTAAAACCTTGCCCTTTACACAGCTTACTGGGAAGAAAGGGGAAAAACTGACCAATCCCTAGTCTGTTTCAGCCACACCCAACTTGTTTGGCCTTTGATAGTGAAGATGTAAAGCTGCCAGGCTAACGTTCCTAGATGATCAGGAGGGTGGCTGAAGCTCCGAAGTCAGGAGATATGGAGCAACATGGTCCTTTAATAGAGAATGAGGTAGAAGTTATGGCTATGAGGGTCTTTGCTCAATTTCAGCCAGTGTATTAATTGCAGTCCAAAAGAGCACAGCATGCACTGAGGACAATCATTCATGCCTTTGTCATTATTTCTTCTATATAAGGCTGCGTGGAAGAATATCTGAAAACTGTAGCTGATCCAAAATGAAGCATCCCGTATGATTACTGGATTACTGGATAGTCTTGGCACTGCCATTGTGGGGGAACTGCATTGGTTATCTATTTTAGAGTGGAATTTAACAGCCTGGTCAGTACTTATAATGCCCTATATGGTTCAGGGCCCATGTACCTAAGAAACCATCTTTCCCACATAGATTCTCCTTGCTGAATCCAGATGATCAGGGAGTGTTTGCTGAAGATTCTCTTCTACTACAAGATGAAACAGGATTTGGTCCAATGGCAAGTGTTTTCTTCTCTCTTTTTGGAGAAAGCTTGCAAAAAATGTGACTCATTTGGAACACCTTTGGGTACTGATCACTGGGGAGTCTCCAGTGCCAGAAAATATTTATTATTAAAATGTGTTATATCACACTACATATCATATACTACTTAATTTAAAAAAAATAATTTTGATATTGTACTTTACCTGAATCCTAGTGGGACTAAGGCAATAAGATAAATTATATTAAATAATAACAAATATAAGGATGGACAAAACTCACTAATTCAGAAAGAGAATATTCTGGAGAACTCTGGAACACTCCCTTCTTCCTCCAGTCCATGACAAACCTCCCCTTCATGGGACAATTTGGTGGTTTTCAGGAACGAATGTGATTTGAGGCAGATCAGAAACAATCCAATTCCAAATGGGTCTTGCTATAGCTATAACCCCAAAGCATTCAAGCCTTTCTTTTGGCCACAATACATGGAAATCCCAAGCATGATCAATTTAGTATACCATGTATTGATAACTAACATTTAATGGCCATAGGTTTCACCATATTCATCCTGAGAATATGGTTTTACACACACATAGTGGAAGCTCCTCGTCAAACTAACAATATTTATTTTAAAATCTAATACCAGTAATGGATATTCAAATATCCATTGGAAGTCTTGTAAATATTCATACTTTCCGAACACCAGGATGCCTGCAAGATGAAGATCCTAAACCTACAAAAATCAGCTCAGAAAATGAAATAAAAAGTGAGAAGGAATTAAATAGCTTTGCTACTGACAAGTCTATTATCATAAAAGAATGATAAATGGTTAATATCTTAGTTCTGAATTTAAGAACCAGATGGTTCGATATTAGCATAGTAAGGCTGAAGCAAACATAGCTAGAACTTCTGAGTCATCATTGATTCACAAGGCAGTAAACCACTCCCTGTCGTCTCTCTGTTTTCTGGTAAGGATTGCTTTTCTGGAGAATTCTTCAGTCCTAATACTCACACTTAATATGATGACCCGGGGCATGGCACAAAGGCAACACAGTCAAATAAGCAAGAAATGTCTCTTTAATACCTCTAACTTTGCCCCCAATGTCCAGGTTACCTTCAGCTGGAGAAAAAACTCTCCCAAGAACAGTCTTTAAGTGGAGGAAATTCAGTCCAAAAACAAAGTACATACAAACTGTAAATAAAAATCCACACAAATCACGCTGCAGTAATTAACTGGACAGGGCAGGAGAAGGAATTGCAGACTTGAAAGCCCAGCAAAACATACACAGTTGGGAAGATGCCAGGAACCCAGATAAGCCTCGATGATACCAGATAATTCACAATTTGCTCCCAACAACTTTGCTGTGCGCAGCTTCCCTTTTTAGACACTGTGTTCCCAGTTGCAGCTAATGAAGGGAATCAGGGCCCTTTCCTCCCCTATAAGCCATGCAACTCATGTTGCTCCCTTCTCTGTTCCTCCCTGCATGCCCTAGGATGAAGAGGGGGGTGGGCCTGGGTCTTCCTCCGAATTCCTTCTCTCTTGCTCTACCTCTACCCTGCTCTGCCCAGCTGGCCTTTGCCCTTCCCCAGTTTCTTCCACAGCCAACAGAGCCACACTCCTACTCCCTGTCAGCTGCTTGGGCCCCGCTCTGAATCAGATTTAGACAGGGGCATGACACTTACTCTTAGGAGACAAGCTACAAGTTATTGGGCTTTTTTTTAAACAAATCAAAGCTGTGCTCAGGAACAATTTATGAGCAGTGTTATTGTTAATATGGAAAGATTTTGATGCTCGACATTGAATACTGAAATGTATTCAATACATATATCAAACTAGCATGTAGAAAGATAAAATATTATATCACTATAAAAACATAGTTAATTTAATGATCAAAGAGGAAAAATAAATCAGAATCTCTGAATTTAAGATTAATAGTATCTGTTTGGCTAGAAATGCCCCAAATACCGAGATTATGGGTGAATCTTAATATGCTACCATATGTTCAGGAACAAAGAAAAAAAATTAAAAGAGAACACTGCTTAATAAACTATTCAAACACTTCCACACAAGCATTGATGACCTCATTCAAAACGGATAACACAAATAAACATCAGGAATGAAGTATACTTTGATTTTTATGACTGTCTCTAAACTAGGGTTGTTTTCCCTCCAACATCCCTACAGATTTTCAGATCTGATCTTTTTCAGTCCTACCTGAAGATATTCTTGGTTCAAAACATCTGTGCCATCAATAAGCAACAATCCTCCAAAAATGCCTTGGCTACCTTGTTAACCATGTTGCAAGAATGCTACAAAACTGTATGAAATAGAAGGGGCTAAATTAACACTTTACATATTAGATTGTATTTTTGAAAGATAACTTTCATAGAGTAGCCAAATCCATCAATAATTATATTAGTGTTAAGAGGTCAGAAGTAGTTTTTGGTGGTAAAACCAGTATCAAGAGACAGCTGTCCAATTTAAAGCTGCAAGAAAAAAATTGCCAAAAAATGCAGAAAATGCATTTATTCAACATAAACATTTTACGAAAATATGCATCTGCCTCCATTCAACATGTTTTAAATCAGTATGAATTATAAGAACATGTAGATACAATATATTATGCATCAAGTTTCAATATTCTGTTTATTTGCTTCAGACTAAGATATTGGCCACAGAAGCATCACTCCTCTTGTTTATAAAAGAGAAATATTATTTTAAAATACAATATCTAGGTTACAATATCAAAATATCATTTTCCAGCCAAATAAGTCAAACTAAACAACAGAGATCAAATTAAATAAAGATGTTTTAATGCAATAAAAGCTCTGTTAAATACAATTTCTTTTGCCCTTCAGTGCCTCAGAATTTTTTTGCTGTTTGTTCATATCTCTCTGATATTGAAAGGAAATTGAATTTATATATATTTTTCATTCCAAGAAGTTCCAATTCATGAGGAAACCTTTGGCTCCTCTATACCCATGGAGAATCCAACTTTCTTAGGACACCATGATCCTAATTAGGGCCCAACAAAATACAAATGACGGCATGGAAAGAACATGGAGTAAATCAATCTGAAATTAAAATTGCAGATGGAAAAGTATCAAGTCTACAAAAAGAAAGGGTTACCCATATTTATTCCCAAGATCTATAATTAGAAATTGGGGAGTGGATGAAAGAAGACTTTTAGAGGAAAAGGGGATGAGATCAGGAAGAATTTAAGGCATTCAATTCTTAAATAAAAATCTTTTCCATTCCTAAAACCTGAAGTGTTATGAACACTGAACATGATAATCCCAGACCAGTCATTTCCCAGAAATGTTAACTTTCCAAGTGAAAGTGATGCAAGATCCCAACACATGTTCCTTCCATCTGGCTTTGGCATCCCACTCAAACATTTCCAATTCCCAAAAGCCCTCTGAAGCTGACAACATGCAAATAATAGTGGTCAACACGATCTTGATTAACTTATGTTATATATGCAAGCCTTTACAAAACTTAATTACAGCACTTTTATATGTAAAATAACTAACCCCAGGTTTAAGATTAGAATGAAAATTCTAGGGGCTGTCTGTGATTCCTGCTGCTGCTGATTGCTGGATGACTGCGCCAATCTATTTCTCATCATTCTTGTCAAAAAAAAAAGTAGGAAAAGAACTCATGTAGATCTAAATACAATAAATTAGTAAATGCGGGAAATTAGCATATAAATCTACACCAAGCTTGTCCAATATGTGGCCAGTAGGTTGCATGCAGCCCTGGACAGCTGGTAATGGGGTCCCACAAGTTTGTAAACTTTTAACATTATGTGATTTACATACACGAACTATATTATATATTTCATATGCAAGCCAAAAAGTTGGACACCCATGAGTTGCTCCGCTGACATTTTATTTTGAAGTGAAAGCGTGACAATTAGTGGGATTAAAAGGGCAGATCCAAGTTTTATTTTATCCATACCAACTATTTTCCCAACTCAAAATTATTTCCAGTTGCTTTAACTGCTGTAGGGGAAAACATACCTTGTTCATCAGGTATGCTACCTATGATTGAGGAAATAACACACAGCCATCAAAACCAGAAGTCAATCCTCTTTTAAAACAACAAGCTAAATTAGTGATCATCACATCTGATGTCAGCTCATTCTGTAGTGCAACTGAATTAATAAAATGCCTTTACCTATCAGTCTGTGTTTCTCAATCTTGATAACTTTAAGATGCGTGGATTTCAACTCCCAGAATTCAGCATGCTAGCTGGAGAATGCCAGGAGCTGAAGTCCTCACATCTTAACATTGTTATGGTTTAGAAACATTGCCTTTAAGTTAAAAAGACACAATTGTGTATTCGCTCTTGTGAGAGCAGGAGAATAATCATCCTGATTGTTCCTCTTTCTATATTTTCCAGCTCAACATTTTTATGAAGAAAACTATATATGGTATTCCAAGTGTGATCTTAATGTATATATTAAAAATACTACAGAAATCTACATGTAAGAGTATGCACTGTGTTTGTGGCCTGAAGTCATAGGAAGTCAAGTCATATTGGCTGGAATGTGAACCCTATTTCAGTATGCAAAGTTACTCTGAAAACAAACAAACAACCCCGTTAGTAAAACCCTTAATATTGATCACAACTTTTTAAAAAAGCTTCTGCGAGTGGAATTTTAAAACAACAGAAAAAAAGGTATTGAGACATGAATTATTCCAATCTAACAGTCAGTACTAACTGAAAGAAAACAAATCCTGTTATTTTTATGCATCTACGTTAACCAAAGTGAGATAAAATACTAGTGTTTACTTTAATATACCCAACACAGTTGCCATGCTAGAACTCAGTGGAATGACACAGTTCTTTACAGATTAGATTGTGTTCTCAGTTTTTGATCAAGAATTGTAAGTGACACAGCTTATAAGGTTCACTATAAAATGGCCCCCAGCTGACATGATAGACTTTCCAGTTCGACCAATGCAGTATGCTCTACACAGGGCTGCCTCTGAAGACTATTTGGAAAGTTCAGCTGCCTGTCCCACAAGATCCAACAGAATGGGCATGTTATGGGTTCAACTGTATTGCGAGCTACATTTGATGAGTCCTGGGAGACAGGCCTTTTCTGCTGCATTGTGGAATCTCTGCACCAGAGATGAGTTTGGCCTCATCACACCTGAGCTTTTGAAGATCCCTCAAGGCCCAGTTATGCCCGTAGACAAGGAACAGATAAACTTATGGCTCCATTATTAACATCCCTCTGTCCATTTTTTCTTTAGTCTTGCTTTTATATTTTTAATGTTTTTAATGGTTATAGGTAATGATTGTTTTATATTTATTATTTTATTGGATTGTTGTACGCAAACCAGAGTCACTCTCTGTGAGATGGTTGGCCATATAAATTTGAAAAATAAATAAATGACGACCAAGCATCATCTCATGGAATGAGGTAACTCTATTAGTCTATGACACATACTTGCAATAAGTTAATGTAACTATCAAAGTCCCAAATAACTCAAGTCCAAATTATTTGAACTGACGCCTTTTCTCAGGCAATCCAATCTGTTCTTATAGGTCTTTCCTGAAAAGTGCACATTGCAATCCTCCTCACTGCCAGCCCTCAACTCTGTAAGAGCTCTTTTCCTATCTGCTTTTTCTTTTTTTTCTATATAATGTTTAGAACGCCCTTTGAGCTGAGACTGTACTATGCTTCTTAATGTATCCTATATGCTTGTTACTGTGTCGAAGTTTAGTCATTCCACTTGATTTTTCTGCCAGGGTATAAGAACACAATATTGAAAAGTATCGACATGCTTCAAGCACTCAAACAATTCTAATTGCTGTTTGTTCATGAAATATGTACATCAACTCCAGGCAGCCTGTTCCAGCTTCCAGTATTTTAGCCCCAAAACTGAAATAAACCAATACAAGTTTCTGGTCTTTGTGACAAAAAGGGAGAGAAGTACACAGGAAGTAGCATGGTATTTTGGAGGAGAAAGAACCACACTTTCTGTAAAATATATATATATATTAAACTTAAATAATTTATAAAATGTGTTTCAAATAAACTACGGTTAATAACTATACTTTGTACAACAAAATATCTTCAAAAATTTGAAGAAGTCCTGCCAACGCAGATTGATATAAAAACAGCTAAAAGGTTTTCCTGCCCTACAGTTGCTTTTCAATGGGATTTCCAAATGCATCACCTCACTCTCTAAGTGATTTACAATGTCAGCATATTGCCCCCAACAATCTGGGTCCTCATTTTATTACCCTTGGGAGGAAGGGAGGTTGAGTTAACCTTGAGCCCCATCAGAATCGAACTCCAAACTGTGGGCAGAGTTAGCCTGCAATACTTCCCCTCCTTGGGGAAGCTGAATTTGCGTAACACTGTATGATACACTTAATGACTACATGACTAGGTTTAACAATGTGGTTAAATTTTTAATAAAATCAAATCCAGTCATGTGATGACTCAATCACTTAGAGACTGAAATTCCAGTCTCAGTTGTGGTTGTAAGTTATACATAAACCAAGAGAATCTTGTGACAAGTTAAGATAAACAGGTTTATTACGGCATATATTTATTGGATTGTAGTCCATTTCATTAGATGAAAAATATTTATTCTACATTATTTACATGCTTTATGTAGAGAGTATAAATTAAAAACTGTTATATACTTTTATGCTTTGCATTTCACAACCACTTCATATCATGCTTAACCATTTTTTTCACTCACTCATTTCTACATCACTCTTACCTGCCACTTGTCATTTCACGTATTTGATCTTGTGAATTCCACACTACTTAAATGTATTTAGCCATTAAGGATTTTTCATTGGTTTCACTATTACATTTTAATACAGTTTCCTCCATAGAAATTATTCTGGTAGGCAAACTAAATTGCTTGCAAAGCTTTCCAATAATTTGCGAGGCAAAACTATGAACATCAGTTAAATTCTGATTTGAATTGTCAAATCAATTCGATTTAAGCACTTAAGTGGAAATATTAACTCAGAGTGCTTCAATTCAGATTTCCAAATCAACAGCTGTTTCTCCATATGTAGAAATATCCAAATGAATTCATTGGCATTAAATAACATTTTCCAGTTCCAGTAGGAAACACAATTTAATTCAACAATTCATTCAAGCATATTTCAAATCAAATCGGTAAATTGAATATTTACATAATCCTACAAAATAGGATTGTAGAAAAGCTGCCAGATGTAAGGGATAAAAGATGGAGGCAGTAAGACCGGGCGGAAAGCAAACAACTTGAAAATCAGGAGGCAGGAAGAGAAGGGTAAGATGACACCCTCAATGCTTTTGACTGCTCCAATTGCTTTCCATGTACTGATCAGCTGAAATCCTTACAACAACCTTGTGCAACCAGTCCGTATTATTTTCCCCCTTAGAACATATATTCAGGCATTAAAAACAATGAGAGTAAAGATGAGGAGACCAGGGGTAAAATAAGAAATCTAAGTCTGCATGTGAATGAATCAAGAGTGAAAGAAAAAACATAGAATAGCAAGAACTTTCCTAAGGGCCATTTAAGTATTAAAAAATATCCATAGTTAAGTGTGCCAAAAGGTCTCTATTCCTTGCCAATTCTTTTAGTAAAGAGGCTGGAGAACCTGTGGCTTTCAGAGACAGCCGAATGACAGTACAACTTCCAGCAACCCCAGCCAGCCGGCCAATTCCTGTGATGTAAGATAAGGAACAGGCTGTACTTATATCAAAACCATGTCTAGGGAATTGAGACGAAAAGGAAATTTTTTTTTTTTTTTTGTGGATTAGAAGTTGTGGAGTGGTTTTGGTGGTGGAGAAAGGAAGGAAGGAAGGAAGGAAGGAAGGAAGGTAGGTAGGTTATGAAAAGTCAAGGGATAAGGGAAGTAACCAAGGCCGGAAAAGGAGGGATGGCTTGGAAGGGAAGAGGTCATAGACAGAAAGAGTCAGAAACTACAGAGAAACAAGAGTTGAGGGAAACACAAGAGTAGCTGTGGAAGGAACTGCAAATCAACTGAAGAGTGGGAGGCAGAGAGGAAGGGAGGTAAGAAGAGTTATGATCTCTTGAGTGGCTGAGGAAGAAGCGGTCTGGTGCTGGGGAGGACAGTGTGGCTGGAAGACAAAGAGAGATGGACGCGATGGGGGAGTCAGCCTAGAATAAAGGGGTGGGGAGAAAAGATGGGAAACCCCTGGGGTGCGGGGGGGGGGGGGGGAGAGAGACAAGAGAAGTGGATCAAGAGAAAAGAGCGCAACTCATTGGAGTGGGAAAGAGGTTCAAGCCGGAGTGGGCTCTGGGGGAAACCGCAGTCAGACCAAAGAGGGGGCGCTTCCCAGGAGACCGTATGTTGGAGCGGAGCTGGGAAACAAGGGAGCGCGGGGGTGGAAGAGAGACGGAGGGGGAAAGCAAGGAGGGGGGCACGGAAGGGAATGACAGGGTGTCTAGGGTGCCGGGTGGGAATCACGCCGCGGGAGCCATCTGGAGCAGGTCCAGGTATGAGACCCGGAACTGGGACGCCTCCAACCCACTAAACTCTCCATTTCCCAGGACTCACCTCGTCCAGCGAGACTTCCTAGGCAGCTCCCGGTAGGAGAATCGGAAACCCGTCCGGTCACCCAGCTACCCAGGCCCGGTCTATGGCTCAGTCCTTCGTGGAAACGGCCGGTGGGAGGGAGAGAAGTGAGGGGGGCTGGCGAACCGACGCCACAGCACCGACGTAAGCCGAGGGGTGGGCTTAGTCACTCGGTTGCCGTGCCGGGAGGGGGAGGAAGAGGAAAAAAAAACAGCACGGGCGAGCGCAGCAAACAAGGAAATCAGCACCGGCTTGCAACACAGAATGACGAAGTGACGGGGGAGTCGAAGCCGAAGTGGGAGTGACGTAATCAGACCCGTACGCATGCGCTCGGGTATCGGTACAGACTTAGGGAGTTGTTTCATTCGACTGACGCTGACGGGGGAGGGGTTTTTTTGTGTGTGTTTCCTTTTGATAAGTTTTTTGTTTGTTTGTTTGTTTCTCTTTCTTTTCTCGGGCAGATTTTTATTCTATTGGCTCACCCGGTTTTCCTCATCAGTTTTTTCACGTTTATTCTCGCTGCCTTTCTCATTTCTCAATTCTTTATAATTAACAGAGAACAAATATTGAACGGAGGGGTCCTCCTAAGGGCATGGCAGGAAGGGACAGAAATCATAGAAGCAGCCCGGCATCGTACAAGTCTCCGTGGAGAAGGGCAGCGCTATCCAGCCGAGCTCCGCTTGGCAAAATAATTCCAATGAAATGCCCTCGCCAACTCACGACCCCCCCAAGATTTTAAAAGCAAAGCCTTCCGAGCTGCTATGGTTGCGCCGCTTAGATTAATAGCGATTTACTGAATGAATTCAACAGCCGGGTTTGTACAAGGCATCAGCCAAATTCTACTTTCGTTCTCTGTTGCGCAAACCCGGTTAGGGGATGGTGTGACCAGTGAGGCGTATCCGTTCAATACTTTTTAAAATAGCCATTTCGGATCTGAGGTGCCAAATGTGGACGGACGGCCACAAGATGACGGCAGAGACTTTTCTGTAGCTCTTCACCGCCACCCAGAGGCCATTTGCATTCTTGCCACCCCAGATGGATAACAACATCCAGAGGCTTACTAAATTCTCCCCACTTTTTTCTTTCTCGCATAGGATTGTTCATAGTTATTGGTTTTTAAGCACAGGTATCCATAAACATTCTGAATTAAAACTACAAAATAAGTAATGTAAGGTGAGTGAATGTTGCATACAACCACATTTGAGCCCAAAATTTCTGTTGCTAAGTGAGACATTTGTTAAATGATTTTTGCCCCCATTTTACAACCTTTCTTGACACTGGTTAAGTGAAGCACTGCAGTTGTTAAATTACTAATATGGTTGTTAAGGCTTCCTCATTGACTTGGCTTGTCAGAAGGTTCTAAAAGGTGATCACGTGACCCCAGGACACTGCAAATGTCATAAATATGAGTCAATTTTCAAACATCTGAATTTTGATCATATGACCATGCAGATGCTGTAATGGCCAGAAGTGTAAAGTGTGTCATAGCTCATTTCATAACTCAATTTTTTCAATGCTGTTGTAACTTCTAACCATCACAAAACTAACTGCTGTAAGTTGGGGACTACCTGTAGGTGAAAAACCAAGAGAAGCTTCACGAGTGCTTCACAAGCTTCTCTCTACCAATCCTTCTAGAATATGTTTGCTGTGGAGTTCCCAGCTAATTGCCTCCATACTTTTTAGAATTCCAGCTCCCACAATTCCTACCCAGCAAGAAAAAGCTTTGGTCAGTATATCCAGAGGTTCCTTGTTAGAGAAAGATGTGCTATTGATCAAAGATGTACATGAGTTCTTAAGCAGTTCCCTGCTGGATTGGAGCCCTGGCCATTCAAGATCCAGCAGTCTTTTCTCAAGTGGCCAGCCAACAATACAAGGAAGTCTCCCCGGATATGGCCTTCAAACTGCCATTAAGGTTAGCAGCCATTGCTCCTCATTATTTCCATAAATTGGTCCATGCAGGCTGAGTTGGGAATTGAAATCCACATATAGAATAGAATAGAATTCTTTATTGGCCAACTGTGATTGGACACACAAGGAATTTGTCTTGGTGCAAATGCTCTTAGTGTACATAAAAGATACATTCGTCAAGAATCATAAGGTACAACACTTAATAATAGTCATAGGGTACAATGAGCAATCAAATTATACTAGGAAACAGTCAATATAAATAGTAAGGATACAAGCAACGAGGTTACAGTTATACAGTCAGAAGTGGGAGGGGATGCGCGATAAGGAATGATGAGAAGATGAACAGTAATAGTTGTGCAGACTTTGTAAATAGTTGGACAGTGTTGAGGGAATTATTTGTTTAGCCGAGTGATGGCGTTCAGGGAAAAACTGTCCTTGTGTCTAGTTGTTCTGGTGTGCAGTGCTCTATAGTGTCGTTTTGAGGGAACAAGTTGAAACAGTTTATGTCCGGGATGTGAGGGGTCTGTAAATATTTTCACAGCCCTCTTTTTGACTCATGCAGTATACAGCTCCTTGATGGAAGGCAGGTTGGTAGTAATTGTTTTTTCTGCAGTCCTAATTATCTTCTGAAGTCTGTGTCTGTCCTGTTGGGTTCCAGAACCAAACCAGACAGTTATAGAGGTGCAGATGATAGACTCAATAATTCCTCTGTAGAACTGTATCAGCAGCTCCTTGGGCAGTTTGAGCTTTTCTGAGTTGGTGCAGAAAGAAGATTCTTTGTTGTGCTTTTTTGATGATGTTTTTGATGTTAGGTGTCCATTTTAGGTCTTGTGATATAATAGAACTTAGAAATTTGAAGGTCTCCACTGTTGATACTGTGTTATCTAGTATTGTAAGAGGTGGTACTATGGGAGGGGTTCTTCAAAAGTCTACCACCATTTCTACGGTTTTGAGTGTGTTCAGTTCCAGATTATACCACAAGGCAAGTTGTACAACCTCCCGTCTGTATGTGGGTTCGTGATTTTCTCGAATGAGACCAATCACTGTTGTATCTCACTGAGAATCGCTTGTGAACAGCATAGAAGTTTAATAATAAATAAATATTGCCCAGTTTAGGAAACACTGCCCCAGAAAAAATAAATATTGAAAGCTTGATGGTAGGGAAGAGAAATGGAGAAGGGTTAAAAGCAGAGTGTTATATCATCTGCATCTCTTCATAATGTTTAGGAAACAGGGCAGTTATCTTGCCTACAAATCCTTCCATCAAAAATGTGGAGCAATGACTTGACGCTGGGTAAATTCTGCAATGGGTAATGATGCTTACTCTCTCATACATATACGTAGGTCTGGAGACTAAATTAGTTTTCATCAATGTGTTATTAAACACATTAAATAAATGAATTGCCAGCAAAACAAACAAACTACCCATCCTATTATTTATCTTGGTTATTTACTTGGTGGGGGGGAATCAATACATGTAGTCCTCAAAATACAATTGGGACTGGAAAGTTCATCATTAACAATGCAGTCATATAGTGAAATGTCATATGCCTGTACTGGATGTATGACAGCAGCTCCACTGGAAATCACCTGTGGTTAAGCAAAACATCACATGATCATGACTTTCAGCTTCCTGCTGGCTTCCCCAATGTCTTTGCTTGTTGGAAGATATGAAGAGCACAAATGATCATATCACTGTGAGACACTGCCACCATCATAACGCATCAAGGGGTAATCACATGATCATGGGGACTGCAATGATCTTCAGTTTGAAGATTGGTTGTAAAGCTACTTTTTCAATTCCATCGTAACTTCAAACAATCACTAAACAGGGCAGTCATTAACCAAGGACTCTCTGTAGTTTCAGAAAACAGATTATAACTAGTAACATTGCCTATTAATGATGAAAGAAACATATTTATTTATATGTATTTCAGGAAGAGGATTCATTGTAAGAGGTTTTCAAATTACCCATTACTCCTACATTCTTTCAGAGTTTAGGCCAAAAGAACCTAAATTTGCTTCATGCATGTGGGTGGAACTTTGTAAATAAATGTATGTTGGCCAACATGCTTTCTACATCCCTGTTATTTCGTTTCAGGGAAACTTCCAAGCACAACCTGTTTAATTAATTATACCTTTGTGCACACCCAGCTTTGGTCTTCTTCACCTTGTCTGACTCATTGGAAAGGGTGTCACTGTTGGAATGGCAGTGCTTTACTGCTCCATCCTGAAGATCTGCTTTAGATGATGGTGGAAACAGTGGCACGTGGTGCCATACCCAAGTGGCAGCCTCCTCCTGATAAACAGGGCAAAGATGTCTATTTACCCCCTGTGTTTAGAACGACCTTAACTTTGCTTTTTAACATAAATCAGTTTAATTTACACATGTCAAAATTATATACATACAGTACACAGCTTCTTTCGGTTTTGCAATGCACTTCACATGTTTCAAACAAAAGTAAACATTAGGAGGAATGGCTTTCAAATGGTATTTGTTACAGAACACTTTTACCCAAGGCACACTTGAGGAAAACCTGTAGAAAAGTATTTATTAAAATAAAACATCATGCAAGGTTTAATTTAAATAAATGCAGAATGATACTGAAGGGGAATGTTGAAAGTTAAATAAACAAGATTTTGTCTTTTCTGTTAAAAATCTCTCGACTTCTTAATTATTGCTATGATGAATGGTGATCAAGTGATATGATTTACCTACATATTTTACACCAGGAAACCAGTACTCTTGTAAAGTACACCAAACACCTATACACCTCACAGCAAGTCATGCTTAATCACTGGTTTGCCTAAACCCAACCATTTATATCTTATTTGATACATCAAATAAAAACTGTATGTCAAAACCACACAAAAAATATGATAGCCTACCATTACATTTTAAGCCATAATAATGACAAGTCAAACTATAATAAGAGATACTGTATAAATGAATGAGATACAATACACAGATTTTTATATTCTCACAAAGATAAAGGAAGAAAGGGGAGGAGTGCATTTAGACTTTCTAGATTTTTAAATATAGATTTATAATAAACATACTGCCATTCTACATGATTTTGATTTCTTTGTCTGATCTACCTTGAAGGGCTGACAGATACCAAGGGATTTCCAGTTTTGACTGAGTTTGTTTACTAATGGATATCTGAAAATTTCTATTAATAAGATGTCTCTCTTCCCTAAAATATTCTGTAATCTGGCCCAAGAGAGCATTAGGGAGATCATTTGCCTGGAATGGTGATCTATAGGATCAAAAAATAAATTATTATAGTAATTTATTCTTTCATATTCCATATATTCTTATTCAAATATTTTTGACCAATCTTTCAAGCTTATATTTCAGGATCTCAATATATACGTGCATTTCGTTCATATATTTCCTTTACAATGTCACTCTTCTCTCCTTTGGTCTGATTTATTCCTTTTCAATGCATTATCCTTTCAACATTCACACTCCACCCTTGAATTTCAACCCACCAGATTTCAGTAATATCTACCAAATCTCATTGGCCTTCATGTTTTAAAACTTCTCGTTCTTCCTGTTGTTCCCCATAATCTTTATACTTATATACAGTTGCTGAAATCCCTGGGTCATGCAATTTGACCTGTTTCTTCTAGCAATTACATGGTAATTGTTGGGTCACTCTATCTCATCCTTCCCAGTACAATATTTGATGTTCCATTATCATTTGGATTGTCTTCTTTCTCCCCTACCAGATTTAGTTGAAAGCTCAACAGATCAGATTTTCAAGGTACCTTCCAAACATATTCTTATATTCTTGCTAGTTCTTGTGAGACACAGCCCATCTCTTGCCAGGAGTCCTTCACTGTGAAAATGCATCCATTATCAAACAATTCAAATAATTAGAATAGAATAGAATAACAAAGTTGGAGGTCTTCTAGTCCAAACCCTTACCTAGGCAGGAAACCCTACACCACTTCAGACAAATGGTTATCCAATATCTTTTTAAAAACTTCCAGTGTTGGAGCATTCACAACTTCTGATGACAAGTTGTTCCATTGATTAATTGTTCTAACTGCCAGGAAATTTTCTCCTTAGTTCTAAGTTGCTTCTCTCCTTGATTAGTTTTCACCCATTGCTTCTTGTCCTGCCCTCAGGTGCTTTGGAGAATAGCTTGACTCCCTCTTCTTTGGGGCAGCCCCTGTGATTCTTGTATCATCTACATAGTTAATAATTTCCCATTTTCTTTTCTCTCTTTTTGAGTAACGTCTCTAGCTGTGTCATTCTCAATGAGTTCTCAAATATCAATGAAAGTGATATTTGTGACCCCAGCCTAGTTGAAAATTACAGACCAATCTCTTTATGCTGCATCACCTGTAAAGTCATGGAATCAATTATTAACCAATCCATCCTCCTCCACTTAGAAACAAACAACCTACTCTGTAATAAACAATTTGGTTTTAGGAAAAAACTATCATGTAATCTGCAACTCTTACACAGCAAAAACATATGGACTACACAACTCGATCAGGGCAAAGCAATAGACGAAATCTACATAGACTTCTGTAAAGCCTTTGATTCAGTGGTACACAACAAACTACTCCTAAAACTAAAATCTTACGGTATCTTTGGACACCTGCATAACTGGATAGAAGCATTCCTGTCAAACAGACAACAAGTGGTCAAAATTGGGAGCGTCCTATCAATTCTGTGCCTGTCAACAGTGGTGTCCCCCAAGGCAGTGTTCTAGGACCAACTCTTTTCATATTCTACATAAATGACATCTGTGATCATATCAAGAGCAACTGCATTCTCTTCGCTGATGATGTAAAGCTATTCAACACCACAGACAATACTGCTACCCTTCAAAAAGACCTTGACTATGTATCAGAATGGTCAAACAAATGGCAACTTTAAATCTCAACAAACAAATGCTCTGTCTTACATATTGGCAAAAAAAATCAGAAAATAAAATACAGGCTGAATAGTCAAGACCTTGTTGATGATCCAAACTCTGTCAAGGATCTTGGAATACTCATCTCTAATGATCTAAGTGCTAGAACCCATTGTAACTACATAGCCAAAAAGGCGTTAAGAGTTGTTAACCTAATCTTACATAGATTTTTCTCTGGTAATATTACACTAATAACTAGAGCATACAAAACATTTGCTAGACCAATACTTGAATACAGCTCATCAGTCGGGAACCCACATTATGTATCTGATATTAACACAGTTGAGAAAGCCCAGAAATATTTCACAAGAAGGGTCCTCCACTCCTCTACTCGTTGCAGAATATCTTATGCCACCAGACTCGAAATTCTAGACCTAGAAAACCTAGAACTACGCCACCTTTGGTCCAATCTAAGTATAGTATATAAAATCATACATTGCAATATCCTACCTGTCAATGAATACTTCAGCTTCAACCATAACAATACAAGAGCAAACAATAGATACAAACTCAAGGTTAATCGCACCAAACTTGATTGCAGGAAATACGACTTCAGCAACAGAATGGTCAATGTCTGGAATACTCTACCTGACTGGTTTTTTCCACAAACCCCAAAAACTTTAACCTTAGATTGTCTACTATTGACCTCACCCCTTTCCTAAGAGGTCTGTAGGGGGCGTGCATAAGCGCACCAACGTGCCTACCGTCCCTGTCCTATTGTTTCTTTTATTTTTTTATCTTTCTTATATGTATCCATGTATTCATAACTATGTTTTTACTTATACCTATTATCTTGTAAGCAATTGACAAAAATAAATAAATAAAAAAAAAAATCTTTCCATCCTATCCTGAATGTGTACTCTGGAAAGGCTGCAGACGACTATATACAGTATAGGCAGTCCACCAGCAGATTGCTCTTTCAGCCCCTCTTACTGGAAGTTTCAAATTATCAGAACTTCTTGCTCTTTGTACCAGATTCAGGAATCCTTCCCTTCACAGAAACTGTAGTGTATTCTTTCTTAGTCTCTGAGCTGTGTGCATCACCTCTTCAACTAGAGATGCACAAACGTCACCAACACTTGTGCCATTGAATCCTATACTGAAGCTTCCTCTATCTCAATCATTTCTGCTTGCTTTTCTTCTATTTTCTCAGAAACATCTTGGAAGTATTGTCCTACCACAAATTTTCTTATGTCTGATTCAAGAAATCCCCACCTTTCCTGATGAGCTAGGAATTGGACACTTTTTGCCTTAGTTCCTTCACTTTCTCTTCTAATAAGACAGTGAGCTTACTCTTGAGACCTGTGTAGTCTGGTATGCTCAAGGAGAAAAACAAATACAGCACATCCCCTGCAAGTCAAGAGATCAATTCCCTCTATCACAATAGAGGGGATTTGTCCTTTGATGAACAAACAGTGGCCTCCCCACTGAAGACTTGTTTGTTTTTCCTGTTTGTCCATTTGTCCATAAACAAGTTTATGTCTCCTGAAGCCGATTCAAGTAGGTCAGCAATCACACACAATGGGTAATCAGCAGCTCTCAGGAAGCAACCAGCAGCAAACAGTCAGCAATTTTTATCCCCTTTCTTTTTCCTTCTTTCTCTTGTGCATCTTCCCTGTCCTTAGTTGAACTCCCTGTCAAATTCCTCTTCACTCTAATTTTTAATGTTGGAAGCAGAACTGCATGATGGCTTTGTGTCTCCCTCCATAAAAATAATAGCATTAAAAATTACATTTCACATGATGTTCAATTTTTTTTTTTGTATTTATACAGAGAAGTTGGGGGAAAATAGTAAAATATGTATTATTTTGTAATCATCTCCCATTGGTGATTATTAATGATGTCTTATCATGTATCATCAAGGCTACTAAGTTTTGGTATTCATGCTTTGTCTATAGATTACAAATAAGATCTTTGGTTTAATGTTCAAAGTTTGTACTTTTCTTGTCAGTTTTTGTGGTTGATGATGATAAATGGTATGAAAATAAATATTTGAGAGGTCCTTGATGCTCTCTGAATCTTCTTCTTTTCTTGCAGATGTTTCATTGCTCAAACTAGGTAATATCATCTGTGCTTGCTACCTAGTTTGGGTAATGAAAAGTCTGCAAGAAAGCAAGCAGGGCACCAAGGACCCTTCTTTTCAATCCTCTGCTACAAATATCCTCCTTTATTGGTAAATAAATATTTACTAAACAGCATGGAATTAAATAAATTTATCTTATTTTTCTTCTTTGTGATTAATTTTTTTTTAAACCCTTGCATGGGCCTTAGGCATTGTGCCTATTGTGCTTACAATAGTGGATAGATTCAATCTAGGCTTGAAGCAGAAAAATACTATATATTTGGGAATTGATACCTGAGAGTTGAGCAAAACTCTTGATGATTACATAGACACAACAATATTGCTTTCTTGACACCAATACAGAATGATGTGTATTACTAGGATATTTGTACTGTAGCTCAGGATTGAATTGCGAAGGCAGTGGTGCTCTCTGAGCTTCATTGTTTTCTTGCAGATATTTCATTACCCAAGTAGATAACATTTTCAGTTCACTGAAGTTCAACAACTAAAATCAGATAGCACCAAGGACTTCTCTGATGTACTCTTGCGCTCCCTCCCTCCCTCCCTCCCTCCCTCCCTCTCCCCTCTCTCTGTGTTTAAACCCAGACTTAGCCATACAACTCAGTGGTAGATTTTCGACCAATCACAGTCTCAATCCAACTTTCTCACAAGAAGGTTATAGTGGGAAAAAATTATTGGAGGTTATAGTACACAGCTACCTTAAGTTTCTGGAACAAAGGTGGAAAATAAATCTAACCAATGGTAAGTCATCGTTCTCTAATCTGTCATGATGGTCTGGAATTATGGGAATTCAAGTTCAGACTTGAGGAAGGCTAGCATAGTATCCCTTGTTTGTTTTGGCCTTTCTGTTTGGAAGAAAAACAGGCAGAGGCAGAAGAAAATGTGAAGTTAATGCAGATGATTACACATCGAGACACACCTCATAAGTCATTTTAAATCCATCACCACCAAATGTGGTATTGTACTTGTTCAGAAACAAGGAGTGGATATATGGAATGAGTTGCTTTATGCATCTGTACCTTGTTTTGTGACATTATGGTTTGCTCACATAGTATTTCACTTTGAATGTTCTCTTCAAGATGCCAGTAATAGGCATTATTCCATGGTCATCCAATTCCATCCAATTCCAAATTTATTTATACATACGAATTTAATTTTTGGGATATGCAAATAGATGGGGAGGCACTTAAAACAGGCACTTGAAAATTAAGAAGGCTTCTGTCTTTTTAGGACAATGTGCCAGAGATGACAGGAAGTGATTACTCAGACTGACACACTTCTATCCTCGTATTATATTTAAGGAGAATGGGAAT
The DNA here is from genome assembly GCF_049901735.1 of Notechis scutatus. Taxonomy (NCBI): domain Eukaryota; kingdom Metazoa; phylum Chordata; class Lepidosauria; order Squamata; family Elapidae; genus Notechis; species Notechis scutatus. The sequence goes on along the minus strand of NC_142011.1, from coordinate 27,105,583 downwards.
AAATTTAAGGGGATCAAAAATGTTTGGGGGGGAAATGGATCTTTGAACTCTGAAAATATTCATAAGCAGAAAATCAGTAATATGTATTTTGAAATCTGATCACAATAAGATGTTAACTGGGATTGGCTACAATTGCTATTTGAAAGAGCAAAGTTGAGCTTTGCATTCAAATAGAAATTCTTCTTCATTGATTACATTTAGATGTGACAAACTATAATCCTATGCGCCTTTGCTTGAGAATAAATAGAACTGAATTCACTTGGACCTCTGAGCAATATTTTAATAAATTAGGAATGGTATAGAAATTTTTTTAGTTTTACCTAATTTTATACTTGAATTGTATTATTCGTTTGACAATTACTTCCCATTTAATTAATGGAACATGGACATTTTTGTTAGGGAGAAATTTGAAAACTAAATCAGTGTATATATATGTTTTTGGGGGGATGAGTTACATTCCTCTTTTAATTAGCACCATTACTCAAAAGGCTATAAAAACTCTACATTTTGTCTAGTGCCCTTCAAATGCAATATGGTTTCTAAAACATAGCTGGCAGTTTAGACTCAATTAATCACATTTTATTCAATAAATCGTGGTTAAGCTGCTATAATATTAACTTGTTCTATGAATACACTCTTAATATTTTTCTGTTTGATTTATAAGGGTGGTAAAGGTCCAGCCAATATTTAAAAAATATGATCACTAGTTAAGTTCACACAACTTCTAAGCCACAAACAGCTCATATTATGGCATAGCGTGAACTCACCCTATGTCTGCAGCATATTTGTTTTACATTGAATCCATTTATCTGAGCATGGAGATAGAGAACCTGGAACAAATGGGATTAACAAATGGAGCCATGGAGCTAAATACAGACGAGCGATTGCCATCTTGTGGTGAAATCCTTTCTCTGCAGGGTGTGTGTGTCTGTGTGTGTGTGTGTGTGTGAATATTAAGCTGCAACAGCAGCTGCTTTTAACTGCTGCAACTTAAACCTCTAAATCAGGGGTTCCCAACCAGGGGTGCTCCCACCCTCTGGGAGTGTGAGACGATATTCCAGGGGGTGCAAAAACTTGGGTTTAGAAGTTTCAAAATTATAGTGTATATGTGTAATTATATGCATATAATTGTTTACTTTCGTAAGGGGTGCGAGAATATATCGGATGCATTCTAGGGGGGCAGGGTATAGAAAAGGTTGGGAACCCCTGCTCTAAATAGAAATGATTCTTGGCTCCATTTATTGAGAAAGACATCATTGTATTAGAGTGCATTGCAGTAGTGCATAGCCAGAACTGAGAATCACATGCTCAAGTTAAAAGATAAAATTCCTAAGTTCAACTTTTTCCCTCTGTTAGCTCCTTCTCATTACTGTCTCCCCACCCCACCCCCACCAACCAGGTTCAAGCAAGATGTTTTGAGACACTTCAAGCATAGTTTGGTATGCAGCTGTGTTCTTCTCCCAGCTGGGTGACCTTGATACAGCAAGCAGCGTCTGGGAGGGGAGGCCAATACAGCAATTCCTCTCGCTTTCCCCAAGCAGAAGTCACTTTCGCTTTCCCCCAGGCAACCTCCCCTCCCATCCACCCTCCTCATAGTTCATGGAAGACTGTCACGGCATGGTAGAACTTTATAAAGCGTCCAGACCCCAGCAAGATACATCGGTAGTCAAGCTAGAATTTTGTTTCTGCTACACCCAGATTTTTTTCCCCTCACAGCAAGAAAATCTGTTGGAAGAAACAGAATTTTCAGCATATAAAGGCACAAAATACAAGTGAGTAATGGGTAGGAAGTAGTCTGACTAGGAAAGAGGAATAAAATACCCAGATATGCTTTTTCCCCCTTTATCGTAATGTTTCTCGACGTCAGCAAATTTAAGTTGCGTGGACTTCAATTCCCAGTATGTAATGCTGGCTGGGGAATTCTAGGAGTTGAAGTTCACACATCTTAAAATTGCCAAGGTTGAGAAACACTGTTCTATAGCTTGCAAATAATTCTAGTTGCAAAGCCGTGTTATGTGAATAAAAATGTTTAAGGGAGGGAGACATTTCATTGAGTAAACTGTGCTTGCTTTTGAATAAACGTGACCAAAATGAATGTGCAATCCTTTAAAGGCATCTATTTATTTTAAAATTCAAAAATTTATTATTGATGATGCTTCACGGGAGGTAATCAAAGAAGTCAAGATGGCAGCCATGATAAAGCTCTATCTTCTGTATACAATGTGGTACCAAGTATATTGGAAAAGAATTGCCAAATTATATGGTATGTTACACTGAAAAATAAATAAAACTTTAAATCCCAGGTGTTGGGCATGACATCATTAAATCCAATTATTGTTATGCTCACCATATTTAGAAGGATAAATCTACTATACATCTATATTCAGGAGTGGGAATCCTTGTTGTGGTTAGCCAGCAACAGGTACAGATGGCTGAGGAGAAAGAGGACTCAGATGAGGAGCCAGGACCATTAGGGAGTGGACTGCTGCCTTCAGAGATTGTGGGGGCTGGCAGAAGTGATGAGGAGGTTCCCGAGGAGCCTGTGCCAAGTGCGCGTGCATGCAGGATTGCTCATAGGAAAGAGCAGCTACAACAGCACAGGCGACTTGGGAGTAAGGCTGCAAGGTAATGGCCCCTCCTTCAAGAAGATAAAAGCCAGCTGTGAAATGAACATACTTTGCAGAAGGCAAAGACGTTTTGAAACTCCAGTCTTGTGGACATTCCAGTATCCTGAGTTTGTATTTGAAGATTCTTGTATTGCAAAATTTCTTGTCTGTTATCTTTTGGCAAGTCTGGCACAGCTTGTGCTTATCACAGCTAATTATTTTGTAAAAGCATTACAAGGTTTCTGTTTCTTTTGGATTTTGTTTGATTTGTTAGAAAAGGGCGTGGGTCAGAACAATGCTGCCCAAATAATACAGAACCCATACTGGCTTGGGAATTCTGGAAGTTGAAGTCCACAAGTCTTAAAGTTGCCAAGTTTAGAGATCCCTGCAAAATAATATGAAAAATGTGCACCCACAGATAAACCAACCCACATTTTGGTCTGCTTTCCGGCAGATGAGTTAATCCACAAGCATATATGGAAAACACAGTTATTTTACAAAGTATATATTCATGGATGGGCCCATCTGCAGATAAGGCAAACCCATTGTTTAGGTGCATTGTAGCATCTAACATTCTCAGCTTCTCTGTGAGTATATACAGTAGCTTTTTTCCTATATGGATCAGTGGTGGTATGCTACAGTTCGGCCGGGTTCAGCAGAACCAGTAGCAAAAATTCCTACCGGTTCGGCAGAACAGGTAGTAAAAAAAGCCTCTGACGATCAGCTTAGTGGTGGAAAAAAAGCCGACGATCAATTGAGAGGAGAAAGAAGAGAAAAGCACAGGATTGGCTCTCTCACCCGCCCCTGTGCTTTTCTTTATCTTCTCAGCTGATTGGCACTGCAGGGCTCAGCCGGTGTGTGGAAAGCTGTGTGTACACATTAGATCTGTGTGTGCGCGTGATCACTGAACCGGTAGTGGAATAGGTAGGATCCCACTGCTGATATGGATCAACAAGTGTGTCCAAAGATCAGGAGTGAGAAACAGTGTTCTCTTTCTTGAAGGGATGGTTCCAGTTAGGGCATGTGTGAGAGATGTACTTGGAATCTATATTGTGGTGTGTCTCAGACTCAACACTTATCCCTCTTATTTAATAGCTATATGATACTGCTGGGAGAGTTTATCTTCTAGCATGGAGTCAGGTAATATCGATATTTTGAATCTAGACCAAAGTTTCTCAACCCTGGAAAATTTAAGATGTCTAGACTTCAACTCCCAAGAATTCAATTCCCCCCATGCTGGCTGGAGAATTCTGGGAGTTGAAACCCAGATGCCTTAAAGTTCTCAAGGTTGAGAAACACTTATCTAGACTAAACAGGAGATGTGGTGAAGGCCACATCCCAATGCCATCCCACCCATTTCTGCTTTTAAGCCAAGATTTCTGGTTCAGCACAATGCTTTTTACAGCTGTAAATGTTCCAAGGATAAAAACTGTAACTTTCATTTTTAATACTGCACATTCTTTCATTTCCCCACATACAAATTTGCCATACAGAATATGATTCCCAAAGGTTAAAGTTTTTTTCCTCAATACTTTGGCAACAACCCTGTTCTGTTTAGAAGGGAGCTAGTCCTGTTAAACTCAAGTGAGACTTGTTTTTAAAAGTAAATCTGAACAAATTGCACTTTTTTTTGCTAAAAGCAATTTCCAAGGCCATCTAATGGCTTAAAGCCTATTTTCTATCAGTGATGAAAATGTTAAGCTGCTTACTTTTTATTTACTTAGAAAAATCCTCTTTCTTGAAACTGCATTGCTAAACCCATTACCAATCAATAGTAATTTGAATAATCTGGAACCCCTTTCAACCATTTCAGATCTGATCATTACCTTATGCATGAAAAGAGCAGAACAAAGTGAATTAAAGTGACAAGGTGAAATGTATGCAGTCAGATAGGTTTATGATGAAAGAAAGCTTGAGTAGGTTTCTGACTATTCCAGAAGCTCTGATTGCAACACACTAGTGATGCTTGCACTATAGACTCCTCCCACTTGCTCAGGTAGTGAGGAAAACAGGAAGCATCAGGCTGAAGTGGGTGGAGCTGGAGCCGTATCTACTTAATTATCTGTTGAATGTCATGCTTCTTTCAAAGTCCACAAATTGCTGAGGTTGGGTTAACTACTCCAGGTAAGATGAGCTGAATGGCAAATACTGGGGGTGAGTTACTAAACTGTAGCCATTTTAATACCTTTATCATTTGGTAGCAATTTGGGAGTGTTACTGCCTTGTTTATTTACATTGCTAGTGATTACTTTGGAACCTTTTAGTGAGGTGCATTAGCTGAGCAGCAAGACTTGTTTTAAAGAGAAAACATTTCACTGTATTGTCTAAGCTGTGTTATAAAATAGTACAGCTTGTACATTCTTTTATTTGCTTGTATTAAATATATGTGAGCAAGTGCTACCTTGTTAGCCTTCCCTTACAAAATTTATGGTAAGATACAATTCAATGAGGCATGAGGTATTTTACAATTAATTACGGAAGACAGTGCTGTGTGAGAAACAGATGTAACTAATGAACTTCCCCGATAATTCAATTACTTCTTATTTGTATATATCAAGCTGGTAAAACCTGAGTCTCTCAAGGTGTCCTAATGAGTTTGTTTCAATGTAATAAAAGGGGAAATTATTAAATCCATGTAGAAGAGTTCTAATATATTTAATGTAATGTCATGCTACTTAATTCTAGATGAAATCAGTTGTAATTTGTAGCTTACACCCAAACAAAATTTTCCCACATGGCTGGGTTTTTTTCATGTCTGCCTCTCTTCCTCATGCTACTTAAAAGTCATTTATCCTGGCCTGACAAAGCTTGCATCCCTCTGCTCACTATGTCTTACAAGAAGCAACAGCTGCCTATCCTTCTTCCACCTTTCACTGAAAGGTCTGGAAATTAGTGACTGACCCAGAGATTTGGGACTTTGGCCCCCTATTTTTCAACTTTTATCTGTTGTGAGGATGAAGTGAGATGGTGAGATTATAGCTATGTTGTTTCTTCTGACAGGGTAGCTTTTAATAAAACAACAGACTGTCATTTCACTGTCTCCTGCTAATCTTCTCTCTGTTTTTTAATTTATTTTTTCTGCCCTAGTTTATATGTAATTATTACAAAAATTTAAATAGTACCCCAAGAAATGGATTTGTTGCTCTTACCTCTTTCTTAGTTATCCATCATGGACTGTTACACAGTTTTGGGGGGAACTCAATCGTGCTTTGATATCTAAACCTTGATCAGGTTCTTTCCTGCCAAGTCTCTCTTTTGTCTTCTTATGGGTTATCTTCTTTCCCCATAAAATATTAATGTCAGTTTCAACTCAGTTATTATATTTCTCTTTCCAGCTGCTCTCGCTTTTCAATCTTAAATGACTGGATAAGATGGGAGAGTAGATTAGTAGTAGAGGAGAAATGATGCTTTGATTTGATAAGTGCATCCATCTTCCCCATACCGCTACTACATAATGGCCTCCAACATTCAGTATGATATGTATTTTATCCATCATCCAAAAAGGTTTCCCCAGTGGTAAGGAATATCCTTTCATGGGTGAAGGAAGGCAATGATCTTGGCTGAAAAAGCCTAAGAATGCAAGTAGTGGAAACATACATGTAATTACTAACCAATGTATTTGATGAAATATATTCCATTTTCCAAGTGTTTCTTTGCATGGGAAAATATGCTTTACATCTCATATTATTGTTATAGCTATTATTGTTATTATTATTATCTTTTATTCATTAAACATGAAACTCAGTCAACTGAACATTTAAAAATATCATTGACTGGCTCTGATGGTTGGTATGGGTTTCTGCCAGCATCCTAGGTATTAACCAAGTATCTTCTTAAAATGTATGTTCTGAATAGTGCAGTTTTTTGCGGCTCCTTTGGCACTACAGTAGGACTTTGCAACTTCTTGATGTAATTTGCAAAATTCTTGGATATGATACAAAGAGCGCCAATGACAATGGGTATCACTGTTACGTGTTTCATCCATAATTGCGTAGTTTCAATGGCCAAGTTGCGATATTTTGTGATTTTTTTCTAGTTTTTTTTTCTTCAACTCTGGTGTCTCCCGGTAGTGATATCAATAAATTGTATGCTTTGGTTTTTGACAACTGTGATTTCTGGCGTGCATTATTATTATTAATATTAATATTATTATATTGCTGTAGTTTTAAAAGCCTACTTATTAAGTTTCCTGTATAGGAAATAAGTTGCTTTCCTTTGTTGATGAGGGTAACAATTTTTGTAAGGAAATATCCTTACGGAACTGTCATTACTGGATACACGAGGATTTTCATGTTGAAATATTTCTGCAGGTGTGTGGTTTGTTGAGGAGGAGGCCATTTCCAACAGGCTGCTTTAATCTTTGAAAAAGAGATGAGAGAGCAAGAGAGAGAGAACTTAGCCTTCTAGAAAACATTTCTCCTTTCAAATGTAAATATATTCACCTAAGTTTTGCAGTTCAAATATTGGACTTCCTTTGATACTTTCACAATTGAACTTTGATAACTGAAAAAGATTCTAAAGTCCAGTTAAGCGTCATAACTCTGAAACTGATAATATATTAATATGATATAATCTCATAGCTTCGGCAAGCTGGAAACTTACTTGATCCAAAACCTTGATGGGGAAGAATTACTATGCTACCATGACATATAAACCATAAAATAATTGAAGATAGCTTTCTCTACTCATTAAAGGGGAGCCTGTTGTTGTCACCTCCTTTCACCTCCTACTCAGTATAGCAACAAAAGCTAAACTTTTCATTCACTTATATGTTCTCTTCATGCTTTACTTTTCAGTTAGTCTTTTTGGAGAGTGATCTACTCTTTTTAACTTTTAATGAGGTATCCTGAAATCTGATCATTATCTTAATTTTTTTCAGGTCTGGGAAAATCTATCAGTTATCCACAGGTTTAATCTTTCCTACAACAATTTTATCTCTTAAAACAGCTTAATTTACTAGTAGGTGGATACCTTCAAACTAGGAGAAGCATATCCTTTTTACTGCATTTTTGCTGCAGACACATAGCTAGAGTCTCTCCTATGTTCAACATGGAGTAAAACACGATGGAAAAACTCAGAACTGCTGCTTGCAGATACATTATTTCCAGGTCTCTCTTATTTATTTCCAGCTATTAAACACCATGCTGCTTAGTAATGCAGAAAGGAGAATTGTAGCCTCTGATAACTTATGTGCTATGAGCTTGGCTGCAGAACTGCCAATTAAATAGAGAAGAATGCTCAGCTCCGCAGGTTACTATGAAGAAAGGGCTCTGTCTCATGACCTCATGGCTCTGTTCATGTAGAAGATGAAGACACTATTGTTTATAGACCCTTCCAGGAGCATTGTTTTTTTTTAAATCAACATTTGTCATATTCAGCCTCTGTCCTTCTAAGGATAAGTACACTCCATTAGTTGTGGTATTCAACTGGTTCACATCGGTTTGCGCAATCCATTAGGGGAAATTTGGCATGGGTCATCGAACCAGTAGTGACCTCTGACTGGCCACACCCCCACCTGGTTGCCCAAGTTGCCAACTCGACACTTGCTCGCCCCACCCACCCACTTGACGCTCGCCCCACCCAGTCACTCCTCACCTCCTATGTGGCACACTGGGTCATTCTGGCTTGCCTTTCTAAGCTGCCTTCCCAAACGGTGCCTGCACCCCAACTGAGCAGCCCTGATCTGCCTGCTCACAGGTAAGCCTGTGAGTTGCACTAGCCCTCCCCCACCATCCCCAGAACTTGTCAAGGCCCTTCCACCATCTCCAAGCTTGCTGCCCCCCCATCCCCAGAGCTTTCTGGGGCGCCCATTGTCCCCAGAGCTTTCTGCCCCCCCCCCCATCCCCAGAACTTGCTGCCCCCAAATCCCTGGAGCTCACCTGGCTGGCTTTGCTTGCTGGTGCGGCCTCAGAAACATCCCAGGCAACGGACGGCTCTGGCCGCAGCCTAGCTAGCTACCCCCCCCATCCCCGGGCTCCCCTGGATGGCTAGGCCACCTGCGTGGCTCCATCCCACATGGCGCTTTCCCCACTCTCCCTACCATGTGGCAGCCATGGCGCAGCTCTCTGCCTCTGCCTTTCTTCACTGATCTCTGCTCCTCCTTGCTCACCTAGACTAGGGTTGTTCTTTTCAGAGCCCTTCCTGGGGAGCAAAGGGTCTGCAGACTTTCCACACTATAATACATGATACTTTATGCTGTAATACATCTCTCTTTATACAGTTGTACAAGTTAGTCTACATATCACTGTAGCTAAAAGTCTGTTTTAAGTTGAGTCCTAGAAGCTATGTCGATGCATACTTGTCACTTTCTTGGAAGCAACCATGCAAAGGATTAGCCATTGCTCCTCTTCGGGATGTTTTTCCAACTTCTCTAGAACCTATGAATTTCCTTGGGGGGGGGGGTGTTGTCTCCTATTCAAGAATTAATTAAATATACAGGTAGTCCTCAAGATCCAGCCCCTGGAAACTCAATTGCAGCTTGCAACAGACCGGGGGAGACCTCTGGACACCCGAATGGGGCTTCTGAGGGGTAGATCCACCACTCAGAAGCTCCATTTCAGCTGCCAACGTGCAGGACGAATGTTGTAGAGCCTCTGCGGTTGTTTGTAAGGGTGAACAAGTGTTGTGGTGCTGCAAGATTTGTAGTTTCAGGCTATGTTTGCAAACACTAGGAGGCGCTTATCATGTAACTTTGAACGTTTACTAAGGGAACGCTAGTAACCTGGGGATTACCTGTAATGCTGCTAAACTTTTCTAGTTACAACATTTAATGAAATCGGGGAAACTTCCATCACAAAATTTCTGGATGGAAATACTGTAGAAGCCAATTGGTTTAGTGTCTGTCTTTGTTAAGCACTGTTTTGCGGTAGGTACTGAATATGATGAAAGGCTGATCAGTTTAATGCAATTTGATTTTGGAATCTGCAACATTCCTTGTTTGAGCCACCCTCTTTTATACATGATGTATTGGTGATGCTTTAAAATATTATAGGATAATTTTGGAATGTCCTTAGATCACATCCTATATTTCATAATCAAAGTGTAACTGACAATTGCAAACTACTTAACACACAGGATGTTGTGAAATATCTGTGGTTATTTTCCATAATAAAAACGTTACAGGATGGAGTCAATTGAATCTTGAGACATTGCTTCCTTATTAATGCTGTTTTGTTGGCAGTTATCTGAATGCTAAATAGAAAAGATTTTAATTTTAGAAAATTGATGTGGCTGCCCATTTTATATACAAACTGAACAGTTAAAAGCAATCAAATAAACCACTATAATTTCTATCAATAAAGCAAAAAAAAAAAAAAAAGAATTCAAATGCACACCAAGGAGTCATAAAACAAGCCGAGCCTCCTTCAAAGTGGGAATCTTGTAAAATATTTAACCACCAAATTGTTAAAAAGTGAATGGATTGACACAGATTAGAGATGCTTTAGATAGTTTTACTGAGCATTAATTCTTGAAAAATACCATTGATTTGAACTGTTTTTATTTTGTATTTAACTATGTTGAGTGTTTTTTTTTTTTTTTTGGTTAGACAAATTTAATGGCAGATTTGTTTTCTTTGCTGGAAGACCAAGATCCAGATTTGAAAGAAGAAGGTTGTTGTGTCATTAAAATATTAATAATATCTTTAAACTGACTCTTCCACTTCCTTTGAAACAGCCTCTCCCAGTCTGATGTGATCTAGCTGTACTTCTCTTCCTCCCAACCCATCAGAGTCACTTATACTGAGGCTGTTGAGGTTATAGATGGACAGTAGAGTGACACAATCCTACAACACTATTCACCACCTCTTGGTACAACAAATAAACAGATGAATGGAATGGGATGAGCATAAAGCCATGTTTTATTCTCACTGATAGCTTTTATAATTGTGAATAGTGATTGGATGCTGCTCCGTTACTCATCAGAATTATCAACCTCCCTGATTCCCTACCTTACTATTAAGTTGCTATTATGGATCATTAATTAGAAGTTGTTGTTTATCAAGTTCTTTTCCTATTAATTGGCAGCGATTTTGTTTGTTTATTAAATGTTTTGGCCACCCATCTTACCACGGGAGGACCTCTGAGCAGCTTACAATATTAAAAAGATAAAACTGTATAAATAAAATACTACAGAAATACAAAATCAAACACACAGCCCTAGCTGAAAAGGTAGGAGGGAGGTGGGATCTGTTCCTAATCTATCAACTACTTCCAATATGAAGCCCCTTCTTTGGAGCCCCAAGCCAACTGGCATAGGTAGGATGGGCCAATCCCAGTGGGATGAGACAGTCACTTAAGTACTCTGAATGTAGACTATGAAAAACTTTAAAGGTGATTACAAACACCTTGAATTGCACCCAGAAGCAAATCAGAAGCCACCGCAGCTTGCAGAACAGTTGAATTACATGGGCAACCCATCAGGCCCCAAGAACTGCTGGTGCTGCTGCATTTTGTACTCTGCAATGTTATCAGTATAGTCAGGTTATTAATGCTGCTTCTTGTATTTTTAAAACCATGCTATTTTTCTTCCAAACTTGCTGCCCTCAAAATATATTTAGCGCATATTCCCCATGCTGGCTGGAGAATTCTGAAAGTTAAAGTCCATACACCTTAAAATTTCCAAGGTTGAAAAATGCTGGTATACAGCCATGTCTCAGTCAGCATGGGTTCAAAGCTTTTCTAGTTTGGAATTCCCATTTTACCCACCTCAGAAAGATGGAAGGCTGAGTCAACCTTGAGCCTGGTGAGATTCGAACTACCAAATTGCAGACAGCTGGCAGTCAGCAGAAGTAGTTTGAATACTGCACTCTAACTACTGCGCTAGAACCACATACAATAAAAGTGAAAGAGGTTTCCTCCTATGTAGTTATCTATTTGATGGAGTATTAGTCTAGGACAGCTTTGAATTTCACTGTAAGAACAATGACTAAGTGTTCATTTGAATGTTTGCTTAACATGCTGGTAGCCAAGAAATATCAATACATACTTTTAAAGAGGCTTTCTAAATGCCTTGTCATTTCTCATGTCTTTGTTACAAAGTTAAAAGCTTATTCTATAGCTAACTGAAATTAATGGATTTAATATATATTCTGGATTTAATATATATTCTAATCCACCTCTTTGTTTTCTAAAGCAGTGATCCCCAACCTTTTTTATGCCGCAGCCCGGTACCTGCATCAGCTGGGCGCCGCGGCCCGGTACCGGCATCAACTGGGTGCCGCCATCTTTTTTTGATGAAAAAGTGCTTCCGGTGACCTCACCGGAAGCACTTTTCATCAAAAGATAGCGGCGTTTAGCCTCGGTGAGCTTTTCCGGGTAGAAATGGCTTTCTACCCAGAAAAGCTCATCGAGCCTGAGCGCACCATCTTTTGATGAAAAGTGCTTCCGTGAGCTTTCTACCCGAAAAGCTCACCGGAAGCACTTTTATCAAAAAGATGGCGGCGCCCAGCAACCAGCGGCCCGGTAAGACTTGTTCCGCGGACCGGTCCCGGTCCGCGGACCGGTGGTTGGGGACCCCTGTTCTAAAGCATAGAGGTAAGTTTGTTCTGCCAACAAACTTGTCTACCTCTCCTTTGTTTGTCTTGTATTCGTCAAATTTTATTTATCATCTGTAATGAAAATGTATCTATAATAATTAGGATTGTTCAGGGTAAAACACAAGTCCAGAAGAGTATTGGCCAAAAAACAACAACTGCCTGCTAGATATTTAGGATCAACTGTAGAGTCCTTGGCGCTGTCTGACTTGGTTGTTTCCTAACAGATGTTTCATTACCAACTACATAACATCTTCAATGCTGGAAGGGAGTGGAATTTGCTCTCTGTTTATGTACAGTAGCTTGCCCTATCAGTGTGCAGATCCTTGATTAGGCTGTTGTATACTGTTGGATTGTTTGTCTGGTGTTGATCCTGGTGTTTAATTTCTGTTTTCTGGATGTTGGTTGCAAGCAAGGAGTTTGTTTTTTTCTATTCAGCTTTTTATTATTGTCTTATCAAAGTTTTGAATGCTATGTAAATATGCCTGTTGGTGGTTGAGCACATCCATGAAATCCAACTTACAGTTAGAAGACATGATAAAATATATTTAATTATACAACACATGGACAGATGTAACCATGGTTTCAATTGTGGAAATGTGAGCACCCAAAAACAACCTAAATCCCCAAATTCTAGGAAATTCCTGGCCAGCAATCAATCAACATTTAGATAAGTAGGGATTGACGACATGATTTAGCATCACACAAACAAGCAGTATATAATGCTCTAATCAAAGAATAAGGGTACCAACTCAGACAAACAAATAGTAAATAAAACCTGATAGAAGCAACACTCCTACCAACATTAATTGGCCAAGCTACTGTACCTAAACAGGAGAAACCTCTCTCCCTTCTAGCATAGAGATATTGCCAAATCTGATAACTGCAAGCAAGCAATTAAGCTCAGAGGATGCCAAGGATTGCACAATTGAACCCTGGGCTACAGATACTCTCTTCTATTGTTTAGGATCTTAGAGAACAGGGGTCCTCAAACTTGGGCAACTTTAAGGCTTGTGGACTTCAACTCCCAGAATTCTCCAGCTGGCTGGGGAATTCTGGGAGTTGAAGTCCACAAGCCTTAAAGTTGCCAAGTTTGGAGACCTCTGGTATAAAATAATAGAGTTGGAAGGGATATTGGAAGTTTTCTAGTCCAACCAATCTTTTTCCAGCAAGGCTCTTTCTCAGATGTTTAGTGCTTAAATACAGCCCAAGAAAGCAGAGCTGTTTCAATCAATTGATTTTAATTAGATAATTTAATGTTAGAGAAACAAAAAAATAGTTGACTTTGATGAGACCACAGTGTTTTAAAAATATTTTTTTTTAAAAAAAATATCTATTTATGCAGACAGGATGACAAAACCAACATTTTTAAGATGCAACTCACAAATGGTTATAGCTAGGAAATGAACTGAACAAACTGTTCATATTCTAATTCACCATCGGGAATCAAGATATTTATAATTTTGTGTCTCAGATTTGCACATGTCAAAACTTAAAGATAAATGGCTTATCTTCTCCGATCTTTGCATTTGCTCAAATAGCAACTCCTTTGCCCTGGATAAATGGAAGCAGCCAAGCCAAGATGAGGATTGGGAGGGTAACAAATTTGGCTGAGATTGCTTATTTACCACTTTAATTATTCTTACCTCTAAAAGGCTAGAGGATAAGGAAGGCCAAGAAGAGCCTTGTGGGTGGATGTGGGCAGTAGGACAGGGGGGGGGGGGAAACCACCAAGTGTGGGAGATGCAACCTGAGGTTGACTTTGGCATAGGTCATCTGGAGAATTTTTTTGCTGTGGATGTTGAAAACTTGCAAATTTGTGAGAGATGGGAACATTTAGTGTTTCATTAATATCTGAAAGGATACCATTTCTTAACCTTAGAAACTGTTGTTGGATGACACAATCTAACCTTGGGACTACAGTTAATGTTTTATTTAAATAGGATTTCTTTTGTTATTCTTTCTCCTCCTAGACTCAGACAATGAACTATGTGGGTCAGATTGCTGAAACTGTATTTGGCACGGTGAAGGAGCTGTACAGGGGCCTGAATCCAGCCACCCTTACGGGCTGCATTGATGTCATTGTGGTAAGGCAACCAGATGGTTCCTTATGTTGTTCACCTTTCCACGTGCGCTTTGGGAAGCTGCAAGTTCTGCATTCCAGTGAGAAAGTGGTAAGTAGTTAAGAGATGTGTAGCAGCTAACACTGTAATTTTCTGCAACTTAAACAGAAATCCTTCAGGTTCTCTCTGTCTCTCTCTCTCTCTCTCTCTGTCTCTCTCTGTCTGTCTCTCTATGTCTCTCTATGTCTCTCCTACCCTCCCTCCCTCTCTCCCTCTCCCTCTCTCTCTGTAATTTGGCAGAATGCACATTCATAAGTAAAATAACCATGTTTTCAGGCCATTAAACGGGGACAAAGAAGGCTTACATAGGGAAAGTTGGCACTTTTATGAAGTGTGGCCTTTTATGGAATGTTCTTTCAAAAATTGCTCCAGCTTTGGCTGCTCCATGGAACCAAGATGTATGGTAAGCCTCATTACACTATGCATCTGATGCCCACCCACTCATTCTCTTTAGAGTAGGAAGTGGAAGCCTATAGCCCAGTGATGGCTAACCTTTTCCTCGTTGCGTGCCAAAAGTATGTGCATGCGCGTGCATGCCTCCACCCATAATGCAATGCATGCATGACTCCCCCACCCTCTGTGCATGCATGCGCAACTCTTCTGCATGAGACTCTGCTTCCTGCGCATGCACGCGCATCTACCCCGCGCATGCGTGGCAGATACCCGACAATCAGCTGGCTGGCGGGGTGTGTGTGCATGCATGCGCACTGTTGCTGTTCTGGGAGACCTCTCGCATACCGACAGAAATGGCTCTGCATGTCACTTCCAGCATGTGTACCATAGGTTTGCCATCACGGCTGTAGCCACTGGGCATATTCACAAATCTTTGTACTATGCATGATACAAAGATTTCATTAAAGAATCTAATATTCCTATCATGAAAGAATCTAATAATCACCCCAATTTTTTGTGCTTCAGCCTTCAATTAGAATTCTTTTGGCTGGCAGTGATTATTAATTAAATTTATATGCTGTCCATCTCACTATCCAAAGTGAAATGAACGATTACTATCACTATCCAAAATGATTATGGCAGCCATAAGCTAGCATAACTGGAAAGCAAAAAAATGATCATCTCCTATTTTGTCAATTCAATTTGTTTCATTAGTCTCTGAAAATGTTCAATACAAAAAAAAAGGATATATCTCCATTCCTGTTTACTTCTGAGCAGTGAAAAATTCAACATGCTTTGAAGCCTAGATTCATCTGCCTCATTTTATTGTCAACTATGCCACACTAATCATACACCAGAAACATAAGATTGTTTTTACATAGCCTCAACTACCAAAGCCAAATTTATTTATTGAATGTGTATGCCACTCAATCCCAACCAGTCTAGGCAGATTACTGAATTATAATACAAACAACAACATCCCATTTACCAATTACAGCATCAAAATCGGCAACCAAGAACAATGAAATTCTAAAGGGCTTGGCTAAAAAATACATTTCAAGCTCTCTCCTCAGCTGAATAAGGAGGGGCCAGCTTCAGCTCCATAATATAAGCCCTATAACACTTAGAATAATTATTATTTGAAGAATTAGAACTAATTTTATGCTAAATCAACCTGTAGCAAAGGGATACTTAAGTAATTTGAATCAGAAGGTAAGTATGTTGCCTTCTGATATTTTTGGATTAGAGGTGAAGTCCTCTGTGTATCTGTTAAATGACGTACATTGCACAAAGTTGTCTCTCTGTGGAGCCATTTACAGCAGCACACCAGATATTTTTAAGTTGCTCTCTGTACTTTTTATCTTCTCACCCATTTCCTGCTATGTTGAAATCTGTCATTCCTACTGATAAAAGGGAAAATTAAGAAAGGGAGAAACCTCCACAGCAGAAAATGGAACTGGAAAGTAGCGTTAATTAAACTGGAGATGGGGGAGTTGAATGACACTGCCAGATCCAGTGAAAAGCTGAAGAAGCGAAATGTCTTCAAAGAAAAACCAGAAAGTCTGGTTGCCTTTTGAAAAAGCATCTTAGGACAACCTGGATGACTGAGAATCTCCATAGACAGTATTTATGCAAGGAACATCAGGTGGAAGAATCCTGCTTGTAGCAGCACTGCCTTTATTCTTTTTTCTCCCTAAAGGCAACAATTCAGATCCAACTTGGATACTAGTAGTAATTGACAAAAAGATTCTTTTCCACTCCGTAATATTTTCACCTGCGCATCTCCATGGCTTTTCCCCCCTGCAATAATTTATTTGTATTATAAATAAATCTGTAATAACATTTGACTGAAACCCATAGATTTTTGTGGATTTCTTTAAAAAGTAAACATGCTCTTATTTATTTAGACATATCAAGTATACCGTCTGTAGAGATGCCCCTTAAACATATTTCCTCTTTTAAAAAAACACAAAATTAACATTGATATCTTAGTTCTGTCTTTCATGGCAACATGAAAAAAAATGCTACTGAATAAACTTATTTTTTGATCTCTTTATTTCTAAATGTGTGTGGGCCAGATCCATTTTCTCACCCTCAATTTCTTATACAGGAAATAGTTGGGATTTTTTCAGAAATTGTTTCCTAGGCTTAAAATAATTTGACCTTTCCTCTTTTATTAGGTTGACATAGAGATCAATGGAGAGCCAGTCCATCTGCATATGAAGCTGGGTGACAATGGAGAAGCTTTTTTTGTCCAGGAGTCAGAAGAACAAAAGGTGGGCATATTTACATGGCATAAATATGCATCTGGCCATTTCTTTCAGACATACTTCTTAGTAGACTAGACCATTGATTCTCATCCTTGGCAACTTTAAGATTTATGGAGTTTAACTCCTAGAATGCTGAGAGTTGAAGTCCATACATCTTAAAATTGCTAAGGCTGAGAAACACTTGGTTAGACCAAAGGCATAGTATTTTGAAGCCCTGTTGTGTGACACACACACACACAACACACACACACACCCTTACCAAAATCAGATTTCTCACTGATTTCTCAGGTTTTGCTAGGGATTGCTCTTCATTGGGAAAACACGAGAACATCACTGTAACCTTTCCTTCTGAAATATCCATCAAGGGAATCCTCAAAGAAATAAGCTTATTGTTGAATTTAGGATTAGACAGTTTATCTTTTATTTTTTTTAAAAAAAGAAGATGGAATTTCAAAATAGTTGTTGACGAGACATAATATGTTCTGTATTTTTTATTTAGTCCCAAGAAACACATACTTTAAAATATTTTCCAAGTGTTTGTTAATAATGTAAAAAAAATATGGTTGAGGAGAAAGTCTAGCTCACGGGTGTCAAACTTGATCGTGTCCTGTGATGTATCATAATGTACCGCAATGTTTTTTGCCTTTGAATAGCAGGGGTAGGCATAGCCTGAATGTGACACATCCAGACCACAGGCCACCAGTTTGACAGGCCTGGTCTAGCTCCTGCAGCTGCTCTTTCCCTGACTATCTGAGTAGATTTTTCCCTGGTAGGCATGGGGTGAAACCTATCCATAACTCTTAGAATCCTGGATTTGTAAAATCAGAATATGTAGGTCTTCCAGTCTGCAATCCCTGAGTTTGCATTTTAATTTGTCTAGCATTAACGGCTTAAACCTGACTCAATCCTGGCTGAGGAACTGATCAGATTTGTGCAATCTGTCTCCCAGGAGAGAATCCCAAGCTTCTTGTGCACATCTCCCATCCCCACTGAGAAAAGCATTGATGCTGGGGCCAAATCCGCCAAGTTATATGGGACCTCTGATAGCTTGGGCTCTGATACAGCTGCTCGCAAGAAAAGATGGCGCAAGAAGAAGCCAAAGAAAAGAGAATCACCTGCAGATTCAACATCAGAAGAAGAAGGGACTGAGAGTGAGAGATCTCTGGAGGAGAAGCGAAAATTGTTGATTTCCAAGTAAGAGTGTAGACCAAATTGGCAGTAGTATCGTCTTGTTTCAAACATTTGCTGTTGTTGAGATTCTTTTTAATTGCAGATGGCAGGTACTGAGCTTGGAATCTTTTAAATCCAATTTTATCCCCCTTTTCATTTAGCTGCTGATCTGCTGGATCCAATATCCTTGCTTTACTTATACAGGTAGTCCTCTAGGTACAACCATAATGAAGCCTGCACATCACGGTCATATGTCTTGATGGTCGCAAAACTGGTTACCCCTGTGACTGACTCAATTTTACTATCTTTTGTTGTGGCAGTTAAGCGATCCAATGGTTTGCTATGGTCCAGTTTTGCCAAAAACCAGAAGTAAGTACTGGTTTTAGGCAAAAGTGTCAAAAAAGTTTATGGGACCATGGGATGTTGCAAATGGCTGTAAATGCAGGCCAGTTGCCAAGTGGTCACATAATTTGTGTTGCCAAGTGGTCACATAATTAGGGTGGGACAGTCATCAGAACTTCAGAACTGGGTCATAAGTACCAAAGTATGTTATAACTTAGAACAATCGCTAAGTTGTAAGTCAAGGACTATATTTAATATTTCAGTTGACATATTGAAAAAGCAAGTTAGGAGAGAAGTATGAAGCAGCTGTTAGTTCTGTGAAAGTAAGTGCACAAATAAACAGACTGTCAGGGCTCCAACAAATCCACCCTCATTCAAAGCAAAAGTCTCTAGCCACATCCCAGAAAAAAGTAAATTGATTTATTAGGAGTGGCCATGTTGGCATAAGCTGCATGCAGCTGATACTAAATTACATCATACATTTCCCCTTGACCCTGGTCTCCCCCCCCCCCCAACCCCTGGATGTGACTTCTCCAATGGGACACATCCAACTCCAAGAGTCATCCATCATGTTCTCCAATAACCTTCTTATGCTCGACAACTTTGGGCTGCCAGGGTGATTATCTAGGCATTTCAAGAATGCTTTGTTTTCCCCCACTCCCTTTCTCTGGCAACTAAAAAGACCAAATGAGTATCGTTTTAATTGACACTGGCCTTGGAAAAGCCTTTTCTAATTTGTTTCTAATTTGAAATCAATAAATGAATGAAAGATGTAAAGATAAACCTACCAAAATAAACAGTTCTTCTAAAATTAGGGTGGTGTCAATGGCAGTAAGGTTTTTAGTTTGGTTGTTTGCTCTAAATGCAGATAGAAATGTCTTCCCTGATTTTAATTATGAAATTTGTATAGCTTTATTGGAAAGGAAATTGATGGAAAACCATTGTGCACTTGGTTCGGATCTTTATAAGATGTGGATTCAATATTGGTACCCTAAAGCCTATCTAATCTATGTTCAACCAAACTGAGTGTAATCAGTCCTCCATATATTATGATTCTTCACAGATTTTATGAAAATCTTTCATTTTCTACCTATTCTGATGGGGGAACAGGAAGATGGCTGAAATTCTGACAACTTGAAATAGCTGTCAGTTTGTATTTAATTTGGTGGATCAACTTTCTCGAAAATATATTATTGAATTTTAAGGGACTTTTGGCAGATGTTCAGATTTCAGATTACTTGATCTTGTCTAATGAGCATTTGTGTCATGGTTGATTGTCTTTTCTATATTTCAGAATAATGAGGCCCACAGGGAGAAAGGATGCTGAACTTAAGATTTTTAAGTCTTTAACACTTCAAAACCTTAATTTCTCCCACAATGTTTATGCATTCGCAATTTAATATATTCTGTTGTAATGTAATGAAATGTGATTTGTGTTCCTGGGTGACAGAATGGCATTTCTCTAGCCTTCTTGTTTTCAAGTAGGACTTAAGCAAAATAATGTCTCAGATTTTGTGTTTTCTTTCCGAATGCAAATAAGAAGACACACCCTCCCTATCTGTGTCATTTTCCCAGTCCAAATGTATTATTCATGATGATGAAATTCTCAAGGTTATTCTTGCACAACTTCCCAGGTGTGTTCTTTGAATTTGCTGAGTGATCTTCTGAGACAAAAGACAAGAAGTAAGAACTGGCTGTGTAGCTTTTAGAAACAAGTCTGTTCAAATTTTCATAATAGTTTAAAGGTTCCAAAGATAGATGTTACTGTTTATGAATGACATGGAAAAAAGATGTAAGTCAGATAACACTTGATATGTGCTAAGGATTTGCCTTGCCCAATGGAAGCAACGCTAAGCTAATGAAATATCAGCCTTGCAAAAAAGATTCCAATAGATGTTGGGTTTTTGGTTTTTCTTTTTCTTTTTTGCATTTCAAATGCAAAAGGAGGTGAAGGGGAACATGGCCTTTGGCTGCAGAATTCTTTCCCAGGAAAGCTTGCTTAACATCTACTTTGAAGCTATTATAATGGCAAGAGAAACCCTTTTTTATTTTCCAGGATTTTTTCATTAACATAATATATGCAGTGAGCTTTTTGTTTGCTTTGGGGATGCCTTTATACTGCTATATATTTATAATTTGAAATTAAAGCCTTGTGGAAACTTGTCAAATTATGGATTATAACTGCTTGAAGTGAACAAAAGAACAAGGTTGCAGTCACGAACCAGAATTTGATCAGCTGGCGAGCTTCCCTACCACATCAATCAAGAAACCTTTGAGTTTGGAGCCCAGTGAGACTTCTGTATTCTGGCAATCAACTGATTGAAGAAATCACAGTAGCATAGTTGGCTAATTAAAGCTGAATATATTTGTATATAAGCAGCATGTTCCAGTCCCAAAACACACTGAAACATTTTGAGTGCTTGTGACAAAACTCCTTATTTAGATTATAAGAGCCACCTCAAAAGTCTAGGCCAAAATCATTTGGGAGCAATACAGAATATGAATACATTATTTTGCCTGGCCTTTGAGAAATGCATCTTCTTCCCATCCCAGCCTTCCATGATTATAAAACATCAGAAACAAGCTGGTGTATGAATAACAGAGTTGCTTAAAATATTCTTATTTATACAAGAATATGGAAGCTATACCAGCAGGATGAATTCAGACTCTTATGAATGACATATGTAGTCCTATCCTTATGCTTAGAAAAGTGGGGTCTGTTGTACATATGTATGAGATCCCATTTCTCATTTTTCTGCTTAGTTTCTCAGTTTTCTGTTTGAAAATTGTTTTCATCCTGTCTTTGCATTAGTTTACATTTTTCAAAAAAGATTCATATACATTTTCATACTTTTTATCTTCAGGATATGGAATTCTTGAATATATTCTTCTAATAAACACATTTTGCAAGCAAATTCTTGCAATTTAATGCATTTTTATCTGCATATATTTTTGGGATATTACCATTTTTTGTTCAGAAAGTTGCACTGAAAAATGCAGATTCAAACAAATAATTGTAGCTTGGTTTGCATATAGATTTCAGAAGAATAAAGTAGTTAAGTTTGTATTAAAATGTGAATTGTAGGAATTTCTATTCATTCCATTCTTTTTTCTTTAGTAAGTCTATAACTTCAGACAAGGGCTGTAGATTCCTTCATTCAGTGTCATCATGACTTCGACAATCATTGAACAGTCATAAGTGAAGGACTACCTCTACAATTTTATTTCTGCCTCCTGTGTAGTCTGTAAATGGCCATTCTGCAACCATCATTTGGTTATTTAAAAGTCTGATGTAACCCACAGAACTTCCCAGCACTGAAGCTAACTGTCACAAATCACTTGAAATAATTCTATGCAGTGTACACAAGAACCGTGGTGACGCAGTGATTAGAATGCAGTCTTGCAGACTAATTCTGCTGACTGTCAGGAATTCAATTCTGACCAGCTCAAGGTTGACTCTGCCCTCTATCCTTCTGAGGTCAGTAAAATGAGGGCCCAGATTCCTGTGGATAATATGCTGACTCTGTAAACCACTTCGACAGGGCTGTAAAACACTGTGAAGCGATATATAAGTCTAAGTCTAAGTCTAAGTTAGTGCTAGTGCTATCAAGTCAGTGCAAGGCTCTTTCCTGTCAAGAATATAACAGTACCCTGTTGAATTAGATCCCTGGCCCATATAGCCCAGCAGTCTGTTCTCACACTGGCCAATCAATGCACAAGGGAATCCACTAGTCTCCTGGAAGATGGCTTTCAGAGGCAGTTACAAGGTTAATGGCTGTTGATTTCTGTGAATTCTGTGAATTGTTCCAACCCTTTTTTGAAGGCAGCCATGATGGTAGCCAGCACTGTACTTTTTGGTCTATGCACATGAATGTCTCCTATTACTAAAGAGATGTCTTTGTACCTAACTTCATTCTATCTTTCCTCATCAGTAACACACTGTACTATTCTTTTGGAGATGTCCAACAACAAGAAGATGGGACTCTACAACTTCAAGAAGTACATCCATACTCTGATGGAGAACTAACTCCCCTGCAGTGGTAAATATAGCAGGGATGCAAAGGAGCCAAATAGTTCTACCTGTTTGAATATAGGATATGACTTGGGAAATGCAATGGTTGTACTTATGGACCCAGGGCCATCCCATCTGTATGCCATTTCTGATATGATATATCTGCCTTTTTTTAAAAGAAAAAAGAAAAAGAAAAATTCCAGTTTCTATTGGGACATCTAAACTTTTTGGACATATTTGAAGAACTCTGGATCTTGGTTGGTATGGGAATTTGGAGTCACCATGGTAGTATTAAAAGAGCTAAAATATAGCAGGCTTCTCATACTTGGCACTCTCTGAAGAGGTCCATGACACGTAACTGGACATTGTGGTTGACATTTAACTAATATCTAGCATTTCTGGACAGTAAATAGAGGAAAGCTCTATTTCTTCGAGCTTTCAGGGAGTACAGTGGTCAAAGAAGAAAAGTGATCTTGGGATAACTGTCTTCCAGTTGCTTGTCTCCAGTTGTATGTCTATAGAAAAGGACATATGGCCTCTTCAAGTATCCCAGAAGCTAAAAGAGAAGTAGTGATGATATTATTTGTTTGAAGATAGTAGGATTGGATCAGTTTTGGCTATAATATTAATTGGGAGTG
This sequence comes from Notechis scutatus, assembly GCF_049901735.1. Taxonomy (NCBI): domain Eukaryota; kingdom Metazoa; phylum Chordata; class Lepidosauria; order Squamata; family Elapidae; genus Notechis; species Notechis scutatus. Next base: position 27,082,497 of record NC_142011.1, on the reverse strand, counting down.
AGAAGATTCAAGTCAAAAGAAATGGTGGAACTAAACTTGAACAAAAAGAAAGAAAAGGATAACACTCTTTCTCAGGAGAGATTAGATGACAGGAATAAAATAGCCAGGTTCTTTTTCTAATCCTTCAATTGATTTTGCTCTATGAAGTTACTGGTATTCCTAAACTTCTCTTTCCTGATCTATTATATCAACTCTTATGATGATTTCTTGATTGTGCTGATTTCTATCGTGTATTTACCTGCAAATAAGTTAGATCACCAGTATTCTTCACTATCAATACTAAAAGTGTTCTGATTTATCTCCCTTCCCCAGCCTTTCTCAAAGTTGTTCATCTGCTCCAAAAAGCGACTCTGAATTGGAGATCAGAAATCCTGAACTACCTCGTGGTTCTGAATCCCAGCTACAATGGTCCTGGGGTAGACTGCCAGAGGTGGGTGTAGATAAAGGAAGAGTCTCTGAGATGCATAGCTTCATGTCTTATATGAATAGATGCAAAAATGTTCTCATCATAATCATAAAAAAGGATAGCCATATGTTTATAAGCGTGTGAAATCCCACCCTCCCAAATTCCCAGGCAGTGAATGTGGCAGCCTCGAAGCTTCAAAGAAAAAAAAAGGCCTCCAAGGCTGACAGCATGTTTAGGACTCCCTTTTATAGTCCTTATAACACAATGGCCTAAAACCGTGATGGCGAACCTATGGCACGTGTGCGAGAAGTGGCATGCAGAGCCATTTCTGCTGGCACGTGAGAGTCACCTGGAACAGACCCTCTGCGCATGTGTGCATGCCCCCCACCAGCTAGCTGATTGTGTCAGGTATCTGTCATGCATACATGGAGGGAGATGTGCGTGCATGCGCAGGGGTTGGGGTGGGTCATGTACACATTGCATTATGGGTGCAGGCACACATGCGCACTTTTGGCACACGACAAGGAAAAGGTTAGCCATCACTAGCCTAAAATATACCTAATATTTCAGAAGAGTGGGGACAGGAACTGAAATACACAGATAAATGATATAAGGTAGGCAGGGATGTGTCCCATAGATGGGCCAGGACAGGGATTTTAGTATTTTCCTGGGAATGGATCAGAGGTGGGATTCTACCCGTTCACACCTATTCTCTAGAACCGGTTGTTAACATTCTAAGCAGTTCGGAGAACCGGTTGTCAGAAGAAATTACTGGCCTAATCCTGTAAGGAAGGCAGGAAGGAAACATTCTGGTGTTGCTTACAGAAACTCTTTCCGTTAACCCTTATTACATTCTTGGCAGGACTAGTCTTCCTGTCTCAGGAACTTCTCTGGAGATTTTTTCCCCTCCTTTGCTGGTACTTTGCTTGTGTGGAGTGACCATTTAAAGTTACAATGGCACTGAAAAAAAGTGACTTAAGTGACTTTTTCACACTTACCACTGTTGCAGCATCTCCACAGTCATGAGAGGCCAGGCGAGGAGATGCGTGCCTCGATTTGAGTGATATTGAGTTGGCCATACCCAGCCAATAACATGACCACCAAGCCATGTCTACCCAGTCACATGACCACCAAGCCATGCCCACGGAACCAGTTGTTAAAATTTTTGAATCCCACCCCTGGAATGGATGGATGGATTTATACCACCCCAATCTTTAACTGGGTTACAGACCTACTTAAAGTGGTGATATCTATAGAAAATCCAGTTTTCTAGTTCTTAGTGGTTGGGCAGAAACCACTAGAAATAAGTGGTTTCAATCAATACTATGATTGTTTAAGGTTTATGCTACAATATTGGAATTGCTCTTACTTCAGAGTTGCAACATTTTTCAGCAACCGTCACTCATCAGGGATCAATGAGACCAGAAGTTTGGAATTTACTTGTGACTTCAGACTTACGTATGTCTGAATTATATCAATATATTATAAATTGACAAATAATTGCAAGTGAAAGTAATTTAAACCAGAGGGTGTGACTTTATGAAGACCCTTACCTCTTTTTTATACAAATAAGATATTCAAGTTATTTATATTTAATATATTTAATATTCAAAAATTAAAAATTTAAAAATTTAAATTTAAAGAAAAATCAAAAAGTTATTTCATTTCTTTGCATTTTTTTAACATCCTGCAATCTTGGTTTAAATTCCAGTAAAATTACTCATGTGACAGTAGTATCTTGTATACATATGCATGCATGGTGCAATAATCCCGTGTTTCTCATATAATAAGGCTGGGTCTTATTTTTTTTTTGAGCCCCGAAAAAATGGCTAGGCTGTCTTTTCGGGGATGACTTAATTCCCCCCCTTGCATCTTTGGGCGGGCGGGTGGCGATGGCTTGGATGTTGACCTCAGTGTTGGTGGGGCACTTCGTATCGGGGTCAACGCAGGCAGCACCATATCCGGGTGTGCAACAAAAGTATTTCCTAACGGCAAGCCCCCCCACCATTCCCCCCATTTCACATGTTTTAATATAGGCCTTAATTTGGGGGAAGGGGCTTAATTTCATTTCATGCCTATAAAACATGCTGGGACTTCCTATTGGGGGAGGCCGTATTGTTGGAGAAACAGGGTAAATACCTGTAGCATGGGTGTCAAACTCGATTGCATCACAGGCCGGATTGTGATGCACTGTGACTTTTTTGCTTTTGTGAAGCCGGGGTGGGTGTGACCTATGCATGACATATCTGACCCATGGACTGCCAGTTTGACAAGTCTCACCTGTAGGGTTAGAAGAAGAAAATGATTGTGTCCCCAAAATTGTTTTGTTGTATCTCTTTTGTGAGATGTTTCACAAGACTTTTTCCTTTTCAAGATGAGCAAATCAGACCATGTAGAAGCAACCAAGCCTGTCTCAAATGTCTCTGCAACAACAGCTAATGACCCAACTACTGTTATTCCTATGGACGAGACAACTCACTTTGTGGCTATTACAGCTGGCTCAGAAAGTGACCTGGGAACAGTTGATTCTGATGATACATCATCTACTCCCATAATTAAGCCAACCCCTGTTTTTCCTTCTGGAAATGGACTTCTGGGAGATGAAGACCCCTGTCCTTCCATTTGCACAGCTATAGATCAAGTGGACACTGATCGTGGACTTCCAGGAGATACAGAAGTAATAGCAGCAATTGAAGAAGATGGCAGATCACATTCTATCAAGGAGACAGATGTGCAGACTACATATACAGATTTGGAAGTGCCTTCTTTGCAAAAACCTTTGTCAAGCCAAGAACCCTGCAGTGATCCAGAGGTGAACCAGGAGAAAAGAAGGAGTAAGTGGAGATGGAAACAATACAGTTGAGCAGTCTTTAACAAAGTGTAATGGGCAGTCTCAAACTCTAACAGGAATGTTTCTTTTTTGCTACATTGATCAACCTAGAATGGAGCCTTCCAAATATACTTGGAACTCACTGTGGAATCTTTTCCCATTCTCTTGAAGAATCTTGAACCTTATTTATAGTTTGAGGATAGGGCAAGATGTTCTGTTTTTAATCTTCAACACATTCTGTCCCTCCCGGGCTTTTTCCATTCCCAGCTATAGAAACCATCATGATTCCTAAATCAAGTACAGGTAGTTCTTTACTTACAACCATTTATTTAGCAACCATTCAAAGTTAGAATGACACTGAAAAAAAGTGACTTACAACCATTGCAGTATCCCCCATGGTGACATGATCAAAATTTAGACATTTGGCAACTAACAAATATTTATAACGGTGACAACATCCTGCGGGTCATGTGATCACCATTTGTGGCCTTCCCAGCTCTGTTTGAAACAAAAAAAAAAGTCCATTGGAGAAGCCAGATTTGCTTAATGATCATGTTCTGACCCAGCTGGATTCCCAAAGAGCAAACACAGACAAAGGCAGCAGCCCCCACCTTTTAAGGTTTAATAACTAATTCTGTTCTGAAGGCTGCTTTTCACTAATTAGCTTCGACAAGAAAGAGCCTTGCCAAGTTGTTTGTCAAGGCTGCCAAAAACCCAGAGATAAGAACTAATTTACAAAATTCTCCAAACCCAAACTAAGATGTCCACCAGTTGAGTTTAAGAGCTTCTTTGCTTTCTGCAAAGAACGCTTTTTCAAACCTGGCTTTTATCCTCTTGAGGGACGGGACATTACCTTGCAGCCTTACTCCCAAGTCGCCTGTACTGCTGTAATTGTTCTTTCCTCCAAGTAATCCTTCGTGCACGTGCACGTGCACTTGGAACAGGCTCCTCTGGAACCTCCTCATCACTGCTGCCAGCCCCCACAATCTCTGAAGGCAGCAGTCCACTCCCTGATGGTCCTGGCCCCTCATCAGAGTTATCGCTCTCCTCAGCCATCTGCACCTGCTGCCGGCTAACAACAACAGATCATATGATGTACTTAATAACTGCAGTGATTTGCTTAAGAACCATGGCAAAAAAAAAAGTATAACTGGGCACAACTCATTTAACAATTGCCTTGCTTAGAAATAAACATTCTGATGCCCATTGTGGTTGTAAGACAAGTACTATCTGTACTTGCAAAAGATCTGTTTATGTTTTGTATCCAAAGGAAAGAGCCCTCCAAATGGGAATGGCACTTTAGAATATTCAGTCTGAATTCAGAAGTCTATTTTGCAGACAGTGTGACAATTCCAAAGGTGCTTTTTCCAAGAGGCAACTGGACTGTCTGGTTTTTTTTTTTTTTTTTGGTTTTTTTGGGGGGGGGAATGGAAGAATTTATACTCCTTGCAGACAGCTGGTCTTCAAAAGACAGCAAAGTCCACATTTTGGACAGAGAAGACTGCTGGTTTGAAAGAGGGGTCAAAGAGACCATCCATGTCAAAATTGAACAGCCTTTTCTCAACAGAGGGGAAGGGCTACAACATCATCTATCTCCAGTCTACAGCAGTCCTTTCAGCAGTTCCAAGCGGGCTCCACATTCATTTGCACTACTTAGGTGACCCTGATCACACAGATAAACCTAAAGGTGGCCTAAACTATTCTCTAAAAGGATGCAAATGATCAGTTGTTTGCAAGGAGTATAAATCCTTCCATTCCCCACCATCCAGTCAGAGCTGGAAAAGCTTCTTGGATGAGAAACAAAACATCTTCAAAGAAAAACCAGAAAGTCCAGTTGCCTTTTGAAAAAACACCTTTGGGACAACCGTAACCTGGATGACTGAGAATCTCCATAGACAATGAGACAAGTGACTTTATAATGTCCATATCTCTGTTTATTAAAGGGGATTAATTACAATAATATTTATGCAGCTTTCTTGTCAGACTCTATGCAACTTACAATATTGAAAGCACTGAAATATATGACGAATTACCAAAGAAAACAAAATCAGTTACTGATTCTAGTTAAAAATATTTGTTCCTAAATGCTCTGTACAAGAGGACTGCTTTTACCCATTTTACAAAGGATAAAAGAGTGGGGGATAGCCTAACCTTGGTCAATGTATCATCACATAAAATTCTGACCATTTTTTGTAATCCAGTCATCAGAAATTGAAACCATCTTGATACCTTACTAACTAAATTCTTGATATTCTATGAAATTGTTCCACAGATTTTTTAAACATAATTTGTACAGTATGTAGGTATTCACTGAGATTTTTTTGTGGGGGAGGGATGGACTGTCTTTATTATTAGGGTGAGTAATTAGATAAATGTCTATAGAAATACAGTTTCTTCATTAAATTGTCTGGGCCATTGTAATCATTTCTTAATCTCTTTGAGGTTCCATAAAGAAAAACCCTCACCTGGGACCTAGTGATATTTATTTAGATGACCTTTCAAACTTGGATGCGGAGCAATTAGCACTTTATTTCCCCAAGAGGTATGGCTATTGTTTCTGATTTTTTGGGAGAAACTACAGATGAGAAATTAGAATTATTGAATTCAAGTTACAGTAGGAAAGAGCCTTGAATGTTTTGACAAAAGCAAAATGCAGGAATTTAATCATGACCAATGGCCACATAACCTTTGTTTAAAATTATTCATCAAAAGGAAGCCTATTATATACCAGACTAGCATATTTCATTGTTGTGATAAAGTTTTTTCTAATCTTCAATTTAAGCCATAGTCTAAAGAATTTAGTTGTAGTCACAAAAGATGCTCTTGAAGCTTCTGCATATTAGCAGAATTTATCAAAGTCCTTAAAAAGTGGGAATATGAACAGGATATTCAATCTGCCTGACAATCTGCCAATAGTTAAAGGTTATCATGTGCAATGGGCAACTCTAGAAGTCTTGCAGCTAATAGTTTGGGTTCTTAATACCTTATTAACACATTAGAGATGATGAAATCTGGATTCCATGAGTCCCTAACGCATGTATACGGCATAAAAATGTGTTATGTGCCAACTGTTTCAGTAAATGTGAGACAACATGTCTATATTCAGGTTGATTAATATTCATCCAGTATAAGTAAGATGACATTTTAGATGTGTGTGTTTATAAATAAAGTAAAAATAAGGAAACATGATTTTTTTTTCAAAAATTGCTGGACTCCAATTTCTACCAGTCCAAGGGCTGTGAATAATGATAGGGAGAGGTTGGAGTCCAAAGGCCATAGATTCCTTACCAGAATTTAAATGGTACAGTCCTAATTTAAAAGATAAAGCCATCATTTAAAAGATAGAGTCATAATTTAGCCACTCTGAAGAACTTTCTGTAGTACACAAATTGCCTCTCCCAAATCTTACTGTACCAGATGATCCAGGGCTCAGAGATAAGAATAACAAGGAACTTTCCACAAATAGGTAAAATATGTCATCATTTTTCTTGCCTTAAAGGAATAATAGGGATTCATGTAGTATATATATTGTTATTCTTATTTTACAACAATAACAATAACATGTATACCATGCTATGATGTTATTATTTGGTTTTCAGTGATGCTGAACGGAATTGGCCACGAGCACAATCTGACCCTGAAATCTTCACTCATTCCCTTGTGCTGGCCGGTGCAACTGGTGACAGCAATGCAGATCTTGAGCTGGAACCTATAGAAAATAGCCCCATTCTCTTGTCTCTCTGTGGAGGTCTAGGAGATGATGGAGAATTAACTCATGGTATGTTTAGAGGCAAAGGAGGGAATGCGATTTGGTACTGTAAGAGTTTTTATAAAGATCTGACTTTGAGTTCTACAGTACTATCTGATAAAGTTGTTCTAAATGAGATATTTATTGGGTGGGAAAACTAGTCGAGTTACAGAATGAATTAGGAGACAGTTATCTATCGAAGATCTCCTCTTTGAGGGAGAGTTTAGAAATATGAAATTTAAATATAAATAATATATAAATGTTAATATAAAAATATAAATAAATATATTGCCTTCCATTTTAGCAGAGAAGTTTATGAAGCATATAGTGTCCTATCAGGAGTTTGCAGAGAACCCAGCAATTCTTGAAGATCCAAACTTGGTAATACAGATCCAAAAGAAGTAAGTAGAAATGCCACTTTCACTTGTGGTGTTTATGTTCCCCAAAGGAGCTTTGTGTAGCCATGTACATGTATGCATGAGTGAATTCTAGTTGTATTCTGCGAGAAAAATGTTAGTCTAGGCACTTCTTAAAGCCTGCTTTGCTGAGTTAGTGAATTTTGTATGAAGGTGGAACTTACATTCATTCCCCTTTTATGTATTCTGGCTCCCAGTAATTCCCCCCAAATTTTTTTTTAAAAAAGACCTATATGTGAGAATAAAAGTTCATAAGCTTTCATAAACTGAGTTCAGCAACCTTGACAAGGGAAAATATATTGTAGTTGGAACTGGCTTGTTATGTGCTGGAATGCAACTGTTGTTATAGGCCAAGTCTTCCTTCTAGAGGCCAGCTAGGGAACCAGATTTAGATTTTTATGAAAACATATAATAAAACCTATTTCAGTTATATATTTATGAAACAAATAGACATATACCTGCAGATTTATATTACATTTCAGCTGCCTGTCACAAATACCTCAGATACTTCATGAAACAATGAGATTTAGTTGAAACTGGCTGGGTTGAAACATTGGGCTTTGCCATTGGTTTGTGGTGTTGTTATGGTGTAATGTGGTTAAGCAAATAATTTGGTGCAGTGCTTAAACATCTACATACTGTACGTTCATCCATTTGTACTGCATCATCTTTCAGTTCTGTAGTCTTGATGATCCTTTTCCATATATTACTTTGCTATCAGGCTCATGCCGCTCTATGCAGATTATTTTTGTTCTACTCTCTAATTGTAGATACTACAACTGGGCAGTTGCAGCTCCTATGGTTCTCTCACTACAGGCATTCCAAAAGAATCTTCCCCAAGTAAGCTAATATGAATTTGTGTTTAATAATGAAGTATAATTTCTTAGTTAAGTTTTTATGTTTCAACATTTAAAGAGTGGTGTAATTTAGTTTCTTAACCTCTAGTAAGGTAAACAATCTTTACCCCAGTAAACTAATTGGTATTACCTTTCCAAATGACCAGACTAATTAATCAGACCAGATTAATTAATCAGATTAATTAACCTATTGAGAAGAAAACCTTTTATCCAAAGTTTCAGGTTATCTTAATGCTTTTGAATGCTATTACGGCAATCATTTATCAAAATTATCTTCTTTCTGCATGGCTTTTATGAATTCTAGTTCTCTCATTTCCAGAGAATGATAATTACACTTGTAAGATGAATTTTTAAAAGTGACAATTTACTTGCCCAGATAGGTGCTTACATTTTATGATGTCAATTTTCTGTTCAAACATTAGATGCTATGATTGGAAATCATATTTCACATTTAACTACATATTATGCACTCCCACAAATTCTTAAAAGATTTAATAGGACACTATAATTTACTATGAGATTATGATAGTTATATATTTTAGAAATATAATTAGCTAGGTTGTAAAATGCAGTCTGCTATCTGAATCACTGTAATGTTCAAATTATATGGCTAAACTACTTAACAGAAGAAAAACATACACAAACTGTATTAATGATATATCTTCAAAATTAATAATCATGAAAATAATAGTAGATAGTGAGGAAAAGGTTGATGGAGACCTAATAAAATTATGTGATAAGCAGACCAGCTTCCCAGAATTTGACAATAATGCTCAAAGTATTTTCTCTTGTTACTTCTTAATGTATGAATTAGGCTTATTCCCCAAATAAAACGTATTTGTCATATATTTTTAAAACATAGGACAGAATTGCATAAACAAGAGGGTGAATAGCTATTAGTTATCTGTAAAAACAAATGCTACAATAACTAAAGAAGTAAGAAGCTCTACTGGGAATATTCTATGGTTCAAAGTATGTATTTGTATAATGATGTAGCAAAATAAGTTAAACTTGATGTCATTGTAAATTACAAAGAAAGTATTTCCACCTACATTAGTGTTCATAGTTCTGCCTTCATCATTTTGCCATTTCTTGTACATTAACAACAGAAAACACTTTAACTTAGTAGTTAATACCGATAGTTAAGATATGGTTTACAGATTAAAGTTTAATATTGCAAATTTTATTCAATTCCTATTGTGTAGATTACATTGAATATTTTTCCTTTCATTTATTGGAAGAAAAAAATTATTACAAATGTTATTACATTTTAAGTAACATAGTCTTACCATTAATAATTCCCACTTTGTAACCCTTTTCATCAAAATCTTCATTTCTATTTAGTCTTTCCAAAATCTATTAACTTGTATTTGAGTTTGTCAGGGATGATACCATCAGCTTTGGATAGCAAAATCTCTTTCATTGCTCATCTTCCAAATCATGGACCAGATAACAGCCACACACAGAGGTTGTTGCCTTGTTCTTTTTAAAATTTTTCCTTAATATGAGATAGGGGTCAGAAAAAAATATTTAGTTTGCCTGGATTATTTTTAAACCTTATCTCCTCAATTTGTCATTTCTGATGCTATGCCAATGTACTAGTATATTGTATCTGAAAACATTCTGATCTTAGCAAATCCATTCAGGCTTTAGGAGATAGATGATGGATGGATGGATGGATAGATAGATAGATCATTTTTTTGAGAACCAGCTTGAACTTGTTGAAGCTAAACATATATGGTTAAAACAAACAGAATGGCAATAACTGTATTAATAAAATTCCTAGCTATGCAGGGAAAGCAAATTATGTAATGGGAAATTTTCCTTGAAGTTCTTGAAAGGGAAAAAAATTAGAAAAAAAATCTTATATATTGTTGACCAAACAATAGTCTCTTTCAATGCTTATTGCAATTAAAAATGCAGTTCTAACCATTATTAACATAAAGACAATACACTATTCAACAGCACAAACGATTTACTGAAAGTCAATGCAGAAAGTTAGTCAATGCAATAGGGTATCTTCCCAAACATAGAGAAAATAGTTGTAAATTCAAATTAGAGGGGTTTGACAGGTATTCAGAAAAAAATAACAGTTCAGAAGTAAATGTAATAAAAAGAGATACTTAGATTTAAGTCCAGTAGAGTTCTAATTGGCAACATTACATTATAGACTGCACTGGTATATAAAAATTTATAATCCTCTGTGTTTACCTTCAGGAACCATTTATGAGGAAAACTGCTCTACGCTCAAATTCTTGGCAATTAATATTTTAGAATACATCCTCTTCAGTTAGAAAGCACCCCAGTGGAACAGACTCTACACTGTAGAGTGTGCTGCCTCTTAGCAAGTTGGTAGTTTGGAAAACTTTGGCTTTTGAATTAGTGCCCAACATGTCCCGTTTTTTTAAAAAAAAGACCTTGCTATGATTTCAATGAGAGAAAATATCCAGCCTATTAGCTCTCCACATTGAACTTAAGCAGGCCTTATTACTTTACTTCAAAATATGCCTTCTTCTTAGGTGAATGACTTATTTCCACCACAGAATAGGGTCTTAAGTATGTAAACAAGGAACAAATCTCATACTTACTAGCACTGATATTACTAGTCTGTTAATGAAACATCTGCAAGCAAACAACCAAGCTGAGAGAGTACCAAGGACTCCACAGAATAGACTTTGTAGTTCAGTGCCATCTTTCACTGGCCTGCTGATCCTCCTTGAAGCTTGAAAACCTCTTCTGACTTCCCATTTTTTGCTGTCCTGAATTTCTTCATGCTTTGAATCAATTGGAGTAATACTCATATCCTTCTATGTACAGAGGTCTTCAAACTTGACAGCTTTAAGACTTGTGGACTTCAACTCCCAGAATTCCTCCTCCAGTCATGTTAGCTCAGGAATTCTGGGAATTGAAGTCCACAAGTCTTAAACTTACCAAGTTTGAAGACCCTAGTTCTATGACATCTTATTCTTGGGAACATTAAAAGTTGTCGGCTGGTTGCTTCATTCTTGAATTAGATATTTGGTATTGAGGTCATGACTGGAGGTTAGGGATTATCCAATATTTGTGGGACTATTACGATTAAGAATGCTTTTGGATTTAAACCATAGCATTTCTTCATCTTTCTTGTTATTTTTCAGAATACTGTTGATAGATTAATGAAAGAGAAGATGCCCAAGAAAGTTGGAAGATGGTGGTTTTCTTGGAGGCGAAAAGAGGTACATATATTGCAATATGGAAAGGAAACATCCCTCTATGAGGTCCACAACAAAATGTTAGAGTTGAAATGGACTTACATCAGATGTACTAAGTCCTAGTCAAATTAGATACTAGCACACCTCTTCTTTTATAGAAATATGGCCAAATCTACTATATTCGTATCCAATCCTTTGTAGCAGAGATGAGTTCCTTAATTTAATGAAACCTTCTGTAACATGGTAGGTTTCCCATTCTGACTGGGAAATCTGGGATGTGTGAGCCCAACTTATCTAGGTGACATCAAAGGGAAGAAAGATGATTCAGTGCTTGACTAGGTATTTAAGGAACATTAACAGAAGGTATTTTTATGTATCTATAGCATGAAATCAGTGCCAGGAACTCCAACAAAGTAGGCAAGAATCAGGAGGACACTACTCTTCAGAGGTAAGTTGTGATTTATTGATATTGTATTGAATTTGGCATATCTAAGGGCATGGCTGTATTTTCAATAAGTAATTATAGTGGAGATTTAATAGTTTTGATTAAAATGTTTTAACATGACAAATAATATTTACTAGTTACAAATCCACATTTAAAACTTACCTTAACAATTTGGAAAAGATAATTAGTTGTCTTTCCCCTCTCATCCCATCTCAGAATTTTTTTAAAATATGAGAATTAATTTGTCGATTATAAAAAATAGGGAGAAGAATTTAATAGAATAGAGATTTAATTATGGACCGAGAACCTATAGCTTAATATATATTGTGTAAAAATACAGTAACACAAATAAAGCAAGTTCAAATCTTTCCACTTAGGTTTACCGGATTCTGATTCATAGCTCTTACTATTAACAATAATGAGAAATTCTGTGCATCTAATTCACTTAAAATCAAGGGAATATTTTGAGAACATGTAAATACACTAACATTCATTCTGTTTCTCTAGGGTCTGGTTAATTGCAAGACAATCTCTCTCCATTTATTTTTGCCCATTCTGTTAGATCTGGCAAAAGAAGGATGTTCTAGGGCAGTATTTCTCAACCTGGGCAACTTCAAGATGTGTAAATTTCAACTCCCAGAAATTCCCAGCCAGTATGCTTGAAGTTGCTAAGGTTGAGAAACACTACTTTGTGGCCTGTACATCACAGAGTGTCATTTGGTGGGACCCAGGAAGAGAGCTTTTTCTCTTGTGCTTACCCTCTGGTACATCATCTCCACAGACATTAGACTCTCCCAAGCCTGTGGCCTTTTGTAAGGCCTTGAAGTCTTGGATTGGTTACTGAGTTGGGACCCCGGGAATGTAGTTGAATTCATAACATGGTTATGTTGATTGTTATACTGGTTGTTTTTATTTAATTTCAGCTGCATTTATATTGTTTATTGATTTTTCTATTCTGTTTTTAAGCTAGTCATTGTTAGCAACCAAGAATTATGTATTTGAGATGGACAGGCTACAAATTAAAATAAATCAATTCAAAAGCACTTTTCCAGGATAATACATTTTTGTTAAAAGGTATACACTCTTGTGAGCTGCAGCTCAGTTCATCAGATCCAAATGTCTTTGAATCTCTTTCAAATCTATTTCAATATGCCAGTCCTCAAGAATTAACAGGCTTCCAGGGAAGAAATAGTGAGTAGCAAATAGACCGGTTCCCAGTGATGGGCTGCTGCGTGGTTGCACCAGTTCTGGCAAACCCTGTAGTTGTGATCACTGGCTGGGCCTGCCCACCCATCCCTGTGCTATCCTTTCCATATATAACTAACTTTCTGGCTCGTTCCCCCCGCCCATGCGGCCCAGTTGATTTCCACTCCACCCATGCTGTACTCACCAGAGCTGCCTGAGTTGATTAGTTGCTTGTTTGATGCTGCATTTCAATCCCAAAGGGGCACATCTGAGTGAAGTGCATGCACGCGCCCGCGCTCACAACCAGCGAATCAGTTGGCAACATAAGTGTAGCCCATCTCTGCCAGTTCCTTGTAATTCCTCTCCAGACAAAGGAAGGACTTGAGATCACCCACAACTGCTCCATGCAATTGCTTCTCATGGTGAGGCCACACGAGGTGGACTTCAGTGGATTTAAGGTTCTAGGAAATAAGGAAATAGTCCTCTTCCTGGCTATTGATGCCTTTAAAAGCAGTGATCCCCAACCTTTTTGACGCCGCGGCCCGGTACCGGCATCAGCTGGGCGCCGCGCCCGGACCGGCATCAGCTGGGCGCCGCCATCTTTTTGATGAAAAAGTGCTTCCGGTGACCTCACCGGAAGCACGTTTCATCAAAAAGATGGCGGCATAAAGCTTCGGTGAGCTTTTCCGGTAGAAATGGCTTTCTACCGGAAAAGCTCACCGAAGCACTTTTTCATGAAAAAAGATGGCGGCGCCCAGCAAGCCGCGCCCGGTAGGGAGTTGTTCCGCGCCGTCCGTCCGCGGACCGGTGGTTGGGGACCCCTGTTTAAAAGGACACTGCATTTGCATACTTCCTTTTCTGATAACGTTTGGAAATTGCTTGTTAAGTGTTTTCCAGATGTTAGGAACCTTTGGATCAACAGGTTTTACAGCACCATATGACTTTCCTTCTATCCTTAGCCAAATAAAAATAAAAATAAATGCAAGTTTAAGGACTTAAACAATCTTTTGGAATAAACAGCAAAAGCATGACTGCAACTTTGATTTTGGAAAGTTATAAATAGACTAAGCCTCCAGACTGATTTGAAGTAAGATTTTGGAATTAATTATAAGAATCCTTCCTATAAGAAAATGCTTTTGCTTTAAATTCTCCTAAAAATGATAGTATGAGACTTTGAAGGTTGGACACTAGAGGGAACTAGAAGGCACTAAATATTATATTTAAAAAAGAAAAAAAAGACTTCCTAATACACAATGAAGCAAAATATTGCAATATTGGACATACTGAAGGATATTTTTGGACAATGGACTCAGAAGTTAATTTTAAGAGTGTCTGCCTTTATATATTTCAAAGATGTTATGGAAGAAAAACAAATTTAAACAGACAAGACTGAGACTGATCTGAAAGTGGATTTAAAAATGACAGGCTACAAGAATGATATGGGAAAAGATGCTACACTTTTGAAACATACAAAAGAAACTGGCAGATATCTAAATTTGTCATAAATGGCAAACCAACAAAGTGACCTGGATAATTTTTCTATACTGGATTTACAAAAGAGAGTTGTTAAAACTTTGAAGAATTTTATGAGAAGGGAAAAAAAAGAAATCAACTTCTACAACATTATTTAAAAGAACTAAAGATCAAGATTATTAGAAGAGGAAGAAATACAAAGTTGGTTTATTTGATCAAAGTTAAAATAGATATGTTGCTATCTCTAGTCTAATCATTAAGTTTGGCCGTAACCAAGTTTTTCTGACTTTTGGACATTTGGACATTGGACTGACAATGATTTGAGGATTTCTTTATAGATAAATGGGAAATGGGAAGAATGTTGTATGTTAAGATTTTGTTGTATGTTAAGAGAATGTTTACCTTGGTGTGCAGGGTTGGGAGCTATTCTATTGACTTCTGTTCTTCCCTGTTAGATCAGCTGGTCTTTGGTCTTTGGAGTATTAGTGTTGTCATGGAACTATGTCATATTAATTTGCATTGAACAACCTAAAGATATTTGGATGAGGTAGTTTAGTGGTAAAATAAATATGTTTGTCAAGATATCAATTGTGATAACAACATAGGTACTGTATAGGGATTTATTTCATCAATGAGTATTATTTCACACAATGAGACTTGACCCATATTTCTTGGCCATTACCTTCTTTTATGTTGACAATTTATTTTGGTCCTGTGAACCATAGGAGACAAAATGATTCCTCCAGTGATGAAGATGCTGGATCCTCCCACCAAGGAGACAGATCCATGCCAGATGCTATTACACAGAAATTTCTTCCAACCTACAAGAAGTCCTTAAGACTCTCCTCTGATGAAATCGTATGTAGCTTTGAATTTTCTTTTCTATTTATTCCTGTTTGATTCAGAAAATACTTTCTGTTCAGAGAGGGGCTGCCAAAACACACTACCTAGTTGGCATTCCTCTTAGGTGGACTTCACAGTTACTATTCCAACTTCTCAATTATGAGTTGCATGTTGGAAAAAAACAACCAGAGTTTGGCCCTTAAAGATAAGAAATGTTGGGGCAAACTGGGCATTTGGAAATGTAGTTTAAAATATGAGTAGGGGATGAAGTTTTGTGGGCCAAGTTTTTCCTCTGTTAACTGATCATCAATAATTATTTTCCAAAGTGGTATACAGTAGTATTATTTATTTATTCATAAAATGTACATTTCCTTTCTGATCCAAGAGCTTAAAGGAATGTTTGTAAATCTTTCTTCCAATTTTTCTCCGTTCCTGGAAGTTGCTTGACTGGAGGGAAAGTGACTGGCCCAAAGTCAAGTCACCAATGAGCTTCCAAGACTGAATCTCCCTAATTCATCTAACTACTACATCACACCAGTTCTCCAGTAGATAAAACATTGAACTGAGGTCACTGAAATGCAGGTGCAAGTCCTTAATCAATAATGGAGCTCATTGGGATCTTGAGATCTCTGCACCAGACACTTTCTCTAACCTAATGTAGCATACCGTTGTATCATGCAGATGAAAAAAAAATGATGATTCCATGTAAGTCACTTTGAGATCTTAAAGGATGAGGAGAATATCAGTGAAATAAAGAATAAAATAATTTTAGATGTATAACTAACAAAACAGCTCTGAGAAATGCCATGCTCTAAATCAGAGGTCTCATTCTCGCGGCCCGCGGGCCAATTGCGGCCCGCAGGACAATATCCTGTGGCCCCCACCGTGATATGAAAGTATAATATTAGTGTATAATATAAATATAAAGTATAATATTATGCGGCCCAGCCTCACCCAGACTCTGCCTCCAGCGGCCCCCAGGTAAATTGTGTTTGAGACCCCTGCTCTAAATAAAGATATTGTAATTGCCTCTTTGTCCTCTTCTTTTGCTGTAGAAAAAGCTGAACCTGAGGGATGGCCCCAATGATGTTGTGTTCAGTGTGACGACTCAGTATCAGGGCACATGTCGTTGTGAAGCTAACATTTACTTATGGAATTGGAATGACAAGGTGGTGATCTCTGATATTGATGGCACCATCACCAGGTAGATTCCCACTGACAATGCTTCCTATAATACTTGGCTGTGGGCTTTTCCATGCCACTATTATTTCCTCTTACCATTTTTCCGCAAAGGAGTTTAAAATTTGATCTGTAATTGTCTACACTTTTGCCAGCCTTGCCAAGCTTGTAGAGAATGTGCAGAAATCACTCTGAGTCCACCAGTTACTTAATCTATGATCTAACTGAACTGCAAATGGTGATGAAATTTTTTTTAAAAGCCCCCATCCTCCCAACTTCATTGTTTACAAAAGACATACGAATGATTGCTTTCAGGGAAGGCTTTCTAGCTATAATGCATGTTTTCCTCAAGTGTTTAACAATTGCTTTATGATGGTGAAGGGATAGCATACTAGCAATTTTGCAACCAAGCATCTTTTCCCAATAACTGTAAATGTGGTTGTCTCAAAGGTGCTTTTTCAAGAGGCAACTGGACTTTCTGGTTTTTCTCTGAAGACATTTTGTTTCTCATATGAGAAGCTTCTTTGGCTCTGACTGGATGGTGGGGAATGGAAGGATTTATACTCCTTGCAGACAGCTGGTCATTTGCATTCTTTTAGTAGGTAATTAAGGTCACCTGGAGGTTTGTCTGTGTCATCAGGGACACCTGAGTGGTGCACATTGATGTAGAGCCTTCTTGGAACTGTTGAAAAGACTTGTGTTGTAGATGTGGTTGCAAATGATTGCAATCACTAGAGTGGGAGATCTCACTGATGCCTGCAGAAAAACTACAGGAAGAGGATGCTGAAAATCTCAGCCAGTGTTGCTCATCCTTGATAACATTAAGATGTTGGGAAATTCTGGAAGCTGAGATCCATACATCTTAAAGTTACCAAGGTTGAGAAATGCTTCTCTAAGCAGTGGAAGGAAAGAGATAGAAATGGATGACATGAATTCTCCTGGGACATGGCAAGTATTGCAGAGAAAATTAGACTGGCATAGGGATTTGTGCAAGTTAAACATACAAACAAAAATCAAAGGGCCAACCTATTTCTATTTAAAATACATAGCTTATATGGACTAAACACATTCTGTGGCTTCAGTGATCAATCTGGGAATAAATAGAAATAAGCTTGGTTGCTTAAGCTCTTTAGAGGTCTGAAAAGAAAAACACCTCTGTTAAGAATAGATTATCTTGAAACATGTTGCTGCATGTCCAGTTATGAACATTCTGCTATCACTGTTGCTTCACTTATAGGACAACTTGCAGTTACATTGTGCAGAGTTCATCATATACTTGTTTTTTCTCTCATCAGGTCTGATGCTCTAGGGCATATCTTGCCACACCTTGGGAAAGACTGGACTCATCAAGGCATTGCTAAGCTCTTCCATAAAATCCATCTGTAGGTATTGGTAGTTCAGAGATATGAACAACAATAGCTCTATTAACTTGCTGATTCTTTTAAAATATTAGATCCTAATTCCATCTTCCAAGGCAGATCAAGCTAGCTTTCTTTTTGTTACTCATATGCCAGCAAGCAAAATATGCTTGTGGACCATTGGGGGAGGGGAAGAGGGATTAATCCGTCTGAGTGGCCGGCAAGACACGCAGCTCCATTTGCACAAGTGGCTAGCACATATGCCCACTGCTCATGCAAATGGAGCTCAAGTGCGCATGCTCACCGCTGCTTGCGCAAGAGGATTATAAAAATCTATTAAAAATGCTTTCAACAACAACATTTGTTGCTATTCAATTATTTAGAAAGCATTGTCCTGAAGATATTGCTTTTGCTATTGCTATTGCAATACATGATTATTGCTATTACAATGCTATTGCAACTACATGATTAACCTAGCCAGATTGCAACATTTTGCTGATTTGACCATCATATTATATGATCCCAGATTTGTTAGGATTTTGCAGTGGGAAAGACAGTGGGCTAATGCTGAACAGAAAAGGACACTGAAGTAGGGAAATAATTCATTTGAAAGAGCAACTATACAGGTAGTCCTTGACTTACAACCACAATTGAGCCCAAAATTTCTGTTGTTAAATGGGACATTTGTTAGGAGGGTTTTGCCCCATTATACAACTTTTCTTGCCACAGTTTTTAAGTGAATCACTGCAGTTGATAAGTTAGTAACATGATTGTTAAATGGATCTGGCTTCCCCATTGATTTTGCTTATCAAAAGGTGATCACATGTTCTTGGGACACAGCAATGGTCATAAGTATGAACCAATTGCTAAGCATCTGAATTTCGATCACATGATCAAGCAGGTGCTACAAAAGGTTGTAACAGTGAAAAATGGTTGTTAAGTCACCCTTTTCAGTACTGTTGTAACTTTGAATGGTCATTAAATGTAAGTCGAGGATTATCTGTATTTGGTGTGGAGAGGTCTTTGAGAAAAACTAAAAATATTACTTTGTTCTATTGCTTTCAAATGTCTGTCCCTTTGACCCAGTTGTAAGAGCTGATCAGGAACAAAAGCAGCTGTACCACTCCTATTGGAGGGGCAGATCAAATGTGGGGAGGGTTAACCAAAATGGTTTCATTCCATTTGGTATCATTTCCATTCTAGCAACGGATACAAGTTTCTTTATTGTTCAGCCAGAGCTATTGGCATGGCACACATCACCAAAGGATATTTAGAATGTGTCAATGACCAAGGTTGGATGCTCCCAAAAGGACCGATCCTGCTTGCACCTAGCAGCCTCTTCTCGGCATTTCATAGGTAAGTATTTCCATGTAATGGTAGAGGATGGGTGACTTAATTTGTGTGGCACTGTTTTATTGCTTTCTTCAGAGATCATAGAGATGATCTCTCTATGTACGAGGATTGTGATATCTACATACGATAGAGATGATCCTCCTAGTAGGAGGATGTGATATTTGAGTAAGTATGTGACCTGGAATTATTGACTATGATTCCAGGTAAGGAAAAAGTTGAAACTGTAAATTAAAATTTTGGTTTGCATCTGGAATTCAACCTACCTTGACAAACAGATGCTGGAAATTAATATTTTATAATTACTTCCCCCTCTTTTTAAATCTGCAAGTACTTGATCAAGAAGAGGGAAAAGCAGTTCACCTTTCTAAACTATTTATCAACTTTTTAGGGAAGTGATTGAGAAGAAACCAGAAGTGTTCAAAATTGCCTGTCTGACAGATATCCGAAATTTATTTGGTTCCAATAGCCAGCCTTTCCATGCTGCTTTTGGGAACAGACTAACTGTGAGTATCAGCAGAATAAGGGAATGTATAAAGAGAATTTCTCATCCTTGCCAATTACTATTGTTACTATTTTAATATATACGCTGCTTGTGATTTCTTCAACAGGATGTCTATGCCTACAAGGAAGTGGCATTGCCAGAATCCCGCATATTCACTGTAAACCCCAAAGGGGAATTGATCCAGGAACTCATAAAAATTACCAAGTCCACGTAAGCCTGCAAATCAGCCTATTTGTTTGTAGTCTGTAAAGCTCCTTTATCTTGTAAAGAACAATTTGCTTAAAACATCTAAGTGGCTAATACAGGCAAAACTATGCAGTGAGGGGGTTTCTTCCTTCATTGTGTGATTCAGCTGAAACATTCTTTCACCTCTACCAGGATCTCTCAGTCATATACAGCACAGATCATAAAGTTTTCTCCCAATTGTGCTGGATTTGAATGAAATCCTGTTGGATACTTTCTAAAAAGTAGAATGTATTCCACAGCACTCCATCCAAATCCCAGCACAATTGGGACGAAACTTTAATAAAACTTAAACTTATAAAATCGAATATATATATTTAAATTACATAAATTTTATTTTTGCCTTGCCTATTTCTAAAAAGTAGAAATAGCCAGAGCAAAAATAAAATGTACGTAATTTAAACATACATTCAAAGTTCAGGTTTTATTAAACAGAGTACTATTTTCCATTCTATTGCATTTGCATTTGCATTTATAATTTTTACAACTTTTGAAGGTGCTTTGGATGTCATTTCAAAGGTCACATGTAGCTTGGGCCCTCAAACAGTTTGTCTGCATGTATAGAGGAAATTATAGAAGCCTTAAATGATGGTGCCACTGTATTATATGGCAAGTGTTCTTAGAAATGATGAGTGTAAGCAAGAAATCTTATTACAGATTATCCCTATTACTGGAAATCACTGTAATGGGTTTAACATGAGATCCATAGTTCATGAACATGTGCATGGGGTGGGCATAAGGGTATGGTTAAATGCATTTATTAATATTAAAATAATATATAACATCATACAGGTAGCCCTCGATTTATGAGGGAAATCGAACCCAACATTATAGTCATAAATCATGCTGGTCATTAAATGGATACCACAAGATTGATCCAATTTTATGATTTTTTTGCAATAGTTATTAAGCAAACAATCTGCATTTTTTTTGCCAGAAACAGGAAGTAAATGCCAATTTTTTTTTTGGGGGGGGCAAAGTAAATCGCAGTCATGTTGCTGTAGGAGGACACAAACCACTCTAAACACAAGCCAGTTGCCAAGCCCCCAAAATATTATCACTGCAGAAGGGAGCCAGCCATCCTAACTTCAAATCCAGATCATAAGGGCCTGGTTTTTTTTGGGGTCGGTGGGGAAGGACTACCTGTATTTGCTTTCTTAATGAAATTCAGGGAAGGTGTGTACTTTAAAACTATAAATGTGCAAGAAAAGATGCTTGCTCTTTTTAATTGTTCCTGTCCTCATGTTCTTCTAGGTATGAGCGCCTGGGTGAGGTGGTAGACTTTCTCTTTCCACCTATTGGCAAAGATGTGGTTGCTTCCCTGGCTTCTCCAGAGTTCAGCCAATTCTCTTACTGGAAATCCCCTCTGCCTACCGTAGACTTTGAAGACTTTGTCTGATTGTTTAGAGTCAACATTATTTCCCAAAGAATCCTTAATTTTTGGTCCTCCAATGTGATGGATAGACAGCAAAATAAAGCTTGCTATTTCTCAGGACATACGTTTGTACCGTAGTCAGGAGCATCTCGTGTGGAAATGTCAGCTTTCAACCCAAGATTTAACTTATATGCTGTATGGTTAGGTGCATTTTCAAGAAATGTGTGTGTATTTGTGATGTCTTTAAGTGATTCTACCCCTATCCTTATTCTTAGATTGCAAGTAGGCTTCATGATGTTAATAAGGGCTGAAAGTGTCCACTCCTTCCATCCCCCAGTGTTTGGGGTCAACACAACTCAGGGGCTCAAAGATAAGCAGCTTATACAGAACATTTTTCTCTACTCACCAGCACAGTGCTTCAAAACCTACCAAACCACTTTTCACCTATTCTACAAGAAATGATACCCTTTTCATAATACTTTCAGTTCTCTGCTGCTTTTGTTGATTACAGTATTATCTAATATGAGTAGAACATTCTTTAAACATTATTTCTAAGTACTGTGACTTTTTTAAAAAAAAATATTTTCTACTGCTGCTCTGAACTAGTCCCCTGGTTTTACGGAGCCTCTTCTGAATCCTGAACTCTGTCTCTTGAATGTAGCAACTGGCATGAATACTGTGACTTGCTGCAATGGGATATTTTAAACTATGAAACTATGAAAAATGTCATCTTTGACCTTATGGTAATTTATGGCCACCAAATGCTTTTCTTTATGAGCTATGATATTTTTTTTATAATGTCTTTGTTAGAAATACAGTCAAAACACCCAATGTCCATTAGCATGGGTAGTTCTGCAAATTGAAGATTATATATTCTTTATCACAAGAGCACCAATAATAAAGATGGAAAAAGTGCAATACAATAAGCAAAAACCACTCATTTTGTAAGATTTGTGCAGATTTTCTCTCCTCCTCCCCATTTATAATTTGGCTGTGAATTTAATGAAAATTGGATCCAGGGGACTGGTTCTTGTTCTACTACACACATGATTTCCTCTTTTGTTAAATGTAGGTGGGGGTACAGTGAACAAAAGTGATATTTCACTCAAATCCAATGAGCCATCTATTTGCAACACTATGGATTTCTTATGGTCTTCATTATACATACCTTGTTTTCCACCAAGAGGAGATAATTTCTCATTATGAAATATATGCTAGATATGTGGGAATTGCAAACTTCAAATGTTGGCATCAATTTAAAGGATTAGGGTAGCAGGTGACATAAAGAGTCTCGGCCCCAAACTCTGCAGAATGCATTTTCATAAACCTATGAAAAAGTGTTTTCTTTGTCATCCCTGTTGCAATGTGGTGTCCTAAGCAACAATCACTTCCAGTTCTTAATCCCAATACACTGTAAACATTCTACTATAACACGTGATGTGAATGGGAGATTCAGTACATACCTAACTGGAAGGATCCTGTACATTTGAAAACTTACCTACAGTATCTTATTTGATAACCTGGTCTTCAATATGCTAAATTAGTGTGTATTAAGATTCAGAATCCTATCAGCACTCGTATTTGAACATTATTGAGTTTATCCATCTGATTTGCTCAATAGGTTGCAATTGGCCAGGTGTCCAGGATACTAAATCATAATGTGATTTGTTTGTTTTTGGCCTTGCATTATATATTAAATGGGCTCAATATTATATCATTGGGCTCAATACAGCTCCTGGAGACTACAGAGGCGCACCATTTAGGGTTCTTTTTTTTCAAAAACATAATTTTGAGATTTTGGGTTTGAAGCTGAAGAGTTAAATAAAAGAATTCTAAGTCAACACCAATTGCCATGCTGCATATGTGCAGGCTGGAGGACCTAAGATATCATTTTCAAAATTGCTAGGTGATAATTTTGCATTGTCTCCAAAACTGAAAGCTGATGTATTCTAGTTTAGAAAAAACAAATATCCTTTTGAAAGATTTGTTCTATATAATCCTTAGTTTAAAAGAATAAAAGAATGCTTTTAAAGAAAGCTTTTAATTTCCACAGGAAAAAAAAAAAAAAGAAACACACGATCTTGCATATAACCACAGCAGAGAGTATCGCACTTGCACAATGTTGGAAAAAGGATACTACACAAGGTCTAGTAATCCAAAAAATCTTAGATTGTGCAGAAATGGATAAACTCACCTTAGAGTTAAAAGGAAAGGAAGACTCGGAATATTATATGGTTTGGGAAAATGGGTATGAATGGATGGACAATAGGAGTAAGAATTATAGAGATTAGAAGAAGAAATAGAAATGTATATGAATAATTAGAAATGTATGGAAATGTGTGTATGTAACAAAGATGGCTCAGTACTGTCAAAGATGATTGAGTTTTGTAAAAAGAAAGTACTATAACAATCTTTATTAAAAAGAAAAAAAGAGAGAAAAGCACCCCAAAATCCTTGTCATGGGCTTGCCAATAATGAAGAGATGTTCTTCTGTTTAAATTATAGTGATTGATTCCACATGTGTACTTATGAGCATTTTATACAAACCTAGACTTCCTTTCAGTGGTGTAATTCCCTCTTGGTTTTGTAATGCACGAGTGGATTTTGCAAATTGAAATGTGTTAGTGCCGTAAAGTACAAACTGTAAAGTACAAACTGCCGTAAAGTACAAATCTACACATCTCTTCTTCTTCCAGTTTTTACCATGATCCAATCCAGAAAATAACATTGCTGGTCAGTTTTGTTCCATTTTCTCAATAGTTTTCTAAGAATTTATCTTTAAAAGTAATACAATTCTGGAAAACTTGGTGAGAGTTTCCTCTCTTCCCCTACCCCCAAAAGAAGCAATAATTCAGTTTTAACCAGCAACAAATGTACAATAAAAACAGCTAGACTAAACAGGGTTATCATTATTGTTACAATTATGGCCACAACCTACCAGAAACAACAAATAAATTTGAAATCTTCACAATTGACATAATGCCCTGTTTCTTGAAAACCTCAGCAAAAAAAACCCCTTAGTTTATAAATTGGCAGTCTGAAAACAGTCTGGGATTGACAAATGGAAGATATATTATGTACTGTAATGTACTGTAATGCTTACTAGAGGTCACTCCAACACCATGTGATAGAAACTAACATAATAATACTCCCAAGAAAAAGGGAAGAGGTTATGTAACTGTCAAATTGGTCTGCTCATTAATGATAACAAACCAAATACACATTAGAAC
This sequence comes from Notechis scutatus, assembly GCF_049901735.1. Classification (NCBI taxonomy): domain Eukaryota; kingdom Metazoa; phylum Chordata; class Lepidosauria; order Squamata; family Elapidae; genus Notechis; species Notechis scutatus. Next base: position 27,057,863 of record NC_142011.1, on the reverse strand, counting down.
TGTTGTACCTCCAATGCCTGGAAGTAAACAGGATGCAACTATAATTTCTTAAGTGTTTCTAATTCTTTTTCACCGAATGTGGACTCTTCAATTCAGAATGCTGAACTATACTTCATGTTCAAAATCCTAGGTAACTTAATTGAAACCAGTTATAGTTCCTTCTGGTAAATGTATATACAATACGATCAATTGCCAGGCTCCAAAACGTTGATTATGAAACCACTAATAATTTCCAACCTCTCCACACCACCACCCCATGAGAATTTGTTACAAAAAAGAGAGGAGAAAAAGTGAAACCAGTGCTCTTTTCACAGGGAATGCAGAATGTTCAGAAAAAGTGGATTGAGTTCAGGATATCACTCATAACAACTAATACCACTAAATTCAAACAGAAGAGTGGAGAAATTGTCAACGCTATTTGAGGGGAAGCCCAGAACATACTGGCCTTGTTCAACTACTGGCATATGCCAAAAGCCTGGCCAATTTCTCCCTCCCATCTTACGAAGACATTATGAACTCTTCAGCGTCTTAGATGGGTTGCCATAGTGATCTTACTCACAGGCCACCTTCTGAATCTCCACTTTTAATGTATGATTTGAGTCTTGCATATGCACTACAGGGTTGCTGCTGCTGGAGGAAAGCTATTAGATGCCATATTGGGGCTTCTCAGAGCAAGGAACCAAGGCAACAAACTACACTATGGATTTGCAATCTCTCCTCTATCTGAGGAGACCTCAGAATGTAACACTGAAATAGCTGATTTCTCCTAGATTTGCCTCAGGAGGGCATTGGATGAAGTCCTGAGATCAATACATTAATAGCCTGACCTGAAGCAGCCCTGGAATCTTCTCTGATGATAGGGTCATCCTGTTCTGCTTGCAGAATAACCTTGCAATATAACACTTAATTGCTCTATTGGGGGACTTGGAATTTGAGGACAAATAATATAAATGTTTCAAATCTCTTTCTGGGTGGGATAACTTTCAGTACATATGTTTATACTGCCTGACATAATTTGATATATTTTCTCAGTTTAATAAAAGCAACATTTATATAGATGATTTCAAGTGTTCAAAGCATTTCATGCACATTATCTTTACAACAACCCTGCAAGGTAAAAGAAAGAGAAAGATGAACGGAATATACTCTGGTTTAGTGCAAAGTTTAGGCTGGAAAGATTCCCCCCCCCCCCTAATAAACTTAAATACCTACAGAGAAATACAAGATGCACTAGGATAATTTCTTCACTTTCATTAAGCGTATTGGGTTTTTTCTTTGATTTTTAATTTTGCTCTGATTCATTATTCAGAAGGGCCACTGAATTTTGTTTTTGTACACTGGCATAAAATTATTAATTAGGATTAATTTCTTGGGTACCATTCATCAGTAAGAGTAGATCATTCCTGATTGCCCATTGGGCTGCTAGACCAAAAAAGGAAAATGTGACACAACTATCATTTTGTCCAGGAACGAACAAGAAAAGGAACTGGCAGCTTAACTATGAAGAATGATACAGCTATACTAGGAAAATGTTTCTTAATGCTTTTCATTAGCAGTCAACGAGGTTAAAGGTTGTGAATTAGCTAAGAGAAGGGTTAAGGAGATGAGCAGAAAAGGAAAAAAATACATCCTGCTGCAGTAACTATGTACAGTCTTGCTTACACTTCCATTTCTTCATATAAACACATAGTATAGTATTCCATCCAGAGTTCTCACCTGAGGCACAAATGACCAGGTTCAAATTATATTTTGGACACTTTACGCAAGGACCTAGATCACTTCAGAAATTTCTAATGCTGGGACAGTGAAAGGAAAGAGAACAGCCAGCAATAAAGTGGGTGGATTTGATTATTAGGAGTCATATGTGAAAATCTTGAAGGACCAGGTCAGTGACAGCTCATGCTGAAGAATGTTAATTTATGTGTCTGCTAACAGTTGAGGCCAACTTGATTGCACAAAATAAATCCACCAAACACATAATTATATATAATTAGCTCTTTAGGAGTTGCAAGTAGAAGGACAGCTTTTGGGATCCAAAGGAGGAAGGTAGGACACTTCAGACCTAGTATGGGCTGTATGTGTGTTATTGATTCCTTAAAATAGTCACAGTCACAGGTACTATTAGAAAACCCATGCTGGACCCAGAACACTTTCCTACTCTGAATCTAATGACTTGTAACTATCACACCGGAGCCAATCTAATTTGCTGTTAATTACTGCATGGCAAGTCCTTCATATGAAACATTTTCTCCAGCCATTATGTAATGTTATGCAAATTGCCCAGTAACTTCATGTAATCTTCATGTGGGAGCAAAAACGTAAAAATTGTCCAATCATAGGAGAAAAGCAAAGAAAAGACCTTCAGCTGCAGAACAGAATGCTCTTATTGGGGTTAATCTACAGCTGAGTTCTTTTGACATTTTCTTGTCTTGAACATCTAACGGTAGTCACACATACAGTAGCAACAGATTAATACATTAAGTGGGACCTTATTTCTCAGTTTTAAATTTAGTTCAACATGATTCTGCTTCAGTTTGGAACAAAACAAATTCCTTTTAAAATTAAATATATTTTCATTAATATTGCTTATAATTTTTATATGATGTTAGGCATTATTTTCCTGGGGTCCAAGATCACCGCAGATGGGGTCTACAGCCAAGAAATTAAAAGATGCTTGCCTCTGGAGAGGAAAGCTATGGCAAATCTAGACAGCATATTAAAAAGCAGAGACATCACCCTCCCAACAAAAGTGCCTATAGTCAAGGCTATGGTTTTCCCAGTTGCAATGTATGGTGAAAGTTGGACTATAAGAAAGGCTGAGCACCAAAGAATTGAGGCCTTTGAACTACGGTGCTGAAGAAGACTCCTGAGAGTCCCTTGGACTGCAAGGTGATCAAACCAGTGAGTCTTAGAAGAGATCAACCCTGACTGCTTTTTAGAAGGCCAGATCCTGAAGATGAAACTCAAATACTTTGGCCACCTAATGAGAAGGAAGGACTCACTGGAGAAGAGCCTAATGCTGGGGAAGATTGAGGGCAACAGAGAATGAGGTGGCTGTATAGAGTCACTAAAACAGTAGGAGTGAGCTTAAATGGACTCCAGAAGATGGTAGAGGACAGGAAGGACTGGAGGAACATTGTCCATGGGGTCGCGATGCAAAGACACGACTTTGCAACTAACAACAACATTGCATTATAACTTAAAATATATTTGTGTGATACTCTCAGTAATGTATACATTTTTATGCATGTTTCCCACACACGTATACACACACGTTCTGTATTGCTGAATGGGGAATAATATGAATTTTGAAGAATATTTGCTTCTACTTGTAGATTGACTTGAAATGAAGTAAATGTGAACTAAACAAAATTGGATTATTACATGTCATTGCTGTTACATTATCTTAAGAACAATTCCTTTGAAAGGAATCATTCTCAAAGGATATCATTCTCAAAAATAAATAAGTGAGAATAAATAGAAGAGGGATTGGTTGTTCAAGAGTGCCCAAGAAGAAATCAGATTAAAATACAATGGGTATAATAATAATTATCTTGTGCAACTGAACTTCTTCCACATTTTATGAAAAAATAGGAAGCAACAGGAAGTAATGCTACAACACTATATTATTTGTGCTTTCTTTTCTTCTGTTCCTAGAATTGCAACAAGCTACCTATTGGTTCTAACCCAGTGACCAGAGCCTTACTATCCTTCATGCAAAGTCAGATTGCACAATTTTTGAGAATATCAGCTTGAAAAATTCAGCTTGATTATTGTAGGACAACAAAAAAGGGAAAACGTGTTCTATACAAGGGCATTCTTTTATCTTTTACAACTCTTATCCTGCCGCTAACCTACATGAATACCCCATAAGTTTGTATCATTTGATGCTATCATGTAGAATTCAAGCCCATATTTTGGAGATATTTTTGGAGAGGGAAATTTTATATAAAATGGGTGGAGGAAGTCTTATCTTAAATCAGAGCCTTCACATGGCTCTAGATATTGTACTATGACCTCTGAAAAGAGTTTCTTTTCCAATAGATGATATTGGCAGATATTGGATTTCTTTGTTTCTGTCCTTAAGTATTAGATTTTGATTTATTTCCAAATAAATCTCTAGTTTCCTCCTGAACTGAACTGTGTATTGGAAATGTCACCTAAATATGAACTGAAATATGGGAAGGCACTTGCTATGTAAGTACAGTTGTTAGATATCTGTAGAAAGAACAGTTAACAGGCAAACATACTTAAATTGTAATTTTAAAAAATCATACCAAAGAAATCAGGAAAAGGACTATAGCAGCTTTAAAGTTTAGTGACCTTCCCCCTCTCAAAAACCAAAATAAAACAAAAATCCTGGTACCATCTCTCTGGAGTCTGTATGTTATAAGTTAGGTATACTTTGGACCCAATATAACTAATGTTGGTTGTTTTTCAGCTTGCCCTCTAGGATACCAACATCTTCAGATAGTTCTGTAACTTTTGCTTGGCAATCCAACAAGTTATTCTTGAGCACAGTTATTTCCTCAGAGTGTGTAGCCAAAGTTTTGTTAATATGATTCGTGTAACCCCACATACTTCCTGCATTGTTCTCCAGTTCACTTCTGATGTGTTCCAGGCTTCCTGTTATGGTGCCCAGTCTGCCACACGTATCTTCTATTTGGGCCATACGGTCATCGAATTGGATCACTTCTTTCTGCAGTCCGAGAGCCTGACTTTTGCAGTTGCTCAAGTCATTGATGATCCTGGATCTCAGCCTTTCAAGGTCTCCCTTTAGGTTCAAGACACGCTTGTTACTGAAGAAAAGCTGGGAGTCTTGATTACTGATCTTTTCTTGAAGCGAATGGACCTCATCTTCTATCTTGCGCTCATGATCATCCAAGGATGAGTTAACATGCAGTACTGAATCAGAGTACTGGGAAACAGAATCCTTCAGCCCAGTTAGAGATTTAGTCATGGTGTTCAAATTGATCTTTAATAATGTGATCTCACCTTGCAAGGTTCCAGCTGTTTCTTCCTCAATCCGTCTCTGCATCTCCAAGATAGTAATATTGAGTTTTTGCAGCAGATCTGAGTTGCTGTCCATCCTGAGCAGTAAATCTTGATTCTTGTTTTGGCATTCTTCTATCTCTGTACGGAAGATTTCTACATCTTTGGATTTGGAAGTGCAGCCCAACAAGCAAGTGCTCTCTAAGTTAGTCAGTTGGCTCTGTAGTACTTCCATCTTCTCATCTGTTTCCCTTGTTATGATAGCAAGCTCTCCTTCCAAGAATGGCATTACAGCTCCATCTAGTCCCACTGCAGAACTGACATTATTCACATCTCCTACAATAGTTATGAGTCTTTCCTCCAAGGTTCTGATTTTGTTTTCAAAAAGAACTTTTGTGCCATCTAGCTCTGATCCCATCAAACCTCTCATGTTGTCCTCTACATTAGAACAACAGTTTCCTATTTCCCTCTCTGTAAAATTCAGCCTAGCCTCAAGGTCCACAAAGTGTCCTTCAAAGAGATTCCCCAAAATGTCAGGGGACAATTCATTATCTACCCTAGAGTGTAGATTCTTCTGAGACTCAGAAATACTATGTAGGCCTTTTTCCAAAATATCCATCCGTACGGTGAGGTAGTTCAAGTTGCTACAGCAGTTTTCTACAACTGTCAGTCCTTGGATCTGTGTTTCCAGTTGAGAAATGTCTTTCTTGATCTCTAGTTCTTTGCCATCCAAGATCTGTTGAAGTCGGAGGTTTGCTGCTTTCTCTTCCTCACACTGCTGTTTTACTTCCTTGATCTGGTAATCACATGTACTCTGAATATTTATCATTTTTTTCTCAAAGCCATCCAAAAGCTCCACTCTCAGGTTGCTAAGCCTGTTGTCTATATATTCTTCTAACATATCAATCGAGGTGAGTGGTGAAGGCCGAGCTGATTCCATTAAGTGTTTGATCTGCCCATCATGATCTAGGACCAGGCCATGCACTTCTTCAAGTAGGTTAGTCTTGATTTTCAGTGAATCACTCATTTCAGTCACTTTGCCTAGAATCTCACCCACAGGTGGATAGGGGGAGAGCTCAGCTTTGTCTGCAGCATCCACAATTCCATCAGGAATGATTCCAAATCCCATGGTTGAATCTGGAACAGTTGGACTGTTCATGAGGGATCCAATCATTTTACTAGTATCTTCCTGGATGGCAAGTCGCAAGTGATCCCCCAAGCCACTCACCATATTGTATAAGGTATCATAAGACTGTGAGAGACGTCTGACCTCCCCTTCCAAGTGGTCCAGTCTGTCTCCAAACACATTAGGCATTTTTCGACCTAGGAACAAGATATAAACAGAAATAATGTGATTATTTACTCTTTTGTAGGTACACTTAAATGCTAATTTTCTGGATTCAGGCCATGCTTTTCATCAGGGGACCAAAAGCCACTACAAATTGTGCCTTCTCAAACAAAGATTAGTCCTGTGTGGGTGTAATGGTATGTGGGAATGGCTTTGGGAGACAGTAGAAGAACCACAAATTAGACAAAGTGTTAAACAAGTGGCAGCTGAGTCTTCAGAAGAACTGGACCTATGCCAAACAACTGAAAAGATACCTTACCTAGCTTTTAGGACTATAAAGGTGGGAGGGGAGAGATGAGAGACTTGCAAAATTCTGTTAATGTAACCTTATCATAATTTTAGAGCTAGTATTTCTGTGCATGCTTCTTGTCTGGACTACCTCACAAGGCTGAAGTGGGAAAGGATTTAGATTGTCTTCTACAACGCACTTCTCATCACTGCATAATGTGAAATGGCATTTAACAATAGTTCAGAAAGGCTTCTGGGCATATGCCACATCCTTCTACCTTTCAATCAATGGTGCCAGAAGAGGTTGAAATGAATGAATAATGCAACCTGCCCACTTCACTTTTAGAAGTAAAAGGGCACGGCTGCTTCACCAGCAGCTTTGGGACTTCCCTTGTTCAAGTCTTTGTCAAAACAAGTCATCCATTTGCAGATCTGCATAGCATCCTGGGAAGTGAAAGAGCAGCCAGACCATTGTTATCAAGAGCAAAAGCAGCTAAAACGACTTTTTCTGTTGCCCTAAAAAGAATGCTTTCTGCCCAACTCCCAGTAGCTTCTTGAACTTTATTTAGAGGTGAGTGAATCTGACAATTTCAATTTATTTTACTTTTAATAATGTAATTTTGGTTTAATCCATTTGTGCATTTATTTATTTTGTAAAAAAAAATCACATCAAAATGTGAACATATTTTCATTGACATTATTTCTAGTGAACACATTTTGTAGCCTCATATATGCATCCTCCCATTTCACCACATTCAGCATTTTTGTATATATTTCATTAATTCATCTAATGCAGGGGTGTCAAACTGGATTTCTTTGAGGGCCAGATTAGCATTGTTGTTCTCCACAGGCTGGCCGAGGTGGTGGTAGGATGGATGCCTCTCATAGTACCCTGCCGGACACAACAGGGTGTGGGGGGCCACCCCAATGGGCCAGTCCTTTGCTACTTCCAGGCCAGTCCTGTGGGCCAGATTTAAGCACCCTCCAGGCTGGATCCAGCCCTTGGGCCTTGAGTTTGACACTCCTGATCTAGTGTAAAACCTTTCTAGAGTTAACTATTGCATTGCTGAACTGAGTGAAGTCTGTGTTTCAAAGAATTGCATTTCAATTTGTATAGTGATCTGAATATATACTGAACAAATTTCTCCTCTGTTTCTATGTATTGAATAGCTGACTGGGTTCATACCACACAATAAGTTATAATAGAGCTTGTTTGGGTTTTCAGGATGTGCAAAATATTTCTTTTTCTTCTTTCACCCTGGTCAGGTTATTTTAGGGCTACAAATAAATCTTTTATAAATGAAAAAAGGTTGTGATGTCCTGGATGTTGTATGAACTTGGAATAGAATATTTATCTAAGAATTTTAATTTAATATGATATATGAACCCAGTTGTGGTTGATTCAATAAGCCATAATTAAACCAAATAAGCCATAATTAAACCAAATCATGGTTTTGTACACCACATGACTTCATCAGGCTAATGGTTTTTATCAGAGTTAGAATAGTTGGGTTCTAAATGCTCAGCAAAACTTGTCATTAATTAATTGTATTTAGCACCTAGTCTCTATACTGAGATTAACTTTAAATTATAGATATCCTGTAATTTTTTAGATGTAATGATTTGCTCCTCATTCCTGGTTTTTCCTTTGATCTTATCTAGTAATTTCTGCAAAAATCAAAATTATTTTGAGTCATATCAGTGGATGTTTTTAAAAAGCCACAAATATCCAAATATGTTTTTTTTAAAGTTTTAACCACAAGTACAATTGCTTTTATAAAAATATAATATAAAGGTGTATGGGAACTATTAGGGGCACGATAGCTCAGTGGTTAAAATACTGAGTTTGCTGGCTGGAAAATTGACAGCCCAGGTTCGAGAGCCAAGTGCCGCACAATGGAGTGAGTTCCAGTTACTTGCCCCAGCTCCTGCCCACCTATCAGTTTGAAAGGATGCAAATGTGAGTAGGTAAATAGGTACCACTTTGGTGGAAAAGTAACAGCATTCTGTGCACCTCAGAATGCAATCATGCTAGCTGTCAGGATTCTAGCGATCATCTGAATTAAATCATAAGCCTCAAACCAAACTTCAAAAAACTTCAACTAACTATTAGGAGTGACATACTGGCATGACTTGTATGAAGCTAACTCTGGCATATGTAATTTACAGTCACCTGTGGTTCTGTTTCCCCCCTCCCCCCTGGGTGTGTCATAAATCAGATTCTCCAATTAAGCACATTCACGGACTGGGTGTCATCAATCACGTTCTCCAGTTAAGGAATTTTGTGAGCAAAAGCTACAATCTTTTTGAGATAAGGTTGGAATGTGCTTTTGAATTCATTTGCCATATGCTCCTTCTGGTTCCCCACCTCCTCTTTCTTATGGTAACTTGGATACAGGCATGGAAATGTTTTACAAGTTGACACAGGCCACATGACATGGAAGTGTCTGTGGACAGTGCTGTCTCCCTCTGTTAAGAAATGGAGATGAGTACTCTATTGCCCCTAGAGTTGGACACAACTGGACAGAGAAACTTTACCTTTACATTGATGGGCACTACGGAGGTGTCACATAGAATGAATTTCTATGCATGGTAGGTATTTTGTCTTAATTTTTCTGGTCAGCCAGACTTTGACTTAGGCAGGTAGGTATGAACATGCAAATGTGTGATGTGTTTTAGTCAGAGGCTGAGCAATAAAAGTTGTACTCCTGTTCTTATTTTTCCATGTCCAACATATCTGGATAACAAAGAAAAGATCATTTATGATCCTTGATGTGACAAACTCAAATTTGGATCCTCACCATAATTATTCTTTTTTGGTATAGGAAACGAGTCCACAGGGATTTTGGGATGAGGTGGAACTCTGGGACCTGGAAACATCTTCTGAGTTGGAGGCATCTTGGGGCTGGGATGTTGGGATGGAATTCCTGCTTGATTAGTGGGATTATCATGATGGCATCCTTCTCCCACGAGACCCGGGCAGCATTTCCATGCTATTTCAGTGACTGTCTTGTATCCAATTTTGTACCTGGGTCTGAAGAATGTGTGATACCTAATAACCAGGAATAAAGAAAGCTAGAGTAAAATTAAGAGTTAAAAATGTAGATATCAATATATGAAACACAAGGATCATTGAAACCTAATAGGAAAGGGTGATGGATGATGGAATCACATACATTTTAGATCAAATTAAGATTATATGAAGTGTTAGACTTCCAAGTAGGATTGGCAATGAAGTCACATACTGAACATTTGCACAGTGTTTAGAATAGTTTTAAAGTACATAGTTATGTCTTTTAACACTTGACAAACTTCTGACTGGAAACAAGTGAAATGATGAGGCAAGAAGAATACAATAAAGACGGGACACAAACAAGCAAATGCATCAGTCCCAACTATAATTGTAAGAAGAAATTAGGAAAATTCCAAAGGTGCTTTTCCAAAAGGCACCTGGAATTTTTTGGTTTTTCCTCCCAGAAAATGTTTAGTTTCTTATCTAAGAAGCTTATTTGGTTCTCTTGGATGTTTGCTTCTTCTTGGATTAGAAGCAAAATGTTTTCGAGGAAAAAAAACCAAGAAAGTCCAGTTACCTTTTGGAAAAGCACCTTTGGCCCAACCATGGATGATTGAGAATCTCCATACACCAGGTAGGAAAATCAATATGATTTTTTTTTTTTTACTATAACTTCAAAATGTATTTTAACACTAGAGGGCAGCAACTTCCATACATAGAGTGTACAACCTTGATCTGCTTGGGTTGTAATACAGGATCTCAAATCAGGATTGTTAACTATCTGTAGCCCATATTATACCAGAATTTGAAAATAAAAAACAGTATTTAAATGATCAGATGATCATATAGTGGATAGGGGCTACTTATGTCTTTTGCCCAGTGTGGAAATCCAAATTAAAGCACCCTAATTGGTGGCTAGCCAGCCTTTCTTGAACCCAGCATGTAAAGAAAAGCTCACCATCTTTCTGGATAATTGATTCAGCTTTTGAATGTACTTTTGGACTTTTTCCTAAACTTCAAACAGAACAAATGAATTATGAAATGAACTTTATGCGAAAGTTATCCATGTTCCATATGACCTAATGAGTACAATGGTTAATCAAATTGCACAGATAAACACTTCCAAGTCACCTGACATGACTTGAGCCAGCATCATATTTTCCTCTAGAGGCAGCTCATGCATTCTGCTGCCAGCCATTGAGTGAAAGATCCCTGAGCACTAACAGCAAAATAATCCATAACAATTTTGCTCAGAAATTCTGATGTAGCCGGTGAGACTTGAATAGAAACACTTAAAATTGCTACACCAGTGAGTTAGATGAATGTATAAACAGATCCTTGGAAGTGCTCAAATGAATGAATGAATGAATGAATTCTTTATTGGCCAAGTGTGATTGGACACACAAGGAATTTGTCTTGGTGCATATGCTCTCAGTGTACATAAAAAGAAAATATACATTCATCAAGAATCATAATATAAACTTAATATAGTCATAGGGTACAAATAGGCAATCAAATCATACTAGGAAACAGTCAATACAAATCATAAGGATACAAGCAGGGAATTATTTGTTTAGCAGAGTGATGGCATTCGGGAAAAACTGTCCTTGTGTCTGGTTGTTTTAGTGTGCAGTGCTCTATAGCGTCATTTTGAGGGTAGGAGTTGAAACAACTGTCCAGGATGTGAAGGGTCTATAGATATTTTCACAGCCTTCTTTTTGACTTGTGCAATATACAGGTCCTCAGTGGAAGGCAGGTTGGTAGTAATTGTTTTATCTTTACATTCATCTGTTATAATCCATAAAACATTGATTCTTGAAATCCTTCATGCCGGTTGTAATAATGACATGTACTGAGACCAATTATAGAAAGTTCTGGTGAGGTATATACATGCTGATTGAACATCAGAGAGAAAGTCACAAGGCTTTGGAGTTATGTGATTGTGTGAGCAGATGCCTGCAGCTGAAATTCTCAATGCACAGCCTGATTATGCCATACCCCTTATTGTCACATATACATACTTCATGCTATTAAGCTAATGTTCTGCATATCTGCCAGGCTAAAGATAATCCTCAGGCAAATGCTATGGATTAGTTTTAGATATAGCTCTGATCTGAGGCATAGCCCGTCATTCTGTTCTGTAAATGAAAGTCTCCTGTTGTTTTACGAAATAGCTAATAGCGTCATGGGTTGACTCCCGCTATTATATCTCATTGTCAGCCCTGTCATAAGACTCATTGGGCAGGCATCCTCTCTAATCAATGGGCTGTGTTAACACTAAATTTAATGAGGTTCCTGTACGCATGTACCTCTGCTGAGCAAATGTTTTTGGCAATTCCTGTTATTTTCTGGCATAGAGGATATTGGAAAAACCCTCTGCTTCTGACAGTCTCTGCTTGGGATTCTGCCCTAAGTTTGTGTGCTGTTGGACTTGCCATAAGCTTCTGTTTGCCTTTTATTTTGTTGAATGATATGTGGAAGATCTAAGAATGTAAGGCCTTGGGGAGATTTATTCCCCAAAGGAATCTCTGAATTGCTGTGATGAACAACTCTGGTGCGCATGGCACACACACACACACACACACACACACACCTCAAAATAGCCTAGATGGATTGGAGAATGTAGAAAAAGCTGCTGTATTGAACCTCTGCCAACTGCTTGCCTGGCACACAAACCATCGCTCTGGCTCCCTGCAGACATCTGGGCCACTGCCTGACTTTTTGTTTTGGCCAAAGGTCAGAGTTGTAAAAAGAGCAAATCATTTCACAGACCAAAGGAGGAAAACAGCTGGCATCCGATCCCTTCTAACAGGCTACGCTGCCCTTACTGCTGTTTCCAGTTAGAAGCGAGAGTCTTCTTTTTTTTTTTGGGGGGAGAGATGTATCTTCTCAAAGTGCAAAACACTTCCACTTCACATGTCAATAACAGGAAGTATTTATGGCAGCTGCATAAACAGTTATTAGTGACCCCCAGGTTGAAAAAAAAAAAAGCTCCATTTAATTCTTAGTTTCCCAAGCTATATAGAATTCGTGCTTTGTCTCAGAAAACATTCCCTTTTTCTAGCTTTATTCTTAGCCTGAAAGGTAAGACTGCTACTTCCTCATGAAACCATTGGATTATTAATTGAGAAGGTAACACTACTCAATCCAAAGTATCAGCAGTAGTCAGCCACAATATCTACATTCAAGCAATAGCAGAATCAGGGGTGTCCTTGGAGGGGCTCAAAAAGGTTGAGAAGACATCTGTGATCTCATGATTGAGACTTGATCCCCTTAATCCTGGGAGGCTGCAGAGCATGGCCTCATTTAACCTAGCCCTCTACCCTACCTGGAAGAGGATAATCCTTGATTTGAAGGTATTTCCTCGTGAAATTTAAGATTTATTTACTTATTTTGAGCTAAATTCCACCCAAGTACTAAATCCAAACTCATTTATTAGTTGTTGTTGTTGTTGTTGTTGTTGTTGTTGTTGTTGTTATTTTCTTAACAATTTTAACAGAAAGGAATGAAAGAGACATGGGAACCAGCTGGGTGATGCTGGACCAATCACTCTCAGTCCAACCCATTTCAGAAGATCGTTGTTGTGGAGAAAATGGAAGGAGGAAAGAGGATTATGCACACTGTGTTTGTTGCCTTGAGTTACTCACGAAGTAATAAAGGCAGGATGAAAATCTAATTATTAAAATCTATAATAAACAAATAAATATAAGTTATGATTGGTTACACAGTCAACCAAATGTTTAGACTGGACTTGACGTCTTTGTCCACCTATTGAGTCCTTCCCAAGGACTTGGGGTAGACAGCTATTATTTCATGGTGTTAAAGGTACATTTTCAGGATGTATGATGTTCCAGGTAGGAGTTTTGCAACTGAGTGATGGTGATTTTGTCAGTGCTGATGGTGTTCAAGTTGAGCTCCAGATGTTTTGGAATTGCATACAAGGTGCCTATTACTATTGGTATTGCCTTTGCTTTCTTTTGCCATACATGTTCTACTTCTATTTGAAGGTCTTTGTGTTTCATGATTCTTTTACCCAGTTCTTTCTCTTCTGTTCTGCTGTCTCCAGATACTGCAACATCTGTTATCCAGACCTCCTCCTCCAAACTCAAGGATGTCCTCCCTACTATGTTCTCCCAAAGAACACCCCGGTGGAGTGGATTGGGCTGAGAGAATGACTAGCCAGCTTTCATTCCTAAGGGAAGCCCAGAACTCACTGTCTCCTGGGTTCCAGGCCAGTATCCTCAACCCTACACAAAACTAGCTTTCAGTAATAAACGTGAGATGGAAATTGGCTGATTCAGTTAACAACACTGTTGTTTATTATTATTCTAATTGTCCAAAGTGTAATCAACTTTGTGCTGATACCAATGATTCAGGCAAGGACTTAAGAATTATATAGGTACTGCGATGATGCAGGTGGCTTTTCCAAATTTGCCTCCAGAAGTGGTAAATGGAAGTTTTTAAGAAGAGATTGAATAACCATTTGTCTGAAATGGTATAGGGTTTTCTGCCTAAGCAGGAGGTTGGACTAGAAGACCTCCAAAGTCCCTTCTGACTCTGTTATTCTATTCTAAATAGACTTTTCCAAAATGAGTGATAATAATTTCTAAATATTTGATGACCCAAAATAGTCAATTATAATTGGTAAGGTGATCATAATATTTCCACCCAAATTGCAAATCACATTTTGTATGATTGCTATAGTTATTATTTATATACTGTACCTTAAACAAAGTGCAGAAACAGAAAACCCATTGTAGATACAAAATGTTGTCCAACAACATAAGTTGAGAACCATATAATAATAACATTTGATACTAAAATACATCAAACACATATCTACCTACCTATAGAGTACCCTGTGATAGTGTCCACACATATAATATACTTGCATATAATAATTTGTTTCTATATACTAGGACAGACTCACAAGTTGGATTCAGTCATATTTAAAACTATGATTCATTGCCTATTTACTTGGAATAAATCTTTTATATCTTTCTTCCAAAGAACTTTTTCAAGAGCCAAGCAAACATACTGAGGAAGTCATTAGTGAGGCTGCTGACAATAGTAAAATGTGGAAAGTTGGGTCAGATCTCATCAAGTGGTCACAAAATTCTGGTTGAAATTGGAATCTAGTTATTTTTCTAAGAACAGTGCCAGAAATAAATGCAGTCATCATAATTTGGGCTTTGCACTGGCTAGATATGTTAAAGATAGATTTATAATAAAGGTGTGATCAAGCAAGAGGTTACCTGGATTATAAGATCCATTAACACAGCTAGTAAATCACCTGTTTTAGGTGATTTCTCACTGAATCTGTAAGATTTAGCAATAGCAATAGCACTTGGACTTAAATCCTACTTCATAGTGCTTTACAACCCTCTCTAAGCAGTTTATAAAGTCATCATACTGCTCCCAACAATCAGGGTCCTCATTTTACTGACCTGGAAGGATGGAAGACTGTGTCAGTCTTGAGCCAGTCAGGATGGAACTCCTGGCTATGGGCAGAGTTAGCCTGCAATACTTCATTCTAACTACTGCGCCACCACAATTTCTAAGATTCAGAACTGATTTTTTTTTCCTAGGCTAAGGTAAGGAACTGTTTCATCTGAACTTTTATACCACCTTAAGAATTCAATGGCAAGAGAAACAATTTATAAATATGTCAAATAAATTAATGAGTAGCTTTCACTGCGGCAATAAAAATAATGAAAACTAGTCAATCTCCTAACTTTCCAAAGCTACTACATAAGAATTGCCTTGTGGAAAATCCTCTTCCACATCAGGATTTTGCTGTGGTTACTGGGGTGGCCCAGGTGGGGCTGGGGGATCCATTGTCTCCAGTGGAGGAAGATGAGACCAGGGAACGTATGAAACCCTTGTCCTCCAGAGAAGCCTTACTGTTCCCTCTCAGGCCAGGTGGAGGACCCCTGAACAGCAGCGTAAGCTGTCCAGAGCCCTAGGCCATGTAGTCTAATACTGGTAGTCCCCAACTTAATGACCACAATTGAGCTCAAAATTTCTGTTGTTAAGTGAGACATGTGTTAAGTGAGCTTTGCCCCATTTTGCAATATTTCTTGCCTCAGTTGTTAAGTGAATCACTGATTGTTAACCCGATTGTTAAGTGAATCTGCCTTCCCCATTGACTTTGCTTGTCAGAAGGTTGCAAAAGGGACCTTGGAACACAGCAACTGTCATAAATATGAACCAGTTGCCAAGCATCTGAATTTTGATCACATGGCCATGGGGATGCTGCAGAGGTTGTGACTGTGAAAAATGGACACAGATCACTTTATTCAGTGCTGTTGTAACCTTGAATGCTATTAAATGAACTGTCGTAAGTTGAGGACTACCTGTACATCTGGAGAGAGGCTGCTTAGAAAAAGCTCCTCTCCTATAGTAATGTAACTTGCATGTACATTTTAATCTTTCTTCCTTTTCCACATCTTTTTCCTGTTATCCTTCTTTCTAAACTGTAAGTACTCTTTCTGCCTACAGTTTCTCTTCGTTTCTGAAAATTGTGCTTATGGACAATATTCAGTGAGCAACATGATCGTCATATATCTCTGTACCATTTCAGTGCCGAAATCACAGAGTAACACTGAACAAATACAGAAAACATCTAAAAACGTTTGCTTTTCTGGCTCATAATGAAAGTAAAGCTACCTCCAAAAATGTTAGCCTGGCTGCAGACCTTCTACTGACCAACTGCTATTGAACCCACCTCCAATAGTATCATATAAAAGGTCTGTGAAAGCATCTATGGAATGGGGCTGACAGCTATTTTCCATTGGATCCAGTCCATAATACAAGAAAGATTTATGTTATATTTGGGTCAACTTCCAAGAAATACATGATCATGCTGAGCAGTTATTGGACACTTAGCTAGCGTGAGCCTTGGTTGGAAGCAAGCAAGCATTGCATCCATTCCAATATTTAAGTACAACAGCATTTTTGTCATTTAAAATATGATGCGGGAAAGCAAAGGAGGCATGGGAAACTGAGGCCTAAATGATCCTAACGTAACATATTTTCATATATGGAGAAAGATATATCTGTTTCTCTCTACTGAGTGGTTTTGAGTGGTATCAGAAAACTCCCATTATTTATAGAGACAATATCTGGTGAGGCAAGGAGAACCAATCCCCACATTTTTTTGTGGGGCATTAAGGTCAAATTTGGCATTTGGATATACCAAAATTCTTTCTTGAAGAAAGAGAGAACTGGATAACGCTGATTTTTGTGAGCAGACTACAGAAACCATTGTTTTTATAGCCACTTGCAATCAACTGGAAATCAAAGGTTCCATAAATGCAGTCTTTCATGACTTAGTTTGACCAAGCCTCATCTTTTTAATCACTTTGGAGCAGGGGTGGGATTCAAAAATCCCAGCAACCAGTTCTCTGTCCGGTTGCTGGGTAAGCATGGCCATGGTGGGAGTGGCCTACCAGAACTTCTGGTTCAGCCGCTTTTCACCTTCCCCAGAGTCCAGAGGCTTCCCTCGGGCCTCTGGGAGGGTAAAAATGGCTTTTCCGGGCTCCGGAGGACCTCCAGAAGCGGGAAACAGGCCCCATTTCCGGACTTCCAGAACTTCCAGTTTGGCTGTTTTTTGCCTTCCCCAGAGTCCGGAGGCTTCCCTTGGGCCTTTGGGAGGGCGAAAACAGCCTCCTTGGGCTCTGGAGGGCCTCTGAAGGCCCATTTCTGGACTTCTAGAACTTGGGCCATTTTTCACTCTCCCAAAGCCTCCGCACCAACCCCGCACTTAACCTGCATCCAAAACAGGCAGCGTGGAGACTCCTGGGAGGGAAGGGGAGGGGAGGGATGGGGTGGGTAGGTGGGGCCAGCTGGTTGGTTCAACTTCCGGTTCAGCGAACCAGATGTAAATTTAACATCCGGGTCATCTGAACCAGGCCGAACCAGCTGAATCCCACCCCTGCTTTGGAGTTTTACATTTCTTATTGTTTCTGTGCTTCTGAAAAACTTTCAGAATCACAGGACTGCCGGTCACTGGGTGGGATTCTCTTCAATATATTTAAAAAGAAAGAATTTCACATCTTTCTAGCTTTTTAAGATCTTTTTTCTTTTTTTGTAACTTCTTGTAATATACAGCAAAGAGGTAATTCCAGAGTAGTTTCTGGAAAACCTTATAAATGCTAAAAGCTTTGTGAAATTGATTTAAAGAAAGGCTTTGAAGTAAATTAGAACAGGCTTTTTGTGTGGGAAAAATAGGCTGTATCTTGTTTACAAACAAGACTAAAGATCGATTACTAATGCACACGTTGGCCACTTTTAAAGGAATTGTTTGTTCTCTGGGCCTGTGAAGCGCTTGAACTCTATTTGAGCAAAAACCTCTAGTGAACAAATCCTTCTGAAGATAACTGAGGTGAATTCTAAGGTGGATTTAAAAATTATAACTTATAAGAAGCAGATGTAAATATTCGATTTACAAATGCAATTCGAAATCACTTAAAAATTGAAAAAGACATTATGGACTACCCTTTTAAACTGAAATATAAGATATATATTGAAGTTACTTTATGAAAATTACAAGTAGACTTGAAAGTTGATAAGAATTTTGAGAGAGGATATTAAAGATATTAAAAGAAAACAGAATTATATTTAGGAGATTTAGGATTGGCTAGGAGGAAGAAGGAAAAACCTAAAACTGGTTTACCTGACTATATTTAAAGGTGTTCTTATTTCTGGTGATGCTTATTGATCGATAACCTTTTAGTTTTTCTTTTTGGAAATGTCTAATGGTGTAATATTTAAACTTGGCAACTTTATGATATGTGGACTTCAGTTCCCAGAACTCTCTAACAAGCCATCTGCTGATTGTCAAGCAGTTTAACAACTGCAAGGAGCTGAAACTGAAATTTGTTTAACAACTGACAAAATATACCTGACAATGAACAATCCAACAAAAGGGACAGCACCAGGCAACTACAAGCTGATTACCTGCGTACCAACAATTTTCAAATGGCTAAGTGATGTGATAGCTGATGTAGTCCAACAGCATCTAGTTAAAAACCAAGTCTTTCCACCTGAAGAGAAAGGAAACTGCCCAAACAGAATAGGAACAATATCTTTAATGTCATCAAACAACAATATCTGCCTATCCCAGATTTTTGCAAAGGATTCAATAGGTGAATAAAAATACCAAATCCAGTCTAAACATCTGACTGACTGTGCATCAACTATAGTAATAATAATATCCCACCTTTACTCTGTGAACTCAGGAATTGCAATTCCCTGTGGAATTGATTGGGCTGAGAGAAAGACAAATCTAGACTTAAATCATCCATGAAGGGCTGCAGTGGCTCACATGGTGAGCTGCATAACAAAATGAGCTCCTGTTAATTTGTCCTAGTACCTGCCAATCTAGCAGTTTGAAAACATGCAAATGCAAGTAGATAAATAGATACTAGTTTGGTGGTAAAATAACAGGGACACAAAAGGAGTACCGTCAGGCATCCCCTGGGCAATGGTGATGTCACCAGCTAATCCTTTCAACTCAGAAGTGCCTTAGTAAGTGCTTCTGACACAAATGTAATAGCAGTCATCTATAGACTAAAAGTGGATTTAAGACTCCCTGATCCTCACTTTTCAACATAGCCAGCTTAACCACACTGACTGACTTATTAGAAAACTAATAAGAAGATGAAAGAAGTGGAATCAAGACTCTTGGTACTATCTGTGATAAAATTAATATTCAGGAGTAACTTTTCTCAGGTCAAATAATGTTGAGAGATCTCTACATCTTTATCCCTGGCTATACTTACACAACTTTTCCAGGACACTTGGGTCCCCAGCTGCACTTGTGATACTCAGCTTTCACATAGCTCTCCACTCCATCCTGAAGAGTGCACGTGACATTCCTCTGCACCACATATGCACAATAGATCCTGCATGAGAAGCAAAGTCAGATTTGGTTAAACATCTGACAACCAGATTTGATCTCCCAGCCCCCACTGAAACCTCCAGGCCAGACTTTGCGGTTGTCCAGTTGGGCAAGCAGCTAAAGGGTTCTTTTGCTTTTTTCATCAGCAGGGAATAATCAAATAGCTGAGACCACCAACCAGAAAGTTTCAGACAAAGACAATCTGATTTGGAGGGACTCAACTATGAAAGTACAAACTAGTAAGTTTTTCTGGGTGACCCAGAAAAAAGTTAAAATTCAAATTCTACATTCCTTAAGTACTAATATTTGGATACATTGAATGCTTTTTTAGATGAATGCCATTTTTTTCCTAACAAAACCTATTTAGAAAAAAGTACTCAGAGTTGTTCACAAATTGAAACCAAATAAGTAGTTAACACTTTGAGGTTATAGGATTCATACATAAAGTTGTATCAGTAACAAGACTGAGGATAAGTTCAGTTGGAACTTTTTCAGCAATGATAGCTTAACAGATGTCAGTATGTAAAAGGCATTTCTCTTCTAAAGTTTGCATCTTAGCAACTCCACTCTGTAAGCCACTTGGTAACTAAATTGTCTTATCCCATCCCTTTTCCCAACAATGTTGCACCCACAGCAGAAAAAACATTTCTACACACCTATTCTATTCTTTGATAAATTGATGGGTAATTTTTAAAATTAATTTATGTACAGTTCTTCTATATCTTAAAAAATCTGGCCTTTGCAACGTAAGATCAATAAATGCAACAATAATAAATAATGAAAACTGATTAATGCCTATACAGCATTCATTCCCAGGGGTAACAATTACAGCTCAAAGACTCCTTGAACCAATCCTGCTTTTACAATCTTTCTGATGACCATCACACATGCACAAAAAGTCATTTACTACAACCTTATTCAAATCATTGTAATGTGAACAATGTGAGCAAGGAGTGTGGTAGGATTTATTTGCAAGCACTGCCTTTTCTGTATACTTTAATGTGCTAAGAAGTTCAGAATATTTACTCCACTGTGAATCAGAGGCTAACAGACCTTAGAACATAGCTATTATCCTTAATGTATCTTAGTAGATGGCAGCCTTTTTCTGACCTTGTCTGAGTTTAGAAACTGGATAAGATCTGGCGTGGTTAAGGGGAAAATATGTAAAGGGGAAAACTCCAGGAAATACTGGGACTACAGAATTTGAAACATTGAACAACATTCCTGAAAAGGCAATGGCAAACCATTTCTATACTGTTACTAAGAAATGGCATGGACGTATCTATGAAGTTGCATGAATTCTTGTGAAGTCAAGAATTGAGATTGATGGTGGGGGGGAATCTGGAATGTCTACATCTATTTTATCTTTGATGTATTTAAAGTGACTGTAAGGAATAGAATGCAAAACATCTTTTGAATGGAAGGAGTGCTTTTCTTCCACTCCAAAAAATAGAATAGAATAGAATAGAATAGAATAGAATAGAATAGAATAGAATAGAATAGAATAGAATAGAATAGAATAGAATAGAATTCTTTATTGGCCAAGTGTGATTGGACACACAAGGAATTTGTCTTGGTGCAAATACTCTCAGTATACATAAAAGAAACTGGGGAAGTTGCTGCAGGGTTTTTTTTTTTTTTTTTTGACAAGGTTTTTCAGAAGAGGTTTGCCATTATTTCCTTCCTAGGGCTGAGAGAGAGTGACTTGCCCCAGGTCAGCCAGCTGGCTTCATGTCTACAGTGGGATAAGAACTCAGCCTCCTGATTTCACCACTATACCAAACTGGATCTCCCAAAGGAAGCAAATATATCCACTTTGTTATCCTTTTCCTCTGAATCTGCCCATTTTATCCACTGTGTACAAACCAAAGGCTACTGAAACTTTTGTTCTTGTTATTCAGGTGCTAAGTCATATCCGACTCTTCGCAACCCCATGGACCATAGCAAGCTAGGCTCTCTTGTCCTCCATTGTATCCAGGAATGTGCTCAAATTCTGAAACTTTCACTATCCCTATTGTGTGTTCACTTTTAAATACCATCCCCACTGTCTTCTTTAGTGGCATTCTAAGTCTTTTCTTTTTTATAAATGAACATGAATGTTCTTCTGAGTTAGACCTTCCTTATTCATATCTTGCATATGCCAAGATATCACCTGCTATGCATGCCCTTGTCTCAGCCAAGGTTGTGGAATTTTCCTGTCCATCAAATGCAGAGGTATAAACTAGTTTACTATTTAATTCCCTTGAAATTTGAGTAAATTCTAGTTCTGGTTTTTGCCTATGCCGGTTGTTTTTCTAGCATTAAAAATCTGCAAGACATATTTGGATGTTGACGAGTAAGAAACTTAAGCCTGATATCTGTCTCTACGAAAAATGAACTCTTTGAGATAATTTCAGTTTCAAAATTTCTGGTATAGTACCTAATTTTGTTTTCTTTCTATGTTGATCTCATGGAACAAAAATAGAATAGTTTATATCAGTTGCATGGTTAACCAGTATTTTAAAACATTTCTGATGTTGCAGGAACGTTTGGTTTGTTGAAATCTGCTGAATGGTAATGCATAATTTGGACCAGACATATAAGAAGCATATGAAACCTCTCAAATATTATCACTACTAACAGTTTTTGGATGATTCCAAGCCTACAATTTATTTTTAACAGACAACTGGGCAGTTTTATAAAGACAGATATTGGTAAGTTGCAAGAAAAATAGAACAAAAAATTAAAAATTAAAAAAAAAATCAATGGGTTAGGAGTTTAAAATGTCTATATGTTGCTATTAAGATACACTTCTGCAATTCAACAACAAATCCCATATTGAGTGATTTGGACACTTCAGAGGATGTTTAGTAAGGGCTAGAAATCAAGCTCATATACAATAGTGGACTAGATATTGGCACATGTGTTCTGTGGCTATTCCAAGATTATTCCTTCTGGTTTAATATTTATAAATTTATAGTGCTGGCAAAAGAAATAAGATTTAAATATGTCGGTGCAATGTTGATCTATATTCAAAAATGTGGGAACTATTATTGCACTGAGTGCTCTGCATTTATTGTGCATGGACTATAGCTAATTAGACTGCTTTATTATGATGAAAAGACCTTCCTTACTTGACATAAAAATCTTGGAATTTATAATATGTTTATACAGTACTTTGAAGTTATAACATTGTGTTCCTCAAGCACACTTTCTTTTGGGGAAAAGGAAGACAAATTCTCCTCTACATAATCTATGGTTAATCACAGTGATGGAATTGGAATAACTTAACAACCGGTTCTCTGGGTGGGTAGGCGTGGCTGATTGGTCATGTGACTAGGTGGGTGACATCACTCATCACACCCAGCCCCGCCTCCTGGCCACTCGCCTCTAAAGCAGGGATAGGATCTAGCCGTTTGGGTCTAATCCTACCACTGGCTGGCCCTGCTCCCGCCTGTTTTTTGGCTTGTTTTTAGGGCCATTTTCAGGCCATTTTCCAGCTATTTTCAGGCTGTTTTTAAGGCCATTTTTTTCCTGAAAAACATCCCAAAATGGGCCAAAAAACACCTGAAAAATGGCTCAGAAAATGGCCTGGAAAACAGGCCAGAAAACGAGCAGGGACAGGGCCAGCCAGTGGTAGGATTTACTGGTTCGCCGAACTTTCAGTCTAGTTTCTAATAAAAGCCAGTATAGCATTGACCTTTTCACAGTTGCCATACCTCCCATGATATTTTAACTGACTCTCCACCCCCATCAGTCATATTTTTTTATGATGATTTTTTTATCATTTCCTTTTTGCTCCCATTGGTTTACATTTTTACTGAACTGCACTTGCCTTTTTCTCTCATGCATCCCTTTTATCTTTTTCCCACCCTGAATGATTTATTCTATCTCAAAATTTGGATATCTCATTGCTCGACTCTATCTTCTGATCATTTATAAATAAATTGAAAAGCAACTATTCCTTGGAGGACTGAGCAAAGGCCCACCCTACATCTGGAAGTGTTTATAGCTGGAATTGTTCGTGAGAAACCAATAGCAGCCTGGAGATGACTATATACCTAGAAGATAATACAACCCCTTTCTCCTTTATTTGAAGGCTTCTGGAAATGGTCAAGACAGGGCACCAAATCACAGAAGAAGAAATTCATTATTCTGCTTGCAATTGATTATGGTCTACTTGCTGTTTGGGTTCAGTGTGACTATTTGGTCTGTAGTAGCCTCCTCAACCATAGGAGACTGAGAGTAGGTTACCATTAAATCTTTGAACCGATTGCTTAAAAAATGCTTGTCTTTAAGGAAAGCTGTAGGGATTCTTACAGTTGCATAGCACTAAAATGGATGGATCCAGATCAGGAATCTTTGATTGAAGATACAAAATATATAGAATATGTAGTAGATAAGGGAAAGTAAATCAGATTAAGGGTAATGGGGAACATAAATGTCCATTACAAAACTACAATGATTAAAAAAATGATGAAATGTGCATTTGAAAAGGATGAGGGAGAAGGGAGTAGGGAAGAGGAGAGAGGAGTAATTGTAGTAGGAGGGTCAGAAGATAGGTGACTGATAAAGCAAGTTTCTCCATCAGTAAGGTGACCAACTTTTTTACAACGAGGAGGACACAAATAAATTGAAGAAAAAAAACAACAAAGCCACTTGCACGTGGTGCACTCTCTCAAAACAGTTCTCCTGTGTGGAGCACATGTGTCTCATAATCACGTCTTGCCACACTGTACCAAGCCTTGATGAATCATCATGTCAAATACAAATACGTCACATCACACACACAACGGATTGGATCGGCATCAATGAAATACAAAGATTTACAGATTAGTCTTCAAATATCAAAAAGGAGGACATGTAGGAGGACACTTTTCAAGAGAGGACAGAACTTACAAAAGGAGGACTGTCCTCCCTAAAGGAGGACAATTGGTCACCTTACCATCAGATAACTCAGTGCTAAGGTCTGGAACCCCAAAACACCCCTCCCAAAGTCTGATTACAACAGCCAAGCCAAGCCTAGTTCTGCCTTTCTAGACAAAATGCATATGGCTAGGCATACAACACAACAAATAACGTCTTGCTGGTAAACTGAAGCAAGGAATCCCAAGCACTGCCTGGAGAAAGTGGATGAGGACTCAGCATTCCTAAAGCAGCGACTTTTCGCGCGATCATGTGTTGCCAGAATCCCTGGTAAGGAGTATGCCTGGATTACTGGAAGACTTGCTTAAAGATGTTGTGAAAGGCTGATATGATCGTTTCATTTCTTTTATGCAACAAGAAATAAAGATGTTACAGATATTATATCTGAGGTCAGTTAAATGGCAATGTAAACATTACCTTTATCAAAGCTGATACATATCACATCTGAAACTGAGACTTTAAACTATGAACTTTGAGAATTTGGCAGATAATGTTCTCTCTAAAATCCACTGCAGCACTAGCTGGAATCCTGAAATAATGGCTGCATTAATTTTAAAGTGGAATGCCATCTGTTTGCAATTTGATAATAATGGAAATCACTTAGTACAAAAAAAATCAAAGTGCATGTAAACACCCCAAACTTCTTGAACATCTCTCTGACATTACAAAGTGCTGGAAACTTTAAATCTTTGACATGAGGTGTACTTTATATTATCATCATAAGCTGCATCCGCTGAATTGAAAATTAAAATACATCACAATGAAAAATCAGTCATGGGGTTTGAAAGCTACTTGTTGAGCTCTTTGGGTTGGAACAGGCTCATACCTAACTTTAGCTAAAAAGTTGAAGACTTAAGAGGAACAAATTGCCTTCTGCAATTGTGGGTGCTCCATCACTGGACGTTTTAAAAAAGAGATTGGATAACCATTTGTCCAGAATGATACAGGGCAGGGGTCCCCAACCCCCAGGCCATGTCCCACTCAGGGTCTTGAGCCATTCAAAACTGGGCCAACAGAAGTGGCAGGTGAATGTGTACATGCACCCCTACTTACACAAGCATGCACTCTATTTGCTGGAGCTGTGCATGCGCTAGCCTGCCACTCATGCAGAACCATCCCCTCTCTACCCCTGTCAGTTTGCAAAGCCAAAAGTTTGGGGAACCCTGGTATAGGGTCTTCTGCTTTAGCAGGTGATGGACTAGAAGACCTCCAAGGTCCTTTCCAAATCTGTTTATCAAGTTTGAAGCGTGCTTTTGTGATTGCAACCATTATTGCTTCTCAGCTTGCCAACAAGTCAGGGGAGAGGGAAGGGTAAGATGGAATGTAGTCTCCAGACATCAAGAAGACGAACCATGAGAGCCAAGGACACTTCAGCAGGTGTTTGCCAAAACCAAAGATCTTTTCTCATAACAATACAATGACATTCAATTGGACAATGTGACCTGCACTAATAAGGGGAGAGAGAATCCTATATTTTAATTATGAGGTTTGCATAGAAATTAACTAGTTCTGGTTTTGCCCACATCTATGTTGATCTGATGTACTCAATAAAGTTTTGCATTCAGAGATTGAATCATCTCGACCGTGCTTGCTTTGGTTGGGTTTGTCAGTCAGAACATTGACAATGTTATTCTATGTTCTGTAAAACTTTAATTTGGCTCCACCTCTGAAAGAAGTAATAATTTCCTTGAATTAGGCTTAACTTCTGATGACTTTATGGATACATCAATGGGGTTTTCTTGGTAATCGTATAGAAATCATACAATATGTCTTTTCTGAGATGCTTTTCCAATTTTCTAATGTAACCAATTGTCCAGAATGTCCTGATGGCATCTCACCTAAGTAAAACTGAGTTAGTAATTGTGAATCACAGTGGCATAGAACAATGTATACTATCTATGAAATAAAGGGAATGGTGACGCCACTTAAAGACAGGAATGTAACAAGAGAGTGAGAGATGCAACAAAAAGCTGCTATTCTCATCTCCAACAGAATTTCTGTCCAGAGTTTTGGGGTTTTCCATGCACTTTTCCATGACATTCTGTTCTGTTTCATTGTTCCATCCTGTTTTCTATTCCTCCCCTCATTTTTACTCCAATGGACACTCACTGGGTTTTTTGGCCATGATCTTACTCCCTCAAAATTTCTAAAACATTTTGTGTCGGTTGTTCTGGTTTTTCTGGAATTCTTCATACCCCCCTTCATTTCTCAGAGGTTCTATTCAACTCAATCAGTCCTCTCCACCTGAGTTTGCCATTAGAAAGAGAAAGAGACAGAATACTGGAGAATTAGTGGGGTGGGAGCATCTCTAGGCAGGTAATGAGTCCCCTAGCCACCCCCCTGAGCAACCTGGCTAGTCCCTCTTTTGGATAGCCCTGCAACTACTAGTTTTATGATCCAGTGAGGTGGACACATCCTAAGCCTGGATGTCACCCTAAGCCTGGACACATCCTAAGCCTACAATGTCATCCCACAGGACCAGGAAGTCTGTCTACATGTATTTCTGCAGATCCTGCCTTCTGGAATGATTTCCCCCAGAGATCTGTATGAATCCCATGGCTTTTAGGGAATCATTAAAGACCCACCATATTTTTTGATGTATAAGACGCACTCCCCCCCCCCAAAAAAATGGGTGGAAATGTCTGTGAGTCTTATACAGTGAATGTTATTGAAGCCCTGCCCAGGAGATGGCTCCTACCCTTCAGCTTCTGCCTCCCAACAATTCGCCTCCTTGTAGCAAACAGCCTGGTCAACCTGATTTAGCATGAGCAGCTGATTGTCAGTTGGATCTGTCTCCCAGAATACCGACGATCAGCTGTTCCAGTCTGCAGGGATTGCCATTGCCTATTGCTGCCTCCGCACACCCTATTTTTGGCCTCTGTGTGCCCCAGAGGCCGAAAATGGGCTATGTGGAGGCTGAAAATAGGGCACACGGAGGG
Source organism: Notechis scutatus (assembly GCF_049901735.1). Taxonomy (NCBI): domain Eukaryota; kingdom Metazoa; phylum Chordata; class Lepidosauria; order Squamata; family Elapidae; genus Notechis; species Notechis scutatus. The sequence continues at coordinate 27,030,534 of NC_142011.1, read as the reverse complement.
GGAGATAGGTGGTGGCGATCCCTGCAGACTGGAACAGCTGATCATCAGTATTCCAGGAGGCAGATCCAACTGACAATCAGCTGCTCATGTTAAATCAGGCTATGCTGAAGCTGACCAGGCTGTTTGCTGTTTATTGCAAGGAGGCAAATTACTGGGAGGCAGAGGCAGATTTGTTTTCTTGTTTTCCTCCTCAAAAGCTAGGTGCGCCTTATAGTTTGGAGCGTCTTATCGTCCAAAAATACAGTAACTTTTCTTCTAAGCCAGGGGTGTCAAACTCATGGCGTGAGGGCTATGCCCACCTGTTTCAGTGAAGAGGGGGAAGTCACAATATATCATGTGATGAAAACATCATGCTGCAAGTTTGACACCCCTGTTCTAGGTCTTGGGGACAGGGTGATTGTGGGACCCCATTTTATTTCACTTCTGTGAGGTTTATGGTTGATATTTTGCTCTTCTGGTCAGTACTTCGGTATATTGTAAATAAAAGATTAAGCAACCCATAGTTGTACAGGAAGTCTCAAATTTAACAAACAAACAAATAAATGTGGTATGACATTAATAATTGGCCTTTTTATTTAGTTTTTTATGCCTTATGTTGTGTTTAAATCCTGTTTTTACAATGTAGCTGCCCAAAGTTGTTTAAAGCCAGGCAGCACCCAAGTCAGTTAGGTAGTTAGGCAGGCAGGCAGTCCTGCTGCCTTTGAACATGGCAAGGTGAAATTGCCAATCCAGATGGATCCTGGGGAAGAGAGATCATTTTGTATTTTATTCAGGCAAAGAAATATTTTCAGCTGGTTGATTTGGGCTTCCATGGAATGGTCTGCACTAATCAGGCAAAACAATGGTTTTATTCTGAAGAGTTCCCTTTGCTGCATTAACTTTGAATGAATGGGAAACATTCCAATTTGTAAGATGAGTTCCCATCTGCAGTTGGAGATGTACAACCCATTTCAGTGTATCCATACATAATACATGTCGAATATTTCCCTGAATCAGCATGAAGGATTGCCCGTGTTAACACAACACCCCCTTAATCTGGCTACTGAATTAATCAAATTTCTGGTTTTGCAGAATCCGTTGACCTATAAACAAAGAAAACTGGATTGAGTTTACCCAGTGCACTAAGCCACAAAACAACAGAGTAAACTTAAAACTAACCAAGCTTCAGTCATTATGCAAATGGGGCTGCTCAGCCTTTAACAGGTCTGGTGAAGCATGTTCTGCAAATGCAGCTAGCTTTCCTTTTAGTCCTGCCATGCGGTAGGTCTCCGGGATGCTTGATTTCCACCCTCTGGATGTTGGGAGCCTAAAATTCCCTCCAGATTATCAGTCAGTTATTCTATTCATCCATCCAAACAATCAGCCCAAGCACTGAAATCTCTTTCTGTGTTTACACATTCTCCCAGGAGAAAGAATAGCAGATTCTCACACTGCAGACATGGAGCCTGGCCTTTTCTTTTTTGTGTTAACCCAAGCACTTTAAGAGAGAGAGAGACAGAGACAGAGGCAGAGAGAGAGAGAGACAGAGACAGACAGACAGACAGAGACAGACAGAGAGACAGAGACACACACACACAGAGAGAGAGACAGAGACAGAGACAGATGAGACAGAGAGACGGAGACAGAGAGCGCCAATGGACCTGTGTCATACATGTCTGTACTTAAATAGATCCTTTCCCTTTTTGGTGTGAGTTTCTTTCTAAAAACTTAAGTAGCTGCTTAGTTTGAATGGATGTAGCGAAGCATGCTGCAGAACTCACCTTCTGCCTATCAAGGAGAAATAAGATGCATAGCAGTGTTCAATACAGGCAGCTCTTGACTTATGAACAGCTTCTCATCAATTCTGTAGAGATTCTCAGTCACCCAGGTCATGGTTCTCCCGAAGGTGCTTTTTCGGGAGGCAACTGGACTTTCTTGTTTTTCTTTTTGAAGACGTTTCGCCTCTCATCCAAGAAGCTTCTTCAGCTTCCATTCCCCACTATCCTGTCAAGGCTGAAGAAGCTTCTTGGATGAGAAGCGAAACGTCTTCAAAAAGAAAAATAAGAAAGCCCAGTTGCCTCCTGAAAAAGCACCTTTGGGACTTCTGATCAACTGCTCAAACGGACTCCAAAAGCTTAAGTTCTGAAGTTCTGACATCAGCCCTCCCCATGGTCATGTGACCACATTTTGGGAACTCTGCAGTCAGCTTGCACTTATATTCATTTGTAAAGTCCTGCACTCATTTGATCATGATTTAAGGTGTTTTTGCCAGAAGCCAGCATTTATTTCTGCCCCATAGCCAGCAAAGAGTTTGTTTAATGACTGCAGCATTCACTCTGCAACTGCGATGTTCACTTTACGACTGTAGCATTCATGGAATAGCCACAGCAAAAAAAAGTCATAAAATGGGGTCTGGTCACGTGATCATCTGCTTTACAACCATCACAACTTACGACTCTAATTGCAAGGCTCAATTATAATCATAAGTTAAGGACTACCAATATGCAAGAATGATGACTGGGTCAGTGCTTACTTTCATGCATTTTGTGTGTATTCACTATGCTCAAACTTTATATTTTTTTTCCAGTAACAGGTCTATTTATGTTAATATTAATTCTAAGGGCCAAATAATATCATAAAAGGTCAGCTTTAGTCATAGCAGGTGACTTAGAAAACTGCAAATGTTAATCTCAGTTGCATCTATTTAAAAAAAAGCATATGTTTCTCATCCTGTTTTTCATAGTAGCTAACCAGATGCCACCATAAAACATGGGCAGGTACTAATACCACTCTATAAAGCCTTAGTAAGACCTCACCTAGAGTACTGCATCCAGTTTTGGTCACCACATTATAAAAAAGATGTTGAGACTCTAGAAATAGTACAGAGAAGAGCAACCAGGATGATTAAGGGACTGGAGGCTAAAACATACAACGAACGGTTGCAGGAACTGGGCTTGGCTACTCTAGTAAAGAGAAGGACCAGGGGAGACATGATAGCGGTCTTCCAATATTTGAGGGGCTGCCACAGGGAGGAAGGGGTCAATCTATTTTCTAAAGCGCCTGTAGGCCAGACAAGGAATAATGGATGGAAACTGAACAAGGAGAGATTCAACCTGGAAATAAGGAGAAACTTTCTGACAGTGAGAACAATCAACCAATGGAACGGCTTGCCCTCGAAAGTTGTGGGAGCGCCATCACTTGAGACCTTCAAGAAGAGATTGGACTGCCATTTGTCAGAAATGGTGTAGGGTCTCCTGCTTGGGTGGGGGGTTGGACTAGATGACCTATAAGGTCCCTTCCAACTCTGATTATCTGGAACAGTTATAGCCAGCCACTGCTGTTCCTTTCATTTATTGCCTTTCAGGACAAGAAACCCTCAAACCCTTTTACTTGTGATGAAATTCCTAAATATTGTGCTGGAGACTATCTGGAGGGTAGCAAGCTGGGAAAAACTATGATAAATATTTAGGGGTTGTTCTGATATGTTTCTAAAGTCTTCTATGCCAAGACAAGAGAATTCCCCTGGCAATCAAGGGACAGCCAAAAAATGACCTCCTTTAGGTTGAATGACCAGCTCTTTTAAAGAGTGGCTTTTAAGAAATAGTATTTTAAAGCTCTCCTAGAAGATGTTTGGCTACAAAAACCACATACGATGTCCTTTTCAGGGACTGAAGAAACAGCCCCACGTGTAACTCACCAGTAGCATCTAAAAAAAAAAAGAAACCTGATTAAACAAACTGTTTAGGCAAAAGTATGCAAGGAGCTTGGTGGATTTCATATAGGTGCAAACCAGGTTGGATTGAAATACAAAGGCTGGAATCAGGGATGGGATTCTACTGGTTCAGACCGGTTCTATAGAACCGGTTGTTATGATTCTGCGCAGTTTGGAGAACCAGCAAATACTGCCCCTGGCTGGCCCCGCCCCTCACCTCCCGCCTCTCTCCGTCCAGTCAGTCCTTATCGCGCATGCGCAACATCATGCACGCACACCCAGCATCCATTGTTTTTCCTTCCTGAGCCCCAGGGAAGCCTTCTGGGAGCAAACCTCCCACCAGGAGGCTTCCCTGAGGCCTAGAAGGTCCAAAAATAGGGGGAGTGTTGCTGCAAAAAACCCATGCCCACCCAGTCACATGGCCTAGCCATGCCCACGGAACCAGTTGTTAAAATATTTGAATCCCACCCCTGGCTGGAATGCATGCATGACAACACAGAGTCTCGTGTAATGCGCAATAATTATTTACTCCTTCAGATCCTGAAGAAGCAGCTTGTGAGGCTCTGCCTTTGATTCCTCCTTTAAAACCTTTAAAACTGTTCTATTAATTCACTTCAACCTCCATTTCTCTCAGCCCAGGCCTGAAAATCTTTGGATGAAGCGAAAGCAAATGATTGTTGCTCAAAATATCAGAGGCTTTAACCTTACTTGTGTCAGGAGCAGAGCAGGCCGCAACATGCCTGCAGACCTCTCTTGTGGGACCTGCCAAGTTCCTTACCTCACCTGACTTCACCTGGTTTGATTTCATTCAATCTGTGTCCCTCTTGCCAATGAAGAACCAGTTGTTCTCTCTCAGTCCGGCCTATCTCGAAGAACATAAAACACATGGAGATTCCAAGGTAAACTACTTCCAGCTCCAGAGGGAAAATTCTAAATCTAATAAAAAGCAGTGTTGCCATCCCTGCAATATTCTTAAAATTCCAAATGAGCCCACCAGTTCATATGTGTTGCCTGTCTTTCCTCTCTGCTTTAGTCCGTTTTTGGAAAGGCCCCATAACTCAGCAGGAGGACACAGCCTTCAATTTTCATCCAGTGGATCTCTCCAGAGCATAGGAAACACATATCCCAGATGCTCTTACCAGCATCTGCATGGGATATGCTATTTTGCCTTTCATTAAAAATGTTGCTTTCTGTTCAGCCTCATGCACTCTGAGCTGTGCTAAGAAACAGTTCCTTGCAACTCCTTCCTCCATAATGAAGTTGGAGAGCTCAGGTGGCTTAGAGGTGGAGCTCTCGCCTCACAATCAGGAGGCTGTGAGTTCAATCTTAGGTAGACTCTCCTGCTCGAGTAGGGGGTTGGATTAGATGACCTCCAAGGTTCCCTCCAACTCTGTTATTCTATGATTCTAAGTGTACTGTCGTACTGGTAAAAGTCTGTAGAGATTCTATTTATTTATTTGGTTTGTCAATTGCTTACAAGATAATAGGTATAAGTAAAAACATAGTTATGAATAATGTGGGTTCCAGACTGATGAGCTGTATTCAAGTATTGGTCTAGCAAATGTTTTGTATGCTCTAGTTAGTAGTGTAATATTACCAGAGAAAAAGCTACGTAAGATTAGGTTAACAACTCTTAATGCCTTTTTGGCTATGTAGTTACAGTGGGCTCTAGCACTTAGATCATTTGAGATGAGTACTCCAAGATCCTTGACAGAGTTTGGATCATCAACAAGATCTTGACTATTCAGCTTGTATTTTATTTTCTGATTTTTTTTGCCAATATGTAAGACAGAGCATTTATTTGTTGAGATTTGAAGTTGCCATTTGTTTGACCCTTCTGATACATAGTCAAGATCTTTTTGAAGGGTAGCAGTATTGTCTGTGGTATTGAACAGCTTTACATCATCAGCGAAAAGAACGCAGTTGCTCTTAATATGATCACAGAGGTCATTTATGTAGAGTATGAACAGAGTTGGTCCAAGAACACTGCCTTGGGGGACACCACTATTGACAGGTACAGAATTTGATAGGACGCTCCCAATTTTGATCATTTGTTGTCTGTTAGACAGGAATGCTTCTATCCAGTTATGCAGGTGTCCAGAGATACCATAGGATTTTAGTTTTAGGAGTAGTTTGTCATGTACCACTGAATCAAAGGCTTTACAGAAGTCTATGTAGATTGCATCTATTGCTTTGCCCGGATCGAGGTGTGTAGTCCATATGTTTTTGCAGTATAAGAGTTGCAGATTGCAGGATAGTTTTTTTCTGAAACCAAATTGTTTATTAGAGAGTAGTTTGTTTGTCTCTAAGTGGAGGATGATGGATTGGTTAATAATTGATTCCATGACTTTACAGGTGACACAGCATAAGGAGATTGGTCTGTAATTTTCAACTAGGCTGGGGTCTCCCTTTTTGAAGATGGGGATGACCGTGGCTTGTGACCATAGTTTTGGCAAGGAGTTGGTCCTGAAGGATTTTTCAAAGATTATGCTTAGAGGTTCGGCTATGGCAGTGGATAGCTTTTTAAAGAAGTAGGCACATATTCCATCCGGTCCAATAGATAGAGATGGTTTTAGATTGCCTAGTTCTCAGTCAATCCAGGTTGTCCCAAAGATGCTTTTTCAAAAGGCAGTTGGACTTTCTGATTTTTTGTTTTGAAAGACATTTTGCTTCTCATCCAAGAAGCTTTTTCACCTCTGAGAGGATAGTGGGGAATGGAAGGGTTTATATTCCTTGCAGACAGCTGGTCATTTGCTGACTTTTAGAGGGTCTTTGAAGTACTTGGAGGTTTATCTGTGTCCTCAGGTCACCTGAGCAGTGCTTCTGGTTCCTGTAGTCTACATTTTTCTGCTCTGGAAATCCATTCCTACTCCCACACCATTCAAAGGGTGTTCATCCCAAATTGTACAGCTAAAAGTCTATGGAGATTCTCAGCCATCCAGGTCATAGTTGTCCCAAAAGTGCTTTTTCAGGAGGCAACTGGACTTTCTTGTTTTTCTTTTGAAGACATTTTGCTTCTCATCCAAGGAGCTTCTTCAGCTGTGACAAGATGGTGGGGAATGGAAGATTTATATTCCTTGCAGACAGCTGGATATTTGCACCCTTTTAGAGGGTACTATCCTATAAGAGCTGAAGAAGCTTCTTGGGTCAGAAGCGAAATGTCTTCAAAAGAAAAAACAAGGAAGTCCAGTTGCCTCCTGAAAAAGCACCTTTGGGACTGTCACATGGGTAGCAAGAGTTATGCATTACATTCAGAAGACACTTGGCTTATGGCAGAGGTGCCAAATGTTTGGCTCATGTTCCAAGTTTCCCTAACATCCTTTCTATGGGTCATCCAACATGGAAAGAGCTGATCATATAGCTAGTCCTCTACTTATGTCCACAATTGAGCCCAAAATTTGTGTTGAGAAATTTGTTAAGTGAGTTTTGCTCCGATTTACTATTTTTCTTGCCACATTTGTTAAGTGAATCACTGCAGTTGTTAAATCAGTAATACGGTTGTTAAGTGAATCTGGTTTCCCCATTGACTTTGCTTGTCAGAAGGTCGCAAAAGGGGATCCTGTGACTCCCAAGACACTACAACCATCATAATTGTGAGTAAGTTGTCAAGCATCCATGACCGTGGGGCTCCTACAAGAGTCATAAGTGTGAAAAATGGTCATACGTCACTTTTTTCACTGTTGTCGTAATTTTGAATGGCCACTAAACAAATTCTTGTAAGTCGAAGACTTCTATTTTGTTTGTTTTGCGTTTGGGGCTTTGTTTATCCCTTAAAACTTCTGAACTTCTCTTCACAAATAGGCCTTGGTTATGCCCACTTTTGATATATGACTCTTGGCAATGTGATGTAAAGCCTGGCCTTTGAACCAACATTTGTGGCTGGTTTATGAGGATTGGGGTGGAGGGGGTGGAGATCGTTCACACAATTTAATGCATGGTGAAACTTTTCTTCATTAAGAAAGCTCATATTTGGAGCCAAATCAACCTGATTTGAACTTTCTAGCTTAATAGACAGGTTGGAATACAGTCCCATAATGTTCTTTGGCAGTACATTCCATGAATTAATTATGGGTCGTGTTTCACTGTTTCTTTTGTCCGTCCTGAATCTCCTGCCATTGGGTGACCCCTAGTTCTCAGTATTATGGAAAGGGGGAGAATCTGCTCTATCTACTTGCTCCATATCGCTCTTTAATTTTCAGTTTTATTGCATGTCCTCTTAGGAGAATCAAAGTTTCCCAGCCTCTCTCTCAGGAGTGGCATTTCTCAGTGGAATGGTTGACTCCAATTCCAATTCAGCCAGTTTGTGATTATTCTTCAGGAACACAAGAATGTGCCCCACTTTATTTATTCTTCATACTGGTGGTAGATTGTTGTTTAAAATTAACTGGCTTTGTATGCCAAACAGATAAACGGAGGGGAGCGAGGGGAAGGAAGAGGAGGAAGAGGAAGGAGGAGGAGAAGTCTCATGATACCTAGATTCTTGAAACCCAAATCATTGGAAAATACCCAATCTAAAAATTATGGATTTTGTTGGATGAATATACCATAGTAATATCTAATGTAACTATAACAATACAGGACAAATAACGCTGCTACATTAAAAGAAATAAAACATGCTGGATCAAGATTTAAGGGTATTTGGAATCTTTGTTCTCACTGTAATCCTGCACAACCAAAGGACACTGCTGGAGTGCACTAACCATAGATGTGGGATCACTGAAAACTAAGTTCATTAATGAAGATTCACACGTAAAAGTTGTCTTAATTCAATTTTGGGACAATGTCCCCTTGTCTTTCAACACTCCCTCCTATTACTTGCACAATTGCCTACCTCTTTCAAAGATCTCTTCAGAGGGATAGAGGAGAGCCTGTGAAAAAGTATACCATTCAGCAGATGGTATATAAAATGCAAAGGGAGTCAAGGCACCTGATGTAAACAACTATTTGCAATTCACAGTTGAATGCACCTGTCAGCAGCCCTTCAAACGTTGCTTTAAAAAAAATGGCTCCTCTTCTATCTACCCCCTCTCTCTTGGGCTTTCACTGAAATCTAGGCAAGCCTTTTGCTTCCCTTTTTGAAAAAAAAAAGAAGACTGTAAATAATGACATGCTTCACAATTGAGAAAAAGAAATAGATTTTTTGGAACAGATGAAAAGTGCAAGCTTATGCAAAACTACTCAGTAGTAATATGTCTCACTGAGTTCAAGGGGTTGACTCCTAGTCAATAAGATGGTATAGGAATGTAACCTAAATAAATATCCAGTAGTATCAACTGAACAGAAATAAGCACTTATTGAGCCAGCATGGTACAGTGATGAAGGTGTCAGCCAGTCACTGTCTTTTAGCCCTAGAAAGATGGCAAATCACATCTAAAATCTGGCCAAGAAAAGCACAGGGACTGGTCCTGGCAATGACCAGTATTCAACACAGCTGCAAAGGTGATGACCAAGGACTCACATCATTTGTCAGCTGGGCTTGGCTAGTGTGGTGAAGAGAAGGACCAGGGGAGACATGATAGCAGTCTTCCAATATTTGAGGAGCTGCCACAGGGAGGAAGGGGTCAAGCTATTTTCTAAAGCACCCGAAGGCCAGACAAGGAACAAATGATGGAAACTGAACAAGGAGAGATTTAACCTGGAAATAAGGAGAAACTTTCTGACAGTGAGAACAATCAACCAACGGAACAGCTTGCCCTCAGAAGTTGGGGGAGCTCCATCAATTGAGACTTTCAAGAGATTGGACTGCCATTTGTCAGAAATGGTGTAGGGTCTCCCGCTTGGGCAGGGGGTTAGATTAGATGACCTCCAGGTCCCTTCCAATTCTGATTATCTGTAAATCTGTAAATCCGTTCCTTCCGTAACTAGCCTTTTGTTTACGCTTATTTCCCAGAGTATCCCGGCGTGGGCTCTCTGTAGGGCAATCCACTCTCTACCTGTCTGGAAGTCCCGTCTCTCCACTTGTCCGGGAGCCAAAGCAGGTGATCTTCGTCTCCGAGCTGAAAGCGCCCGCGGTTCCTCCCCCTTCGGCCACGCCCTCGCCTCTCCGCCCTTTCTCCAGCCAGCGAGCGAGCGAGGAGGCGCGCTCGAGGAATTCAGAGGGAAAATTCCTTGCCCCTGAACTGGAGAAAGGGTACCCGGGTGTGGGAGCGGGCCGGCCGGGGAACGAATCACCCGCACCTCCCTCCTTCCCTCCCCCGATCATCACCCTCCCCCGATCATCATCCCGACCGGTTCCGAGTCTTTTGGAGGGGAAAGAAACCCTTATTATGGATTGGATCTCTGGTGTGCAAGCCCCGAACCTGGCAGGGCGGGCAAGAAATTGTGTTCCCCCTCGCAGTGCTGCATCTTAGTTGTCTTTGCCTTAAAATTCGTCCAGAAATAGCTGCCCCCGGTTTCCTGAATACCCTTTGGAGCAGCCGACAATAAAGCGAAAAGCACGCTTTCCCGCAAACCAGCCCGTCCTTCCAGCCCTTTCGCGGAGCATTCCAGATTGCTAAAATCCATATGAATTCTGCAGATCTGTGATCTTCTTGGAAAGAAGGCGAGGAGGAGCAGTATGGGGGCGGGCAGCGCGGAGGGAGGGGTGGGTGGGAAGAGAAGTCAATCCCAGACGATATTTCAGCATAAAAGGAGTAGAAAACAGCTACTTCTCTTTCCACCCGTCGTCCTTTTAATGTGGAAATCACTCCCCAATTCATATACCTCAATAGTGTTAGGGAGACCTGGGTAAGGGTGGGGAAAATCCTCTGGGACAAATTAAATTGACCCACGAATGAAATTGACTAACCACCAGAAGCAAACGAGGAGAAATGGATAAGGAGCACTTCGAAAATTTATGGGAAAGGTGTAACATAATCCCTGATGCCCGAGAGGTTTGCAAAGACGCGGGAAGAAGAAGGCGCAAACAAAATTAAGATGTCTTACTTATGTCTCGCCAGGGGCTTCTCTGGAGTGAGCTGAGGGCTAGATCCTGAGGTATAGAGGTTGTATCTGTTGCCATAAGAGATAGGCAGAGGATGGCGGTAATACGTCCCTTTCGCCTCGGTAAGGCAAACCAGGGTCCCAGCGCAGAGCAAAGAGATCGACGTGCCAAAGACAACTTCTCTGCAGAATCCCTTCGCCCGATTCATGGTCCCCACAGATCGCGAGGTCAACTTTCTCCCAAAGAGCTGCTGAAGGAGTTCGGTCGGAGACTAATTCGCTCTCGGCTTTCCAGTCTGGAGGGGCGGGAAGTCTCTCCGGAGAGAAGGTGGGCTGCGATTTGGGTGTATGAGTGTGAGTGTGTGTGAATGTGTGTGAGTGAGTGAGTCTGTGTGTGTGTGTGTGTGTGAATTCTTTGCCGAAAGAGAGGGAGACCCAAGGGAGGAGATTCCCTGCCCAGGGAAGGGAAGGGAAGCGCGCTCTCCGCTGGCGCTTCAGCTGCTGGTTCCAGTTCAACGCTCTTTTGTACCTTTCCTTGCCATTCACTTTTCTCCAGGCAGCTCCGGTCCCTAGTACGGTAGGGAAGAGGGGCGGGACCCTCTCTCTGGATTAGCGTAATACTCCTTCCATCCTCTCCTCCAGCCGATTGGCCTTGGAAGTGCTGGCCCAGCCAATCCGGGTACAATCCCTCCGCAGCGCTGCATCAGACACTATCTTTAAAATCGAAGGAGAAGAGGAAAAGAGAGGGAAGGAAAGAGAATAGTGATGGTGGTTGGGTTGATCAGAGGGAGGGAGGGAGGGAAGAGAAGGAGTTAAAAAAAACCAGGGATGAGAGAACTAGACAGAGAAAAAGGCCAAGGAAAGGGGGAGAGGGAGGAGGAGAACTACAGTATGCCAGATTCAAGAATGCCAGCTTCCAGGAATGTTGGCAGGAGGCGACCTCTTCCCAGTTCTGATTCTTATCTTCATAAAGCTCTGGGTATCCCTGTACATCAAGCAGTTTACAGACACATGGAATTGTGGCAGCTGCAATCCACAAGACTGTACATTTCTTGTACTTGCCTATTTGTCATTGGCTATTTCACTTTTGGATAATCACATTTTAGGTTTTTGGGGGTGAGAAAAGCAGCAGCAGCTCCAAGGCCACGAAACAGAATGAAGTTTAGGGCCCATCATCTGCTCCAGGCATGTGCAGTCTAGGGCTTATCATATGAACCTGCAGGTTGAAGGCCTGGTTCATTCAGATTGTTTTATGGAACTTAAATAGTACTTTACCCAAGTTGAAAAGCTCAGTGCTAAATGAGCAACTTTGAATTCCCTGCTTATATATGGAAGCTGAAAATTTAAGATCTTACTCTCAGCCTCTCTTCCCATTTTGTAAATCATTGTGATAGTTAAGGAATGACAGTAATATATGTAGTATATCCAAAGGTGACTAACAGTGGGAACAAATGAACTTAAACAAACTCCTGTGTAATGCAATAGATCAGGTTTCCAAGTCAAAAAGTGTCGTTTTCCAAGCAGGCAAGGTTCCAAAAGCCTTTATTTTGAAACACACACCTGCTTAGTCACTCTGACAGATGACAACTGTTGATTTAAAAACAGCAAGATTGTTTGCATGGCGTTCTGACCTGGTCTTCCATTCTTCTCCTTCTTGATCCTTCAAAAACAATTTGGCCTTGCCTAAAGACCCTTGGATATCCTTGATCCAATAATGATCTATGTTCCAATAATATGAACGCAGTTCCTAGCCCCAGAGAACACTTTTGATCTATCTAGCCAATAGTGGGAGAAGCTTTTCAAGATTTCAAAATAGTGTCTGGTAACTGAAGCTGTTGCTGCTAATATTTCCATGTGAAGCATGAACTCTGTTCTTGCCAGTAGTATGTCAGGTATAGATTAGGACAAGTCTTGGACCCATTCTCCAACATAAACTAAATATTGTGTGTGTGTGTGAATAATGATTATGGACTATTTTTAGAAGTGCACTGGATCAGGTCTCTCCAATAAAAATTGATTGTACACTTTTACATTTTTGGCATATATAAAGCTTGTAGAAACCCATTAATATTGACAACTGAAAATATATTCCATTAAAAAGTTACTGATTCTTATTTTTAATTGATGCATGTGCAAAGAATGCAATGACCAACACACACTTGATCTGAAAATGCCCATAATATGGAACTTCCATAAATTTCAGAAGTAAGTGACAGAGTACACATGGTATAGATAGAAGATCTCACAATGCAAAAACAAACAAAACCACATAAACTGCTCTAAATATTGAATCTATTACCCAAAATGTGATCAAACCCACATGTGCTCAAAATATATAGGCAGAATTATTTTTATCAGCTAGATGTACATAAGACTTTACATGCTCAGAATGTATAACCATGCAAAGCAGCATTTGATACAGAAAGAAATGGTTGAAACTGTTTCAAATCTTTACAGGAATTTATTGCCCATACAGACTATAATGTTTTGAAATGGGCTTTCTCTCATTCATAATAAAATGAGCAAAATCTTAGAATAATTTGTTGAGTTTTCTAGCATCCCTTTTTATAATATATTTGGCAGATACATTGGACATATCTGGCAGTTCTTAAGCAGCTATGCTCTGTCTCTGTTTTCCATAATGTAATCTGGTGCATCCCACAGATGTATTCCACTTGCAGGATAGCTTGGGAATTCTGCATGGGTATGGGAAGATCACTCCAATGTATTTTAAGTCATAATGCCCCAACCCTTTGTGTAACTCTTTCATCGTGACATTTAACACAGAGAAAATGACTTGTGACCAACTTCATTTACAAATTTCCTACCAATAATGGTTTATCATGGTGGAAATGACATTTTACGGCACATTTCAAAACATTATAACTAGAGGATCTGAAATGATACGGTTTTGCTTCAAACTTGTATTTTTGAAACTTATGTAGTCACCTTTCTCCCCAAATGCCAGAGAAACAGAGTGGAAGACAATGGCTTATTCAAACTTGGGCTACTTCTTCACCTGCTCCATTAAAGCTGCTCTTAGTGTTGGTAATGTCATGCGATACTAGATGGAGGTCTTGATCTTCTACATACCAAATCTGTATCCAGTCACTAATGGCCTCTTCTGTAAGAAAGGGATTTAGATCGTTTCCCTTTTTCCCCAGAACCATGTTTTCTTCAGCCACAAAGAATAATCTGCATTGGTCTCCCTAGCTTTTTGAAGGTTCTGGACCATGGACAAATAACTTGCAACCTTCTGGACACCGATGGACAACAGCATCTCTAGCATTATAAATGCTGGAAGCTGTAGCTCAGCAGTAACTGGGAAAGAGACACATGTTCCTGGTCCCTGTTCTAGATTCTAGGATCCTATATGCATTCCCACAGATTTCTGGTGTCTTAAATCTTATGTTGATTTAGAAATGCAGATCCCTTCATTGTCGTGATCATCAAGCCATTACTTCTATTCCTTCCCGCTTCATGACAGATCTATGCAACAGGACAACCATGCGACTGACTCTTTTGGCTTTATTATCTAATGATGGCTCCAGCAATTCATGCTCCCATGGGAAGCAGCAGCCATTCTCACAGCCAGTTTTCTAACTGGTTAACCATTCATAGCATCCCTCAAAGAACTCTGGAAGTTCTGTTTGATGAGAATATAAAGAAACATGCATTTGAGAACTCTAGGCCAGGGGTCCCCAACCACCGGTCCGCGGACCGGTACCAGTCCGCGGAACAAGTCCTACCGGCCCGCTGGCTTGCTGGGTGCCGCCATCTTTTTTTGATGAAAAAGTGCTTCCGGTGAGCTTTTCCGGTAGAAAGCTCACCGGAAGCACGTTTCATCAAAAAAGATGGCGGCGCCAGCGCTTCCGGTGAGCTTTTCCGGGTAGAAAGCTCACCGGAAGCACGTTTTCATCAAAAAAAGATGGCGGCGCCCAGCTGATGCCGGTACCGGGCCGCGGCACCCAGCTGATGCCGGTACCGGGCCGTGGCGCCCAGCTGATGCCGGTACCGGGCCGCGGCGTAAAAAAGGTTGGGGATCACTGCTCTAGGCCACTTCTCAGAAAAACTATTGAATATTTAAGAATAATATTTATTTGTGTATTTGCTGAAGATTTCCAACGAGGGTACTTCTAATACTTCCTGAAGTCAGCGGATTGGAGAAGGCTGCTTAGAGTTTCAGCACACAAAACTGAAACACTAAAATTATATTTCAGTTTTATGCATGGAAAATGTATTCTCGGCCTTTTCCAATAGGATGCACTCTGTTTTAGAATTAGTCCTAAAATTTCCCTTCATTTGGAGCACAGCAAACCAGTGAAGGCTGAGTTATTACATGTTAAAAACCTAGTATTGGTATTGTTTCAGTAGGTTGGCACCAGCCAATCTTGTCTAGACTCAGAAGTTACGTTGGATCAGGTTTGCTTAGTACTGGGATGGGCAAATGCCAGGACATAAGAGGGTTGTAATCTAGATTAAGAAGGAAAAAAAAGAACATTTCAGAAGATGGTAATGGTAAACCACTTCTATACAACTGCCAAGAAAATGACAAGGAAGAATCTATGATAGTGCTGGTTGGGTACGCCTAGGAATTGAAGTCCACAAATCTTAATGTTCCTGAAATTGAGAAATACTGTTGTATAAAGTTACAAAGAGACAAGCTCAACCTGAAGGAGCTTTTTTTTTTTTTTAATGGTGGTACTAAATTTTATCTCATCCTTTCCTAAAATATGCATAAATGTGCATGCTGCTCGTGGCTTCCATATCAAGTTGCATTAACAAATCTTATCTAATTTTGAGGCACAAAGTAAGTCCAAAGTATGTGGTAAGGTGCCATAGCTATAAAGACATGAATCTGGATCTAAAATGCAAAATGTAATTAAAACTTCCCATGGATGCTGACATTGGAAACATGTCACAAACCCAAGATGATATCCAATCAAGATCAATGAACATTATTAAAAGAAAATTAATTCAAGGCATTACAATAAATAAAAATCACAGCACTGTAAAACAGTGTAAAACACTGTTATTCTTTCTTTGCCACATTTGTCAAATATTCTATGAGTGGCTCTGTCAAATCAGCACAGAACAGCTTTTAGCTTTCTGTCGGTTGATTGATTGATTGATTGATTCACTGATTATGTGCCATTAAGTCATTTTTGATTCGTTTGTAAGGGACGCAGTGGCTCAGTGGCTAAGATGCTAGCTTGTTGATCAGAAAGGTCTGCAGTTTGGCGGTTCAAAATCACTAGCACCGTGTAATAGAGTAAGCTTCTGTTACTTGTCCCACCTCCTGCCAACCTAGCAGTTTTAAAGCATGTAAAAATGCAAGTAGAAAAATAGGGACCACTTTGGTGGGAAGGTAACAGCGTTCCGTGTGCCTTCAGCATTTAGTCATGCTGGCCACATGACCATGGAGATATCTTCGGACAGCGCTGGCTCTTCGGCTTTGTAACAAAGATAAGCACCACCCCCTAGAGCTGGAACGACTAGCACGTATGTGCGAGGGGAACCTTTATCTTTACCTTTATGTGTGTGTGTATGCCTTCAAGTCAATGTTAACTTCTGGAAATTTTCTGGACAAGTTCTGACTGATTTCTTAGCAAGGTTTTTCAAAAGTGCCATTGCCTCCTTCTAGAACTGGAAGAGAGTGACTGGCTCAAGATCAGCCAGCTGGTTTTGTGTCTAAAGCTGTTTCTAGCCTGATGCCTTAAAACCACTACATCACAGTGGTTCTCATTTTGACTCCTGGAGACATGTAGATAGATCTTTTCCATAACAATCTCTCCCTAACATGTTCTTATAAGTCTTCCAACAGAGTATTCACTGACACTGTAACTGGGTCCCTCCACCTTGCTACTGGTCATCATCTTCTTCACTTTCCTTTCAACTTGCCCAGTGTTTGGGAACTTGCTAATCTAGCCATTCAGTCATAGTTCATTAAAGAAATCCATTCTTCATTATGGGACAAATTTTACTTTTTGCAACTCACTATCTGGAAAATGTATGCTGCCAAAAGCTTTTCCGTACATGGATTTTCCTCCATTAGTCAGCCATTTACTGTCTCCCTCCTTATTATGGACTTTACAGTCTTAGCAATAACAAATATTCCATACAATATAGAAGTACACATCTATAATCCAAACTGGAGATCATTTGGAACTGCTTGCTAAATCCCAGTCTAGATTAGTGATAAGCAGAGGAGAGCAAATATAATTTGTAAACTGATCCAGGATATATTTATTTCATTTCTCTAGAAGTAGGCTGTACAAGAGCCAACAGTTAGACTGATTGTGTCCTTTCATGATGAAAAGGCATGGAATCACACATTTTGCAATGGAATGCTTTAAAAAAAGACAGACCTTAAACTGCAACTGTGACTATATATCTATCTTGGTGACGGTGATGTGGTTAGAATGCAATATGGTAGGCTAACTCTACCCACAGCCAGAAGATTGATACTAACCAGCTCAGGGTTGATTCAGCCTTCCATCCTTCTGATGTCAGTAAAATGAGGACCCAGATTGTTGGGTGCAGTACGCAAATAATGCTGACATTGTAACCCTCCCAGAGAGTGCTGTAAAGCACTGTGGAGTGGTATATAAATCTAAGTGCTATTGCTATGGCTATAGTGCTATTGGTATCTCTCCATCCTTCTTAAAATGGGATACTCAGAAATTAATGGGGACAGTCATCTGTTTATAGATTTGCCTGTTTATGATCCAGAGACAAAATTTAAAAATACCATCTTCATATTTTTATATTTCTTTAAATTTCAGGATTAAGTAAACAATAAATTAAAATGACATATTCTTTTAAAAGTTATCCTTACTCTAATTGCTAAAAGCAGAAAAAAATATAAAATGCCACAGTGAAATGTTGCATCACTCTTTGTTTAAGCAATTATCTTATTTTTCTTTTTAGTTAAAGTTGAATACAGTTGTTTGAAAGACTGTCAACTTTATTGCAATGAATTACAGAGATCTTTGTTACTTCTCTAAGAACTGATGATCATACTCAGTAAATAATAACTCTACGAACCATAGCTACTATATTACATGGATGGTTTAAGGTTTATTATTTAATATTTTGCTCCAGGACAAACCGCAGATTGATAACCACCACCACCTTTGTCCAGCAGAGGTCACTCCATATCTCCAGAAAGGTGAACCCTATATTGAAAAGCAGGGTCAAAAGGGTTCTCCTGTGTCAAGAAAAGGGACATTTCTCAGCTTCTGCCAGGTACAACATGGAACCTCAACATTGCTCTTCAGAATGAACCATAGAAGATAAGTATAAACAATTCTCATTTCAAAAAATTATAACAGATAAAATCACCAAATCATGTGAAAAGCCACATGACATCACAACTTATTTACATGTCGTGCAATGTTTTTTTTTTGTCATTAGACAGAAACTGCCATGTAGCCAAATCATTCTGCAAATCTGCGAAATGAGAGATCAGGCCTGAAGATTGTCTCCAGATTGTTTCCTTTCCTGTAGAGCAGGGGTGTCCAACCTTGGCAACTTTAAGACTTGTGGACTTCAACTCCCAGAATTCCTCAGCCAGCTTTGCTGGCTGAGGAATTCTGGGAGTTGAAGTCCACAAGTCTTAAAGTTGCCAAGGTTGGACACCCCTGCTGTAGAGCGATGCTTGGTTGAATTATCTGTAACTGTGCCTAATAACAGCCCTTTATTCCAAGATCTCTCTCGTTTGTATTGGTCAGTGTTTCTTAACCTTGACAAATTGAAGAAGTATGGACTTCAACTACTCAAGGCTGGCTGGGGAATTCAAGTGGCCAAGATTGGGAAATTCTGGTTTAGGTATTAGGTAGTGGCCTGCCTGCCTGCCTGCCTGCCTTCCTTCCTTCCTTCCTTCCTTCCTTTTCTTATTTGCTGGAGGACTGGGCCAGCCTTTAGATTCTGTTTAATTCAACTTTATCTATGATTTTGTTTCCTAATTCTTATTTTGCCAGTTTTGATTTTTAGATAGTTTCCTGGGCATTGAATTAATATTTATTCTCTTTTCTTTCCCGCTTCTGATTGTTGGTTTATTTTAAAAAAATATTGAAGCATTTCCATGCTATTCAGAATCTACTTGAGCCATGTTTGTATTATTATACTGTACAACGTATATGTTCATCTTTAAACAACTAGTCCTTTAAATAACCAACTGAATATAAATTTTCAGTGGAAACATATGTGCGGAACACTATAAAATGTGATTATTTGAATTTCAATCTAATTCCTACTGCAGGGAAGTTTTTGATGTGTGAATATTGTATTATATGAAGAAGCCAGATGTGGCAAGCAGACAAGATGAAGGCCAGGGGAAGGAAAAGTTATGTTTTTCCTGCCTAGGTTTCTACAAGCAGGTCTGTCTTGGTCAGAAGTATTGAGAGAAGAAAGGGAAAGTAAAAAAATCCAATTCTTTGAGCAGCATAGAAAAACTTCACTATTTAAGAATATAAATCATGCACATTGCTGAGGCTTTGCTTTGGATTAAAGCACACATTGAAAATAAGCTGAAACAAATCAAGTGATTGGCTGCCCATCAAGCAGAGCTGCAAAATTTTACAAGACTAGTGAATTGAAGGGCTGCAGTGTTTTATTTAAAGCAGTAGTTTAATCCTTGTGTTCACCAATTTTTATCCTTGGCAGAATGTAACGGCAGAATGGCTCCTTAAGGTTTATTGAAACATTATAAGGCAGTTGCATTTTAATCTTATAATCATTTCCCACTTATAATCATTCCCCTTTTTCTGTATTTTGTATTTGTTGTCTTAGGGGAGATCATCCCCATTTGCTTTATTGCTGAATGCAATCTTAATGTTTCTTCATTAAAAACCCATGAGTTCTACCTAACTTCATATCATTATGGTCTGGTCTAGAGTTAGTGATGGTTAACTAAGTGCAAGGATTTGACAAGGAGTTTTACTTTCTTTGAAATAAAACCCATCCATTTAGAAACTAAAATTAATACACGGTTGACATCAAACAGGGATCTCCTCTCTTTTGCCTTCTTAATTTGCACTTGTGTAGAGTAATTGGCAGAATAAACACCTTTTTTCAAGAGTCAACAAATCAGCAAATTCTGACCTGAATTCCCATCTGGGTAAGAGATTTCCTTGCATGTCTAAGCTGAAGGTGAAGAGTTTAGGAACAACCGAGTTGTTTGTATTACACCAGGTGTAGAAGAAGAAAAAGATACTGTTCTGGTTCCTAAATTCTCCTCCTCCCTCAGACCCTCAACAGGGTCCCTTATTTATCAGTGAAGGAGCATTATGTTTCATGACTTCACCTGAAGCTGAAGCATGCCCAGTAATTCCAACTTCCCATATAAATAGGGATCAAAATTTGGATTTCACTGAACAATTATAAAAATAATAAATGAATTATGATGACAGATGTAACAGCAAGCAAAGTTTAATTCAATTAAATGATATTTTGTGTGTCACCCATTTCTTAGAAGCAGGGAAAATTATTTGTAGTGACTTTTTGTGGGTTTTCTTTATAATCAATCATAAAAGAATATTATATACAAAAATCCTCCCCTAAAATGCTGCCCATTCCCTGGGGAAATGTCCACGACTACTTACTTTGTTGTATGTACAACAAAGAATGATTTCAGTAGTGTTGTATTTATTGTCAAGCATTACATTTTGCATTTACTCTCTGGATACTGAGTGATAAATTAGGTCTCATTAATTTTGATTCAAAGATGACTACATTTAAATTGAAATTTATATTATTATGTAAATGTCCTTAATAAGATTTGTTTTCTCCAGAATTGCAACAGCTAAAATTTCAAGAGAGATACTAGTTTTACATCCTTGAGAGAACCTGTGGGTGGGAATTATATTGAATCCTTCTCCCTCAAGGGTCTATATTTTTTCATGAACAGTGACATTTGGTAAATAAAAACAATAATTAATTCTTATGTGCTACTCTTTGGACAGATAGAAATTAATATACTCATAGAAAATACATGCATATATATTAAAAAAAAAGAATTGTATGTGGATAAAGCTGCTACTGATGTCCAGCTTTGCAACTGAGTGTTGGATGACATGCGCCCAACAGTCTCCTTAGAACCTCTATGGATGCAAACACGGTTATAGGTTATGGGAGAGAAATAATTATTCCAAGCCATCTGCACCTTTGGTTTGAAAACATGGAAGACACATTCTCAAGTTCTAGACAAAAGAAGGATTAAAATAGAAGCTGAAGGAAGAATTTGTGGCCAATTTCTGAATGTCTTGTTTTGTTTCTCAAGAATGTACTGTACATTCACAGTCATCTACCAAGCTTCCCTGAGCAGCTGAAGGCAGGGAGGAGGAATCAAGTGGGGAGTTAGCCTTGAATCATTGTGCAACCACAAGAGATCCAGGACTGATCTCTCCTCTCCCCAACAAGCTCCATGGAACCTAATCTATCTGTTCTTAAGTGAAGGCAAGCATTCTGGAGAGATTCCTACATTATAGGTAGAATTGCAACAAAGTACTCAACTTGAACTCTTTACCTGTTGCTCTATTGCTTGGGTCTGACAACAAATTACCATTTCATAACTGAATGCTGATATTGACTTTGAATTATTGATAATACATCCAATGTCAATTATGTTTTCTCCCTAAATATATCTAACAGACTTCCTCTAATGAATAACATAGCAAAGAAAAAAGTGGAGAAAGAACTAGTCTGTACACAATGATGTCGATGCTAATAAAAACATAGCATCAAAAAGAATGAAGTTAGATGTTTTAATTAAAGGAATTGTTAAGTGGACAAGAAGAAAAACAGAAGTCTTTCATTTTCAGTAGAAACATGGATAGCATGAAGTATATTGGAATGCTTCTGAATGAAGACTCAAATTTTGTCCCGAAAGCTAGGTTATTACCATTACTGAGGGAATTTGACATGTTACTGACAGTAAAGTATGAAGAAAATACTGTTCTTCAGGTGCAGTGAAGAAATGATCATATGCTGATTTTACCCAGTTTAGAAGATTGTCAAAGAAAGCAAGGTAGAGTGGGATTAGCAGTGTTTATGAAATTTCCATGAAGCAGTTTTGAAGAGGACAAACTGCAAAATATACAGTTCTTGGATGTCATGGAAACATCTGTACCTGCACAACTTCTATAGCCTACAAACTTCTTTTTACTTGAATAGTGCCAGAAATTCTGCATTACCTTCAAGCAAATTACCTGAGTGCCAACTCTCCATGCCAAAAGTAAGACCAACTGCCAAGAAACATCCTTAGTTGTGTCTTGTTTAAGATTTTACTTGGAACAAGTTCTGGTTTCATTGCACGTCTTATTTCTATTTCTTGGATTAACAATTAGAGGAAGAGCTATTGCTCAGAGGCAGAGTGCATATGTCAGTTACAAGAAGTTCAAAGTTAAATCTCCAGCATCTCCAGCTATGGCAGGGAAAGGCTGCCAGAAATCTTGCAGAACTGATGGCAGTCTATGTGAACAAAACCAATGGTGGCTTAAGATTGATCCTTCACCAATTCAATTTTGATTTTAAGTGTATACAATACGCACAGTCTCCATTTTGCTTCCCTCTGTCATTTTTGAAGCAGTTTCTCCCAGGCTACAGGATGAGACCACTTGGTGGAAGAACCTTGGTTTCTTTCTCACTCTTTCCCTTGTGAATAGAGGAAGGGTTTTTATATTTCTCTCATGGTGTTGGCCTATTTTTCCTTTTTCTTTAATTTCTGTTCCTTTCTCTAAAATGGTAATGTCAAGAAGAGATCAGTCTAAACAAAGCAATCAGTGGTGGGATTCAAATATTTTTACCACCAGTTCGGTAGGCATGGCTTGGTGGGTGAGCTTTGTGCTTGTGCACACACTTTGCGTACACGGGTACACCAAACACACACTTTGCACAGCCGCAGAAGCATTTGCACAGACGCAGAGGCATTCTAACTAGCCTCCTGCAAGCCTGCACAATCCCAGTCACTTCAGCAGCTGCCGCGTGGCACTTTTCTGTGCTGCGCAAAGCAGCTGCGCTTCAAATTCAGAGGATAAAGGTGAGTATGGGAGCCCAGGCGAGTCGGTGGGCCCAACAGCAGAGAGACAGAGAGTACTGGTTCTGTCTGCGCTGCTCATCGCTGCTACCAGCTTGGTAGAACCGGGCCAAACCAGTAGAACACCACTGTTGAGGTAATTCCCCGTTAGGAGAATGAGCGCATACAGGGAGATGTATTTGAGAGTAGTGTTTGAATAATACACACACAGAACACAGATACACTGTACAGTAAATGTAGGTTTTTACTTCCAGAAACGGTTTAAGCAAAATCCAAACAAGCAATCCAAAGTCATTCACAAGTAAATCAGTCAGTTTTCATCCAGGGATAATCCAATAACAAATTCCAGTGTCAAAAACAGTTCAGTATCAGACTTACATCAAATCCATGAATAACAGTCAAATATGAGGAACACCGATACTCTCCAACAGAAGGAAAAAAGACTCAATGAGATACACTCTCTTCTGAGACTAAGACTAAACAACCCAGGTTTCTGGCTCCATCTTATGGCCGTTTGAGAAACCACACCCAATTACAGTTCTGCATTTTCTTAAAGATACAGTTTTAAAATGTTTATCCTGGTTTATATATTTCTACCCCAAATAGCTGTCAGGTGACTCATATTCCTAACAACCACCACTGAAAGCAATGCTCCAATGGATTGGCTGGAGGAAGTTCTGGATGGCAACAATGAGAAGGTGGGACAACTGTTGGTTCTTTGCAGTAGCATGAAAAAGGTTATTAGCATGACGAGGGGGAAGCTGAGTGACCACATGCATGATTTTCTCTTTCAATGCAGACATATGAATTTAGGAATGAGATTGGGACAAATGATGACTTCTCAACCATGACCCCTTTTCATAGCATGCAGACAGTAAAAGAAACATTTCACACCACCACTCAATAGTCAAGCACAGCTTATTTCTCTTTCCAAATGACAAAATCCATGCTTTAACATATATGGAGAATATTGGAAGAATTCTTTGTAATATTATGTTCAAATTTGTTAACAGTTGGGGATTTATCTGTTATACTGCCAGGATTATAAGCCTAGGAAGGTCATTGCACCATTTCAGGAATGCACATACGATACCATTTTCCATGGCTTTAC
Organism: Notechis scutatus; assembly: GCF_049901735.1. Lineage (NCBI taxonomy): Eukaryota > Metazoa > Chordata > Lepidosauria > Squamata > Elapidae > Notechis > Notechis scutatus. The sequence goes on along the minus strand of NC_142011.1, from coordinate 27,006,774 downwards.
ATTTTATTAAGATTTGTAATGAAGATATATTGAAATAGGCCAAATGTCCAGCTACCCATTGAAATGAGGTTTTCCAGAACTACAGAGTAATCTGTGTTTCTTCAGGGCAATTTTACAAGTTTGATATTAAATGAACTTTATCTTTTGTAGAATAAGATGTTCTCTTTGAACACTTTATTTTGGTTTATTGAATATGTTGTGGTTCTTATGCTATGAACTTTGACTTTATGACCTTGACACAGTGGTTAGAGTGCTGTACTGCAGGCCACTTCTGCTAACTATCGGCTGCCTGCAATTTGGCAGTTCAAATCCCACCAGGCTCAAGGTTGACTCAGCCTTCTATCCTTCTGAGGTGGGTAAAATGAGGACCCAGATTGTTGGGGGCAATCTGCTGACTCTGTAAAACTGCTTAGAGAGGGCTGTAAAGCACTATAAACAGTATATAAGTCTAAGTGCTATCGCTATTTATTTACTAGAATCTAAATACATTGTTTTCCATATTTCAATATTGGAAATGAAACTTTGTTTTTAGAGGTATTATTTTTCTCTAATTGAGTTCATCCCTTTGATACTTTTAAAAACACTTCTATGGTACAAAAATATGTGTGGAGAATAGGGATTCAACATCTGTGCTGCAGAAGTTAGAAGATCACTAAGTGGTAACAAAGAGATGTAACTAAATCTCATTTTTTGCTTCCTTTTAGTGGTTGCCATAGGTGGGAATAGTCCTTCAAATGGGACATCATTGACTCTGCAAAGTACATCTATATAATATAGGAATGATCTGGAAAGGTTGAATGTATCAAACAGGTCAATTCTTTATTCACTGCATGTTAACCCACTTTCTAAACTTGCCAATTGAATTGGCAATATAAAAAGAGGGCAAACTCCATTCCCTTCTAGTATTGATAAAGTAATCTAGTTGGGTAATTAAATATCTGCAAGAAAACAACAAAGCTCAGGACCCACACTTGCCAATTTGTATGTCTATCCCCAAATTATATGGGTCCTTATGTAAATCAGCTGGTCTCTTTGTCCTTCTCTCTGGCTGGTCTCAAACAGCAGCAAGCTTACAGTTACCGAGCCATGATGGTGCACTGGTTAGAGTGAAGTATTGCAGGCTACTTCTGCTGACTGCTGGCTGCCTGCAATTTAGCAGTTCAAATCTCACTAGGCTCAAGGTTGTCTCAGCCTTCCATCCTTCTGAGGTGGGTAAAATGAGGACCCATATTGGGCAATATGCTGACTCTGTAAACCACTTAGAGAGGGCTGTAAAGCACCGTAAAGAGGTATATAAATTTAAGTGCTATTGCTATTGCTACTGTGGTGATAGGTGCACTATTGGAAGACCTGAAACACTATTTTAGAGACAAATCATCATGGAGAAAATCTACCTTTGTGGCCGCTAAGAATGAAAAGTGACTTGATGACATATAATCCTGGTCCTCATGTCAGGATGTGAATACTATTTAAGTTGACAGGTGTAACCGTGTGAGCACATCTGCATGACTTTTTGATACCTCTCCTTCCTATTCTTATAAAACAGAGTTCCAGATCTTCCATAAAACTGAACTGAGATTTATGGATATGAGTTGTAAAAAAGCTGTTCCAAATGTCTGCAATTACCTGGTTAAAGCAAAAAGCAGCTGTACACAAGCCAGATGCAATATAGGACCCTGTTGCTTTTTTGTTAGCTTTTATATACAAAGCCATTTTCTGTTCTTTGCCTTCAGCCAATTTTTTTTCCTCTGTAAGATGTTAGACCCAAAGAAGTGGCTGCCTTCCAGCAGGAAAATATGATGTCATATGTTACAGAAATAATTCACTTCTTTCCATACCACTTAAATAGATGAAGCTCCTCTCAGCACCTTGCTGTTCAAATATACCTCTCCATTCTTCTTATGCCACAGTCTCTATTTACAGATTGTGTCAATATAGCAAAAAATAAAAATTCAACTGTGCAACCAAAATAAAAATCTTTCAAGGGGGGAAGAAATTCTAGATGGGGAAAATCTTACTCTCTGTTTTTCCTCCTACACCCAACTTCCTCTAAAATCTAAGTAATTTTAGTGTGGCAACGAGGGGCTTACTTTTTGAGCTTTATTGATTAACAATTTGCTTCTGGGTTCAATTCAAGGTGCTGGTTGTTATTTATAAAGCCTTCTATGGCATAGGACTGGCTATCTGAAGGACTGTCATCATCCATAGTTTTGATCTAGTCAATTTATCTGGTAGTTCACCAGGTAGGGCTGGAGCATTCTGGATTCCTTTGCTTAAACAATGCCATATATAGGGACTCCAGAAGCCCACCTTCTCTGTAGCACTGGAGTTTGAAGCATTGTTGATATTGGAATGATGTTCCCCCACATATCCAAATAGTGCACCCTCCTCTTGTGTTTTGAATGGGCTTGAAGACCTGACAGTCTTAGATTGTATCTTCCTTCCTTCCTTCCTTCCTTCCTTCCTTCCTTCCTTCCTTCCTTCCTTCCTTCCTTCCTTCCTTCCTTCCTTCCTTCCTTCCTTCCTTCCTTCCTTCCTTCCCCTCTGAACTGCTTTCAGAGTTGTTGAGATTTGAGCTGCCTGCATACAAAGTTAAATAATTAAATACATATAAATAAATTATATAAAGTGGCACCAATATTCTGTGCCCCATGTTTTCCACAGTGAATTTACCAGGCAGATAGAAAAAATAAAGTAGTCAGTGTATAAATTATCCTGTCTTAAAGCAAGTTTCAAATCATGAAGTACTGCTTGCTTGCTTCTGCAATTAAGACAAAGGTTACAGTTAAACACATTCTGGTTACAACTAGACAGACATGTTAAATTGCTGTTATCTAGTCTATCAATTGGCACAAATGTATGTTGGCATCAAATGTGTCCTCATTATTGACCTCCCTTTTGCTTCACCAATAAGACTTGCAAATGATACTATCTTTACTGCTTTAATGTGAGACAAGCTATAGAATGAAATTGGGGAATTCCTATGGCATCATGTGCTCTCTCTCACCTAGTGTCAACTGCCAGCAGGAAAAACAACTACAAGTTGCTCTTCTTCACATATATGGGATGTGGATGAGCAAATGTAGAAGGGATTAAGGATGGCTGGTTCATTTTCTTCTCAGTGCCTAAAAAGCCAGCAGTGTGGAACACCACCACAAGGGGTGGGATTCTACTGGTTCGGGCGAATCGGATGTTCAATTTACATCTGGGTCACCAAACTGGTAGTTGAACTGACTGGCTGGCTCTACCCCTCGCCTCCCCTCCCCCCTCCCCTCCCCTCCTAGGAGTCTCCACACAGCCTGTTTTGGATGCAAGTAAATGCAGGGTCTGCTCAGAGGCTCTGGGAGGGTGAAAAACGAGCCAAACCGGAAGTTCTGGAAGTCCAGAAATGGGCCTATTTCTGGCTTCCAGAGGCCCTCTGGAGCCCAGGGAGGCTGTTTTCCCAGAGGCCTGAGGGAAGCCTCTGGACCCTGGGGAAGGTGAAAAACGGTCCTCCTGGAAGTTCCGGTAGGCCACACTCACCATGGCCATGCCCACCTAGCAACCAGGCATTGAACCAGTTGTTGAGATTTTTGAGTCCCATCCCTGACCACCACCCATGCCTGTTAATTGGGTTATTTTTGTACATGGGTTCAGGGGTCTTCTGAAAAAATACTTAAGACTAGTTATCCAGAACTAGTATGACAAGCAAATATTAGCCTGTGGAATGGCATGGATAAAGCACGGAGTGCTTAATCTGGAAGCTCTGTCTTTAAGGGACGAAGAAGTACTGATGAAGTGCTGGAAAGGAATAATAAGTGGCCATAGTTGGCAAGATCAGAAGGTTATGTATGGCCCTATGAAACTGTATCAACAGTAGCAGTGGTAATAGATAAAGTGCCTACTAGTGACAGAAACAGCAATGTCAAAATCTTGCTGTTTTTCCTCATTTAAAAAGTGGTAGTTTTGTTTTTAAATACTAATCTAGTGCTCTGTATAAGAAAGGTTTTTGGTGGGTTTTGTATGTTTGTTGTTTTTCAAAAAAACAGGTCTGGTGCTCTTTCAGAAAAGCATAAAACCTTCATAAACATGGCTCACACCAGCAACCTTTATCCAGGCATTGTAGAGGGGTCTGGTTTCTCCTGCAGACTAAGCCAAAGGGCCATGAAGGACAATTGCCCACCTAATGAGAGGAAGGGGGCCTCTGCAACAGCCTATAGTGGCCCATGAGTGCTGGATGTATTTCATCACTGACCCACTTTCAAAGAAACAACCTAGAATATCTCCTATATTGGTGAAGAGAGAAAATGCTACTCTAAAATTGAAATTATTAAAGGCAACTTTAAGTCACTTCATCTATAGGCTGGAGAAGAGACAAAGACAATGTCATGAGGATACAGCATAAACAAACAATTTCATGAGAATGTTTGCACCATGATTAGGAGGAAGTGAGAATGAGCCCATTTGAACAAGCATAAGTGATTTGAGTGCAACAAATTGTTGAGACAACAATCTGTAATAAATGTTTAGTATTATGGGCATAAATATTGGTAAAGAGAGGAATATTGCTCTGCAAACAGAAAGGACAAAGTATTTTTAGTGGGAGGCTTAAGCATGAACAGCCCAAGCAGAAGAGGTGAACAGTGGTTCTATGGAAAGCTTATGTGGAAGAAAAGCATTTGGTAACTGTAATGAAGGAAAACAACTAAAATTAAATTTTAACTTAGGTATTTCCTTTGGTCCTTCAAAATATTCTCCAAGCAATTCAGCCCTGTTCTTTGTGGCTGTGGAATTAATTTCTTTCCCAATGTGTCCCCAAGAGATAACTGATAAATGAACTGATTCTCCTGTGAAAGCAGCTTTTTCCATAGGTAGCACATCTGCTCTTGGCTGTTTTCTTTGTGTTTTTCTGGTTAAAAAAATTCCATTTTGTTTCTGTCAAGAAATAGATCATCTCTATAGTGAAACATGCATACCACTGGGTAAAGAATAACTTTGGTTGAGCTTTGGAGAAGCTCCCAATTCTCAAGGAATTTCCTGATCTAAGGAATATGCCAAATATAGAGTTTGCTTCACATTGGCCATAAATATCACTGCAATAGTATAAATTATGGTAACAGAGGAAAAAATTTGGACAAGAAAGAACCCTGTTCTCAGTGGTATCAACATTCTTAGATAGCTTGTTTTAGAGCAAACATTGGTTTCAGCTGCATATTTAACATGCACTGTATTTACAAAGTTTATAGGGCTGTTGGTTGATTGCATATTCAGTGTTCAAGAAACTTCTTCCAAATATAGCTGCAAAGAATCAAAAATTGAAATGAAAATGATAAACTTTTTGATTATTTCATTAGACTATAATTTAGTCCAATGGATAGACAATTGTCTGTCTCTGAATACCAGGACTAAAATCTCACTTTAGGCACCCATATTTACATTCATTAAAATGAGAACATTTGTGTTCTGTATGAAATATTATCAGTCAGAGCATCTGTACATTGGGAGCTTAAACTGCAAAATGAGGAATGTAGCTTCATCTGAAGAATGCAATCAGAAGGAGATACTCATAAAACAATAGACAAGATGGGCTTCTGTGCTATTCCCTGACCTACATAAAGCTTTCTTCAATGTAGGTGTGCTTAATGACCATGTCTATGGTTCTGTCACTCTTCTTATAGTTAAACCAGACATGCAGATGGTCCCTGAGAGCCATAGCTGACTGTCTGGTGACTGTCAGAGATATATAAGGCTTTATTGGATTCATTGCAGATATCCATGTCCAATGATTCCAGATTTGGACAAAGCACTGCTAACTCTTATCAAGACACCATCATGGTAAAGAAACAGACTAAGTAGTTGCTGCCCCCTCCCACCATCACCACAGTAGTCCTTCCTTGCTATTAACAAGACAAAGGGGAGGCCTTGATTGGAGGGGGGCAGCAGTAGCAGGATTTTCAAGCCCACTTCAGGGTAATAGCCCAAGCCCAATTCTGCACTACGAGGATTTCCACATCATAGGAAACGTCTCTTCTGCAGAGACAACAGACCCCATGCAACTGTCATCCACCATACCTACAACAGCTGTGTCACGGCCTAGTCATCAGTGGAGCTTGATCAAAGTAATATGATGAAAAACAAATCTGTTTTGTTAATGGCATGCCCTGATTCTTTGCTTTCTTCTCTTTGGGCATACTAGCTAGAGGCCTCTACAGCTACGTATGAAAAGCCTTAATATTGTCGCCCTTGCACTACTGAACTGGTCATTGTGCAACACTTGTGACCTTTGGGTGTGAGACTCCTGTGCCTGACTGACGGATAAATAGACATTTGTAATTATTTGATTGTTTGCAAATCTCTTTAACAAAAGGCGGGTGATTTTTTTTTGTTCTGCCACAAATGTTTGTATCTTGAAAAGAATTTGCAAGCCTTCACTATAAGAACTAAAACTCTGCCCTGCCCTATTGAAAGATTCATTACTATGGGCTTCATCTGAAAAAAAAAGTGACTTTTAACTAGACATGGAAAGCATGACCCTCCTATCCTAGGGGAAAATTCCCCTCAATCTAGTCAGCAAAGGAATGTAGGCATCTCTTAATTTTATTATGCACACAGTTATTTTATTTATTTATTTATTTGATTTGCCAATTGTTTACAAGATAATAAGTATAAGTGTATACATAGTTGTGAATACATGAAATGGGTACATATAAGAAAAATAAAAGAAGAATAAGAGAAACAATAGAACAGGGACGGTAGGCACGTTGGTGCGCTTATGCACGCCCCCTTGTAAGGATACAAGCGACAGTTACAGCCATACAGTCACAAGTGGGAGGGGAGGGGTGATAAGGAGTGATGGGAAGATTGACTGTAATAGTAGTGCAGACTTTGTAAATAGTTGGACAGTGTTGAGGGAATTATTTGTTTAGCAGAGTGATGGCGTTGGGGGGAAAAAAACTCCCCTTGTCTAGTTGTTCTGGTGTGCAGGGCTCTATAGCCTCGTTTTATTTATTTATTTTATTTATTTATTTGATTTGTCAATTGTTTACAAGATAATAAGTACAAGTGTATACATAGTTGTGAATATATGAAATGGGTACATATAAGAAAAATAAAAGAATAAGAGAAACAATAGGACAGGGACGGTAGGCACGTTGGTGCGCTTATGCACGCCCCCTACAGACCTCTTAGGAAAGGGGTGAGGTCAATAGTAGACAGTCTAAGGTTAAAGTTTTTGGGGTTTGGGGAAGAGACTACAGAGTCGGGTAGAGTATTCCAGACATTGACCACTCTATTGCTGAAGTCGTATTTCCTGCAATCAAGTTTGGTGCGGTTTACTTTGAGTTTGTATCTGTTGTGTGCTCTTGTGTTGTTATGGTTAAAGCTGAAGTATTCATTGACAGGTAGGACACTGCAATGTATGATTTTATATACCATGCTTAAGTCGGACCGAAGACGGCGTAATTCGAGGTTTTCTAGTTTTAGAATTTCGAGTCTGGTGGCGTAAGGTATTCTATAACGGGTAGAAGAGTGGAGAACTCTTCTTGTGAAATACTTCTGGACTTTCTCAATTGTGTTAATATCACATACGTGATAAGGATTCCAGACTGATGAACTGTATTCGAGTATTGGTCTAGCAAATGTTTTGTATGCTCTGGTTAGTAGTGAGATATTACCAGAGAAAAAGCAACGTAGGATTAGGTTAACAACTCTTAATGCTTTTTTGGCTATGTAGTTGCAGTGAGCTCTAGCACTTAGATCATTAGAGGTGAGTATTCCCAGGTCCTTTACAGAGCTTGGGTCATCAACAAGATCTTGACTATTCAGCTTGTATTTTATTTTCTGATTTTTTTTTACCAATATGTAAGACAGAGCATTTATTTGTTGAGATTTGGAGTTGCCATATGTTAGACCATTCAGATACATAGTCTAGATCTTTTTGTAGGGTAGTAGTATTGTCTGTGGTATTGAACAGCTTTACATCATCAGCGAAGAGAACGCAATTGCTCTTGATATGATCACAAAGGTCGTTTATGTAGATTATGAAGAGAGTTGGTCCTAGAACACTGCCTTGGGGAACACCACTATTGACAGGTACTGGATTTGATAGGGCGTTCCCAATTTTGACCATTTGTTGTCTGTTTGACAGGAATGCTTCTATCCAGTTATTCAGTTGTCCAGAGATACCATAAGATTTTATTTTTAGGAGTAGTTTGTCGTGTACCACTGAATCAAAGGCTTTGCAGAAGTCTATGTAGATTGCGTCTATTGCTTTGCCCTGGTCGAGTTGAGTAGTCCATATGTTTTGCAGTGTAAGAGTTGCAGATTACAGGATAGTTTTTTTCTGAAACCAAATTGTTTATTGGAGAGTAGGTTGTTGGTCTCTAAATGGAGGATGATGGATTGGTTAATAATTGATTCCATGACTTTACAGGTGACGCAGCATAAGGAGATTGGTCTGTAATTTTCAACTAGGCTTGGGTCTCCCTTTTGAAGATGGGAATGACTGTGGCTTGTAACCATAGGTTGGGCAAGGAGCTGGTTCTGAAAGATCTTTCAAAGATTATGCTTAGAGGTTTGGCTATGGCAGCGGATAGTTTTCTTAAGAAGTAGGCACATATTCCATCCGGTCCAATAGATAGAGATGGTTTTAGGTTGCGTAGTGCTTTTTCAACGTTGTCTACTGTAAAATCGATATGTATTAGATCATTATTGTTGTCTGTGGTACGGCTAGGAAACATTGGGCATGATCCATTACTGTTTACAAACACTGAGCCGAAGAATGTGTTAAAGATGTTGGCTTTAATGGTGTCGTCGCTGCAGTCTTTACCATCAGGTCCTATCAAGGAGGGATGGACCTTGAGTCTTTTAGTTTGTTGTTTACAAAATTGTAAAAAGCACGGGTGGAATTGGTGCTTAGAAGGTTTTCCTCTTGTTTAATGTGGTAATTGGTGCATTCGGTCTTTATCTGGTGGCATAAATTTTTATATCGGTTTTTGAAATTAGCAACGTGACCAGATTTGTTTTTCCGCCAGAGTGATCTCTTTTTGGATTGAAGTTTCCTTATTGATATGGGTAATCTGCTTTTTTGTTTTGTTTTTGGAGTTGTTGTTGGAACATTGTTACACAGACAAAAGCAATCAACCTCTTTGCTCCTGGCAGTTTCTTCACTTTCTCTCAGCTGGGCCACATTTTATGCATAAAAAAAACCAATGCAAACAAAACTGAATTTTGAGCCAAGATTTCTGGATAACGTTAAGCAAAATGCAAAGGACTAAAATGCATTTGCTCATAAATACATCTGAACACCCTTGCAATGCAATCATTTAGCTTACAGGAAGATCTATATAATTCAAAATGTTTATAGTATACTATTTCTGTGAGTTCTGTAAATATTAGCTGAGGACCATGCCTTTTGCGTGATTTGCATCTATAGAGATTGCTTAGGCATGTGCTATTTATATGTTGGCTGGAATCAAACCTGCAAGTTATTTCATTGAGATTAGGAGCAAGGATCTCTATCTTCTTTTATGCATTCACTGCAGTTAAGGAAAATATTTACTAATTTCAAAATACTATCAGAAATTATGGACTTGGAGGGGGAAAGTGCCATTGGCAAGAATCGCTTTGCATTTCTGGCAAATTCATATAATTTTCTTTTTTTTTCAGGGAGGTCACAAATGCTTTTAAGGCTTTGAAAACTGAACATGGCAAAATGAGAAAGGGGGAGGGCTGTTTAGAAGAAAGAAAAACAGTATGAACATGTGTGGCAGGCAGGGAAACTGCTGCTTTAAAGACACATTTGTCTCTGGCTTGTTTAAGTTATCCTCTAGGTAATTTTGCAGCTGATGAAGCCAAGGGTGCACAATATCTTCCCTGTTTCAGCAGCTCTTGCTCCGTTGCTTGTTACTAATCTGGACAGACGGTCGAGAAATGTCATTTATAGAAAGTTGAGAATGTCTCCAGTAAATGTGACAGAAGAGAGACATCTGCATTAAAACACTGCTTCAAATAATATCACTGCTTGATAGCTCAGGCTATCACTTAAAGTAGCTTTTGGACTTTTGCCTTCAAGAAAAAAAAATCTACTTGGAACTACCCAAGATGTTAGTCTCTGAACTGAGGGGATGGTCTCTCTCTCTCTCTCTCTCTCTCTCTCTCTCTCTCTCTCTCTCTCTCTCTCCCCCTCCCTCTCCTTTTATAAGTTTCCCAGTTCTAGGCTATTTGGTACCAATAAAGGAGAATATTTGTAACTCAGGGTTGAAATGAGGGGCCCTTGGGGTCTCTGAGCTTGGTTGTTTCCTTGCAGGCTTTTCATTAGCCAAACTAGGTAATATCATCAGGTGATATTTGTTTGTTTGCTATTTGTTTGGGTAATGAAATGTCTGCAAGAAAACGATCAAGCTGAGACAGCACCAAGGGCAATTTAGTCTTGGATCTAATGAAATATAAACATGTGCTTTAGGCAAGCAGGGAATGCTACCAAGTGATGAGTTGGTATGATGGTTTCATCCAGTATCTGTGTCATCACAACTGGGTCACCTTGGGCCAGTCCCTCTGTCCCGAGGAAGAAGAAGGCAAGGGCAAAACACTTCCAAAACATGGTGGCAAATAAACTGCAGGGACTTGTCCAGGAAGTTGCCAGGAGCCAAGATTGATTTGATCTCTCCCTCCCTCCCGCCCCTCTCTCTCACACACAATAAGTCAGTTCAGTAATTAAAATTACTACTACTATACAACCATAGGAAGAAAACCTCAATCTGCCCTGATGTGCTTTATTTATAATGAAATGATTACAATCCAACTTTGCAATAGTTAAGTCAACTGAAATAATAGGATTCTTCATCTTATTTCTATGCTGGATTGGACTAATTTAATCAGTTTAAAGAAGTGAGTCCAGTCTCACTGGGAATACTCAGATGAATAATGGGCACTACCATTAAAAAGGACAAACTGGAATGCATCTGGATAAGATGTTTGGGGAATTATTCTTATGAAGAAAAAGTGGACATATTTGCTGTGTTTAAGTTGGAGAAATGATAAAGAAGAGGGTAGCTGTCTTCAGATATTTATAAGGTGGTCACATATATGATGAAACGAGTGGATTCCTCCAAAAGATAAACTACGCTAGCCAAAAGGGGGGGAATGAGTGACTAAAACATTATGAAGAATGTTGTAACCATATGGATTGTTTAGTAGTGAATCAACTCATTTGAAAGTAGAACATCCATTATGAGGAGCAGCATAGGTAGAGATTTCCTGCATGGAGAGACTGAATAATTAAGATCACCTCTAGATTGACTAGTGAAATCTCTTTAAGCAAACAGAATGACAGCATAGAATTAATGAGCAGAAGTTGATGACTTATTCCAAAATTAAGTATGGGAATAAATTGCATTTTTCTATTTTAAGAGACATTTATTAGAATCTTTTCAGTATAAAGGTAACAAAATATTTCACTGCCAAAATTCATATTCATTACTCATCCAATGTTACTAATCAAGGAACAGATAAGGATTATTTACACTTTGGAAATGGTTTGGGGAAAAATATTTTGGAACTAATAGGAATGTGAGCACAGCACTTCCCTGCAATTTATTAGGGTAGTACTGTGTTTTTCAGCTTCCTCACAAGTCTCTTGTGACCAATTTTTAAAAAATCCACTCATTACATTTAAACAGGACTCTTAATGGAACTTAATTTTTTTTGTGGGAGTGCAGAAGCTTGAAAAAAGGTTATTCTCAGATGTACACAAAGTCCAAAGCACTTCTGAATCACTTTTGAACAATGCACAGCCCTACAGAGTAGACCATGCAGTGTTAACTGGTTCTGTAAATTCACATAGATTTTATTGAATAGGAAATAGCATTCACATCATGGTTTACATGTTGTTTTACATCATGGTTTACATGTTATTTTGTGTAGCATTCCTAGCACTGGAGACTGCAGTGTTATACCCAGAATGCCAGGTATATATAAGTGATAATGAAATAATTTGTTTTTCCCGTTAAAAACTATTAAGGAACTACAATGGCTAGACACAATTATTATATGCGGAAAAAGTGCTATAAAAAGCAGTCTCAGAAATGCTACTACTGTTCTGGGTTTGCCAAAGTTCATTGATTCTTTGGCTTCACAGAACATTTTAACTGCATCCCTAGGAAATTCTGTTTCTAAAATAAGTCCCAAAAGCAGAAGGAAAACCCACCATGGCTGTATGCCAGGGGGGGAAAAATTACTGGAAAGCTTTATGTTCAATAATTTTTCTAAGTCTTTCAGAAACACTTAAGCCTTAATTTCTGGTTTTTTTTTAGCACTTTTGCACAAATTCTTGTATTTGAATTTGCAGTGACAGATAGATATCTTATTGCTATCTTGTCCTGCTTCTAAATTGTCTTCAGGAATTACCTCTCTTTGGGAGTTATTTTTGCATGCTCAAGTCAAATATGTGAAATAGCAAGCAATCTTTCTCCTTCCCTTTTTGTGGTATAAATGGAGAATTAAGTCAACGAGATTGTCTGGATCAGAGAGCCTAGCTCTATATGCAACCACCATTACATACATTTTAATTGTGAAAGATTCCCACTCGTGTGGAAGAGTTCACATGCACAAGAAGGCTCACGACAGCAGACAAATAACAATTTCCAATAAATTAAACAGAGCCAGAAATCCTGGGACTCAGCTCCTAAAGCATACAGGTGTGCAGTGGGGCCGATTCCCAAATGTATAGAGGCATTATTTAAAAGCTTCTTTACTGAATAAAATGTATAAAAATGCTCTGCTCTGACTATAAAGTAAAAGCTGTTGGGGATGTGCAGTTAGGAACATACTTGCTTCTTATTGAATAACTAAGATCGTGAGGGATGAAATAGACCTTCTATCTCAAATGTGTTCTTTCCAATAAGAATAATGAAAGATGGAATGTTTAATCACCGGGTCCTGGTGGATTACATCCCAGAGTTTTAAAGGAGCTGGCAGAGGTCATCTCAGAACCACTGCACCATATCTTTCAAAAATCCTGGAGCACCGGGGAACTACCAGAGGACTGGAAAACAGCTGATGTGGTTCCCATCTTCAAAAAAGGGGGAAAAAACAGACCCAGGAAACTATAGACCGATCAGCCTAACATAAATACCCAGGAAGATACTGGAAAAGATAATAAAAAAACAGATCTGCTAACATCTAGAAACAAGTAAAGTAATAACTAGCAGTCAGCACGGGTTTGTTAAGAACAGATCATGCCAAACCAATCTTATTTCATTCTTCAACACAGTGACTAAATTAGTAGACCAGCAAAATACTGTGGACATAATATATTTAGATTTCAGCAAGGCATTCAACAAAGTAGACCACAACCTACTTCTTAGTAAGCTAGAAAAAAGTGGAATAGATAGCACCACCACTAGATGGACTCAAACCGTACTCAACGAGTAGTCCTTAATGGGTCTAAGTCTGCATGGAGGGAAGTAAGCAGTGGGGTGCCACAAGGTTCCTTCTTAGGCCCAGTACTCTTCAATATCTTCATTAACGACTTAGATGAGGGAAAAGAAGGGGAACTTACCAAATTTGCAGATGATACTAAGCTGGCAGGAATAGCTAACCCCCAAGAAGATAGGCTCAAGATCCAGATGGATCTTGACAGACTAGAACACTGGGCCATATCTAACAAAATGAAATTCAATGTAGAGAAAAGTAAAGTCCTACACTTAGGCAAGAAAAACCAAAAGTACACATATAGACTGGGTGAAACCAGGCTCAATAGTAGTAACTGTGAGAGGGATCTTGGAGTCTTAGTGGACAACCAGCTAAATATGAACCAGCAGTGTGCAGCAGCAGCTGAAAAAGCTAATGCAATTCTAAATTGTATTAACAGAGGGATACAATCAAGATCAAGGGAAGTGCTAATACCACTCTATAAACCCTTAGTAAGACCTCACCTAGAGCAGGGGTCCCCAACCACCGGTCTGTGGACCGGTACCGGTCCGTGGAACAAGTCCTACCGGGCCGCTGGTTTGCTGGGCGCCGCCATCTTTTTTTGATGAAAAAGTGCTTCCGGTGAGCTTTTCCGGTAGAAAGCCATTTCTACCCGGAAAAGCTCACGAGCGCTGATCCGCCATCTTTTTTGATGAAAAAGTGCTTCCGGTGAGATCACCGGAAGCACTTTTTCATCAAAAGATGGCGGCGCCCAGCTGATGCCGGTACCGGGCCGCGGCATAAAAAAGGTTGGGGATCACTGACCTAGAGTACTGCATCCAGTTTTGGTCACCACATTATAAAAAAGATGTTGAGACTCTAGAAATAGTACAGAGAAGAGCAACCAGGATGATTAGGGGACTGGAGGCTAAAACGTACAATGAACGGTTGCAGGAACTGGGCTTAGCTAGTCTAGTAAAGAGAAGGACCAGGGCAGATATGATAGCGGTCTTCCAATATTTGAGAGGCTGCCACAGGGAGGAAGGAGTCAAGCTATTTTCCAAAGCACATGAAGGCCAAACAAGGAATATTGGATGGAAACTGAACAAGGAAAGATTTAACCTGGAAATAAGGAGAAACTTTCTGATAGTAAGAACAATCAACCAATGGAACAGCTTGCCCTCGGAAGTTGTGGGAGCGCCATCAGTTGAGACTTTCAAGAAGAGATTGGACTCCCATTTGTCAGAAATGGTATAGGGTCTCCCGCTTGGGTGGCAGGTTGGACTACATGACCTACAAGGTCCCTTCCAACTCTGATTATCTGTTCTCTGTTATCTGACTGTTTTGGAAGCAGCTTTGCTGCATTTAGTCCTACCATAACTTGCCTCTCCAGGGTAAAATCCAGAAATAAAGGATTAGGCCTGCTTGACATTAGCTTTTGTCATTGCTTCCTTTGACATCATTAAAAAAAAAGGCCCACCTTCAATCTTCACAGTTGGTTTGCATTAATAATAAAACCCAGATTTCTTTAAAAATATGACAATGCAGGTTAATAAACTAATGCATGAACATTCACAGGGCACTTTTTAAATAAAGTAAAATTAAAGAAATACAGATATATATTGGGAACCAGTTTGGTATAGTGATATTATGGTGTGTGGAAATTACCTTGAAAGATGGAGTGGGTGGAAAGAGATGGGTGGAAGGAGATGTTGCGTAAGGAATGATCAGATAAAGGAGTGGGGTGGAATCAGCAGCTGCATAATGCGTGGGACACATGTACTTTCAGACTTTCAAGATTCTGTTAGTGTAGTCTTATAATGAAGTAGAATTAACTCACCTGCCTGGTCTTCCTGGGAAGATTGGCAGGTGGTTGAGGCACTGAAAGACTGAATACAGAGAAGAGCAACCAGGATGATTAGGGGACTGGAGACTAAAACATATGAAGAACGGTTACAGGAACTGGGCTTGGCTAGTCTAGTAAAGAGAAGGACCAGGGGAGACATGATAGCAGTGTTCCAATATTTGAGGGGCTGCCACAGAGAGGAGGGGGTCAAGCTATTTTCCACAGCACCTGAAGGTCAGACAAGGAATAATGGATGGAAACTGATCAAGGAGAGATTCAATAAGGAAAATTTTTCTGACAGTGAGAACTATCAACCAATGGAACAGTTTGCCTTCAGAAGTTGTGGAAGTGTCATCACTTGAGACTTTCAAGAAGAGATTGGACTGCCATTTGTCAGAAATGGTATAGGGTCTCCCACTTCAATGGGGAGTTGGACTAGATGACCTACAAGGTGTCTTCCAACTCTGATTATCTGTTATCTGTTAAATCTAGGTCCTACCCTAGGCATGAAGTCAGCTCAGTGACCTTCACCCAGTTATTTATTTTAAGCCCTAAGAAGAAGACAATGGCAAAACACTTCTGAAATTTTGGCAAGAAAACTGCAGGGACTTGTTCATCAAGAGGTAACACTGATTTGAACACATACACACACAAATCAGTGTATACTGAAAGATAATATTGGCTACTGAGTAAAAGCTGATTGTGCTTTGAGTTCTTCTTTACATAATCTGTCTTAATTGTTAAAATTGACTACCATTCATTTCCACTGAGGAAAATTAAATGAGTCTTCACTGATAGTAAAATGTTGGCATCATTCCCATAAAGAAAATATATTTGCATTCACACTTAGTGAATATTTGGCATTAAGTTATATGGAGAAAAATAACTCAGTTCCCACTTGTCATTCACTCCTATAGAGAAAATACATCTGTCTTCACCTTTCATGACTGTTATATCATTCATTCTTAGGAAAATATATCTCACCTATTTTCATTAATAAAATGTTTTCTATTCAGTCCTATGAGAGAATGCAAAGTTCAAGTTAGTGCATCATGGTTTAAATTCTGGCCCTCTTTGATTAAGTTATCTCACTGCACCTTTCAAAATTCTTTAAAATGTACAATTCTTTTGTTGACACATTACCTGGATATTTTAAAGCAATCTATAAAAATGAATGACATTTCTATTAAAATATATATACAACAAGACAATCATATCTGTTCTGGAATGCATGTTAATGCCAGAGCAAAATTGCACACACATTCCATCACAGGCATTGTCATGTTAAGACAAATAAACAAAGCATGAAAAGATGCTTAAAAGGGATTCATGTACAATTAAAGGCATGTAATCCAAAATCTGTTGAGAAGTTATCAGTCAAAACAATTTTACACTGTCACGTAAAAAACAAGAAAAGAAAAAAATTCTCCTTTGCTCTTGGCAATGGGAATATTGCATTTAAATTTTATAATACCTTTGGAACACATACGTATACATTACTCATAGGGGATATATGGTCTCTTATTGTCTGGATTGTTGAAGGAGCTCAGAATATGACCAGATGTCTAAATCCATTGGTTAATTAAACACATGCACAGTATAGTGGGAGGCTTCAACAACTGATGTCCCACAAGCTCAATCTGTCCACTTTCCCCTTAAGGATTCTTCTAAAGTTTTCTCCTCCAAGTGCAGTAAAATATTTGTTCATCATTTTGCTCATCTGGAAAAGAAAAGGTCATTCAAAATTTAAAGTATATCAATGTTTAATTGTTAAATAGTTCCTGTGTGTTTTATATACTGTATGCAGTGAATTAAGCTTAGAAAACAGGGAGGCATTGTGAAAATACAGAAGTTGGCCAATCTGGTTTGGGTTGATCTCTTTTCTCTTACTTGTTTTATTCCCCCCACCCCTTATATCAGCCGCACAACAGGCAGACTTTCAAGAGAGAAATCCTTTTTCATTTTCCATCCCCATAACAGGGAATGCATCATGTATTGGACTTCTGCCTGTCACACAGATTTGAAATGTTTAAGGGATGTTGATTTCCTGCTCAACACAGAATACTGGCCAGACTCCAAGCTGAGACACAGCCCAATAGCCCAAAGGGTCTGAACTGAAATAAAAGAAAGATCAGGCAAGTCAACTGGTTATCTTCACTTCCTCCTTTTTATCAGTTCTCAGATCAGGAAGTTGTCTTTCTTCTCTATCTCCTCTTTTCCAGATCTGCTTCAAAACACAGCCCCAGCAAACAGGATCTCCATGATCAAGATGCTTTCAATAGAAATGAAATAAAATAAAAACCTTGATACATTTCTGGCAGACTTGATTCTCATCTGCTACAGCTTCTGGGACAAATGCTTTTTATATCACTGTTCTGGCTCTGTATTGTTTTACTCTACTCATCCCAGCTCTCTGTCTTATATGAGATTCTCAGCCACAAGAGCCCCTGCCAATAAAAATATAAGAACTCAAGAAGCATTTTGATTAAAACCCACAAGGTGGCAGCTATTCACAGTTGCATGTTCCAGGCAATGGCTCCTATTGTTGTTGTTACCATCACTGCTACTATTACTGTATTGTTACTACTGTATTTGTACGCCATCTGACTATCCCAAATGTTTACAAAAATAGGATGAACAACAGCAAAAACTTTCAGAAATTCACCTTCTTCAGTAATTGGGAACAAACATATTAGAGGAACAAAAAGGTTGAACAAGAAGTTGCATCTTAATTAAACAGTTCTCTTCACAGAGATTCCATTTCACTAATTTAGTCTGCAAGGATTAATATTAAATTCTAAAAATGTTATGTTTTTTTAAAAAAATAAATCCATCTAAAAGAATGACTACCATCATCTTGGACTACATTGCAACTTCAATATTAATGTATTCAAATTAAATTCCTTTATGTGAAGTACTTACTACAGTGTGTTCTGAATCTACTATTAGTTAATATTTTGGAAAATAGACTCAAGATTCAGAAGGATCTTGACAGACTTGAACATTGGGCCATATCCAACAAGATGCAGTTCGGTGCTGAGAAAAAGTAAGGTCCTGCACGTAGGCAGGAAAAAACAAATGCACAGGCTAGGCAGTACCTGTGAGAGGGATCTACTATAGATGTCCCAGTGTGCCACCATTTAAGTATGAGTGACCAGTGTGCTGCAGCTGCCAAAAAGTCAATACAGTCCTAGGTTGCATCAATGTAGGGATAGCATAAAAATCACAGGAAGTGATACTACCAGTCTATATTGTACTAGTGAGGCCGCACTTGAATTCTGTGTCCAGCTCTGGTTACCATGGTACCCAAAAAAAGACACTGAAGCCCTAGAAAATGTGCAGAGAACAACAAAGGTGCCAAAGGTCTGGATTTTTATATTTACTGGGTCAATTACAATAGTTACCCCAAGAGACTGATGAATCTGAATTGCTTCCTTTAAGTCTTGTGGGAATTCTTTTTATTTTATTTTTTAAAAAATTAACAACAAAGACAACATATAAAACCATCTTTCAATTTTACAGTGTGTCGGTTGGGTACATATATCTTGTGTGCATAATACTGTTATACCTTTCTTATTATACATTTATTATACCTTTCTTATTATACATTTATAAACCATACTAATCAACATTTTATATCATATTATTCAAATATTATATTATCATTGACATTATAATTGTTATCTTTTAAAAACATATCTCATTCTTACTAAGTTATATTCATTCTCTTACTCATTCAAAATTAATCAATTATAGTACATTATAACTATTACCACATATTTCAATTTCTTATTTTTCTATCTAACCATTCATAAAATAAATCCCAAATCTTATGATACACTTTTTCCTCCTGTTCTCTAATTGCCATTGTCAGACTATTCTTTTCCTCACATTCCATTATTTTCTTAATTGTTTCCTCCTCTGTCGGAATTTTCTCATTTTTCCAATTTTGTGCAAATACAATTCTGACTGCTTTAATTACATTATTAATTACATTAATTAATTGATTACATTATTAATTACATTAATAATTAAGTATGTTATCTCTCTATTATAATCTTCAGGCATAATTCCCAATAAAAATATCTCTGATTTTAAATCTGTTTTAAATTCTTTCAATTCTTTATAAAATCTAACCACCTTACTATCTTTTCCATATCTTGAATGTATTTGCAAATATGAATACCAATCTATATGTATTCCTTGTTCATCTAATTCTTGCTTTGTTTTGAGTTCACCCTTGATTCTTGATAGATGATTGTGTTGAAATTACAGTTTACCTCTGAATGGGGAAATGGCCTCCGCAATGACTTCTGAGCAGTCTCTCCCACAGAGTAAAGTCAAACAAACTTTATTGCTGGTAGCTGTGTTGTAAAGAGAATGACAGGGCACTTTGGTAGAAAACCCCACAGAATATAAGCAAAAATTCATTGGAGGGCTAAGACTATGGGAGTGACAGTAACACATAAATACTTCTTCACCACATTCAGAATTATCAAAGAGCTTTTTTCGGTGAACAAAAGGCTATTATATTGTGAAAGGTCAGTGAGAGGAAAGTAAAAACCACTGAGATTGTATAATATTTTTGAAATAACAGTACTCATGTGTATGTGAAGTGAATGTTATGGTTTATTGAAGCCCAATGAATATAACATCTGCCCCATTTTAACTCATATGTCTCCAAGATATGAACTAGCTAAATGGATGGAAATAGTCACAATCCCTATTTTGAAACCATTCTTTCATACCACAAATGCAATGGTTAGACTTTGCTTTTGAAAATATTTTTCTGAAGTCTACCACATTACAGAATTTATGGCCAGTTCCAGTACTGAAACTGAGGCTTTGATCACTATGGTATTAAAGAAGAGTCAAATGTTTCTACTGGATCTCCAAGCAGCTTTTGGCTTCATAAGTTAAAATATATTTCTGAGTTGCTTCCTTGGAATGAGACTTTGTAGTTACTATTTCACATGGCAACTAATTTTTGTCCTGAATATCTTGTATACTAGTTATGTCATTTTTATTGATCAGAAATCTCTGTTCACAGTCTTTAATCACTTAGTCACTTCTTGTTTGGACTACTGCGGTTCACTCTTATATAGGGCTGCCTTTGAAGACCATTCAGAAGCTAAAGTTTTTGTTCCAGAACATAGTAGCTCAAGTAGTTATGGCAATCACTCAGTTTGCCCATGTAACAAGTCTACTCTGGTCATTGCTCGAGTTACTGCCAGGTTTCCAGTGTAATTCAAAGAGTTGGTTGTCACCTTTAAAGCATATGTGGCTCAGCACCTGCAGTTTCTTCAGGATTGCACCATCCTCTTTAGTTTCTATTGGATAAAATCTGAAAGGGAAAGTTCCCTCTATATTCCTCAGGGTGATAGGGGAGGTCTTCTCAGTCACTGTCCTCTTTTCTCTGGAAAAGCATTTCCTCTCCCCTCTGAGGTCAGATTAGTCGCAATTCTGCTAAGATTTTAGAAAGCCATCCATTTTTTTGGAAACTAACATATTTAGAGTTGGGATTCTTCCTGCAGGGGAAGTGCTTGCTAATTAGTTACTTGACTGAACCTTGATGCATTGTGCAATTGGTTGCTTTGAGTACTATATATTACTTATAATGTTTAGTCACATTTCTGAAATCAGAAGAATCGGTCATTCAAAGTCATATATGATCGGCATGACATATAAATCAATAGATAAATGCAGTCATAGATTTAGATTGGGTTTTAGAATTTGTAATCGGGATTGAACATAGGCTTTTCTAGATACAAAGTGTTCTGCCACTGATCGACAACAATTGTTTCCATTTTTTTTCAAGCAATCTCTTCCTTCTGTAGAAACTCTACTATTACCCTTAAAATGAAAAAGTCCTAAAAAAGGAATACTACTGAAGTCTGATATGCTAAATTCTATAATCCTTTCTCCATATTGAGTTGCTCTTGCCTAAACAACTTGTCTCCATTTATAAACATATGTCGCACGAGACCAATAGGGAGCCATAACCAATGTCAACAGTACTATTACTATTAAGAACAGTACTATTAATTTTCATGTCTTGCATGAGATGCTTTTGTTCTTACAATTCAAAAAGGCTTTTGGATGACTCATATTCCTTTTCTCATTTACTGCAGTTAAATAGATACTTCCAATGATAGTACTGTATATATAATCAATTTTGACTTCATCTATTAATTCTCAATTATTAAAAGTGAATGACTTTGATTAAAGCAAAACAGACATCCCACTGCTAGGGCATATGGAGCACATATTTAAACAAACACAACTTACATAAAAATATTATATAAACCCTCTATGAAACTACACCTATGAACGTGCCAAGTATTTTAACTAAATATACTGTATATTAGAAATTCTGTAGAATTCACATTACATTTTTTTAATTGAAAACTTGGTTACTTCTTATGCACTTGATTATATCAGTTTAGATAATTCTACAAAAGAAAACCAAGATGAATTAGCTTTCAATTAAATAAGATTTTATGTGGCATGAATAAACACATAATGTGCAAAATAATGAGATATACTGTATGTGCCAGAGATGGTATTCAGCAGGTTCTGACCAGTTCTGGAGAACTGGTAGCTGAAATTTTGAGTAGTTCAGAGAACCGGCAAATACCACCTCTGACTGGCCCCACCCCCATCTATTCTCTGCCTCCCAAGTCCCAGCTGATCGGCTGGATCTTCTTTTGTTGCCCTGCACAGGAGAACGGAGCCTGAAAGCAGGTTAGTGAGGAGGGAATGGGGATTTTGCAGTATCCTTCCCCTGCCACGCTCACCTAGCCACGCCCACAGAACCAGTAGTAAAATTTTTTGAATCCCACCACTGATATGTGCTAATAGTTTTCAAAATAAGTAAACTATTCTAAATGTATACGTATTTATATTCATTAGTCATCTATTAAAAAGCTCTAGGTAGATGTTCCACAACTGCTTCTATATTAATCTGAAAAATAAATCAATTTAATACACATCTGTTATACATCTGAAAATTAATCAAATTCTGTCTATAGTTTCCAAAATGCTAAATGTATCTATAAACATGTGTGTGGATCTCTTCCAATCTGAATTGGACTCTGACCATTTTCACTGGTTCAGAAAGTAATGCAAGTAATGTGAAGTTTTGAAAAAGTGCTATCAACAGATGACACAAGCTAATGCAAAGTTGATTGTAAGATAGGCAGCTTTATAAATGTTATAAACAAACAAGCAAACAAACAAATAAATATGTGATGCTTATTTTTAAACAGCAAAGGTTTTGACTGAATTCTCTCCAGAAGGTGAGGGAATTTCTAGAGAAAGAGGAATTAGAGAAGATTCAAATAGAAGTGTCAGAAGAGACTAAACAAAAACAACAGGTGCAACAGGAAACTGAAAGGGATGATACTGAATTAGGTGCTACAAATATCAATTTTTCTAAATTTTTGGCTTGTAAATGCTTAACATAGAATATATATGGAGCAAATAAAAATGGGAAAATCATTATTTGATCAAAATAAAACAAGATGGAATTTGAGACCCATATTAGAGAGAAGGATATAAAATATTTGATTTATAAAAATCTGGATGAAAAATTGATTTCAGCAAAAAGAGTTGTTTTGTAAATAATTCACCAACTAAAAAGAAAACCTATATTGACTGATGAACATGGTAGATGTGGTAGAAGTTAATTTATATGTAATTAAGGCTTTCATACTGGGAATTTATTTCTTAAATGAGGACAAAATATTGTTATATAGAAGTTTTACAGAAAATTTAATAGGTTTCTCTTGTGTGACTTGGTGTTTGATTGGGGGATTGGAATGCACTGATCTCCCTATGACTGGGCATAGGGAGATTGTTCCAGATCAAAGTGTGTGCTCACCAAACTGGTTGTTACACTGGTTGAATCACACCTCCGTGGTAGTCGTAACTTCCGGTACAGGCGAGCCAGTCTGAACTGGAAGCAGCCTATCACTGCTCCCATCCTTCCAAGGTTGGTAAAACAAGCACCCAGATTGTTAGGAGCAATATGCTGACATTGTAAATTGCCCAGAGAGTGCTTAAAGCACTATGGGGTAGTTAGTATATAAGTCTAAGGACTGATGCTATTGATTATACCATCCTGGATGAATGGATGTCCAATCTTCTTGAAAGCCTCCAGTGATGGAGAACTCTGGGAGGCAAGCTGTTGCATTGATTCCAGTAGCCAGGAATCAGAGTAGAATAATAGAACTATAGATTCAGAGATCTCTGTTTGATGAAGGAATCCAAATTAAACAAGAGTTTCTACACATGAAAAACAACTACAATAAGCTCTTCAGAGCTACAGCATTGGGGAAAACCAAAAGAAAAGGTCTTAAAACCAATAATCACGAAGATCTGGAACAAGGTTCCAAAGTGACACAAATCTCTTGTTGGGGGGTCCCCTATAAACAATGTAAGAGCTATTCTTTAGAGTTCGTGGTGGTAGAAAAGTACACTATTATAAATTGCACAGCCTTCATTGTTGATATCTCCTCTGCTTCAGTAACGAAGCCAGTAAGTGACGCTCTTTGTACCATTTTATTGGAAGACAAGTTAAGGAAAAAGACTGGGAGATTTCCCTATATTCACCTGCCAGCAAGATTTTTTTTAAAAAAGATAAAAGTCAATCCCCCCTTAATTTTGGAGATTTTTTTTATTGCTGATAGGATTTATGTTATATTATGAATCTGCTGTATAATGTGGGTTAGTCTCTCTCTGTGTGTATTGCCATGTATGAGTTGTCAGATGGGTGATGGAGAGCCTCAGTAACATTGTCTTTTGTATGTATGTTTAATTATAATGAGATTTGGGGCAGAGGTGGTATTCAGCAGGTTCTGACCAGTTGGTAGTGGAAATTTTGAGTAGTTCGGAGAACCAGCAAATACCACCTCTGATGGGAGATTTTACAGTATCCTTCCCCTGCCACGCCCACCAAGCCACACCCACAGAACCAGTAGTAAAAAAAATTGAATCCCACCACTGATTTGGGGGTTATACCGTAGATATCTATATAAGATTACCCTCAACCACAACCCTACCTCAACCCATCCACCATCACCCAAGACTAGGCACGCACGCCCCCAACTACCTCAATTCCAACTACTGCCGGCCTTAAATGCAAACTACTCAATGCAAGAAGCCTCGTGAATAAAATACCTGAATTTCTCTTCCTCCTAAATATGGCTAACTTCGACATTATATTTGTCTGTGAAACATGGCTCAATGCATCTCTCCCCGACTCCATTACCACAGTAAGAGACTATCATGTTTACAGATCAGATCGTGAAAATCGTCGAGGAGGTGGAGTTGCTATATTCTATAAAAAATCCTTACATCTAAAAAATATCCAAGTTACCCAGGAGTTTGCCCTTCCTGAAACCATCATCTGTGAACTATCCTCAAATATCACAATTCGATTCTTACTATGTTACAGAGCACCTGATTATGACATCGAACATGTAAACAAGCTAAATACATTACTAACATGGGCTGCATCCTGCCCATACCCTTTTATCCTTCTTGGTGATTTCAATCTACCTCATATTAACTGGACCCTAAATGATTGTACAACTGAAATCATACACACAACCTTCTACAATGCTATTACAAATCTGGGACTGGAACAACTAGTAACCAACAACACTAGACTAAACAACTGCCTCGATCTCATCTTCTGCAACAGTTTGAACCTAATCTACGGAATACAATCTAAAGAACCCTTTTCCAGTAGTGACCACAATATGATCGACTTTTGTCTCAACATACATCCACACAAAAATCACCACAATGATGTAATCCCCTATTGTAACTTCAAAAAGGCAACTATGATCTTATAGACAACGATCTCTCATCCCTTGATTGGCAATCTCTATTCACTGGATGCAATACCGTTGAAGACCATTATAACATATTTTTACTTGAAGTCAAAAGAGTCATCAAACTATATGTACCAACAACAACTCCCAAAACAAAACAAAAAAGCAGATTACCCATATCAATAAGGAAACTTCAATCCAAAAAGAGATCACTCTGGCGGAAAAACAAATCTGGTCACGTTGCCAATTTCAAAAACCGATACAAAAATCTATGCCACCAGATAAAGACCGAATGCACCAATTATCACATTAAACAAGAGGAAAACCTTCTAAGCACCAATTCCACCCGCTTTTTACAATTTTGTAAACAACAAACTAAAAGACTCAAGGTCCATCCCTCCCTTGATAGGACCTGATGGTAAAGACTGCAACGACGACACCATTAAAGCCAACATCTTTAACACATTCTTCGGCTCAGTATTTGTAAACAGCAATGGATCATGCCCAATATTTCCTAGCCGTACCACAGATAACAACAATGATCTAATACATATCGATTTCACAGAAGACAATGTTGAAAAAGCAATACGAAACCTAAAACCATCTCTATCTATTGGACCGGATGGAATATGTGCCTACTTCTTAAGAAAGCTATCCACTGCCATAGCCAAACCTCTAAGCATAATCTTTGAAAAATCTTTCAGAACCAGCTCCTTGCCTAACCTATGGTCACAAGCCACAGTCATCCCCATCTTCAAAAAAGGGAGACCCAAGCCTAGTTGAAAACTACAGGCCAATCTCCTTATGCTGCATCACCTGTAAAGTCATGGAATCAATTATTAACCAATCCATCATCCTTCACTTAGAGACAAATAACCTACTCTCCAATAAACAATTTGGTTTCAGGAAAAAACTATCCTGTAATCTGCAACTCTTACACTGCAAAAACATATGGACGACACAACTCGACCAGGGCAAAACAATAGACGCAATCTACATAGACTTCTGTAAAGCCTTTGATTCAGTGGTACATGACAAACTACTCCTAAAAATAAAATCCTATGGTATCTCTGGACAACTGAATAACTGGATAGAAGCATTCCTGTCAAACAGACAACAAATGGTCAAAATCGGGAGCATCCTATCAAATCCAGTACCTGTCAATAGTGGTGTTCCCCAAGGCAGTGTTCTAGGACCAACTCTCTTCATACTCTACATAAACGACCTCTGTGATCATATTAAGAGCAATTGCGTTCTCTTCGCTGATGATGTAAAGCTGTTCAATACCACAGACAATACTGCTACCCTACAAAAAGATCTTGACTATGTATCCGAATGGTCAAACAAATGGCAACTTCAAATCTCAACAAATAAATGCTCTGTCTTACATATTGGCAAAAAAAATCAGAAAATAAAATACAAGCTGAATAATCAAGATCTTGTTGATGACCCAAGCTCTGTAAAGGACCTTGGAATACTCACCTCTAATGATCTAAGTGCTAGAGCACACTGCAACTACATAGCCAAAAAGGCATTAAGAGTTGTTAACCTAATCCTACGTAGCTTTTTCTCTGGTAATATCACACTACTAACCAGAGCATACAAAACATTTGCTAGACCAATACTCGAATACAGTTCATCAGTCTGGAACCCACACTACGTATCTGATATTAGCACAATTGAGAAAGTCCAGAAATATTTCACAAGAAGAGTTCTCCACTCCTCTACTCGCTGTAGAATACCTTATGCCACCAGACTTGAAATTCTAGAACTAGAAAACCTTGAATTACGCCGTCTTAGGTCTGACTTAAGCATGGTATACAAAATCATACATTGCAATGTCCTACCTGTCAATGAATACTTCAGCTTCAACCATAACAACACAAGAGCACACAATAGATACAAACTCA
The DNA here is from genome assembly GCF_049901735.1 of Notechis scutatus. Lineage (NCBI taxonomy): Eukaryota > Metazoa > Chordata > Lepidosauria > Squamata > Elapidae > Notechis > Notechis scutatus. The sequence goes on along the minus strand of NC_142011.1, from coordinate 26,979,790 downwards.
AAGTAAACCGCACCAAACTTGATTGCAGGAAATACGACTTCAGCAATAGAGTGGTCAATGTCTGGAATACTCTACCCGACTCTGTAGTTTCTTCCCCAAACCCCAAAAACTTTAACCTTAGACTGTCTACTATTGACCTCACCCCTTTCCTAAGAGGTCTGTAGGGGGCGTGCATAAGCGCACCAACGTGCCTACCGTCCCTGTCCTATTGTTTCTCTTATTCTTTTATTTTTCTTATATGTAACCATTTCATGTATTCACAACTATGTATACATTTATACTTATTATCTTGTAAACAATTGGCAAATCAAATAAATAAATAAATAAATAAATAAATAAATAAATAAATAAATAAATTATTGTTTTTACTTTGTGTTATCTAGTTGGCATGCTTGTATATACAACTAACTGTCTAGAATCATTGTGTTGAGATAAGCAGCTATATAAATCATTTTAATAAATCAATCAGTGTTGCCTAAATGAGAATATATTTTATTGTAACACTTCTCTTTGCTTTTTTAATGAAATTATTAATGCTTAAGTGCTCCAAAGTGATCTTATACAAGAGGTCATTTTCAGTATGTCTTTTTTTCTGTTTAGTTGAGCAAACATACTATGGCATTTGACAAAAAAGAAAATAATGTTCTCAAGACCTCATATGTCTCCTTAACTTCTTGATTTGGGAATTATGCTGGATTACCATAAAGGAATCCTTCAAAATCAATTGTCTTCTTTTGGCTTTATCCTTTAGCCAGTTTAGTTCTACATACAGTTAAGTATCTTTAGTGAAGAATACAGCTGCAATGCAGTTAGGGCAGGGGTCCCCAACCACTGGTCCCCGGACCGGTACCGGTCCGTGGATCATTTTTTACTGGGCTGCAAAGCTTGGGCACCGCCATCTTGTTTCGACGGCGCTTCTGGGTTTTTGGTTGCTTCCAGGTTTTTGGTTGCTTACGGGTTTTCGGTTGGAAAGTGCTTCCGGGTTTTCAGTTGGAAAGCGGCGTTTGGGTGCTCGCGCCTCAGTTTCGTCGAAGGGGGGGGGCGGCTTCGAACGAAGAGCCATCCCGATGGCGGTGGAGTCTCGTGTTACTCAGGTACCAGTCCGTGGAAGAATAAATAATCGTGAAACCGGTCCCTGGTTCAAAAAAGTTTGGGGGCCACTGCGTTAGGGCATTTGGAAAACTATTTGATACATTTTATTTAATATTAAAATAATATATTCAAATATATTAGGTGTTCTGTTTTTGAGAATGAAATGAACTTAAGAAATAGCTAAAATGGTTTTTGCACAATCTCCTGAGAGAACACCTGGGTGTGTGTGACACAAGGCACATATGGTCTCACATTACTACCACCTCCTTAATGCCTCCTTAACTCAAAATACATATTTTCTTGGCACTGAAAGCTACTGTGCAGGAATCCAGGTTCAGGAAACCTGCTGAGCTCTAGGAAGTCTAACTGCAATTTCCTAACGTGTTCCTATCTGTCCCATCTTCCTACAACAGGCAGGAAAATGTGGTCAGTAAGTTGCCAGGTCCATTCCTGAGACAGTACAGAGTGCTGACAAGTTACAGTACAAAATAAACCACATTTTGAAGTGGAAAACCAGCATCCTGCCTCCAAACTTGGTGGATGCCAGATCTGTAACTTGAAGTTTATGATTAAAACCAGTTGTAGGATTCAAAATTTTTTACTTCTGATTCTGTGGACGTGGCTTAGTGGGTGTGGCATGGCTTGGTGGGCGTGGCTTGGTGGGCATGGCAGGGGAAGGTTAGTGCAAAATCCCCATTCCCTCCCCACTCCTGGGGGAAGGTTAATGCAAAATCCCGTTTCCTCCCCACCCCACTAACCTGCTTTCCAGCTCCATTCTCCTGTGCAGGGCAACAAAAGAAGACCCAGCTGATCAGCTGGGACGCGAGAGTCAGAGAATAGATGGGGGCGGGGCCAGTCAGAGGTGGTATTTCCCAGTTCTCCGAACTACTCAAAATTTCTGCTACTGGCTTTCCAGAACTGGTCAGAACCTGCTGAATACCACCTCTGATTAACACCCTTTTTCTTTTTATCAGTTCCAGCAAGAATAGGTTGATCATAATGAGATGGTGCACTGTACACAATTCCAATTTGGCTTCATATTTTTAAGGAACATTGTGGCCTAATGCAATGTAAACCCAACCTAGGCATGAAAGATGAGATGTTCTTGATCCCTTCAGGACTGTGTTGAAACAAGCAATTTAGAGGCTTTTTCCTGTAGCAACATCTGGTTGGTAATAATAAAACATATACTCTTTAGGTTTAGGTTTAGATTCAATTTTCATTAGCAACATTTATTGAATGGTGCTAAGACACAAAGGAGATAGAACAGATTTGTTAGGAATAACATAGGTTACCTAACGTAGTTTGGGTAAAATAATATATATAAACTATGATAGTGAATTTAAGTGTGTGTCACTTTAACTGCAAAGCATGTAATTTTGGGTGCGGTTGTAAAATCGCCATAAGAGGGAGCAAGAGAACTTGATTGATTGCTGGCTTACTGGATTGCTTGCTGACGATGATGGATTGATGGTGTGATAACTGAGTGTTCTCTGCTGTTGCTGAAGGAAGAAAAGAGGTTTGACTTCTTCATATCTCTACTGCGAAGAGATATATTACTGGACTGATACTTGTAAGTTTACTGACCTCTTTTTCGACACTGGACTTTGCAACTGATTAATCCCCAGACGGACTGAATTAGTGTATGATATATGGACTGTTTTGACTATGCTACAAATCTTACTGGAATAAACTATTTAACTAGCACAGTGTATCTGTTTTACTGAGCGTAAGCTACAAAAACGTTTGTCTCACATTTTTGCCTGCCTGCCTGACTGCCGTGCAGGTTCTGCTAGGGTGTATATCCCTAACAAGATTGATCTCCCTTCCTTTCTCCCCTAGCCCCAGACACTGCCACTGAAATTGGAATAACTTATTTTATTGAGCTTCTATATATATCTCATATATATGACACATTCCATATATCTTCATTGAGTTTCCATACGTTCCGTGGCAGAGTATCAATTCTCTTTAATGCACTATATACAACTAACATACTCATTTAGTTTCATTAGAGAAGAAAAAAGAATTTAAAATAAATGAGATGGGGAAAGTTGTCTTTTTGATAATTTCCTTTAGGCTGAACTTCTTGTCTTGGGAATACAGACAGCAATGCATGACTAACATATATAAGTATTTAACCACATACAAATAGACATGCAAACTTCCTGATACTAATAATTGAAGAAAACCAGAGATCATAAAGCTCTTTCATACTGTATCCTTAAGGTATCATTGCCCTAATTAACAACTATTCCAAGGCAATGTTTATGTAACAGTTACATTCTTTCATTTACTTATCCATTATTAATGACTATCTTCATGTGTTCCTGCTTTATGGTTCAAGAAATATTAGTTCTGAAAAATGAAAGATGCATCCATTGTAAGCATGTTGCCTTCCTTTTAAATCAATTCCTATCCCACTCTATAAATCAGTGTGGTTCAACCTTGGCAACTTTAAGATGTGTGAATTTCAACTCCCAGATTTCTCCAGCCAGCATAGCATAATAGAGGGCTTCTTGAGCTTAGTGTTGGCCAAATGTGGCTTCTACAAAACCTATATTGCAATTATTACAAACTCCATGGCACTCAATATAAGTGGTCCTTAAATTATGACAACTAGGACTGGAATTTTGATTGCTGAGCAATGTGATTGTTAAGCAAGCCATCACATGACCAGATCTAATTTTACAATCATTCTTACTGTAGTCATTTAGCAAAACCCATGGTTGCTAATTTGAATCACACTGTTGTTAAGCAAATCCTGTTTCCCCAATTGACTTTGCTTATTGGAAGCTGGCTTGAAAGTTTGTAACTCATGATCACATGACTGCAAACATCATAAATGTTTGTGAAGCATCTGAATTGCAATCATGGGACATTAGGGTGTACTCACTTTTTTCCAAAGCTGTTGTAACTTCAAACCATTATTAAACAAACAATTGTAAGTCAAGGACTACTTAAATGCACATAAACACAACAAAATTAGGAGTGAATAAATGTCAAGAAATGTTCTGACCTTGGAATGGGTTGCTCCAATTACATCCAGTGATCTGATCCTGATCATTCTGAAGTACAAATGGCTTATTCCAAGGGTGGGTGATTTCTGGAACCAATTAAAGGCTAATAGCTTATTTGGGGGCTAGAATACTCCATAATCAAACTTTTGTATACCCTTAATAAAATACTCCTGTGTGGCTTTTCTTTCATATTCTTTGTTATATTTCTAAATGTCTTACAACTGCATTACTTTTATGAACCCGAATAAGAGTACATATCCAGTGAAACATTTGTGAGCCTTCTCTTTAATTTGATAAAAGCCCTAATTATAGACAATTTAATGTACAACAGGTGGAGAACACACTTGCATAATTGGAGCTGGAGCACTAAACGCACACCAGGCAATTATTGTAATTGTATAATGCTACGTATCAGATTGTTTCTTCAAACATTTTTTCTATTTGTTACAGAAGTTCATTGGGAAACTCACGAGTAGAGAAACTTGAACTGGATAAACAAACCTTAACTAAAAATTGTCTGTAGTTACAAACTTAGGTGTTTTAGGACTAGCATGTTCAGGGCTACTGGCCTTGATCCTATTTCTATTCCCTAATGTGCTTCCATTGAAAAAAATCTGAATTTATCATGATCAATTTATACCTTCCTTGTAAATAGTGAAATTAGGGCCACAGTGCCCTGATTTTCATTTGAGCAAAACTGAGTGGTAGATTAACTATTCTCACATATTTTTAAAAACACTGGCACTCTTTTTTCTTTTCACTTCTTCAAGTGTGCTGTCAACTCTGAGCAGGGTTTTAAAGAATGTCTAAAGAGTCCCTGAAGGGATAAAACATTTAGTTTCAGAGAAACCTGTGGCAACTGGAAAATGAATTGCCTTCCCCCACAGTGAAACTGGATATGTTTCCTGGGATCACACGTGGTGACTTAAAGAAAATATTTACAGAATTTATATTCACATCCCATTTTCCGCACAATATTTTTTCCTCTATCTCGATCTCATACAATGCACTCCTTTGTGAAGAGAACAAGGTTTACTCTTAATTGAGGGGTGAGGATGGAATGTAACTGAGTAAGCCAGCCTTTTTTCTTTCCTCTGTCCACCTCTTGGCTTGGTAGCACAGAGACAAGCTAAATAGCTAGTCCCCAGTCAGTTGGGTAAAAGGTCTGTTCAGTAGGTGAAGAAGGCATGCAGATTCTTCCGTGGGTTGAGATCAGGCGGGACAAACAGATCCAAGGCTTTTGAGAAAGTGATCTAAATTCAAATGAGGCTAACCATGAGCACATAATTGGTCTAGAAAAAAGCAGAACATAAAAGGCACAGAGATTATTTGTACATTTTATTTCATGACATAGTGTATAATATTACTCTGAGTTATGGGGGAATTAAAATGTTAAACTGGTTTCAATAAAAAGCAATTGTTTGGAGGTTTCTGATCTATTCTGCTTCATTGTTATTATTTTCACAAACAGCCTGGCCTTCCTTGTTGCTGTTGTTTTGTCGATGCAAGTCATTCAAAGATATTTATGTAGGAGGCAAAGAGAGGGATAGAAAGGTGAACAAAGAAAAGAAGAAGAAAAAGGAGGGCCACATCTCTCAGTTAAATGAAAGCTCTGTTAGCAATTCCTTACAGAAGGCTGGACATTTTCCTGGCATTGCACAACTGTCTGCATTTTGTTGAAGTGTTATATGTGCTCTCCACTGTATGCTCTGAAGGACATTTTTTGTTTATATCCAAAGCACCATACAATTCTGTGAAATATATCTTGCTTGCCCTTAATGAGTTCAGGGCAGTTTATATGGGCATCTCCCTTCATTTTATCCCTCTTCTCTCTCATGAGTTAGATTATGCTAAAATAGAATGGCTCAGATTATAGGATAGAATGGAACAGCGCTCAGTGTGCCTTCGGTGTTTAGTCATGCCAGCCACATGACCATGGAGGTGTCTTTGGACAGCGTCTGCCTCTTCAGCTTTGTAACAAAGATAAGCAGCACCCCCTAGAGCCGGAAATGACTAGCATTTATGTGCAAGGGAAATATTTACCTTTTAGAGTTGCCCACTCAAATTAACCACATGACTTTCCATGGTTGAGATGGAACTAAAATCAATGTTTCCCATTAGTAATCCAATGCTTTAATCACTAAAGTACACTGACTTTATTAGTTAAGGCATATAGTTCATAATGAGGGTAAACTGATCTATAAGAGGGGTGCCACCATTGAGAAGCCCTGCTGTGGTGACCGTATAGAACTTTCTTGGAGACAAGAAAGAGTATCCCTCAGTAGACCTTCTCTCTCAGATCTCACTTAATGGACAATTGCAGTTTGGAGTAATAAGTGGTTCTGGAGATGATCAGGGTTAATGATCAGGGAGGTGATCAGAATAAAGAGTACAAAATAAATAAGAAATAAAACAAAATAAATCTTCAGAAAAAAACAGGATTGTAAGCTCATTGATAGAAGAAGACTAGAATGAATGGGGGTGGTGGATAAAAAATAATGACACTGAAATCCCAGACAAATGCATTGTTGTGCAACATTTTGTTGTGAATGTCATAGCTACAGGTGCAGGGATACCTTTGCAAACAATGACCTCACATTAAATTATTCCTCTCATGAATTTATCATAGCTGAGTCAGTAAACAGACATGGAACTAGCCAGTTTTTTTTTTAAAAAAAAAAAAACCACTTACCTTCCATTTATCCAGATCATAGTTCTCAGAGGTTCCCTGGAGGTGCATTTGCCCAGGAGACAAGAGGAAATGGGTGTCAGGAAGGTTAGAGAAATAGATATCACCAAGGTCCTCCACTATCTGTTTGGCTACTAGATAAGTTTTAAAACATAAGAATAAAGAACATAGAATAACAGAATTGGAAGGCATCTTGGAGGTCTTCTAATCCAACCCACTGGTCGAGCAGGAGACATTATACCATTACAGACAAATGGCTGTCCTGTCTTCTTAAAAGCCTCCAGTGATGGGGCACCCACAATTTCTGAAGGCAAGGCATTCCACTAGTTAATTGATCTCACTGTTAGGAAATTTCTCCTTAGTTCTAGGTTGCTTCTTTCCTTGATTAGTTCCATCCATTGTTTCTTATCTTGCCTTCTGGAGCTTTGGAAAATAGGTTGACTCCCTCGTCTTTGTGATAGCCCCTCAAATATTGGAAAACTGCTATCATGTCTCCCCTAGCCCTTCTTTTCACTAGACCAGAAAAACCCAGTTAATGAAACTATTCTCCATTTTTTGGACTCCAGCCCCCTAATCATCTTTGTTGCTCTTCTCTGCATTCTTTCCAGTGTCTTGAGATCCTTTTTATATTGCGGTGACCAAAATTGGATGCAGTATTCCAAGTGTGATCTTACTAAGTTTTGTAAAGCTGTACTAATACTACTTTACGTGGTCTTGATTCTAACCCTCTATTAATGTAGCCTAGGATTGTGTTGGCTTTTTGGGGGCTGGGGCTGCTGCCACACACTGTGTTCACTATGTTTGTTTGATTGTTCACTATGACTCCAAGACCCCTCTCACAGTTACTGGTATTGAGCCAACTTTCACACAGTCTGTACCTGTACAAATGGCAGTACATCAGAATAAGCTTCTTGTCACAGAGTCAGACACTATAAATATATCTTTTGAATGTACATTGCCTTGTCCTGCTACCAATAGACTCAAATTGCATTCACAACTGGAACCAGAATTGCTAATCAAGGCAGCTGTGAAACGAGTTGTGCTCTAACCCTTCTTTGCCAATTGTAACTGCAGTTGTTAAGTGAAACATGTGATTGTTAAGTGAATCTGGCTTCCCCCATTGACTCCTTATTGGAAGCTAGCTGGGAAAGTTGAAAATGGTGATGCCGCAAAGGTGTGAGGACCAATTGTAAGTCATTTTTAGTGCCCTTGTGACTTTGAATGGTCACTAAATGAATGACTATAAGTTGAGGACCACCTATATACAGTTACATGTGCAGTGCTTTCAACTGAATTTGCCATGTGGGAGAGATGCAGGGACAAGGTATCCAATGCCTATGGTATATCATAATAGAAGAAATAGCTGAAGAATGTCTCTCTCCTCCCCCCCTTTAGAGAAAGTATATCAAAATGACAGGAGGATTTCTTTTGACATCTCATATTATAAGCAGGCTTGCATATATACAAGAAACTTGCTTTTTTGTCTATTGAGCTATTTTTAAACTTCTTTGAAGATGACTTTGTGAAGCAATAAGAGGGGGGTTAGAAAATGTTTGTCTGAAATGCAAGGATGCCACAGTTGGTTCATTACACATTCATCCAAATTTTCTTCACTTCTGAAAATATTTTGGAAGCAATTTCTCATTTATCAGTTGAATGAAAACTGGTGGCAATAAAAGTAAGATACATTTTCTGTGTGGCACTATTTTTAACCTTGCTCATTTTGTAGAGCAAAGGTTTATAGAATGCATTAATTCAGCACATTAGAGCAAAATGAAACTTACTCTATGATGCCTTAGCAAGCTTTATGAACCCAATCAAAGACTCAGAGAGAAGATCCCCAGGTTGACCATTTATCACTCAACTTTCAACTTACAAGGACTTTCTTCACAAAAGACTCATGGCATGATGTATTTCCAAGGGTATGCATGTTTGGACCTCCATGGAGAATTAGCGTGAGGCCAATCTGGAAAGGAAAATATTAAGCAATGTTGTATATGCTGTTCTGCTGAAATACAGTTCCTTACTGGTAGTTTTTCATTAAAACCATAACACTTCTTGGCTCATGCAATATATCTGCATGAGATGTATAGGGTGAAATTAATTCTTAAGTATATTATTATTGTTGTTGTCTCTTTTATTCACTAAACATGAAACTCAGTCAACTGAACATTTAAAAATGTATCACAAATATCATTGACTATTATTATCATTAGTAGTAGTAGTAGTAGTAGTAGTAGAAGTAGTAGTAGTAGTAGTAGTAGTAGTAGTCACTTTGACTTCCCTACTGCTACTTTCCCACTGGAAGAAAAGGGTAGAAACTTATTTGATATTTACCACTGTCTGTACTTAAAAATCATGTGCATCAGTGGTGCTAAATGCTTTGGGTTCTATTATAAAATTAAAGATGTGGAAACAAACAATATCAATTGCTGTTATAGTTGCTTATCCTTCCAAATGGACCTGGTGTTCTCCTCTCCAAATGGAATGCCACATCATCATTCTGTTCCAGGGAAAGTTTTCCCAGAACAGGATAGGCACACTATTTTTGTTCCTAATTTAATTTCCTAGATTACATTCCTCTGACCCTTGGACCAAACATTTGGAAAACCAGCATATTTATTCAAAGATGGAACAGGATCATCTGAATTCTGCCAGATCTCAATGGGAACAGAAAGGAGTTCAAATCTTGTTGAGGAAACTCAACAGCTGCAATGACCCCTGTGAATTAAAACAAACGATCAAGACAAAATAAGCAATCTCACATGATGATCACTCTTCTGAAATCAACAGACAGCAGCCAATATGTTTCCACTGTTAGTGAAAGCATCTGTTGCAGAAATCCGCTTAAAAAGGATTAGAAAGATGCTTTGGATTACAATGTTTATAATCCCTGATCATTAGCAACATTATTTGGAGTGATGGAATTTTGGGTCCAAAACAGATCAGATAAACCACTTTGCTGTTCCATGTAATAAATATTATGGTAGGTTAGCCTTATCTAAAAGAAGATAAGGCTTCTGTATTATTAGTTGCTATAATTTTAGTTGCCTAAAGAAGGCCCATTGACTGTCATATATAGGACTTTCTGAATAACAGAGAGCCTGGGCTGATTTTATATGACATTTAATGAACATGGATTATTTTTCATTTAGTCATAATTTAATCATTGCTAAAAGAGTGCTGAGTAAGATAGCATCACGGAAGCAATGTCTATTAAGCTCAAAGATACTTCAACTCTATTGTTGTACCTATAGCTAACCTGTGAATGTATTGAGAGAATCACACTGATTACACTTTGATTTACTTCTAAATAAATGAAGATGATTCTTCTTTCAATTGATTTATCAACTTTTTTAAAAAAATTAATTAAATGTATTTCATATTTGAGTAAGTAAATACATAAACTTTAAAGTGATGAAGTTTACTACGTAAAGTGAAAGTAACTGTCCTATAATAACTTGAAGTAAGCATACAGGAAGGAGAGAAAGAAGGTACATGTGGGGAAATAGGAAAAGGATTAAACGGCATCCAAACAAGGATTAAATCTGCTCTGAAATTGGTTTCAGGATAAATTTACCTTTTTTGTAGCTGCAAGAGATTGTTAGTAGGAAATAAAGAGATGCTTAGCAGAGGTGGTATTCAGCAGGTTCTGACCAGTTCTGGAGAACCGCTAGTGGAAGTTTTGAGTAGTTCAGAGAACTGGAAAATACCACCCCTGACTGGCCCCACCCCCATCTATTCTCTGCCTCCCGAATCCCAGCTGTTCAGCTGGGTCTTCTTTTGCTGCTCTGCACAGGAGAATGGAGCTGGAAAGCAGGTTAGTGGGGTGGGAAGGGAATGGGGATTTTGCAGTAACCTTCCCCTGCCACGCCCACCAAGCCACACCAATCAAGCCAGGCCCACAAAACCGGTAGTAAAAAAAATTGAATCCCACCACTGATGCTTAGCCTGTATGATGAAAATTGCTAGGTTTAAACCAATTGTTGCTTAGCCAAAGAAAAGACTGCATTTAACTTCTACAGTACTTTTGGGTAGACAAATCCTTGTTCTCATTAACAGCTTCTTACTTATAAAGAACCAGAACACATAAATTGCAACCATATTTTATGTAAGCAAAAAAATGAAATTGAACACAATTCATTTAAAGGCCTTATAAAATTTGAGAACCCTAATATTTTATTTTGAAAGAGATCCTATTGTTTCACTGGAACATAGCATTTCCTCTATAACAGGGAATTTTAATTTCAGTAGAGTTATTCTGTGTTTGGCAAATCCCACTGAATCAGTTGATTCACTGTCTGACTGAATGTAACTAAGACAAACAAGATGCATGGACTTCTCAAATTTAGACACATTATTAAGTTTGCTTAAGTGTTCTGCCTGAGCAGTTTCACTAAACAAATTCTGCAATAATACCTTTTTATCTCTGTCACTGTTCTCACTCCAAAGGAGTGCTCTTCTTCTTAACTACCCCAAATATAACTCTCTAAAAAGTTGCTGCAAGATTACTAGAATATATCTGAAGTTTTTAAAACAAATTTTCTGTTGTTGAAATTGCAAGCATTGAAGCTTAATAATATTAAAATTGAAGTCTGTAAAAAAAAAGCCTGAAACAATAAGCTAGTAGGGACACTGAGCTTTTAACGAAAATATAAGTAAACTCTGTGATATTATAAACATCTGTAAATACTGGTAGAAGAACTGGGGGTCATTCAAAGGACACCCCATTTATCTATAAAGTAATTGTGGAAAAGATGAGGAAGGAAGGAATCTGCACTAAAAGTATTTCTGGATGCAAATTTAATCTGTTATTCTAAATATCTAACTGTGCTGAGCTTAACCTTTTAAAGCTGCACAATTCAAATTTGCTTTAAAAAGTCTGTGCATTCCACAGAAATGTCTAGGAGAAAGTGAAGTTTATATCATTTTAGGTTACATTTTAATGACAACTTTCTTGATAGTGTTATACTGTCATTGTTTCTTTTCTCTGCTAAACTAATTATCCAATTGTTAAGCAAAGTTATGGTCCAGTTGAATTTGTCACTGATTGTCTTATGGTCCCTCATCTATCAAAAGCTTTTTTCATTACATGAAGCAAGAATAACATCAAAGCAAGATAGCAACCTATTCAGCTTTAAAAAAAGGTCAGGATGGAAAATTTGAGCAAAAAAATAAAGTGAAAACAAACTGGTGATCAGGGCTCATCTTATTTTTTTCCCCAACACCGAATTCATCTGCTGATATGTACCATGGGATATACTGCCAGTGTGCTAAAACAATTAACAATTGAATGACAGTAAATTATGAGGTTGAAAGGAAAAGAGTTTAGAGAGAAGCAACTCTAGTACAAATTAATGATCAATTTTTCCATAAGAACACTTTGAGATGTGTTAAAATGGCCAGAATTGCCCTATTGTGAAAGCTTTCAAAAGAAAGAAAAAAAAAAAACAGAACTCGGATGGATATATATATTTACAGTGCTATCTATCTGAAATCATCTTTTGTTCAAAAGGTAAGTAAAGGTTAAAGACAAATAACTATAAGAAAATAGAGCATTGATTCCAACAAATAAAGAACAAAATATATAAAATTTTCTCAAAAAAAATCTAAAAACTCTCAAAAGGCTGTCTGGAATTGCTCAGTTCTCCCTGAGCAGAAGACCATCATGAAGAGAATTAATGGGAATGGTTAGTCATTTCATGAAAATTATTGGGAGGTTCATCTTGGATGGACCTACCCTGGTTAGTACAGGTGATCCTAAAGGTACTTTGGTGCCAAGTCATATAGGGCTCTCTCTCACAGGGCAGCTCTATCAAAACTACATTGAACATCTATCCTTAAGTTCAGTTTTCTATTTACCAGCAACTCCCCATTGTATCTTAATTTAATTTCAGTTATTCTCCTTCATCCAGCCCATTATTTTTCTTAGAACTAGATGGTAAAGAATAATAGAGCTAGGCTTTATTGATTGATTGAAAGTACTCAATCCAAGACTTTTCTCATGTCATTGATTTCCAAACTGAGAATATATCTGCATGGAAACAAAAAAAAACCTCTAGATTGGCAACAGGAAGGGTATCTGGACAGTAAACAGTCAGCTCCATTTAGTTGCCCAGACTCCACCCTACAAGGGATTATGGGGTCGTTAAAAGAGGATGGTGATTGATTTCCAAACTTACCAACTGGGACTGACTTTCCACCCTAATTTATTCGATGTTCTACCCCACCTCAATATTTTCCACACAATCCCTTTGTTCTGAGAGAATTCGGGGGGGTTAGCTTATTTGGCATGTATTTTGTAAACTAGTATGGCATCTTAGACTGCTTACAGCTGTCTCTTCTGGCCATATACTGCAGCAGACAATAGACTAACTGTTCATTTAAGGAGGCATGCCCACTATGTCTGAGTTCTGGGAGGAAATGCTGATAACTTTCCATAAAGTCCCAGCATTTATAGACAATTTCTGTTGTGAATGAACATACCTTTATAGTTAAATCTCCTGCTCCCATAAGAGCAAACAGAACTTAGAGAAACGGGGAACCTGGAACTGTTTAGAGGGGATACACAACAAAATACCTGCCCTCTCTAATGACCCAAATATTTGGCCAATGATCAATAAATGTTCTAATTTTGCCTCACTTGGCTACAATTTTACAGAGAATTTTAATACTGTTATTACTCATAAAATGTCCTTCTGTACTTAAGGGCCTCCCTGAAGATTTGTCTTTTGGAACTTTATCTCTCATCTCTCTCTCACACACACATATATACACATACATAGACAAACACCTCCTTTCACATTAACTGTTTCTAAGCATGTAAACTATTTTGGAGTAGAATAAATAAATAGTTGGGCCTCCTTCAGACTACCCTTGTGACTGCTCTAGGCTTTTCCTAGACTGAAATATTTTGAGTAAGCAGTTCCTTTAAAATGTTAGTCCTCCCATTAGTTAGATGGGATTTAATCAAAGATCTGCAGTCTAAGTATATGAAATATATTCTTCAGCTATACAATATATTCTTGTACTGCTTCTATTATTTATGTTTCTCATAGCTCCAATCTCTCTTCTCTCTCTCCCCCCTTCTTTGGTATTTTTTTTTCTTCCAGATGCAGAAAAAGAGCCAGAATAAACTATTAAGTCTCCATTTCTGCCACGTAAAAGGTGACCAGTGAAAAGGAGGCAATTATAGTCTTTGTTAGCTGTGTCATTTGAACATTTTGAACCAAGTGTTAGATGAAGAAAATATCCCACAAATGCACTTAAACCATATCTGAGTGTAAACAACTTTGTAAAAAAAAAAAATCAATTTAGCCCTGAAGCTTAGAAATGATCATAGAGTCAAATCAGTTAGCATTTGCAAATAAACAATATCACCTAACCTTTGGCAATGAGGAAAACCTGCTACTTTAACTATTGGCAAGCCATACAGAGACTTTATAAAATCTACAACAGTATAGCTGGCTGGAGAATTCTGGGAGTTGAAGTCCACAACTGTTAAAGTTGCCAAGTTTGCCCCCCCCCCCCGATCTACAACATGCAGCCCTTTGGGTCACTATCAGATAATTAGTTGTTTTGAGTCAAATGTGACTTTTGGTGAATGTATAGACCCGTAATGGCAAACCTATGGCATGCATGCTGGAAGTGGCACACAGAGCCATCTCTGCTGGCAAGGGAGCCATCACCCCAACGCAGTTCCACTGTGCATGAATGCATGCCTTCCACCAGCAACTGATTGTTGGGTGTCTGCCATGCAGGCACGGGGGTGGGACGCATGCTGGAGATGCACGTGCATGCACAGGGGGCGGGGAACATGGGAAGGTCATGCGTGCATGCGCAGAGGGAGGGGAAGCATACATGTGCATTGCACTTTTGGCATGCGACAATGAAAATGTTAGCCATCACTGGTATAGACAAATGCTTGCCATCTTGACTTATCCTTAATAATAACTTAAAATACTTACAAAGCCATTTCAATGATCAGCTTAATCCAATCTATTCATCTGATCAAGTGTCATTCTTCTTATAATTCCCTCCCTCTTGACAGGAGCAATTGATTTTAATAGTTACACATTCATTCACACCACTGTCATAAGTTCAAAAAACAATTTTAAGTTGATCTATGATAGTTAAAGAATTCAACTTTTCTTAAATAATGTAATTTTCTTCTCATTCTCATCTCTTAATTCTTCTTGCTTTCATTTTTCAACCCCTATTAAAATCTCAGGTTTTTTTCTTCT
Source organism: Notechis scutatus (assembly GCF_049901735.1). Lineage (NCBI taxonomy): Eukaryota > Metazoa > Chordata > Lepidosauria > Squamata > Elapidae > Notechis > Notechis scutatus. The sequence goes on along the minus strand of NC_142011.1, from coordinate 26,964,746 downwards.
CCAAAATGCATCTTTAAAAAACCTTCCTTATGGCACCATGTCTTTAAGCCTTCTCAGCTCCACCTCTCACAAAAAGTTTCAGTGCAGTTTAGGGCTATGTGAAAGACTTGAGTTCCTACAACCGATGACCTTGATGTGTCTTGTCACAATTGCATACACCAAATATATTAGTTTTTAACTTCAAAATCAAAACAATAAATTAACCTTTATTTAGTTCAGGGATAACTGGGTGGTTCTTCCTGCACTGCTTACAGTAACCATCTCATAATTCATAATTCTCCAGTTTCTCTTTTTCTTTTCCTTGGGTCATAATTACTCTTAATATTTAATCTGTTTATGCCCTGTGTTTGTGCCAGCCTGATTCTATACTTGTTTTAAAATATCCTATTTCAACTGACATATTTTTGGCAACATCTTGCAAGGTATTCAGTCTGGCAGGCACCACCCGATTCCATTCTCTTCCGTGAAAGAAATGTTGAAACATTTTCCTTTATAGATTTTATAATATTTTACACTGATGCAGGTGCATTAGAATCAACTTTGGAGCTATTCAATATTAAACTAATATTTTGATGTTTTATTTCCCCTGGAAGCCAAAGACTCTTCATGGGTATTCTCAATCATTTCATTTAAAACACTGTAACATGTTTTTCTCTTCCCTTTCTGATTTGCTGGACTTGATCCATAGTTTTGTAGTGGTGGAACTGATATGTTTTTTTTTTTATTGTGACATAATAAATGTTCTTGACTGACTTTCTGCTCCACTAAATATGGCTGCTTTACAATCACTAAGATGGAGGTATTTTGATTGCTTCCAGAAATACTGTCCACCATCTTTATTCTTAAGTAAGGAAGACTTCATAACTCATGGGATTTCTGCAGTTCCTAGCAATGTGTATGTATGTATTATATACATACTATACAAGACTGATGATCGTATCCAATAATGCTTTATATTCATCCAGCCAATATAAACAAGTGACTGACTTAGCTAAAGTGCACTGCATAAGCCTGGATAAGTGGACTTGCATGGTCCACTTATTAGTTTTTTAAAAACCCATCCTGGTTATTATTGTTCCATTTTTCCTTTCAAAAGAACTTTGCAATATGTTTAAATGAAACCAGATACACTCAGGAAAAATTTGAAATATGAGGCTGAGTATAAGCAGCAGCAAAGAGATTCCAGATTAATAGGAAAGAGTGGAGTGACTGCAGGGCTATGTAATAAATGAAGGACAGAAATGAGTTATGCTATGGAATATCATTTGGATTGAATAATCTGTGGATAGCCTTGCATTTAAGGAAAAAGGTCAAGTAACTGGAGAGAGAGAGAGAGAGAGAGAAAGAGGAAAATAGTACATCATTGTAATGCCTCCCAAAAGCATCGAAGAAATGAATTGTCTTGTGAATGGCTGTTTGGTTAACAGTTTCTCAGAAGAGAAACAATCATAAAACAATAATATTATGAGTTACAGTACATTCCAGACTAAGTTAATTTAACTTGTTTCCCAGTGATACCAATTTCTAATCTGGCACAATGATTTAAATGAGAGTTAAGTACTGTAAAGTTAAAGTTATTTGAGATTCAGCTTGGATTGGGTTCACGTAAGGCTCAAAGGTATAGGTTCTATAAAAATGGTTTGATTATAATAATAATTTATTAAATTTATTTGTCATTTGACTCCCAGTGACTTGTATGATGATGATTGAGCCACAATTTACTAGGTTTTCATATTGCATTAAACTATAAATCATGATAGAAAATCAATAGTTGAGTTTATAAACAAGCTATGGCAACATCCGACAATTATTTTACAGCATAATATAATGTATAAATCTAGTTTCTAATTTTATCTACATCGATTTTATAAGAAAGGGCTGGCAGGAGTTTCACATTACTTGTACCTTCTAGTTAAAGTGCTCATTCAAACTTATAGTTTGTACTGTAGTTCTATGCATCTTTATTTGGTTCTAGAGGAATTTTGCTATCTTCTGATATAAATCTTATGGCCAGGTATAAATGTTAAAAAAATTCATTGAGTATCAGGATATATTGAACGGAATAGAATAGGCCTGAATAAACATAAACAGGGGTCTAAATCTGATTTTGGTCCACTTAAAATACTGTGTGTAGTATTCATTAGGAGCAATCCCATGACTTCAAAAAAGGCTTACAAATCCTTTTTCTCAATGGTCCTTTCCGATTCTGTTATTCTCTTGCCATTAAGAAAAATGATTTGATAGCTTAAGCAGGAAACCCCATACCATTTCAGATAAATTGTGCAGTGTATTTACTTCATTCCCAAGAACTATACAGCATATGTATTTGTCTGTTGGCTTCATCATGAATGGATTCAGAGGTGGAATAATTGTTCATAGATAGACCTTTTATTCAGCAGCCAAGAAATTAAATGGCAAAGTAGAAATCAAAATTGTGGATACAGACTTGTGCCAAGTCGTTCTTTTTCCTAGAATCTCAGAGTTTCACAGTTATAGCATCCTTCATTTCAGAACATCACAAGTTTAGTGTGCATTCTGAAATTTTGATCTGGAAAGTCCATATGAGAAATCCCAGATCTTTTACTTCATAGGATAAACCAATGACTTCAACCAATTTTGCTGACTTTTAAGTGCAGCCCTTGCCAATTCTCCTAAGGTTCTTAATATGATTTCTACATATGTATTAGCTCAAGTGCTCAGTTTATTTTATTGTTGCATTCTTCATTTCCCCATTTAACATGTATTTTATTTATGTATTTGTATCCCACCTTTATTATTTTTATAAATAACTTAAGTCAGCAAACATTTCCAACACACCTTCCTCCTTCTATTTTCCCCACAACAACAACTCAGTGAGGTGGGTTGTGAGTGACTGGCCCAAAGTCACACAGCTGTATTTCACAGCTAAGGTGGATCTGAATTCACAGCCTCCTGCATTCTAGCCTGATGCCTTAACCACTAGAGGAAACTAGCTGTCTTGTATTCCCTTGAGCTGTCCCATGATAAGAAATTCTGTAAGTTACGTGGACATACAGGAGGTGAGCCTCTTGTTACATGGCCACACAGGAGGTGAGTTAAATGAACATGTCAGAAGATATGTCATCTAAGATGTAGGAATGCTAATCACCCTACATCTACCCATTCTAGTATACCCATTGCAGTGAGTACCAAATGCATTCTATTAAAGTGTTTCTAATTACAGTACAATCTTCTTGAAAGATTGTATCACATTTATATACAAAGAAAAAGTACATCCCTTCACATAAAACCCTCACAGTAGATCCAAATTTAGCAGTTGAAAGAGAAGATCATCTTTAAAGCACTTCTCTGAGTGCTGGTTTTCGATGTAGGTTGCAATTTTCACATATGGATGTTTTTAAGCAATCTCTTGACAATGTGAATATGGAGTTGGGAAAGTCTTACGAGAGGACTACACTACTTGAGAAGGTGCATACTTAAATCAGCATGCTTAGAATAACTATAAAACATGCTTAGAATAACTATTTTTAATCAATAAAAAAACTGTTGGGCAATTGTATCTGAAATTTAAATCTTAAAAATTACTAAGTAGCATTTCTTATTTCATATAAAGTATTATCAAAAAGCTTCAAATTATCTTTTCATTTATTTATTTTCATTCATTTATTTAACTGATTACAACAAATAATGCAATTATTTTCTAATATGTTTTTTCAGGATATTTACCCTGTTAGAAAAGCTTGTAATTTAAAGTAAGTAAGAGAAGATCAGAGACAACTATCATGCACATAAAAATTGGCACTGATTCATAAGAATGGTGGATCAACTCTTCATTGGTATCACTGGAAAGTGGTTCCCCCAAAATCAGGTAAAGCACTTGCTTTCCTGTTCAAGAGTATGGTTAACCAACCAATGGCACAGAGACAATCAAAATACACTCTATGAATAGAATATGTTGTTTTTTGGCTTGAGGTATTAAAGTTGATTGCAAGAATGAAGATTGAAGGATGCTCTGGAATATAGTATTGGATCCAACTCAACATTGACCCAAAAGACTAAACACTATTAATCAATAAGCATGTAAAATGAAAAACATGTTATACAATAAATCCTATGAGTTGATATTTTGCTTTCCTTTATTATTCCCTTATATTATTTTCTTAGTCCTATGATAAATCTTCAAATAACATCTGTGGACACCAATGGTACTACAGATTTTTTGTGTTGTGCCTATAGGCCAGCTAACTGGGATTCTCAAAACACTGTTTGCTCTACAGGACTCTTAAATCTTCCATAGAAACCTTCTATGGCTTCTGCAACATGGAAAGCCCCTGCTTAGTGATACTGTGGACCCAGCAAATATATTCTTTCCTTTCCCAAATCTGTTAAATTTTCAGATCTGACTTAATGTATTTTAATTTAGCTGAATGCAGTCATATTGTCCCTTGATCCTGCGATTGCTTGCTTACTTTAATTTATTTGTTTGTGTGCATACTCATTCTTCACTCAAATTCATCTTCAGTGTTGACATTTCGTATGCTATCTCAGGATCCTGTAAAAAAGCAACATATGACTGCAATAATTACAAGTAGACAGGCTAAATCTTTAACATTATTCTCATTGTGACTTTGCAGCCCTCAAGAGGCACAAAGTAAAAAAGGAAGGCAATAATTATATCACAATTCCCTAGGACTGCCTTATACTTGCTGAGTAGAGACTACATAAAACTGAACAGCACTGACAGATATTTAGTGTTCAAGAATGTTGCATATTTATGGCCAATAGGAATGAATGAAAAGGGGGGGGTGTTGAGGAGATGAAATGTTTAGTATCATTTTGAGGCCTCCTTCAGCATTTGCAAATGATGCTTCCAGATGCTAGTTCTACTAGATGAGGCCTTAGAGTGAAGTAGAGTGTACACAATCATGGAAAAGGTTTTAAGGAAAATAGGCAAGAATAATTATATAAGCAAAGAATGTTGCAACATTCCTTAAGTCCTGGGAAACAAAATAATAACTGGAAGAAACTCAAGACAGACAAGCTCCTCCCTGATTCATCGGCATATAGGAAGGAGGGGAGGTAAGACACAATCAGGTTTGCAAGATTGATAACAGCCTTTTGTGGGAGTCAAGATCAGGGAACAGTTTTCAAAGGAAGAGTAGAACTATACTTTATTGAGAATCTCATGGTTGCTACTAAATGCCAATCTGTCTTTTAATAAGGCATCTCTCATCCAAGACGTAATTATGGAAGAGAAAGTTGATCTGGCAGGCATTACTGAATGGATGGACACAAAGAGCGATCTCCTCTCAGAACATGCCATCTGAATTTTGAGCATAGCACCAGATCAATGGTGGGATTCAAAAAAAATTTACTAACGGTTCTGTGGGTGGGCATGGTGTGGCTTGGTGGGCGTGGTTTGGTGGGCATGGCAGGGGAAGGATACTGTAAAATCTCCAGTCAGAGGCGGTATTTGCCGGTTCTCTGAACTACTCAAAATTTCCACTACCGGTTCTCCAGAACTGGTCAGAACCTGCTGAATACCACCTCTGAAGAAAATGGAAAAAGAAGGGAAAACATTAGAGAAGTAAGTTAGAAAAACATACATACTACATGCATATACCCATAATCATCCACTGGGTTAAGCAACATTATGCAAAGCATAGAGGAGTAATAAATAGTGAGATTCAGAAATAAAGGAGAAAAATAAGAAATTTAATTACATCATACCATTTTCTGCTTGCAATCAGTCTTTGAGTTTACCACATATATAAAATATGTGTGTATGTGTATCGTCATCATCTTAGCCATTGTCTATCCATTGCAAGATGAAGGCTTCTTCCGCATGTTTCCAACCAGTACATTCCTGAGCTTTCTTTTGCCAATTGGGCCCACAATACTTGCTGGTGTCATCGATCCATCTTGTTTTTGGCCTCTTTCATGGATGCTTTTTGTCAAGTGGAATCCATTCTATGACTGCCTTTGTCCATCTGCCATCAGTTCGTCTTGCTATGTGACCAGCTTATTTCCATTTCAATTCTTTTATTTTCTTGGGGGTATCATATACTTTAATTTGTTATCTAATTCATGTGCAGAACTTTCTATCTTGTCTTGTGATGCCAAGCATGTATCTTTCCATGGCTCCTTGCACCATTTGTAGCTTTTGTATTGATTGTGATGTTAGTGTCCATGTTTCAGCAGCATACGTTAGAGAAGGTAGCACAACTGATCAAATACTTTTCTCTTTAGGCATAGCGGAGGTTGTTCTTGAAAATTATGCTTAGCTTGCCAAATGCCTACCAATCACATTTAACAATTTCCTTTATTGTATCACCATCCATTGAGATCCTTTGGCCAAGGTATATGTAGTGATCTACTACATCTAGTTCTTCTCCAGATATATTTTTTCTTTCTCTATTGAATTTATTCAACATTATTTTTAAATTCAACAGTTCACCTGCTTCATGCAGCTCTTGTATGTGTCTTTGGTTCTCATGAGAAGAGAACAACATCATCTACAAATCTTAAGTGATTTGAATAGGTGCCATTGATTTTTATTCTATCTTTTGCCCAGTCTAGTTTGTGAAATACTTCTTCAAAGCAGGCTGAGAAAAGAATATGTGATATTGTATCACCTAAACACACACACACACACACTTTTATACATTGTCTTTATTTTTTTATTAATTTCTTAACCCTGTCTTTCTGAGAATCTCATCGAGTCCACCTAACCATAACTTTCTCAGTTTTCCCTTTCTTCTCAGCCTATTCATTCTTCTTATACAAGTTTGATCCACATTCATTCTCTTTAATACAACCAAATCATCTCAATATATTGCTTTTGTACTGTCATTCATTTTTGTATTCTATCCACATTTCTTCAGTACATACTGACTAGGAGAAATGTGATGCTAGCATTGTTGGTTGCTAAGTGTGCTTAGTTTGAAAAACCAGGCTGAATCACTTATGGATTAGACTGATGGAACTGCAGTTAAAGGACAGCTGGTTACCAGGTGTTGTTCCACTCTGTGCAGAAAACCAGTGAATACCCAGGAGTGAGAACTTTTTTGTCCACTTCCAAAGCCAACACTGAAATATAGAAAAAGATTCTAAGACGAGATTCCCAGAAACTACAGGAAACAAAAGAAAATTAGGACAGTAACACGTTCTTTTGTGCTCTTCATCTACATCATCCCACGGTGACAAATCTCCTTCATCTAGATACACACATGCACACATCTCCAAAATCAATTAAATTTAGCCAATATAAATTTAGCCAATGAATCTCCTCAGAGTCACATTTGTAACATGGGTGACCAAATAAATCAACTGAAAGAAAAAATAAAATCCTGATGATCAGCATGTATATTTATTATATCCCAATGGTGATTTCAAGGGGTTTTTATTGGGTGGGGGGGACAGTCAGTATTGACTCCTGGTGATTGCCTAGACAAGTTCCTGCAAGTTTCTTGGCAAAATGTTCAGAATGGTTGGCCTTTGCCTCCTTCCTAGGTCTGGCCCAAGGTGACCCAGGTGACTTTGTAACTAAGGCAGGACTAGAAGTCCAAGTCTCCCAGTTTCTAGGCTTTTAGGTGGTCATTAAGAAAGGATTTTTCAAAATGACCATCAGAGCATTAGTATTTCATATATTATTATTAACACGCTCTGATGCTAAGGAGTTATACTCCCCCTCCCCATCTGAAAAGAAATCTGTTCCAAATGCAAAACACAAGCAGAGGAGAGGAGTTTCAGTTTTAGTTTTAGAGTATCAAGCAGCTTTAGTACAGAATAGTTGAGCTAAGCCATGCCCAGGCTCCTTGCTCCATCTCTTTCTTGCTCACACAGCAAATACTGCTTCAGTTTCCAAATAGCCCTGAATTCTCTCACACACTGACAGGACGCTAGCCAGATGAATACTGATGGATGCTGGTAAGCAAAATCACAATTCCCCTCCCCTTATTTTCCTCCCCAAAAACTTGCCCAATCAAAATAGTTTTGTAGTGAAGTATGGGTACCCTGCTAGTGTGTGTATGTGTGTGTGTGTGTGTATGTATGTATGTGTGTATATATATATAGACATATTTTTTGATGAGAGAGAAAGAGAGAGAGATGATAGATGACAGACAGACAGACAGACAGCGTTATCATTTGATTATTTTTCTGTTCAAAACTTTGTTCCTCGGGGACCACTGTTATCAATTGGTTATTTAGTACATGTAGTCCTTGAGTTAGCAACTGCTTGAAGATGTGACAGACATCCCCAGGCTACTTACATCCCAGATTCAAAGTTACCACACCTAATTCCCTTCCCAACCCATTCACATGATTGCATTTTGAGTGCTCAGCAACTGGTCCACATTTATGGCCATTGCCAGTATCCTGTGGTCACATGATCATGATTTTTTTTGTTTACCAGAAACTGATGTTTACTTCTGCTTTGTAGCAAAAAAAATGTCCACTGTGGACAATGAATTTGCTTAACAAGCCATAGTATTCACTTTACAATTGAGGGGTTTGCTTTACAACAGGCACATTCACTTAACAAGTGCTGTATTCACTTCATGACTGCTACAAAAAGTTTGTAAAATTGGGCCTGGACAAATGGTTAATGGTTAATGACTGGCATGACTTAACAACCATAATTCTGGGCTCAATTACCATTGTAAATCAAGGACTTAGCATAAGTATTAGCATTAGAAATATATTTCTAAATATCTCTCACAATAGATAATACTATATTTCATATATTTCACACTTACTTAAAGGGTTTAATAATTTACATTTCATACTTAGTTCAGAATATCTGGATTTCTCGAAAATATAGTTTTAGTGCCAATTTTTCATGGAGCCTAGGAGAGCCAATATATCATGAAAGATGGCCATGACATAGGTAAGAATTATCCTGATCAGCTTCCTTCATCATGTTCACTTCTAAAAATTTTATAGTTGTCATTCAGATTCAAACAATCTTTTTTAAATTTGATCATAGGTAGGTTTTTACTCATTGCTGATTGTTAATGTTGTGTCTATAAGGAATATATTCTTACAAATCATCTTTAGCAGTGTAGTTTGACATAGCTGTTAATACAGCCAAACAGAACAAGCCATTCATTTGCCCTGAAAATAGCAATGGGAAGAACCAAAGGAAGAGGTTGCTGGCTCTTTCCAGATATAAAATCCAGCTTCAGCCACAAATTGGTTGGCTTGGCCTTCAGAAAGGTTGCTTCCATCCAAGTGAGCATCTATTACTCTTTGATATTGATGCCAAACAAATCAACATTTTGAGATGGGGAGAGGGCACTCCAGATAATTTTCTCAAAGAGCTTTAAACAAGAATGTTCCTAGTTCTTCATCTACCTTCATGCTGCCATTGAATACATATAATATTGGAATACTGGGAAGTGCGATTCATTGAAATAGCCAATAAAGCCATTGCTTATTATTGCTAGATCTTTGATCATGCATTAAATTTAAAATGCCAGAGAGGGTGGAAAAATTCTCAATAATGGAAGAATTGCTTAGCATTTGTCAAGTTTAATTTACCCGTGTAAGCACTTAGCTCCTTCCTTGCTGTATCTCCACCTATTATGTTACAGGTTTCCTACAACCCTCAATAAGTAGGCATGTCAGTTGGCCACCCTGAACGAAAGGACCCCGGTGACTTCCGGGTGTTGTCCCCACCAGGCACTGACCCTTAATGTGATTTTTTTGGACAGAACCAGCAGGAGGAATATGAAAATAAAAATAATTATGTTTGGGATTATTTTTTTACAGCTCTTCCCCTACCTACTTTCCCCAGAGATTTCTATCTTTGAAAGAGGGGGGGGTGTCATTAACATTCTTGCTCAATAGATGATCAAGTCAAATAGAATTAGAGCAGGCATGCAGTGTGTTGGATGATTGGTCTTGGACTGGTTGGCCTGTCAGTAGGAGACATGGGAAACTCTTGGAACTATGAGCTAGAAAAGAAGAATCTATCACATATCCACTAATGTTCCAGAGAAGTGAAAACAGTGGAAAGGAAACTTCCAAGAGGGTTCCTACATTACAGACCTTTTTTTTTTTTTTTACAAACAATTACTTGGCACAGTCTACAAACTGGAATAAATAAATAAGACATTCTCAATTATTCTATGCATGTCTGAATTTTGTAGAATTGCACTGAGGAACAGATTTAGTTTTTTTTACATTTCATTTTAGACTACTATTGTACACAACAGGAAATCATGGATTCTATATAAGGGTGTATTGTCCCTGTCGTTGACTCCATTCGCTTCGTTGCATGTCATCCTCTTCTTATCTTCTTTTCTACTTTTTTCAGCATTAAAGACTTCTATAGACAGCTTGGTTTTCACATAATATGCCAAAATAGGATAATTTGAGTTAGCCATTTGTTCCTAAAGTGAGAATTCCAGGCTGATTTGTTTGTGCTCCATGTGTTGGTTTTCTTGAATGTCCATGGTAATCTTAGGAATTCTAAAGCTCCAATACTCATTTCTAGTTAATTAATTACAATTAGTTATTTCCAAAAGTCACAGGCATTTTCATTTTCCACTTTGAGTTCATTGCCAGGGGTTTTAGTTAATATTTAGAAGGCCTAGACTTAGAATAATTATTGACACTTCGAATGTATACTAATCGGCATACATTAAAATTAAATTTTGTTGCATATAGCTCTCAAAGGGTCTCCACCTCTAATACATAAACACAACAAGATAAATAAATAAATACAAAATTATGCATACACCCACATATATTATATGACACGGAGAAGCAACACAGTCTAGTTCGGATGTATACATGTACATGGCGAGAGAAATGAATCTTGAGAGTTTACCAGATGGATGGCATAGGGAACAAAGCTCTTACAGTACCTGGTAGTCCTGCATGAAATACTTCGAAACCTCCTTCCAGAGAGGAGCAACAGAAACAGACCATGAAGTGGGTGTGTGAGGTCTCTAACAATGCTTTGAGCTCTAAGCACATAGCGCTTATAAGCAGTATCCTGAATGACAGGAAGCAAGCTTCCTATAATCTTCTTGGCTCTCCTTATCGCTCTCTGAATGGACTTTCTATCTGAGGCACTGCTGCCACCAAACGAAACAATGATGCAGTTTGCTAAAACATCCTCAATCGTGCCTTTGTAAAAAGTCGCCAGGACAGAAGGGAAAAAAATATGCTCTCCTCATCTGACTCAGAAAATGCAGGCGCTGGTTTGCACACTTCAATAAGGATGACATGTGGAGAGAACAGTTCAGATTGTTAGTTATCTGCACCTCCAGATACTTAATAATGTTGACCACCTCTACAGCTGCATCCTTGATACTGAGTGGAGTATTTTGCATTGTATTCTGTGGTGCTTTTTAATCTTCAGGCCTGTCTGAGGTTGTTGCATGGTCTGGGTGATGTTGATCATTGTTATTTGTGAGAATCAAGGTGAAAACTCAAGGCCCGTGGGCCAGATCCGGCCCATGGAATGCTTAGATATGGCCCGTGGGGCTAACATGGAAACAGTGAAGGACTGGCCCACGTGGCCCTCCCAAGCTCCATTTTTGCTGGCAGAGGGTTGCAGGAGGCTGTCAAAGTCGAAAACGGAGTTCAAGAGCCCTTTTTTGCTGGTAGAGTGTTCAGACCACCATAGGTACCCCATGAATGATATCAAGCTGGCCATGCCCCTACTGGCCACACCCTTCCCACACACACACACACCCCAAGGTCAAAAACAATCCTGATGTGGCCCTCAATGAAATCAAGGTTGACCCCCTGTTCTAGATGATAGATTTTTGGTGTGTTCTGGGTAGAAATGATTGTAGTTGTGATGGAAATTAATAAAAGATTCATTTCCATGAGCTGAGATGGTGAAAATGTCATCAATGAATGTCTTGTAAATAAAAATCTTCAGGAGCAAGAGAAAGAAAACTGAATCAGCCATGAAGATAGCTGATCTGGCTGATCCAGTTTTCTTTCTCTTGTTCCCTGAAGACATTCCTGAAGAACAAGACATTCCCTGAAGAACAACTAGTAACCAAAAACACTAGACTAAACAACTGCCCCGATCTCATCTTCTGCAATAGTTTGAATTTAATTTACAGAATACAAACTAAAGAACCCTTTTCCAGCAGTGACCACAATATGATTGACTTTTGTCTCAACATACGCCCACACAAAAATCATCACAATGACGTAATCCCCAATTATAATTTCAAAAAAGGCAACTATGATCTTATAGACAATGATTTCTCATCCCTTGATTGGCAATCTCTATTCACTGGATGCAATACTGTTGAAGACCATTACAACATATTTTTACTTGAAGTCAAAAGAGTCATCAAACTATATGTACCAACAACAACTCCCAAAACAAAAACAAAAAACAGATTACCCATAACAATAAGGAAACTTCAATCCAAAAAGAGATCACTCTGGCGGAAAAACAAATCTGGTCATTTCAAAAGCTGATATAAAAATTTATGCCACCAGATAAAGACTGAATGCACCAATTATCACATTAAACAAGAGGAAAACCTTCTATGCACCAATTCCACCCGTGCTTTTTACAATTTTGTAAACAACAAACTAAAAGACTCAAGGTCCATCCCACCCCTGACAGGACCTAATGGTAAAGACTGCAACGACTACACCATTAAAGCACATTCTTTAACACATTCTTCAGCTCATTATTTGTAAACAGCAATTGATCATGCCCAGTATTTCCTAGCCGAACCACAGACAACTACAATGATCTAATACATATCAATTTCACAGAAGACAATGTTGAAAAAGCACTACGCAATCTAAAACCATCTCTATCTATTGGACTGGATGGAATATGTGCCTACTTCTTAAAAAAGCTATCCACTGCCATAGCTGAACCTCTAAGCATAATCTTTGAAAAACCTTTCGGGACCAGCTCCTTGCCAAAACTATGGTCACAAGCCACAATCATCCCCATCTTCAAAAAGGGAGACCCCAGCCTAGTTGAAAATTACAGACCAATCTCTTTATGCTGCGTCACCTGTAAAGTCATGGAATCAATTATTAACCAATCCATCATCCTCCACTTAGAGACAAACAAACTACTCTCTTATAAACAATTTGGTTTCAGAAAAAAACTATCCTGCAATCTGCAACTCTTACACTGCAAAAACATATGGACTACACAACTCGATCAGGGCAAAGCAATAGACGCAATCTACATAGACTTCTGTAAAGCCTTTGATTCAGTGGTACACGACAAACTACTCCTAAAACTAAAATCTTACGGTATCTCTGGACACCTGCATAACTGGATAGAAGCATTCCTGGCAAACAGACAACAAATGGTCAAAATTGGGAGTGTCCTATCAAATTCTGTACCTGTCAATAGTGGTGTCCCCCAAGGCAGTGTTCTTGGACCAACTCTGTTCATACTCTACATAAATGACCTCTGTGATCATATTAAGAGCAACTGCGTTCTTTTCGCTGATGATGTAAAGCTGTTCAATACCACAGACAATACTGCTACCCTTCAAAAAGATCTTGACTATGTATCAGAAGGGTCAAACAAATGGCAACTTCAAATCTCAACAAATAAATGCTCTGTCTTACATATTGGCAAAAAAAATCAGAAAATAAAATACAAGCTGAATAGTCAAGATCTTGTTGATGATCCAAGCTCTGTAAAGGACCTTGGAATACTCACCTCTAATGATCTAAGTGCTAGAGCCCACTGCAACTACATAGCAAAAAAGGCATTAAGAGTTGTTAACCTAATCCTACGTAGCTTTTTCTATGGTAATATTACACTAATAACTAGAGCATACAAAACATTTGCTAGACCAATACACAAATACAGCTCATCAGTCTGGAACCCACATTACGTATCTGATATTAGCACAGTTGAGAACGTCCAGAAATATTTCACAAGAAGAGTTCTCTATTCCTCTACTCATTGTAGAATACCTTATGCCACCAGACTTGAAATTCTAGACCTAGAAAACCTTGAATTACGCCGTCTTCGGTCTGATCTATGTATGGTATATAAAATCATACATTGCAATGTCCTACCTGTCAATGAATACTTCAGCTTCAACCATAACAACACAAGAGCACACAATAGATACAAACTCAAAGTTAACCGCACCAAACTTGATTGCAGGAAATACGACTTCAGCAACAGAGTGGTCAATGTCTGGAATACTCTACCTGACTCTGTAGTTTCTTCCCCAAACCCCAAAAACTTTAACCTTAGACTGTCTACTATTAACCTCACCCCTTTCCTAAGAGGTCTGTAGGGGGCGTGCATAAGCGCACCAACGTGCCTACCGTCCCTGCCCTATTGTTTCTTTTATTTTTCCTATATGTACCCATTTCATGTATTCATAACTATGTATATACTTATACCTATTATCTTGTAAGCGATTGACAAATCAAAATAAATTAAATAAATAAATAAATAAAACACTGGCATATTGATTGGACATGTATGCGTCTATGGCTATGTCACTGATTTTTCATGTACTATTTACTATTATCAAAGATGAATAAATTATGTCTGAATACAAAATCACACTGTCTGATAGGCAGACATGCTATTTTGATTACAGTGATGAGGTGCTCAGCAGGAGTTTTGTCCCTTGGGATTTAATTGAAGCATGGGAAGTTAGGAGGAATACAGATCATGGGACATATTATTTACAGTGAAAGACAAGATGTTTACAATCAATCTTTGGCCACTTCATGATTAAATAAGTTCAAAAACACTAAGCTCATTCCATGAGAATTTTGTAAAAGTAACTTCTTTTTTTAAATATATGCAAACATGTACATAGAGCTATAATATGCTCCCTTTTGGGGAAAATAAAGTTATGCAAAGTGTAGACAAACAGTAAGATATAGAAATGAAAGAAATGAAAGAAAGAAAGGACAATTCATTGCACCACTCTATACATGTCTAACCTGGGAAACTATCTTTGTTTTCATGATACCCATACAGTGATTCATACATTTTGAATGCAAATTATCTTTCATCAAATTGAACAAGGGGAGGAATGCACGTTTTTGTTTCCTTGTACTAATTGTAGTAACTAAATACTAAAAAGTAAGTTCTGTATTCATTATATTTTGTACCTGCTCTACCTAATCACAGTATCATTATTTTTTTAACTTTAACATTATGAGAAGGAGGATCATGGATCAATGATAGAGCAGTAATTTGCAGGCCTTTTCTGCTACTTAGTTATTTGCAATAAACGAGTACTAATCAGAATTTTAATTGCTGGTAGTCAGAATAGGCTAGGTAGGTGATAAGTTTACTTATATCTGGTCTGCAAATATCCAAACGATGCAGAATGTTGAGCAACTTTTTGTTGCCATCTATCATTCAGATTTAGCTCTCACACATATGTGAATGTGTCACTCTTATTGAGTAAAAACCAAAAATCTCAAACTTCCCAGCATAATCACTTAACTTTCTCTTTAAACTGGGAGTGGTTAACATTTTGCAGAGTGAAAGCCCCATTCAGTCCTGGATTACTTGCCAAAGACTGCCCTTAAAATATGTTTGTGGCCTGGAAAAGTAGGTGGGGCCAAAAGGGGGGGAAGGAGGTAGTTAAATAAATAGATAAAATAAAATAAATATTATTCTTTTGATATGGAAGGAACCAGATGCTTCTAAGAGGTCCAAAAAAGGGTACGGAAGTTTGGGCTGTTTAGATACCACACACTAAAATATACTTTTTGCATTTTCTTGCTTTTCTTCTGGAACTTATTGGCCACTTTGAAAAGCAGAATATTTATTTATTTAATGCACATGCACAGATACACACGGTCTATTTTATCAACATCTCATAAGATACAGAAAGGGCAATTCCAAAATATTATTGATATTTAACTCAAGTTTCTCCATCAAACTGGCATTCCTATCATCCTGGATATTTTTAAATTTGTAATTTTCTTTTTCCTTCTAAGATAATTAACTTTAAGCAGTATTTTGTTTAGTTCAGCTTTAAAATGCTGCTTTTATGTGATTGTCAAGTTTTGCAGCCCAGATCTGATAGCCCTGCCTATATTAGAATGCAGATAACCCTGTATATATTACAATGTATATTAGAACAGACTATGTATCAATTCAAAAACAGTAATATATGTAGAAAGCATATCACAGTAGTCATGGGGGACTTTAGCTCCCATGACATCAACTGGGAGACAAACACCTAGTGGAAGATCGAATAGATTCCTGACAAATCTAGCACACAACTTTGTTTCCCAATAAGTAGAGAAGGGAACTAGAAGTCAGTCATACTGGACTTAATTCTCACTAACAGAGATGAAATGGTAGAAGGTATTGAAGTTATAGGAGGGAGTAACCATGCAACAGTGGAATTCAGTGTTATGCAGGCACAAGCAATACAACAAAGTAAAAATCTTAGATTTCAAAAGAGCTAGTTTCAATAACTCAAAGAGAGCTTGAGAATGATTCCATGGATGAGAATCCTTAAGGGGAAAACTACTCAAGAAGCTTGATAAATTTTGAAAACTACAATCTATCAGCCTGACATCAATACCAGGAAAAATTCTGGAAAAGATAATCTGCAAATACCTAGAGGCAAAGTAAGTCATAAGTAGAAGCCACATGGATTTGTCAAAAACAAATCATGTCAGACAAATCTTATTGCAATCTTTGATGATGACAAAATTAGTGGACCAGCGATATACAGTGGATATAATTTACTTGGACTTCAATAAGGTGTTTGATAAAATAGACCACAACCTAGGACTTGATAAGATAAAAAAAAAAAAAGAGGTTACACAGCATCACCACTAGAAGGATTCATAACTGGCTGATCAACTGCACTCAATATTTGGTCCTTAATGGGAATGCATCTACATGGAGGAAAGTATGAAATAGGGTACTCCAAGGCTCTGCCTCAGCCCAAATACTCTTCAATATCTTCATCAATGATTTAGATGAGGAGATAGAAGGGGAATTCATCAAATTTGTTGCAGGAATAGCCAACACTCCAGCAGATAGATTCAAGACACAGAAGGATTTTGACAGACTTGAACACTGGGACTTATCTAAAAAAAAAAAAAAAAAATTCAATAGTGAGAAAACTAAGGTTCTACATTTAGGAAGAAAAACCAAATCACTGGTATAGAATAGGTGATTTCTGGCTCAAAGACAAATCTTACTGCGAAAAGAATCTTGGAGTCCCCAGGAACAATCACTTAAATATGAACCAGCCGTGTGCCACAGTTGCCAAAAAAAGCCATTGCAGTCCTAGGCTGAATTAATCGAGGATATAATCAAGATCACATGCAGTGTTAATACCATTTTAAAATGCCTTGATAAAACCACATTCGAAATATTGCATCCAGTTTTGATTGCCGTATAAAAAGGATGTTGATACTCTAGAACACAGGTGTCAAACTGGCAGTGTCACATTGCCATCACATGACATTTTCTCACTTTTTTCCCCATTCACAAAGCTGGAATGGGCATGGCCTATGCATGATGCATCCAGCCTGTGGGCTGCCAGTCTGACACCCCTGCTCTAGAAAGAGACCAGAGAAGAGCAACAAAGATGGCTAAAAGACTGGAGGCTAAAGCATACAAAGAACAGTTTCAAGAATTGGGTATGTCTACTTTAATGAAATGTAGCGGCAACATGATAGCGGTGTTTCAATGTCTAAGGGGCTGCCACAGATAAGAGGGAATCACCCTATTGTCCAAAACTCCTGAAGGCAGGACAAGAAGCAATGGATGGAAACTAATCAAGACAAGAAGCAACCTAGAACTAAGGAGAAATTTCCTGACAGTTAGAACAATTAATCAGTGGAACAGCTTGCCTCCAGAAGTTCTAGGTACTCAAAATGCTGGAGATTTTAAGAAAAGATTGGACAACATTTGATAGAAATGGTATAGAATTTCCTGCATGAGCAGGGGTTGGATCAGATTAGATGTCCAAGGCTCCTTCCAACTCTGTTATTCTGTTATTCATTTAAAAACAGAGTTGCCAGTCCAGTGGTAGGATTCAAACTTTTTTACTATCGGTTCTGTGGGCATGGCTTGGTGGGTGTGGCAAGGGAATGATATTGTAAAATCTCTAGTCAGAGGTTGTATTTGCCAGTTCTCTGAACTATTCAAAATTTCTGCTACCGGTTCTCCAGAACTGGTCAGAACCTGCTGAATCCCACCTCTGTGCCAATCCCATTTGTGGTTGTGAAACAAGGATGGCCTGTATTAAAGTTAATAATGACTTAAGTATATTGTGCTTGAATCAAACTCAGTTTCAAGGGTTTTCTTTTTCTTACTGTATATGTCCTCCCATAGTATGACTTACTGTCTTTTGTTAATCACACCCATTCCGCCAGTTCACAGGTGCCATGCTTTCCAATTAAATCAAGACTATGGTTGTTATGCCAATAACTAGTAATGCAGTTCCACTTTTCTGCACCGTATTACATGTCCAGCATGGTCCCTATTAGAGGCAAGGATTCAGAAGCTGGTTGAGGTCAAGGTAAAGCTCCACCCCTGCCAACTGTATGAGCTAGTACTCATTTTTATAGAAGTAATTTATCATTGCCTTGTTCCAAGATGCTTATTCTGTTGTCCAATCTAGTCTACAGAATTAAGATTTAAAAACAGTTTCCCATTCAAATATTTGATTATTTTTTTCCAAAATCGTCCTAAACCAGCTTCATCCTGCCTCCAGAACTGGGCCTTTCATGGGAATTAGCACCAATTAATATACAACTAGCAGTGTTGAATTTAAAAAATCGAAGTAGCCACTACATGCGAACAATTTCTAACTCATTGCTGGTAATCTTTACAGCCTAAGCTCTGGAAATCTTAAAATAATTCCTTCACCATTTTAACTTTAAAAACTATTATTGGCTAATGCTGTGATTTGCAGGTAAGAACTCAATGCTTACTGGATGTTTTTTTTTTTAAAAAAAAATAGGCACTGACTTGGCAGCTTTTCATGCCAGGAAAAAAAATAAAGTGTCTTTTTTAGAGATAGTGACGAATATATTCTTGAAATTATTGGAAAGAAATCTGCAGTAGACTTCTGCATCTTCCACACTAATTTAACACCCTTGACTGCAGCTAAGATCCAGATGGGTCTTGTTAACTTTGCAGAAACCATCATTTTAATTGGCTGACAAAGAAATGCTTCTAAGAATCAGCACACACCCCCAAATTCCAAAATATAAATTTAAGCCTCTCTAATGAGATTTACAATGGAATCCTTGTTATTTCAACTCTGAATTGAGTTCCCCCACTCTTCCTTCTCAAACTAAATTTCACTTCCTGTCCTTTTAGATTATTCAACTCAATGGGCTCTTTAATAAATGCTACAGAGCATTCATCCTTTGAGGTTCTTTAATACATATTTTTGTTTATCCCCTCTTTTTACAGAACCCATTAAGGCTTTTTCTCCTTTTCATTTCTTCTATTTTATGTCATGACTTCTCTCTTTTCCATCTTTTCATTTGTTCTTTCTCTGCTTAGAAGTACACATTACAAAAGCTGTCACAGAGCATAAAGCTAAGGCAAGACAATAAAATAATATTTATACGTTGGCTAGCTTCCATCAGTATAGCTGAATATTACAAACACACACATATGGGGTGGGGGAGAGGAGAGAGAGTGTGTTACTGGCTTTTTGTAATATAAATTCAGCCAAGAGAACCCAGCCAAATCTGAAGCATTTGGGTCCTTCTGCAATGCACAGGGAATGAGAGGGTTTGAAATGGGTTTGGGATTTGGATACTATTGATGAGTTTAACTTGAGCTTGTGGGGTGTGGAGTGAATTTTAATTTGCTTGGCAGACAATTCTCATTCTCCTACTGGTGTAATCCAGTGATTTTGCAGGCTTAGAGTTTAGTTGCATAGCAGACTGCTAAAAGAGATGAAGGAAAAGATACTCAAGGGAAGTTTCTTGTCTGGTCTTGGGAACTTTGCTTATTGTTCCAACCACTGCTTCAGCCAGGAAATGTAGAAAAAGTGCATGCTTTCCTGGTCTTTAGGTAGGATTTATGAAAGACGGTTGTTAAAGCCTTGAAGAACTCTGTGCAATGGAATAAAAAAGAAATGAAATGAAAAAACAATCAAATTTTATGACAATATCTGAATGAACCAAAGATTAAGATGTTAGAAGTAAAAGAAAAGAATATAAAGTTGGTTTGTTTGATCAAGTTTAATACATGCTTTTACTACTCTTTATGGACTTTTTGTTGACAGGACTGAAAATATAATATTTTATGCATATGTTTATAGATAAATGTAGGTACAGGATGAAGAGATACATATTTGAAACTTTAGAGAGACTGATGTTTGTGATGGTTAGAAGCCACTTCTTTATATATTCCTAATCTCTTGCTTTTTCCTTCTTTTTCCTTGCAATTTTTACTTTTTCTATTCTCTTTTCTTTCTTTAATTTGTATTAGATTTTATTATAATTCTGAATAAAAATATTATATATCTTGGCCCATAAGTGGAGTAACATCCTTTAATAAGTAAAATTGTCTTAACTTCTGTGGTCTTTGAGAAATAAAAGAATTTCTTAAATACATACAACTGGTGCTATACAATAAATATGTAAATATTTGCAGATTTTGCTTTTTTTCATAAAGCTCAGGAAGTTTTACCACATTAAGGTCCATCTTCTCCTCATAATTTTGATGATTCTTTATATTTCTGTAAGGAATATTTCTCATAAGGAAATATGAGGAAAAAAATAAATTTAAATATACTGGTTTTGTTAAGAGAATATAAGTATAACCTTATGATATGTTTGATATATTTATTACTCAATATGGATGTACAGAGATGTCTTGTTTCTGGTTCTTCTAGGTTACTGTGAGAACAGTTCAGGAAAGCCAAAGATATTTGCATTTTGATTCTGGTGATCACCCAAAGGTTAACAATAAGACTGAAATTTCTCAGGAAAACAAAAAACAAAAACAAAAAACAAAATGCATATTCTTTTTCTCTTCCCCCTCGCTTTCCAGGTTCCTCTGAATTATTAGAAAAATCTATTTTTTTTTCCTGGAAAAGCATTCAGCAAAGGGACGGCTTGAATTTCACCATTTGTGTATAGGATGAGAAATTTTAGTGAAGTCCAGGATGTTTAATGCACTTATTTTATCATCATTTTGGATTACTACCCAGTTCCGATCCCAAAAATCTGCAGAAAAATAGCCCACAGAAAAGTCAGCCAAACCATTCATCCCACTCCCATGATGTCACTGTGTCATTGGCCATGTTCCTTGCAGCTTTGTGAAAAAGTAAGGAGAGGATATAAAGGTGCAATCATTTGCAACATACAGCATACCCTCCCATTATCTAGACCAGTGGTCCTCAACTTTGGCAACTTTAAGATGTGTCGAGTTCATCTCCCAGAATTCTGGGAGGTAAAGTCCACTCATCAAGTTGCCAAAGCTGAGTAACACCGATTTAGCCCAACTTTTGCCAAAGCAGCAAATGGCTGCTGCAATATCCAATATAGATGATCATCCAGCCCCTGTGCACATATTGCTAGCGATTAGTCAAGATTTTTCCATGGTTGTCTGTTCTACTGCCAAAGAGTTCAAAATATGAAAAAGTTTTCCTTAATATTAGAATGCCCTTTTTATTTGATCTATTTTTGGAGTTTTCTGGAGCCACTGTTCTCCATGTATAATATTTAATGGAGGTATTAAGAAATAAATCAGCAACAGTCCTGCAATTCCGATAAACTTGGGCTGCACAAATTTTCTGGGCTGGGTGCCACACTTGGCCTGAGAATGACACATATGGGGGCTGCACTCTAAAAAGCAATGGGATGCAGCTTTTGACTGAGCAAATGAAATTGGTTTTGATTCCATTTACTGACAATTACAATTAAATAACATTTATATTTATTTTACATTATTTTATGCAACTACAATCATGACTTTAGGTGATTCCCAAGACAGAAACGTGAAAATTATAAAAATTACCCATAAGAATAGAATAAGTGCACCCAACTTTTTCCTTTTTCAAACTAGACCAGTAGCCTCTACATGTGCACTATGAGTCAAAAGAAGGGGAACATTCCTTGCTTGGGGACACAAGCTTTTCCATAAGCTCAACGCAGTCCTGGGAAAGGATTGTACTCTGTTCCACATGCCATTAGTTTCATTTGGGAAGGATGCCTTTCCAATTCAAATATGTGGGACAGGCAGTCTCAACTTGGGGAAAACAGCCCCAAACTTAATAGGAATAAAAAAGACTAACACTTCTAAGTGCATCCAGAAATCTATACTGTAGATAACCAGTGCAGATAACCAAAGAAGAGGTTCTACTCTGGCAAACTGAAGATCGAGAAAAGGCAATCAAGACCATGAACAGAAGATCTGGGCCCTGATAAAAGAAGGCTGATTGATCTTAGGATTCACTACTCCTGACCAAGAAGTGAAGGTTCATCCACAAAAGCCATGGAAATGCTACCATTACTAAAGGATGGGTGGGTGGTGGGATGGAGGATGGGATGGATGGATGGATAGATAGATGTTGGATGGATGGATGGATGGATGGATGGATGGATGGATGTCTTTATAAATAGAAAGGTAAAGTTGCAGACAAAAGCATATCATACAGAGGATCTTCTCAGGAGCAGTTTTGTCCTGGAAATCAGAACCAGTTAGCACCGGGCAGTTTGAGCTTCCTGTTTTCAAGACTCCATTGAATACATCTTTTTTTAAAAAAAAATGCATCTCCATGTGGTCTATTTGAAATGCTATGTGCTGTTTGCTGTGTCCATTCTGCTGCAGATAGTTCTGGATGTATCAAGTTCTTTCTATGAAGATGAATATTAAACACCGCCTTGCGGTGAAGTCTGTGAAGTCTGTGAATATTGTTAATGTTATATATTTGCATACTTGAAATACTGCCTTGTGATTGGTCCATCAATACTGCCCTTTGATTGGTCCGTCAATACAACCTCTGATTGGTCTGTACGGTACATTTGAATACTTGTAATACTATCTGTTGATTGGTCCACCTGACGGCGGGAAAATTCAAGGAGCCGTCATTGGCCACGAAGCCGCGAGCAGCCGCTATAGAAGAGGCTGCTGCGGCTCCGGCTTTTCGAGTTTTGCAAGAGACTAATAAAAGAGCTGAAAGTCACACTGGTCTCGAGTTGATCTTTCCCGCGACTTAACAGTTAGGAATGCTACTACCTTTAAAATTGGACTGCATTTATGATTCTGCCTTTGCTTGCTGGATTTATGAACTTGCAATTGCTAATTAACTAATACCAGTCAGAGAAGGCAGGACAAAGTCTCTGGGATCACACCTAAGCCTTTTGGGGGCCACATATGATCTTGTGGCCAAGGCTGGTGCATGTTTGTTATAAATCTTCAGAAGGCAGATTTTTCCTTGCTATCATGAAGCATCTCTAGAGAACCCAGTGAAAACCACCTCCTTTCTCTTTGTTCTTTATTCACAGCTGGAATAAAACTGGGGTCTGGACATGTGAAATGAGTTTGGCCAAAAAGGGGAAATACAGCAGTCAGGGTCTCTTTGAATGAGATAGACTCCATATGTGAAATGAAAGGAGCAATTTTCACCTTTTTGTTAAGATCCATTTGCCAATGAACTCCTTCTCTTAGAAGGATGGAAAGGATGGGGTCGTGATGACAGAAATATTTGATTATTTTGAGGGTGATACTGTCCCATTGAGAGCTCACATTAATAGTACTGTAATTATGAATAGAAACAATTCAACAGGATGGAAATAGTATATTTTCTTTTTGTCATTCATTTAAATGAGAAAGCTTTAATGCATCCAATAACTCTGTAGTCAGTATCAAGGAAACTTTAAGAAACATAAATTTCAAGAAACTTAAAAAAGAATCTTATATTTTGTTGCCTTCTTAATATATGTGTGTATCTTAACATACACACATATATACATACATACAGGTAGTCCTTGCTTAGTGACCTCAGTTAGGCCCAGAAACTCTGATTGTCAGTAAGCAGAGTCACATGACAATGATGATGAGCTTACAACATCATTCCCCATTCAATTGTTAACCGAATCATTTAACAATTGAGCTTGTTAAGTGAGACATCATGTGACCGTGACTTGAGATTTTACTTCTGCACTATCTTATTCACACCATTGAATGGTTAGTAAATAAAACTGTCAGTAAGCAAGAACTATCATCATGCTTTTTAAATAATATAAATAGCATATGAGTGTTTTCATGTAGATTACACATACTTTTCATCTTTGACATTAATTTTTTCCCCAATCTAATCTAAGGCAAATGAATTTTTTTGCATTTTTCAGTCCTCTACTTTTCTTTCCAGATAACCTTTTTGGCTGATTTGATTGAGGAAAGATGGGTTCTAGCAAAACGTCATCTTGATGCTACGTTGTCTGTGAGAGTAGAATATTCGTCCTTCTGAATGGTAACTACAGTATATTTTGTAACCCTGATTTGTGTCATACGTGACCTTACTCCCTCAACTATCAAACAATTTTACAAAACTTGGACTCATAATATTTTAGCCTGAGAGTTACAGCAAGATGGCTTTTAAGAAAACCATCTTGATTAAAAATGAATTTGGTCTGTTCTTATGATGAGACATTTATCAATGCTAATCTATCTGTGGTTTATTTAACCCCAAATTCTGGGCTTGTAGAACACACTCCAGCATAAACAGTGTTCCTCAAACACAACCCTTAAACTGATTCCCCCATTTCAGAATTATATCCATGAAAAACCTGGTAACATCCTCTTGCTATTTATTTCTATTTCTAAAATCCTCATTAGTTAATCTATGAGAATCTGGGGAACTGTCCAGATCAGGTTTTATTGAAGCCCAAAACTTTCTCTCTGCCTCTATTTGAAAGTTTCAGGTAAGCTTCCATCTCTGTATTTGTATGTGTTAACAAGTAGAGTTTGATCCTTTACAGTTTCTTTTGTTACCACTTTAAACTCTGTTTATATTGCTCATTTCAGCTATGGAACTCTAATCAAAAATGTAGCTTTGAGAAGGGATTTGACCTTGGATGCCACACATCCATGTATACACTGCAATCTTTACAACAATAATCATTAACTTAGGGAAGATCAGGGTGTGGAGGAATTTTTCTAGGTGGCTTACAACAAGAAGATGGGCCACACATTATAAGAAAAAGGCAAATAAACAAATGAACCAGTTTAAAATAAAATAGCTGCAGCAATATAATTCTAAACACTTGGATGGGCCAATTGTGCAACGTGGTGACACAAATGGCTTTGGTTACATTAAGTGACTTTCAGAAGTATGCCATTTGTCTCTTATTATTTCTAATTGCTTCATTATATTCTGCTATGTACTTGAAGAATCAATCCACAGGAAATCCCTCAAAAATGCCTCTTAAAGAACATTTGTTAATTTAAGGACTTGAATGGAATTGTATTTTCTTGCCTAGGCTCAGCTGATGTACTGTTCTCTTCTATTTCCAAGTACATATTACATTTTCAAAACCTATTAGGAAATCATTGTGTAATTAGTTGGACTAATTTACTACCTAGTGCTCTGGAGTTTATGCATCATCCTATTATGTGATTTCCAATAGATGCAGTAATTGGTGGATTTATGGTGATGTGTTTTCACTGTAGATATTCACAATAGGGTGTCACAAACATGGACACACATTGGATAAAAGGGTAACTGCCACATAGATCTTCCCGTCAGATCACGAGGAATACAGAAGCTTCTTGGCCAAAAACAAAAAACAAAATCCTCTTTGGAAATTGGAAACTTCCAGTGAATGTGGAACAGCCAAATGAGCTGAGCAGCCAGAAAATGAATGTTCTTCTAGAGACTTTTTTTTTTTTTAGGATTTCCTGTGGACTGACTCTTCTAATATGCAGCAGAACATAATGAAAGCAGAATAAATGCTGCCCATAATTGGGCCAGTTCTCATACTTAATTATTTGTTAAATATTCCTTGTCACTGCGTGATTTGTATTTCAATTCTGTGTCCTATTAATTAACAGTGAGCTACATATTTTTTTGTTCTAATAGATAGTCATCATCCAAGCTCTGCATATTTTAAGCCATGGTTAAATTGGAGAGGCCATAGAAACCTTTGAAAAGAGGGCATAAAAACAGAAACTCAGAACAGCTAAGGACAACTTCAAGCTGCTGGGACAGGGATAAGAGGAAGGAGGCATTATGAGGACAAGGCAGGTAAAAGTGGTTGCTGGGACATGTACATACCACAATTAGGTGCCAAGTGGGAAAGGCCCTAAGAATCATGTGCAACTCTTGCCCAAATTTATTCTCGGTCTAATTTCAAAAGACATCTATAAACAAGGCCACACCTTTGGCATGAGTTCTGACTTGTTACAGGGGGAGATGATAAAGAGAGGCAGAGACCCAAAAGGATAAAAAGAAAAAGAAATGGGATCTCAGAAAGACAGATGGCCTCACCCAGTGCTGACATATAACTGCTAAATATTTCCTAGATGAATTCAACCTTCAACAGAAAAAATAGTTGCCCCCTCTTATATTAAAGGCATATTGCATCATTAGAAAGACTATGCCTCTTAATCTAAGGTCTTCCCAGGTATTCATACCTGTGCTATTTTAGAGAGTTTCTAAAAAACAAAACATACAGAGCCTTAAATGGGGTTTTATGTGTGTTGTAATAAATATTTTATTTAATATATAAAGAAGGAATAAAGTTTGAAACAGAAGGAGTTATCCTGCAATTAAGTGTTGCTGGTTCAGATCCTCTGAAGTTCTTTCAGCTCTGTGAGATTTTAATTTCATTTTTTTCTGTGAGTTAAAACTGTACTTAATCCTTTTGGCTTACCAAATGACTGTGTCCGTTACTTTGCTTGTAAATCACTCTGAATGAGCCTGAATAACTGCCCAAATGGGTAGGCCAATATTATCTGTGTTTAACAGAAGCTACGTACAAGGATTAAGGGTACAAGCCTATTTAGAAGACACAGAAAAAATGGGTGAAAACTTAATTGAAAGGGGGATTCTGCAAGGGTACATAAGATAGTATTGTTATATTAGAAATTGAAATGAACTTTGAAAATATGAAACAAGTGTGATTAAAATGATAGATAAAATACTCATTGTAATGTAATGGAATGTTTAATAAATAAATGAAACAAAGAGAATGAAGGAATGAAGTTCGGAAAGGAGGGGAACATTTTAATTATTATAAATGTGTTATAAAAATTTAAGTGAAGAGGAATACGAAAGAAACATGAAAAAATTATGGAAATATTATAAGTGTTCCTAGAAGTATGATACCCTATTGAAAAGAAATGTTAAAGATATCAAAGATTATAACTAACATTAATGATAGAGCTGAATTGGAACAGAATAAGTATTTTATTTATTATTGTTATATATATTTTTTCTCTTTAAGAACTTAGTGAATATTTTAAGAATGTACCAAGCAGAATTCGACTGGAAGTTATGTGTTATATTGAATGTTATAATTGTAAAGGCATAAATTGAAATAAGAGCTGAATGGATAAAAATTAAAAGATACAAAGGTGCCATACTCCTTTAGTAACTACAGGAAAAAAAATTGTTTAATGAGAAAAGAAAATATGAAATTGAAACAGGACAGACAAAAGTATAAATATAATGACTAGAAAGATATTGAAATTTAGAAAAAAATATATATATAATTGAATTTAGAAAGGAATGAGATAATTAAAAGTAAGATTGAGAAAACTAAGGGAAGGGAAAAATTATTGAGAAAATGTTAAAATAGTAATAAGATATGGAATAAAACACAAAGATGAATATGAAATTGAATTTGTGTCTGTATGAAGAAGTGATAACCTGGGACTGTGCTATTCTCAAAAACAGAAATTTTATTAGTATTATGTTTTGTTAAAACCCAAATAATTTTTTTATTAAAAAAAAGAAAAAGCTACTGTCAAGAACTATAAATATGCAAAGTTTGGAGTGGTGATACTGGTATAACCAAAACTACTTATTGACACTTCCTTCCTTTTATCTTGACAATTAAATATTATAATCTTATAGTAAATATTGCTAGTGTTTATTAAAATAGCATACAGTATTTGCCTGTACAATTTTCATACCTCAATTTGTTTTCAAGCATATTTAAATGCGTGTAAAAAAAGCACCTATTATTTACTATTAAGAAAAATGTAAAGGATTGTAAATTACACAGGTTTGTATTCACAGCACCTTTTGGTTGAACTTTTTAGCAACTCACTAAATATGAAGGAACGTCCCATGTGGGGGGGAAAGAGGAAAGAGGTACATACTGAATAGATTGCAACAGCTATGTCATTAATATAATAGTTTAATAACTGGAAAGCTGGCTTCTACCCAAGCACTATAATTGCATTCCTTGGCAATTCCCCAACCCTAAATTTGGAACATTTCAAACATGAACAAAGTTTCATGTTTAGTAACAGTAAAGGTACTGCCACCTTTCAATGGACAAAGAAAATGGTTCAAAATGTGCTGTCTTAGGTGGGTTTGCTGGGTTTAGGATTATGCTTGATGGCAATACTGATAATCCCCAAAAATATGTTTATCTGTTCTGCTCTTTACAAGTATGGAGTTTTCTAAATAATCTTTCTTCAAAGATTTTGTTACAGATCTGATGAATCCTTAACTAATACGAAGTCTATAGTAGAGATTTCTCAGATTGAGAAATCTTTACACCCCTTGTGTCTGTGTGTGTGGCCTAGTTGCTTCACATTGTTGCTATGATGTTATTTCTTACTCTGTGACACAGGGGGGGACCTTTGAATCTGAAACTGTGGATAAATCTCTAGGAAATATGTCAAGATACTCCTTGTATTGTCAAGCCAAGTAATGTCTGTAATGGTGGCACAGTCCAGTCCAGATGATGATGTTGAACTGTGATAAAATTTAGGGGTAAATGTGTTGGACTTTGGATCAGAGAGATCTACTCTTTCAAATCCACATTTCCCAGAACCAGTGGATCAATTGTCTGACAGACATCAGGAATAATAAGTAATATGGGAGAGTCCCACTCTTTTAAATCCACTGCGCCACTGGACCTGGGTAGGTACTGGGCTTTGATTGGTGATTTTGCCTATAGACTTAGTGTACTTTCAAAGCTCCAGATCTATGCAAAGTTATTGATCAATGTGGTTGCAAAGCTGGCTAATTTTGACAATAGGTTTTAAATTATCTGTCAAAATCATCCCCCAATCAATGATGTGCCATGATTTATAGATGATTTCCTTTTTGTTGGTGATGTTTAAGGTTTGACCAATGGCCTTACTTAATATTAGTAGAACCAACGTGGTATAGCAATGAAAGTGCTACACTAGGAGAGAGGATTAGATTATAGATTATAACTATAGATTATAGCTCACCCTTAGCTATGGAAGCAGTCATTTTCTCACAGCCCAACCTATCTCATAGGGCTGTTGTGGAGAAAAAAAATAGGAGGAGGGGGTATTATGTAAACTGTCCTGTCCTGTTGTTTATTATATTTTTATTTATTTATCAAATTTAGGTACCAATCATATCATTCTCAGAGAATATATATAAAATGTGGAATAACTATCAGATCAATAAGTCAATAAAATGCCCTGAATGCATTTTTTAAATCAGGTTACCACCAATCAGAGATAATCCAGGTGAGATAGGAATCAGCAGTGGGATCAGCAAAATTTGTACTGGCATTTTTTTTTTTTTTTTAGTGGTCCAACTACAAGTCAGTAGCATTTTAATTGTATCATGGGAAAAGATCCATAGATACAAACCCATATTTCATCTCTCTTTAACTGCTTGCACTATAGATGCCATTGTCAGTTCAAAAAATTTGTCAGAATACTGCTTCGTCATTATTATAGCAGAAGGCATGATGTACAAATTTGTCTTTTACCTCCTGACTTCACTGCAGAAGCAGAAAAAGCAAACAAGCGTTCACTCACGTCTTGCTTGCCATTGCTTTTTGCTGTCATCTTTACACATTTATAACTCTGATCCCAATTTGAAATGGCTGCCCTACTTGTGCTTTTCTTTCAAAGAAACATTTTTGGACGAACCATCCATTCCTATCAAATTAAATAAATACAGATTATACCACACTGTGTTGTAATACATTCAAATGTTCACATATGTTTGTTGGGATACAACAAATTAAAAGAAGGACAAAGAACTGGTTAGAAGTGATCTTGAGTGAGCCCTAAGTTCAACTTATAAAATTGAAATGGATCATGATAGGATCATGAAAGCCTTAGCAATTTAAGATGTGTGGACTTCAATTCCCAGAACTCCCACTTGGAGAGGCTGACTGGGGAGTTGGCATTCATGCATGTTAAACATGCTAAATTTGAGAAGCGCTGATGTAACCCACCAAATTAAAGAAGTCATTTTGGTCATTACTGTACTCTGATAAGTGAACCAGGGACACATTATATCATGTGTGGCATTGAAATGAGAATATTTATTTATTTATTTATTTATTTATCCCACCTTTATTATTTTTATAAATAGCTCAATATGGCAAACATACCTTATACTCCTCTTCTATTTTCCCCTCAACAACTCCGTGAGGTAGGTTGGGCTGAGAAAGAATACTGACCCAAAGTCACCCAGCTGGATTTCTTGCCTAAGGCAGAACCAAAAACTCACAGTCTCCTGGTTTCTAGCTTGGTGCTTTAGCCACAACCAAATGGCTATCTTTATATATGGCTTATGAATATGTGGGTTTATAAATCATCAAATTTTCAATTCCCTTGTCTAGAATGTAGGTATTTCCATCTTCGATTAATGATAAAGCAAGTACTATTTTTCTGAGAACTTGTTCTCCATTGAATATGTAGAAAAGATTCCCCAAGAGTTCAGCTCAATCAGGCAACTTTCTCCAATACTCGTTGTGAATTGATTCAGAATTACCTTGATTTTTTTAAAAGTTAAAGAAAAATAATGTTCCCATATCCAGGGATAAATCTCACCAACCTCCCAAAGACACACCTCTTTTTATTTACATCTAAGCCAGTGGTCGCCAACCTGTGGGCCGGGGACCACTGGTGGTCCACGAGAAAATGTTGGTGGTCTGCAGAGAAATGTCCCCCCCAAAGCACAAAACCCCCAAAGCAATTAATCCAGGCTATACGGGAACCCAAGTCTGCACCGCCCACATGGCCCACCCACCCGGGTGCACCGGCCTGCCATGGACTAGAGGAGCAGCTGCTCCGGGATGACCAAAGGGCCAGTCCTGTGACTACTGCAGCTCTGGAATATGGGACCGACTTTCCCACCAATGTCAGCAAGCCTTTTTTGTATCCTGTATAGAGGTGGATTTATAAACTGTACGGATACAGAGAGATAACTCAACAAGACATCCATAATAAAGAACATTTATTGGTTCATCAGGTATCCTTATAACTCACGTTTGTGACAAAGTTCTTCTTTTATGACCAATCCTTTGTATATCTGCCTTGTAGTAAAAGATGGTTATCTCCTAACCCATCTCGTAGTGATAGAAAGAAGGTGCCATGAGTAAGAGAGTTCAGACAAAGAATGAGGAAAACTTCCTCCAACCCCTCGAGGGTCAAACTAGTGACCAATCAAGATTACAGATGTGGTCACGTGACATGAACTACATTCCCCAGGATACCTTTAACTACATTTACCAAGATGCATTCCCTTAAGGGGACAGCTCATAATTCCTGAGTAACTATCCAATTCCCATAGACTGGCTGGGACAGCACACTCCCCGCCTGGAATTGTAAATTCCACTATTAAGAGAAAAGAAAAAAAATTAAAAAATATAAACTAAGATAAGCAGTAAACAGTAATACTAACTGAATAGCATATAACTATATAACTAAGACAAAAACAGTAAACATTAATAAAGCATCAAACAAAGCAAAGCATTCAAAGCTTGAGTTCAGCCCCTTGGTGCAAGTCTGCTGGTTACCTCTGGCAGCCTTTTAGGGTGTACATGTACTCTTGGCGGCAAAGGTGAAAGTCTGCTGGTTGCTTCTGGCAGCCTTTTAGGGTTGGAATGGTACTCTTGCTTCCACGGTCTCATCGGGCATCGGGAAGCTGTAGGAAAGGCTGTTGCATAGGCCATGTAGAGCATCTTAGTGGATGTCTGGTGGTTGTTGGCGGCTGTTTAGAGTGTCCTAGAGAAAGTGTATTGATTGCCAGCGGCCTTTCAGTCTGGAACAGCATTCTTGTTTTCGATGGTGCTAAAGGGCGTCAGAAGGCTGTTGGAATGGATGGTGCTAAAGCATTTGCCTGGGTTGGAGCCTACATCTGAGTGACACTGACAATTCCTACGATCCACCATCCTAGTGGAGATTTGATGGCCACTGGGCCATCTACAGGGCCGCCGACTGATTCGGAAAAGAGAAAGGCGCGTGGGGCATTATTCCCCAGCAAGAGTAGGATATCAGCCTCCAGATCTAGAGCAGGAAAATGATGAGCCAGGTGCTGTAGGTGAGGCATGCTACTTATGACCTCAGGTGTCGCGATCTGACTGTGGTCGTTTGGTACCCCATCGCATTCAAACACAGGCAGCAGTGGGAACTGGGAACTTCCATCCAATGACTCTATGGAGAGTCCAGTAGCTTTCCTCCCCACTGTGCTTCTTGGTCCATGGCATGCTGATACAGTGAAGGGAAGTTTTTCCTGTTGCACTTCAAAGAGGTCGAAGAATGCAGGTCTGGCCAGGGTGAAGGTGCTTTGAGTGTCTATCCGCACATACATTTTCATGGCATGTTCAGGGCATCCTTCAGGGTACACTTTGGCTAAGCAGATGGGAAGACATGAATGAGGGTGTGGTGAGTTGGCGCACAGTGCTGCGCAGTTGATGCTCAGCCTTGCTTGTGGTTACGGTTTGGCAGTCTGTCGAGGAGCCCTGCATGTTTCTGTGTTACGTTGAGGCTCCTTGTCTGAAGGAGGGTTATGGGATATCTGCCATGGTGGCTCGGAGTCTGGATGCAGTGCAGTCGGGTGCTGGTCACTATGGCATAAGTCACATCGCACCTTGGCTGTGCAGTACTTGGACGGGTGTTTAGATTTGCAACACTTGTAGCAGTATTGGTACTCCTTTAGTAACTCTTTTTGTTGGGTCAGTGATTTCGCTGCAAACCCAGTGCAGCTGTTCAGCGAGTGATGAGTGTTGTGCATAGGACAAAACTGTATTCTCCTGTTTTCTCAGAGATCTAAATTGGGTTGTATCAGATGAGTTCCCTCCCCAACTATATGTGGATGAGGAGTCGGTCTCGGTATTATGGACAATCATGAAGGGTCTTTCCCTGGTAGTGTACATAGGGCCTGAAGGCGATATATGGTCGCTGTTGTATCTTCTGTCATTAGGAGGACTAACAGCTCTGAGTCTATGGGCCCAGTGTGTGTTGCACACTGTCGCCTGGTGGGACATGAATTCTTCAAGAAGTGTGAAGGGTACAAAGCGGTGGCAACCCTTGGCCATGTAGGTGTCAGTCAACTGGAGCCACTTTTCAATTAGCACCTGCAGAAGTTTTCGAACAATTTTGTTCTGCGTGTCGACGTGATCGAGACAGGTGAGCCCCGGTAAGTTAGGATCCCGTTGTGCCGTTCTCAGCTGGACAAGTATGTTAGCGAGGTCTATGATTTGGCGAAGCTTGTTGATAGGAACTTTAGGAAAACTGTTGAGGCTATCCAAGAGTGTTGCTTCTATGTCCTCGGAAGCGCCATACAGTTCGTCAAGTCTTTTCCATGATAACCATAGGCCAGCGGCTGGGTCATCTAAGTGGGATGCCAAAAGTGCCCTCGGTATGTCTGCAGACTGTGGCCCTAGCCATACTATCAAGTGTCCGATTATTTCAGCAGGGTTCAAGTGTGCCGCCTGAACAGGGCACAGGAAAAGTTTCTTTCATACTAGATATTCGCCGCCTGGCTTGTCAGAGAATCTGCGAACTGATCTAAGCAATGGAAATTGTGAAAAGGTTGTGAACTTTATGAGTAGGTTAAAAGCTTTGGGGGAAAAGAGGAGCAATAAGTCCCCGTTGTTTGTTTCAGTGCTTGGCTCAGGAAAACTTCACCAACGTCTGTTAAATTTTGCTCAGAAGTACTCTACAGAAAGAAAAGCATAATACACGTCAAAGTAATAAACAATACTGGGGCTAAACTAGGTTACCATGGCTTGTTCCACAAAATACTTAAAACATGGCTGAGCATACTATAAGAACCTAGCGTATTTGTTTACAAACTTCAGACAATCATATTTTGCCATTAGTTTGCAGGTCTGCCTGTAACATCAATCTGGTTTTGTTGAAAACCACGACAAAAAAAGTTAATTAAACAAGACTATAGTAGCAGGAACACAAGCGATTTTAGTGTATGAACTTGAATTAGTGTATTCACTTTGACTATATACTAAGCTTTTGTATTAAAAAAGACGGGAGAATTTATGAATTTTGTAAAAAGAATGATGTAAACTAATAGTAAAATATTTAATAGTGTTAAGAAATTATATTTCCAGTTCCTAGAGCAGTTGTCATTTCAGTATAATGAACTTTCTAAAGCTTAGTTTATTGAATTTTGGGATTTAAATATCTGTTGAAGAAGAAATTGGAGAAAGCTTATTTCTCATTTTACTGTGTATTTCACTTTTTATTCGTAGCATCTCAGAAGTTGATACCATCTCAGAGAAGCCAAATGTAAATGTGTAGACATTACTCTCTAAGGGTAGATGTCAGATGCTCATGAGTAACTAAGGTGCTAAAAAATGTTTCCTGTAACACTCAAAGGTTTCCCACACTCCACACCTTTTCCATTGCATGGAGTACAAGAAATGTCCAGGAAGGAAGGTTTATGCTTCTGAGATTCCTAATTGGTCACTGTGGAGGGAGAGGAAGCTAAACTAGATGAACCTTTCTTCTGAATTAGCAAAGGCTATTATACATTATTTTAATCTCAAGTTGGGTCAATATTATCCTGCTTTCCTCCAGTTTCCAAGATTTGATTTATTAAAAAGGAAGAGAAGCATGGGTTTGCAACTTCAATATCTTTGAACCACAGAGTTATTCAAACAAACAAAGCTGTTTCAACAAAGAAACAACTTTGTCCCCAACTCATACTGTACAACCAGGGAAGAATGCCATTGCAATCATTTCAATGCTTGGGCTGAGAGCTAATATCAGCAAAAGGAACATACTATTACAATTGGGATGTGGGGGTGGGTGGGTGGAACCCTGCAATGTAATGTCTCACATGATGCATATTTCTATGTATTAAGTTGAAATGGCCAAGAAATAACTGTAAAGCAAATGTACAGGTAGGCAGTCTTCCCCAACCTAGAGCTGTCCAACCATGTAAGATGTCCTTTCTCATCAATCAACATGGCTGTTGGAGAAAACTAATCTAGGATAA
This sequence comes from Notechis scutatus, assembly GCF_049901735.1. Taxonomy (NCBI): domain Eukaryota; kingdom Metazoa; phylum Chordata; class Lepidosauria; order Squamata; family Elapidae; genus Notechis; species Notechis scutatus. The sequence goes on along the minus strand of NC_142011.1, from coordinate 26,929,398 downwards.
TGTAGTCTTGTCTGGTTTGGGTTGCTTTTCGATTGGAGAAGATATTTTAGAGGTTTGTCCTTAACAATTCTTCTGTCGGGCACAGAGTTTTTTGTTTTGCTTTTAAATACTGAATACCACAGAAGCTTCTCTGAGAATATGTGGGAGGGATAGTTATTCATAGCTTTTGCAATGTTTCACTGTACATATTACACCTCTCTTGGAAAGAGGTGTAGGGATTGGTGTGTACTAAAAAAAATACTTTCACAGTATATTCCCTTGAACCTCTTTTGAGATTCCCATGTTGCCCACTTATTCATGTTATAAATATACTGTATATACATTGACATAAATAAGAAACAAGCCTTCTGTGTGCCAAACATTAGATTAAATCTAATTAACTGGCTCTTTCGAATGTTCTCTGTTAAACCCATATATTTCCACCCACTCTTTAGTTTTCCACCCACTTACGTGCTCAGAAGGATTTTAGAAACAGAAGCCAAACTGTGCACAGCGTCCTCTTGCATTTTCCATTTCTCGCATCTGTGGCTTTGTAATTAAAATCCTGTCCATGAGTAGCAGCCATTTTACGCTAATATTAAAACAGCCATTCAATTTTTCCTCTGCTGTTAGGCTGTTATGGATTTCCATGTTATATATAAGCTGTTGCTTAGGGAATTATTTTAGGTGTCTACATAAAGAGTTAATGGACGCACGCAGTATTAAACTTCCTTCCTTCCTTCCTTCCTTCCTTCCTTCCTTCCTTCCTTCCTTCCTTCCTTCCTTCCTTCCTTCCTGACAGAACATTCCAATTCTCCACTCCTAAAGACTTCTAAAGAACCATCAGTATAGAGCAGGGCTGTCAAACTCCCAGCCCGCAGGACAGATGCATCACATGCTGGCCACTCCCATGCCCGATTTAGCAAAGGGGAAAAAAGCCTTGATACGTCACATGACATCACCATGACAATGTCACACCTCTGGTGTAGAGTGATGTCCTGAAATAGTGTCTCTTAAGACTTGAGCAGTTTAGCATCTGCTAATCAGTACAATGGGAACTAGCTGGTGATGGAGAGTACTCTTTCTACTATTCATGAATGTGGAACATGACACTTCTATATATGAAGTTAGTTTATTAATTTGATATGAAGAGGAGGCAAAGAGGTGATTTTTTTTTCCCTGCAAGAAATCTTTTGGCCTAAAAATCTAATGTGGAATAAAAATTTGGGAAAGGGGTGTCATAATACTGAGGACCCCTAACCCTATCCTTAGCTTTTATATATATATAATTATTTCCTGCCTTTATTGTTTTTATAAATAGCTCAAGGGGGAAAACCAACCTAATACTCCTTCTTCTTCCCATTTTCCTGATAACAACAACCCTGCAAGCTGGTTGAGCTGAGAGACACAGTGACTAGCTCAAAGTCCCATATATGTATGAACAGGCCTTCTGCCATATAAATGCTACACTGCCCATATTGTATCTAATGATTTCTGTTTAAGAATACTGAATTTGGAATAAACACTTGTGGTTCAGAGAGCTGTTACCTGATGTGAAATTCTCTATAATGTGTAGGAAATGTAACACATTTATTAAATTAATGGTTTTGCCTTTTCTGGCTGCTTTCTAGCCTTTCACAGCATACCATTCCCATGGATAGAAATATCATAGGTGAGCTGAAGTTATAGATCTCTGTGAGACCATAAAAAACCTCTGACCTCTAAACATCATGACATTAATACCTCAACTTCTCTCAAAGGAGTTCAAGTCAGCTCCAATCCCATTTTACATTCCGGACAATTCTATGAAATTGGCTACCCGAAGAAAGAGTGTTTGAACTAAGGTTGTCTGGTAAACCTCATGTCTGAATGAGAATTTGAAATAGAGTCTGTCATTTTTAACCATTTTACTGTCCTGGCCTTCACTGCAAGGATAGAAATGTTAGAATCTTATTGAAGACTGCCAATACGTCCATTATTTTTCTTGTTTGTGCTCATTTTCCCCATGCTCTATGGTAATCATATTGTGCTTTTAAAGTAAAGGAACTTCTACATGCCAAATTGCATATAACTGGCCAACCCTGTCTCCAGCTGTTTCCTGTGAGGAGATAAGGTTCATTTGCCTCTCAGGAAGCAATTGGTGATATGTGCATTTCACTGAGAAAGCAATCCTTTGGACAATGCTGGTCATCTTTTCTTCCCAACCTCTTACAGCTGCGTGAGCCTTGAGACAGAGTCTTCATGTCATTGAGGAAATAGTCATGTCTCTCACCTTAAGTCCCAGTTGTGATAAGCTGAACTCTATTCCCTTTCCTGTTCTCCTGACCTCCCCAAATGTTCCTGAAAACTTGTGCTAACATTTGTAACCATTTGTGGCACAGAAAGTATTTGCTTCCCCGCAACAAGGCTTTTAAATACAAGGGCTGGAATGTTCAGCTCCACTCCATAATTATATGAAAATCCAGATTGGAATCAAACGTCTTTAAGGAAAAACAAAGTCCAGCTGCCTTTTGAAAAAGCATCTTTGGGACAGCCATGACCTGGATGACTGAGAATCTCCATAGACATCTTTCTGCTACGGTTTATAAAGCTTATTCGCCAGTTGTGGCTCTGGTTAGATTCTCTCTCTTAGGAACACTCATCTAAACACACAATTACTTCCTTTCCAACAATCATTAATCAAATAGGGGGGAAAATCAGGAGTTTGGTAGCATCTTTTCTAATTAATAAATTTTATTAGAAGGTATATGTTTTCATGAGCTGCAACTCACTTCCTTTTAATAAGATTTGTTAAGAAAAACATTGTGAACTCCTTTTGGGGGGTGTAATGTCTATAATACAGGGATATTAAATCAGTTTCAAACCCTAGTTTCAAACTCTGCTTTGTTTAAACCAGGGGTGTCAACCTTGGCAATTTTAAGACTTGTGGACTTCAACTCCCAGAGTTCCTGGGAGTTGAAGTCCACAAGTCTTAAAATTGCCAAGGTTGGACACCCCTGGTTTAAACGAATGGCAAATTAAGAGCTCAAATTTAATCATAACAGGAAATGTTTGTTTCCACATTTTGTCTCTTCTGTTGGTGAGAAGAACCAAGCAGTTTCAAACCCAGTTTTCAAACTCTGCTTTGTTTTTACTCTGGCAATATGCTTTACATATAGTAAATCAAAATTCTCAGCTTACCATTATATACAGTATCAACACCACCAAGGACTGAAGATAATTGTGTCTGCCCCATTACTGGAATGGAATATGTAGACAGGATAAAAAGTTAAAATATAATAACAAATTAAAATAATTTTCTGACAAATAATTTTCTATAATCTAGTTCTATTTCCATTTTCTTAAATTAAATTTTACAATAAATTCTACTTGCCTTTTAGACTGCATTATAAAGAGACACTTTTTCTCAACATATTTCATGGTAACCTTAGTTAATTCAGTGCACTGATGCTCCTTCTTTCTCTCACACTACTGTGCAGATTCATAACATAACATTACTTCCACTGTGATGAGAATCCTTCTAAAATTAAATAGAAATCTTGAAATTGCTGCCTATTCTGAGTAATGTTTTATGACACAAAAAAAGATGAGCAGTCAAAAATGATCCTGCTCTTTGTAATATTGTTTGCTCCCCTTTCTCTTAAATGCAGGCAGTTGCTTTAGGATGGCAACTTCTCTACTGGGCCCTGGAGAAAAATGTTGAATTCTTCTTTCCAAACTTTGCATCTGGAAGTTGAATGCATTAAGACAAACTCTATTATATAACACTGGATATCTGGAATCTGTTAGCACTACACTTTTAATTTTTTGAAAAGAGGGGAATCATTAATAGGCTCTCTCCAAAGAATGTGACAATGGATTCCTGTTAGCCAAAATTGCATAGAATTGTGGAACCATTTTTTGTTAATTCAACAATCACCCTTCCCTTTCATCTACTATCTGTTTTTTTATATCTAAACACCAGCATTCCTTCCTGGCTGCTTTCACAGGGAGAAATTCTAAAGTAATAGACAATGGACAAATGGAGAGAAGGACTGTGATGGAGATGAATTGTCTACAATCTCCTCAGGAAGGCTTTCAAAATGAAAGCAAGTATAGTAAGAGAAGCTAAGTAGAGAATTCCAAGATTTTCTTGTTCAGCCTAAAGGAGCCAATGAATAAAATTCATATTCTTAATATCTCAGAATAGCCCATTATTGCCTATTCAAATGTACCATCATTGCAAAGAAATACAATGATGCAATTATTTTGACAGAATAGAAATTAGAAAAAATCTGTCTGGAAAAATCTATTTGCAGTGATGTGTCAACTGGGCATGAGTTTTCCAAAAAGAATTTTGAAAAATAAAATGGAAATTACAGTTTTAAAAGAAAAAACATACTTTCAAACATATTCTCTTTGCATATTCTGCCCTCTGTCCTGAAAATTGGATAAACTTCCAAGAGGGTACCTATCATGGGATTTATGCAAATTTTGAATTTTTAGATGTGTTATGATATATGTCATGAAGACTATACCACAACAAAAATAAACAAGATGCAGAGACAGGCTTTTATAACATATACTCACCAAGTAACAGAAGCATATTGATTGTAGTGATGGAGTCGAAGGACAATCGTTTTGTAACTGAGAACAGCCACTTGTTTTATTATGTCAATAATAATTTGGAAATTTAAAACTTAAAAGAAACCAATACTGTGTAATTCAGAGACACAACAGGGTTCCATTGTAGCTTTTCTGGGCTTCAAAACTGGTTATTAGCACATTTTTAAAATTATAGAGTTGTGTTAATATTTTTTATGTTGCTTTTTTTTGAACTGGAAGAAATGAAGGCTAATTTGTTTGCCAAATTATTTCACTAATCTTACTGTTTATTATCTACACATCAGCTAACATGCACATAGTTAAACATTTGCACATAAAATACATTGTAAAGAGGGAACTATATTCATACTATTTGCTGTTTAATCCAGACCTTATTTAACAGTCATGCTTACTTTTTAGAGAGAATGTTTACTTTTTTTAAATTAGTTAAGTCTACATAACGTTACAACCTTCACCATCCAAAATAGTAAAACTTTGAGTAATCCTGCTACTAAAATTCTTTGAAAGGAGATTTGGGATTGGGATTTTTGGGAAACCCAAAAAGGGCTGCCCTGTGGTTGAAGGTTGTCATTTCCAAGCTAATAAATGGAAAATGTTTGTACCATTTACTATACAATTATTTTGACCAATTAATTGACTTGCTGTCCACCCTTTGGGGTAGAGCAGAGTAGATAGCAATAGCACTTAGACTTATATACTGTTCCATAATGCTTTATAGTACTCTCTGGGCAGTGCTAAGCATTGCTTCACTTATCAGTCAAGTTGACTGTCCCAATTGTCCAAAATTATCATTTTCAACAGGAAAATTATTACCAAAGATTTTGCACTCATTTTCCTGTAAACAAACAAAGAGGAGATTATTTAGCTTCTGCGATTGAGCAATAATTTCAGAGCTTTCTCAGAAAAGATTTCTATTCACTGCTAGACTTTTACCACTGGGAAGGGAAACTCTCAACAATTCTTCCTTCCTGAGTTTGCTGTGGTGCAACTACTATTCTATTCATTGAATACCTATTGTTTTTGTTGAGCAAAAGCAATAGCAGTTATAGTTTATACCACCCATAATGATTTTCAGAGTTCTCTGGGCAGTTTACAGACTTCAAACTGTCTGACTCTTCATTTTACTCACCTTGGAAGAATGAAAGGCTGTGTCAACCTTGAACTGGTCAGGATTGAACACCAAGCTATGGGCAGAGTTGGCCTGCAATACTGCATTCTAACCACTCAGCCACCACAGGAAGACTAGAATGCTACTTTTTTGAGAAAAATTATAATCACAGAATCTTGCAAACCTGATTGTGCCTTACTTCTCTTTCCTCCTATAACCCTGTGAATCAGGGAGGAGCCTGCCTTGGTTTCTTCAGAATAAAGGTAGTCCTCAACTTACAACCATAAAGTAGCTGATCCATTTACATTTATAAATTGTAATGGTCATAAAGTCAAAGTGTAATGGTCATAAAGCAGGTCATGCCCAGTTTTATGACCTTTTTCTGGGGATCATTAAATGAATACTGTGGTTATGCAAATCCTTTGTTTACTGTGGGGCATTTTTGCTGAAAATTGGAAGCAAATAGCAGTTTTTGACAATAACATTGTAAATTGTGCTGACATGACTGAGGGATGCTGCAAATGAGGCATAAATGAGAACTGGTTGTCAAGCACCTAAAGTGCCTGATTGGGTGTATCAGAATTTCACAACTGGATCCTAAGAACCTTTTGGGGGTGCATCATAACTTCACAAGGAATTGTCCTGCTTTATTATTTACAAAGAATTATCCTGCTTGTGCTTAACTTGCAGGATAAACAAAAATTTTGTCACGTTGCTAATGGCTCATTGACTCAGGAAAACTGCCCAAGCAATTTCAGTAGTGTGTCTAAATGAAGAAGTCTCCAACACATAGCCCATGAAAACATGAATCCTGGCTAGGATTATGGCTTTGTGCCTTTGAAGTGCAGCGATCAGTTTCCAAATTGTCTTCCAAATTGTCTTCAGCATGTGTTTATGTTACATATCTTAATCATCCAATGTTTCCCAGCCACCTGCTGCCTTGTCTGGAAATGATCAGAACTATAGTCTAAAGGATCTGGAGGGATCAGGCTGGGAAAGCTTAAAAAGGCATTGCTTCTCTATGCATGAACTGGAGTTGGTCTCTTCTCTTTCCATTAGCAACATTGTTTATAGTCTACCTGAGTTTTGGGCTCAATTGTGGTCGTAAGTCAAGGACTACCTATATACACATTTATATACAGTATTACAAATAAGACAGTTTATGACTATGAAGATCTCTTTCTGATATTACCTAAGAAAGAAATAGTATCATTTTGACAACCCCATACTCAATACCGTTGCCTTGTTTTCATCAATACCAGTAATTTATGTTTAAGGTCGTCTTCCATCACTACACACAGGGCTATTCCCTGCCTCTTTGTTTAAAAGGCTAGACATCAAGCTTACATTTGAATAGCATTTCGCCACTTGCTTTTTCTATTTTTTTTTTTTCAAGAAAGCCTTCTCTACACTCTCGAAATTATATAATTATATAATTTGGAAGAGGGAAGGATCCAGTTTTGTTTTTGATCCATTATTCCCAGACTTCTCCTCAGACAAGCAGGGAGGGTTGTTTTTGTTTGTTTGTGTTTCAAAGGATAATTAAGTAAATAAAATCAGCCATGTCCCAGGCCAGTTATTTTAAAGGTAAAAACTTAGGAAATCATTTCTCATGAAGCGGCCTTTTAAATGTTTAATCTTTTCTTCAGTAAATTCTCCAAAGGTTTTTCTCACTTCTGCATTATGATTCCTTTGCACAACTTTGTTTCATTAACACAATGAAATTGCTCTTATATCACCACCAATTTTCTACTGTTTATATCCAGAAAGGCCAGGGATAAATGGAATGAACAGAAGAAAACAATGGCTTCAATCACTTAATTTTTCATTCACTTTGCATTGGTTTCATCCTTCACCCTCTGACCCATCCCTCACTCCCTCTAAAGACAATCACTTCACTTGGACTTAAATTAACTCTACCTGAGATATCCATGGATATATTGCTTATGTGATTAATACAACAATGGGAATCCCAAAGGTGATTTTTCAAAAAGCAACTGGACTTTTTTTCCCTTGAAGATGTTTTGGTTCTAATCGAAGAAACTTCTTCAAAACTGGACTAACAGCAGATAAACATTATTCTATAAAGTCTTAAAGTTTAATCCTTTCATTCTCACCTGAAGCTTCCAAACAATCCCAACCATACATACTTCATCAAAAATAAGTAATAACTCAATCCTATGCAATCCTATTGAGAATTAAATCCCACTGAAATAGAAGCATTTATCTATCTATCTGTCTGTCTGACTGTCTGTCTGTCTCCATTTATTTATCTATTTATCTATCTATCTCTATTTATCTATCATCTATCTATCTATCTATCTATCTATCTATCTATCTATCTATCTATCTATCTATCTATCTATCTCCCTTTATCTATCTATCTATCTATCTATCTATCTATCTATCTATCTATCTATCTATCTATCTATCTATATCCATTTATTTATCTATTTATCTATCTCCATTTATCTATCTATCTATCTATCTATCTATCTATCTATCTATCTATCTATCTATCTATCTATCTATCTATCTATCTATCTATCTATCTATCTATCTATCTGTCTGTCTGTCTGTCTGTCTGTCTATCTCCATTTATCTGTCTGTCTATCTATCTATCTATCTATCTATCTATCTATCTATCTATCTATCTATCTATCTATCTATCTATCATCTATCTATCTCTATCTATCTATCTATCTATGTAACAGACTAAGAAGGGGCTTTGGAGGTCTTCTTGCCCAACCCCTGCTCAAGCAGAAAACCCTATAGTATTTCAGACAAATGATTGTCCAATCTTTTCTTAGAAACCTAAGTGTTGGGGTACCCACAACTTCTGGAGGAAAATCATTCCACTGATTAATTGTTTTAATTGTCAGGAAATTTCTTCTTAGTTCTAGATTGATTCTCTCCTTGATTAGTTTCTATGCATTACTTATTGTCCTGTCTTCAGACGTGTTGGAGAATAGGTTGACCCCTTTTTCTTTGTGGCAGCACCTTAGATGTTGGAACACTGCTATTATGTCACCCCAGTCCTTCTTTTTCATTAAAGTAGACATACCCAATTCCTGCAACTGTTCTTCATATGTTTTAGCCTCCAGTCTCCTAATCATTTTTGCTGCCCTTCTTTACACTCTTTCTAGAGTCTCAGTATCTTTTTTTATATCATAACAATCAAAACTGGATGCAATATTGAGAGCTTGGTTTTACTAAGGCATTATAAAGTGGTATTAACACTTCATGTGACTTGATTTTATCTCTGAATTAATGCAGCCTAGGATTGCATTAGCTTTTTTGGCAGCTTCAGCACACTGCTGGTTCATATTTAAGTATTTGTCCACTGGGCCTCCTACAGTTACTACTGTTGAGCCAGGTACCACCTATTCTATACTTGTACATTGATTGCCTAAATGTAAAACTTTATTTTTATCTACATTGAATTTCATTTTATTCAATAGGGCCCAGTGTTCAAGTCTGTCAAGAGCCATCTGGATCTTGAGCTTTCCTCTGGAGAGTTAGCTATTCTGGCCAACTTGGTGTCATCGGCAAATTTGATGAGTTCCCTTACTATTCCCTCATCTAAATAATTGGTGAAAATATTAAAGAGTAATACTGTCTGTCTGTCTGTCTTTCTGTTTATCTATCTATCATTTATCTATCTATCTAAAATCTACATACATACACATACAGATGCAAACATGCATGGATATTACACCAAATCTCTAAACAGTGCCTGTTCCAACAGCATATGGAGTCATTTATTTGGTTTGGATTATGTTTATGGGAAACAATGTTTCATGAGCCATTGATACTGAAACCTCCAACTCCATGCTGTAAATAGTGACAGAAGGGGAATCTAAATTATGGGTTGAATGCCAAGATTCTGGAATTTGCAAGATTTCTTTTTGGGTAGTTGAGTAGGTAGAAGAAGCAAAAAATAATAATCTGAGAATATTATGAAGGTCAGTGTGTTTAGCTCTGACTTTACTTTTAGATAGATTTAATTTCCAAAGCTAGTCAATAGCTCATTTCTGAATAATATTCTAATACACTGGTTTGACAGTGCTGTGGATCAAGACTGTGAAACTAAAGACTAAGTGGATTACCCCCAAACTAACAAATCCAACAAAAATCACCATGATTTATGATTATTCTTAGGATAAAAATTCCTAGAATTCTCAGAGTACTTTTTTGGGAAATTCTTTTTTATGTACCAGCTATTATTTTTATGTGCATGTATTATGAGCAAATAAAATATTTACATATTTTATTAATGATCATGCAAGCTATGAAGCACTGCTATTCTGAGGACAGAACCAGATATCATGCAGATAAAATTGTTGCTATCAGAAACAACTTTGTTGTTTCTTCACTTTTTCTCCATAATGGGAGACCACTGGAGACTACATACAATTGCAGCTAACCACAATAACAAAAGCAACAACACTTAGACTTATATACCACTTCTTAGTGTTTTACAGCTTCTTCCCCCAACAATCTGGGTCCTCATTTTACCAACCTTGGAAAGATGGAGAGTTGAGTCAACCATGAACCAGTCAGGATTGAAGTGCTGGAAGTTGGAAGAGTTAGCCTGCAATACTGCATTTGAACCACCACGCCACCACAGCTCTTATCTGTTTTTCTCTCCCTTCTTCCATCCACAGATACCTAGCAGTATTCCAATATTTAAGGAGCTGCCACAGAAGAGGGGGGTCAAATGATTTTCCAAAGCACCAGAAGGAAGACAAGAAACAGTGGAGGGAAATTAATCAAGGAGAGAAGCAACTTGGAATGCTCTTAGAAGTTTGCTCTCAGAAGTTGTAGATGCTTCATCACTGGAGGTTTTTAAGAAAAGACTGGACAACCACCTATCTGAAATGGTATAGAGTCTCCTGCTTGAGCAGAAGATTGGACTAGAAGATCTCCAAGTTCCCTTCCAGCTCTATTCTGATTGACTTATGTGCAATTATCAGCACGGGAGCCGAAAAAGGTTAGCCAGGGGTGCGATTCTACAGATTCGCACCTATTCACTAGATCCGGTTGTTAACATTCTAAGCAGTTCGGAGAACCGGTTGTTAGAAGAAATTACTGGCCTAATCCTGTAAGGAAGGTAGGAAGGAAACATTCTGGTGTTGCTTACAGAAACTGCCTCTCTGTTAACCCTTATTACATTCATAGACTTCCTGTCTCAGGAACATCTCTGGAGTTTTTCCCCCCTCCTTTGCTGGTACTTTGCTTGTGTGGAGTGACCATTCAAAGTTACAATGGCACTGAAAAAAGTGACTTATGACCATTTTTCACACTTATGACTGTTGCAGCATCCCAACAGTCATGAGAGACCAGGTGAGGAGATGCATGACTCGATGTGAGTGATGTTGAGCTGGCCACACCCTGCCAGTCACATGAACACCAACTAAGCCATGCCCACAGAACCGGTTGTTAAAAAATTTGAATACCACCCCTGAGGTTAGCCACCACTGTCCTAGGTTTTGGAAAGGACTTGATAGGCAGATAAAATGCCAAATCCAATCTATGTATCTGGCTAACTCTATGACCAACAACAATAATAAAATCACTGTGTTAATAGTGTTTTAGGACTACACAATGATTTTTAAGACTATACAATAATTTTCTGATGGCTCACCAATAAAGTTATAATAAAGTAATATAAATATAATGACTTCAAAAAAAAAAACCAGAATCAATAACAAAGCAGTTTTGTCAATTTTAATAATCAGGTATGAAAATGATGTATTTACTTAGAGTGGTTTTAACTTAAATCCCCAAAGAAGCAATCAATTAAAACAGCATCAGTGTCCAATTTAGTTCATAGATAAGATTGAAGAAGGCATATAAGCAGCACAGCTCATATCTGAGTCCATGTTTGCCTAGGGCAGAGAACCTATTTGATTCACACCACAACTTGGTGCCTCCCCTAAATTACCATTATCCCTGTATGCATTTTAGATTCAGGTATTATAGTCTACTCTCCCTGCAATACAAGATCATTGTGCTCAGAATGTTCAGCAGCAACATTTTTACAGTATCACAGTGGAAGAGAGATTGCTATGGTCATTGTTGGGCTGCACAAATTCTTGGAAGCAAGTCATTTTGTGGAGAAGCATTCAGAATTTGTTTAAGAATAAGAATCCAAGAAGCTTTATAGATTTACAGATAATCAGAGTTGGAAGGGACCTTGTAGGTCATCTAGTCCAATCCCCACCCAAGTGGGAGACCCTACACCATTTCTGATAAATGGCAGTCCAATCTCTTCTTGAAAGTCTCAACTGATGGAGCTCCCCCAACTTCTGAGGGCAAGCTGTTCCGTTGGTTGATTGTTCTCACTGTCAGAAAGTTTCTCCTTGTTTCCGGGTTAAATCTCTCCTTGTTCAGTTTCCATCCATTATTCCTTGTCTGGCCTGTAGGACCTTTAGAAAATAGCTTGACCTCCTCCTCCCTGTGGCAGCCCTTCAAATATTGGAAGACCGCTATCATGTCTCCCCTGGTCCTTCTCTTTACTAGACTAGCCAGGCCCAGTTCCTGCAACCATTCGTTGTATGTTTTAGCCTCCAGTCCCCTAATCAACCTGGTTGCTCTTCTCTGTACTATTTCTAGAGTCTCAACATCTTTTTTATAATGTGGTGACCAAAACTGGATGCAGTACTCTAGGTGTGGTCTTACTAAGGCTTTATAGAGTGGTATTAGTACTTCCCTTGATCTTGACTGTATCCCTCTGTTAATACAACTTAGGATTGCATTAGCTTTTTTGGCTGCTGCTGCACACTGCTGGTTGTCTACTAGGACTCCAAGATCCCTCTCACAGTTACTGCTATTGAGCCTGGTTTCACCCAGTCTATATGTGTACTTTTGGTTTTTCTTGCCTAAGTGTAGGACTTTACTTTTCTCTATATTGAATTTCATTTTATTAGATATGGCCCAGTGTTCTAGTCTGTCAAGATCCATCTGGATCTTGAGCCTATCTTCTTGGGTGTTAGCTATTCCTGCCAGCTTAGTATCATCTGCAAATTTGATAAGTTCCCCTTCTATTCCCTCATCTAAGTCGTTAATGAAGATATTGAAGAGTACTGGGCCTAAGACGGAACCTTGTGGCACCCCACTGCTTACTTCCCTCCATGTAGACTTAGACCCATTAAGGACTACTCGTTGAGTACGGTTTGCCAGCCAGTTGCGAATCCATTTAGTGGTGGTGCAATCTATTCCACTTTTTTCTAGCTTACTAAGAAGTAGGTTGTGGTCTACTTTATCGAATGCCTTGCTGAAATCTAAATATATTATGTCCACAGTATTTTGCTGGTCTACTAATTTAGTCACTGTGTTGAAGGATAAAATAAAATTGGTTTGGCATGATCTGTTTTTAACAAACCCGTGCTGACTGCTAGTTATTACTTTACTTGTTTCTAGAAGTTGGCAGATCTGGTTTTTTATTATCTTTTCCAGTATCTTCCCGGGTATTGATGTTATGCTGATTGGTCTATAGTTTCCTGGGTCTGTTTTTTTTTTTTCCTTTTTTGAAGATGGGAACCACATCAACTCTTTTCCAGTCCTCTGGTAGTTCCCCGGTGCTCCAGGATTTTTGAAAGATATGGTGCAGTGGTTCTGAGATAACCTCTGCCAGCTCCTTTAAAACTCTGGGATGTAATCCATTAGGATAGTGATTTGTTTTCATCAAGATCAGACAAGTATTCTCTTACTATTTTTTTTGCTTATTTTAACTTTTATTTCTGGTCTGTCTTCTTGGATGAGAAGCGAAACATCTTCAAAGGAAAACCAGGAAGTCCAGTTGCTTCTTGAAAAAGAACCTTTGGGACATTTAAGAATAATGCTTCAAAATCTAGCACACCCAAATCACAGCCATGGAAACACGATTTGAACCTCAACCAGATAATGGAAGATGCAATAAAGGATCCGTTACATTCATCTTTTCCATAAGGTTGCAATCTCCAACTAAAATAATGAAAATGAGATGATAACAAGACATGGTTGAAACATGTGTATAAATGGTTTGTGATTCATCAATAGCACAAATGACAGTCACCACAGAGAAATATAAAAATCTTTTATATCCCATACACATGGCAAAGTTTCATGCGAATACCACTGCTCTTTAGAAGAAAATGAATGGCTGGCATACGCAACAGGTCCATATAAAGTTTCCAGCCTCTCAAAGAAAAAAAGACTGAATGATTTTTCCCCAACCAAACTTGTCAGCTTTGCCATTTCCACAAGTTCTGTCAGAATTATAATCCAATCTTCTACTGTGGATACATCTGACTCTTCAAGCTTAGAATGGCATCTGCTTTTGTTTAGTTTCAGTCTCTTTTATGAAATCTTCCCAAAACTACTGACAGTTTATCACGAAGTTCTTAGCAGTTGCTGCCCAGACATCATCCATATTCCAAACAACAGAAGAACCGCGGCGCTGAGTCCATCACCTTTTCATAAACCTTAAAGGCATTTAAAAGTTGAAAGGGAAGTTTAAGAACCTATAACAGCTGCAGTGCTTTTAAAGGTTGCCAAATGGTGAGATTCTGGTGCCTGTTCAAATATTGCTACTGAGAAAGAAAGAAGAACAGATCATGCAGATAACCTAAATTTACATTTCTGGGGCAAAGGAAAGGAAAAATCTGTTGCTTCTGCCAATCTCTGCCCTTCCTCAATTAATCTTGCATATGTACAATTAAATGAAAAAAATGTTTAATTTTTTTTCTTAACAACAGAAACCAAAACTAAAAGTTAAGACAATGCATTTGTATACAGTCTAGATTTCAAAATACTCCTCCAGGCAGAATTCATGGTAATCAAATGCTTATTCAAATATAGAAAGAGACTTCACAGTACAATTGAAGAAAGGCTGATCTTCCAGCTTTATGGTATCATGTTCATGTGAAGCAGGAGTGGGATTCAAAATTTTTAACAACCGGTTCTGTGGGCATGGCTTAGGGGGTAGGCATGGCTTGGTGGTCATGTTATTGGCTGGGTGTGCCAACTCAATATCACTCACATCGAGGCATGCATCTCCTCGCCTGGCCTCTCATGACTGTGGGGATGTTGCAATAGTCGTAAGTGTGAAAAATGATCATAAGTCACTTTTTTCAGTGCCACTGTAACTTTGAATGGTCACTCCACACAAGCAAAGTACCAGCAAAGGAGGGGGAAAACACTCCAGAGACGTTCCTGAGATAGGAAGTCTAGTCCTGCCAAGAATGTAATAAGGGTTAACGGAGAGGCAGTTTCTGTAAGCAACACCAGAATGTTTCCTTCCTACCTTCCTTACAGGATTAGGCCAGTAATTTCTTCTAACAACTGGTTCTCTGAACTGCTTAGAATGTTAACAACCGGTTCTAGTGAATAGGTGCGAACTGGTAGAATCCCACCCCTGATGTGAAGTATCTATTTTCATTGCCTTCCTGTTTGTTTCCAAATGATCACGATGGAGTTAAACAAGAACAACAAAACAAAAGTTTGGAATAGATAGTAGGTTAAAGGATATTAAAAGAAAATAAGATCTGTTGATAGATGATGGCAGGTAAATGGAATAGTGTTAGGGTTATCTAGCGCAGTAGAATTGTTAAAGACAATCAAATGCTGAGCAAACTTTCCAAGATGTCAGCAAAAAACCAGCCTTAACACACACACACACACACACACACACACACACACACACACACACACACACATATATATATATATATATATATATATATATATATATATATATATATATATATATATATATATATATATATATATATTCTGAGGTTCTCATGGTATTATCCATTTGGAATCACAGCCAATGGATTCCAAAGAAAGAAGATTACCCACCTAATCCAAAAAGAAACCCCAACCAAAATCCAAGACAGAGAACAAGAGAATGGCCAAGCCCTCCTCCCATATATAAAAGGCACTACAGACAAAATCAGCAAGATCCTCCAAAAACACAACATTAAAACAGCATTCTGCACAAACAGAAAAATATCCACCATCCTAAGAAACCCTAAAGACAAAATCGAGTTAGAAAACCAAGGAGTATACGAAATCCCTTGCACCGCCTGCCCCACCACATACATTGGACAAACTAACAGAAGAATAAGTGCACGCGTTGAAGAACATAAGAACTCAATCAAAAAAGAAGAACCGACCTCTTCCCTGGTCCAACACCTCAAAGCCACAGGACATGAGATTGACTTTAAAAATACCAGAACTATCGCCAAAACTGAACACTTCAACAACAGAATAATCAGAGAAGCCATAGAGATAGAAAAACGCCCACACAGCATGAATAAAAGAGATGACACCTCCTGCTTACCAGCCATTTGGAAACCCGCCCTCATGAACAGACGAGTACCTAACATGATGAATGACACCAGACCCACACCCACAAGGGTCACACAGGATGCCACCACCACACTTCCATGTAAAAAGCAGACTCACACCCACACAGAAGATGAGACACGACCACAGACCAGAAGCTGCACTGCAGCTGCATCACTACCCACTTCAAACCCCTCTGAGCCATACATGAAGCAAACTGACCCCCACCATGAAGATGCAGCACGACCACGAACTCGAAGCCAAACAGCAAGATCACAGCTCACCAGCTCAAATCCCCCAGTAACTAAGACCAACCTGAGCACAACCAAGCCCCCACCTGAACAGAACACACCTCCAGCCAATCAGAACATGGCCAACCCCCAACCAATCAGAACACAGCCAAACCCCCAACCAATCAGAACACCCCCCACCCAATCAGAACACAGCCAAGCCCCCACCCAATCAAGTCACACCCCACTAGCAGTTAAAAGGAAGAAGCAGCTGCAAGCTCACATCACTCTGAGAAGCACAGAGCTGAAGACAGAAGCCTGAAGATGATGAATGAGACTTCATCGAAACGTTGCCTAGATACTTCCAATCTTACGCGGGAGAAAACCCGAATAACCAAAGATCCATATATATATATATATATATATATATATATATATATATATATAAATTACTGCTTTTTAAAGAGCAGAGAAGGCATTTTTAACTTTTCATACAGAATTAGAAAGATAGAATTAAGCACCTCTTTCTAGACAACTGATAAGTTTTGACTCACTAAGCCACCAATGAATTCATCTTTTGGTAAGGAAGATAAGATTAAGATTAGTTGTTTGTTCTCTGTGCATACTGTAAATATTAGAAACATAATAACCTGCCAGTTGTGAGATCAGAAGACTTGGGTGATGGGAAAGCTTCTCATCTTTGTGCTTTAAAGCAACTCCCACTTTTCCCCCCTCTTATATATATTTTCAAAACTGCTTATATAGCCATTCAAGTTCTGATGCAGATTGCATGGTAATTGTAATGTAGAAGACAGAGACTTTAAAAAATGTCATTATCTGTTATCCAGTGGTGCTGGAAATTATAGGTGTTAAGTATGGAGAGAGGACAATGGCCATTTCACCTGAGTAGAATGAGTACTACTGTACTACTCACCTGCCATGTTGACTTTCTTGGCTCCTGCAACCACAAGGTTTTGGAATTTGGATGCCTCAGACATTAGAGCAAGTTGCTATTTTGGAGACACTATATGTCTGCTTTGAACTCCTTTATGTAAAAACATGGAAAAAGAATATAGCAGTCAAAGAAAATCCTCATGGCTGTCTATTCTGTAAATAGTTCTCCTTAATATTTTCTTTTTATGCAAATACACTAAAACTATAGTTTAGTGGTCTCTGCTTACACTGGCATAGATTGTCTAATTTTGGAAGAGATTCCTGAGTTATTTTCCCAAACTAGCATTGTATAACATTAATTAAGAACCCATTTGATTTGGTGGTTAAGGTGTTGGAACAGGGAACTGGAGGACCCAGGTTCAAGGTACTTTTTGTCATGATGAACTAGTCGTTATCTCACAACTGAAATTACTTCCCACAATGGCTTGCTGTCATTCTCCTGGGCTTTTTGGCCAACCTGAGTGGCTAGTTTACAGGATCCCCATGAAGAGACTTTTTTTAAAAAAAATTAACCTTATCAAAGCAAATATACTGACAGAAGACCCCAGAAAAGGACAGATTGCTAGCTAGAGTTAGCTTTTGTTCTTCTGTAAAATATATTTCAACAGACGTTACTTCTTTCATGAGAATCAAGACTTCAGAAACATGAAGAACAAAGGGGCCATTCTGCAGAAAGCCAGGTTTAATCAATCAATATTTGACTGTCTCCTCAAATAATTTATAACTGTGTCTTAAAACAGAGGAATTACTACTAGGAATTAGCAGGAGAGGAGGGTAGATGAAAAAACATCCCTCCAACTTCTAGTCCACCCCTTTCCTTTCTCCTACCCACTCCTGTCCTAATGGATCTTCAAGTGCTTCTCTGGACATTTGACAATGGGAAATCTGATTTCTTTGCAGCCATAGAACTCTCTCTAGCAAGTGAACTAGAAATAAATCATACCACTCAGTTTGGAAAGAAGTACATTGGCTTCCAAATTACAGGACTGCCTCTGAGACAGTGGTTTCATGGGAGTTCATTGCATCATTGGGATAGTCCAAACAGATCTGCATCACAGATTTAAAATGGTTTTAATTAACCAGACTGCCAAAAATTTGTAATTAATTAATCCATTAGTCAAATTTATCATGGTCACAACTCCCAAATCCTAGCTTCAATACAATGCATGTATTAATTTCCATAATTCCAGGCAAGATTTATTGGGTGTTTAGTTCTCCTTTCTATTGCAACAGCTTTTGTGACCATTTAGTATGGTTATGCAGGCAAAATTCACTATCTTCTCAACTATTGCCCCTTAGCAATTGCTTACAGTAATCCATTGTTGTTTCACCTGCTTGTTATAGGACTTTCTCAGCCATTATCTCAAGATGATGTTCCATACAGATATATTCTTATAAGCAAGCGAGATGTCTTTATAATAGCCAATAGCAGTTAATGTGCTTCATTACGACATATGGTCACATCAAGGACTGAATGAAAAAGAAAAATCATTCTAGACAGGCTATTTTCTCAAGATATGTTTTGCTAAAGCATTTTGGCATACTTCAAAAGATCATAAAATCAGAGGTTTTGCTGTAAGCTAAGTGAATCACCATTCATTTGTAGAACAGGCTCAATAGAAGAATAAAATTGGACAGAATCAGGTTCGTGTCCTAGTCAGTTATTTTATTCAGTTGCCATCTGTTGGGAGAGTTGTAGGGAGAATAAAACAGGGAAGAAGACCTATGTATGTTGAGTTTCTGGAGAAAAGATTAAAAAATGTAAGACAGCCAATACAACATCATGTTTTGTTCCCATTTGATCTCAAATTCCACTGGGTGATTTGGAACAATATTCACTTTATCTGCTCAGCTTACCTCACAGACATGGTATTGTGGACCAAAATTAGAATAGCCACCTTAAGTTCTTATAAAAGTAAAGACTCTCAAATTTAGATTTGGATGAATCTGTGGACTTGATCATTTTGTTCTCTATAGAAAATATGGTATTAATTTGCCAATGACTTTTTTCTGGATGCTTTTTAAACTTGATCCTAGGATTTCCTCATATCTTCTATCCAAGTACTAATCAGGTCTAATTCTGCTTAGCTTTTTTCATGATCAAGTCTAGGTTGATTAGGTCTTGTAATATGTTTTCTGATAGAAAATGTGGATATAAATGTAACACAGAAACAGAAATTGCATTTTCTTCACTAGGAAAAAAAATAGTTTTAAGGCAGGAAACTTCTACTGGAATCCCACCATGTTCAAATTCAAACTACACCTCCTAGGATTCTTTGGGGAAAACCAAAATAAATTGGCATCACATCAACATGTAGATTTGCTGATAGTCTGTCTATCAGTGTAATTATGTGAATGCTGGCCACTTGATAATTTTAAATATTTTGTATTATGGGGCTCATCCAGACAGCTGCTTTAACATCCTCCCATTCTTAAGTCACCAGAAAAGTATGTTGATATAAAAGTATGTTTATATCAACATACATTTTATTGCAGTTCAGCAGTGATTCTGGGGAGTGTTACCATTTTTCTTACAGGACAATTTCAGGACAATTTCAGAACAGTGATTGGTGGATTCCCTGCTGTCTTTTCTCTTTCCACCTAGCATCTTCTCCTGCCAGGAAGAGCACCCACTAATTGACTTGAGCATGTAGCACAATGGGAGGAAGGAATCCATACATTCCTTCTTACTTCATCCCATACTTTCTATCTGCCATTCAGCCAGAATAGTTTTCAGGTATGCATTTAATTTTTTTATTACATATTTATTGTCTGGAAAACATAGAATTGAAACCAATAAATAAGAATATTTGTAGCTCAGGGTTGAAATAGGGTGTACTTCAACTCAGCTTGGTCTAAGATGGTCACAGTTTCTCACCTGAAACTATGGTTCAGTCTATGGTTTGAACTATAATTCAAGACATCCTCAGTAAACCAAAAACCTAGCAGCCCCAGAAGAACAGGAGTCAGCTACAATATACAGTGTAATGACTGCAACAGCCACTACGAAGGAGTAATGGGTAGAAGAGTGGCAAAACATTTTCAAGAACAGAAACCCTGGCACTCTGACTAATTAGTCATCAATAGATACATAGACATAAACATTATCTACATACTATGCAAAAGAGACAATCAACAAGTCAAAAAGAAAACTAAAAGACCAAAACACCTCCCCAAGCATCAGATGAGTATAGATTAATTTCAAGATTAACATCAGACCAACAATCAAGAAATAAACAATACCCCAATCAAACAAGTCAACTGCCAAACCACCCTAACCAAAGAAAATCTGACAGGGCAAGCCATAGAATATAAACTAGAGCAAATCCCACTCCTTGCTAGGACTGATGATGTTACCTAGTTTGAATAATAAAACATTTGCAAGGAAACAACAAGTTCAGGCAGCAGCAAGGACCCCTCCCCCATTGGAGCTGAGAAATTAGCATTCTGTGCCCAAAAAAAACCCACAGCTCAGCCCCAATCAGAAACTGGGAAAGCATAGGAAAAGATTTCTCATGCTTGGAAGTAATTGTCTGGGAATAGTCTGGATAGACAGAAACCCTGATGCCCCTTAAATGGGAGGGAGAAAAAAATCCAATCCAATCTAAAAAAATAACCTTGTGATTTCAAATAATGAAAAGGAAAGTGAGAAATTGCTTCTTCGGGGGTGGGTGGGAATGGATTCAGCACCACAGTTGAATCTTATCAAGCCTGTTCGTAAGAGCTGGTTTATAGTTTCAGCCCAAGAGGTGTTTGAGCCAACAATTGCCTTCATTCCCTCTAGAATCCAATTGATCTGCCTTTCAGGGCCATCTGCCACAGTACCCCATATGTTTCTCTTGGTATGTTGGATTTATTTATTTATTTAGTGCATGGCATACAATGTCAGGGAAATTTACAAATGCTAGCCACAATGCAGTCCTGATAGCATAAATTGCTAGTTCATTACATTCAGTACTTGCATGCCTATCCTTGGTGCACCACAGGTGGTGAACTATTTATTTATTTTATTTTATTTGTCAATTGCTTACAAGATAATAGGTATAAGTAAAAACATAGTTATGAATACATGGATACATATAAGAAAAATAAAAAATATATAAAAGAAACAATAGGACAGGGACAGTAGGCACATTGGTGCGCTTATGCACGCCCCCTACAGACCTCTTAGGAAAGGGGTGAGGTCAATAGTAGACAATCTAAGGTTAACGTTTTTGGGGTTTGGGGAAAAAAACCACAGAGTCAGGTAGAGTATTCCAGACATTGACCATTCTGTTGCTGAAGTCGTATTTCCTGCAGTCAAGTTTGGTGCGATTAACCTTGAGTTTGTATCTATTGTTTCCTCTTGTGTTGTTATGGTTGAAGCTGAAGTATTCATTGACTGGTAGGACATTGCAATGTATGATTTTATATACTATACTTAGATCGGACCAAAGGCGGTGTAATTCTAGGTTTTCTAGGTCTAGAATTTCAAGTCTGGTGGCATAAGGTATTCTACAACGAGTAGAGGAATAGAGAACTCTTCTTGTGAAATATTTCTGGACTTTCTCAACTGTGTTAATATCAGATACGTAATATGGGTTCCAGACTGATGAGCTGTATTCGAGTATTGGTCTAGCAAATGTTTTGTATGCTCTAGTTATTAGTGTGATATTATCAGAGAAAAAGCTACATAAGATTATGTTAACAACTCTTAACGCCTTTTTGGCTATGTAATTACAGTGGGCTCTAGCACTTAGGTCATTTGAGATGAGTATTCCAAGATCCTTGACAGAGTTTAGATCATCAACAAGGTCTTGACTATTCAGCCTGTATTTTATTTTCTTATTTTTTTTGACAATATGTAGGACAGAGCATTTATTTGTTGAGATTTGAAGTTGCCATTTGTTTGACCATTCTGATACATAGTCAAGGTCCTTTTGAAGGGTAGCAGTATTGTCTGTGGTGTTGAATAGCTTTACATCATAAGTGAAGAGAACACAGTTTCTCTTGATTGCAGTAAGAGTTGCAGATTACAGGATAGCTTTTTTCTGAAAACAAATTGTTTATTAGAGAGTAGGTTGTTTGTTTCTAAGTGGAGGATGATGGATTGGTTAATAATTGATTCCATGACTTTACAGGTGATGCAGCATAAAGAGATTGGTCTGTAATTTTCAACTAGTCTGGGGTGTCCCTTTTTGAAGATGGGGATGACCGTGGCTTGTGACCATAGTTTTGGCAAGGAGCTGGTCCTGAAAGATTTTTCAAAGATTATGCTTAGAGGTTCGGCTATGGCAGTGCATAGCTTTTTTAAGAAGTAGGCACATATTCCATCCGGTCCAATAGATAGAGATGGTTTTAGATTGTGTAGTGCTTTTTCAACATTGTCTTCTGTAAAATCGATATGTATTAGATCATTGTAGTTTTCTGTGGTTCGACTAGGAAATACTGGGCATGATCCAGTGCTGTTTACAAATACTGAGCCAAAGAATGTGTTAAAGAGGTTGGCTTTAATAGTGTCATTGTTGCAGTCTTTACCACTAGGTCCATTCAGGGTTGGGATGTGCCTTGACTCTTAGTTTGCTGTTTACAAAATTGTAGAAAGCGCGGATGGAATTGGTGCATAGAAGGTTTTCTTCTTGTTTAATGTGATAATTGGTGCATTCAGTTTTTATATGGTGGCATAAATTTTTGTATCAGCTTTTGAAGTTGGCAACATGACCAGATTTGTCCGCCAAAGTGATTTCTTTTTGGATTGAAGCTTCCTTATTGTTTTGGGTAGTTTGTTTTTTCTGGTTTTGGGAGTTGTTAATGGTACATATAGTTTGATGACTCTTTTGACTTCAAGTAAAAACATGTTGTAATGGTCTTCAACAGTATTGCATCCAAAGAATAGAAATTGCCAATCAAGGGATGAGAGATCATTGTTTATAAGATCATAGTTGCCTTTTTTTGAAGTTATAATTGGGGATTCCGTCGTTGTGATGATTTTTGTGTGGACGTATGTTGAGACAAAAATCAATCATGTTGTGGTCACTGTTGGAAAAGGGTTCTTTAATTTGTATTCCATAAATAGAATTCAAACTATTGCAGAAGATGAGATTGAGGCAGTTGTTAAGCCTAGTATTGTTGGTTACTAGTTGTTCTAGTCCCAGATTTGTTACTGCATTGTAGAAGGTTGCATGTGTGGGTTCAGTTGTACATTTGCTAAGGGTCCAGTTAATATGAGGTAGATTGAAGTCACCAAGAAAGATAAAAGCGTGTGGGCAGGATGCTGCCCATGTTAGTAGTGTATTTAGCTTGTCTGCATGTTCTATGTCATAATCAGGGGCTCTGTAACATAGTAAGAACTGAAATGTGATATTTAAGGACAGTTCACAGATGATGGCCTCAGGAATAGCAAGCTCCTGTGTAACTTGGATGTTTTTTAGATGCAGGGACTTTTTATAGAAGATAGCAACACACCTCCTCTACGGATTTTATGATCTGATTGATAAACATGATTGTCTCTTACTGTGGTAATGGAGTCAGGGAGAGATGCGTTGAGCCATGTTTCATAGACAAATATAATGTCGAATTTAGCCGTATGTAGTGAGAGGAGAAATTCAGGTATTTTATTTTCAAGGCTTCTTGCATTGAGTAGCTTGCATTTAAGGCCAGTTGTGGTTGGAGTAGAGGTAGTTAGGGGTGTGCATGCCTAGTTTTGAGTGATGTTGGATTGGATGGGGTGGTATTGGATGCGGAGTTGTGGGTTGTGTGACTTTCTTTTGATGCAATCAGCTCCGTAGTCAATGTATAGGTCCTTTTCTTCATTGTCTAGATGGTTTTTGAGTTCTGCGCAGAGTTCACGGGAGCAGATTCTTTGCAGTATGGATAAGTCTGGTCTTGAGCGAAGTTTTTTGTGGTTGGGATTGGTTTTTGCAATGGCATTTATTGTATGAATGAATATGTGTTTGCTGGACTCATTTTTGCATACAACTCTACAAAATCTTGGGGCCACAGACCCATCATTGTATTTGTACCCATGGCCATCCCTGATTGTTTCAATGATATCTTCAGGAGAGATGTTTGTTGTATTTGAATTGCTTATGATATCACGAACTTTGGTGATATCATCTAATTCGTTGGTGTCTTTGAGACCAAATAAGATGGCATTTGGACATTTCTGTTTGTGTTCCATGGTGTCTCTGATGAGTAAGGAGATATTATTTGTGGAATTATTTGAAGGGATAGTAATAGTTTGTGGCTGTGGTTTGGTGGTTATTTTTGGTTGTAGTTGTGATTTTAGTTGAGGTAGTGGTTGTGGTTGTTGTGGGATTTGATTTTGAGCTGATAGGTACTCACTTATCTATGCTATTTTTTTTTCAAGAGAAATTAGGCTTGCTTGTATAATTGTTTCAAAACATGTTGCTAAGCATTCTTCTATTGAGTGAATGAGTGATTCTATGCTTTCAACTCTGTCAGGTAGGGTACTCAGTTTGTTTAGCTTAGGAGAACATGATGGACATAGATAAAAGAATGTAACTGAATGTTTAACCATATCAGCTAGGCTTTTGTTTGCATTTAAGCAGGCTTGGTGGGCTAGATTATTGCATAGGCGGCATTTGATGTAAATTTCACTTTCATTGATGGTTTCAAGACATTTGAAACATGTGCAGGAGTCTGGGAGGTCATTGGTAGAGATATTTTTCTTTTGTTTTGGTTTGGAGTTTTTGGCTGGCATGGTGAATAGAATAGAATAGAATAGAATAGAATAGAATAGAATAGAATAGAATAGAATAGAATAGAATAGAATAGAATAGAATAGAATAGAATACCTTTATTGTCATTGCATTCTACAAATACAATGAAATTTGAAAGCTACTCCAGCACAATGTCCCAAACACCACATCACAATCACACTACAGAGTATTTAAAAATTAAAATAATTAAAATAATAATTAAAAACCTAGTCTAAAACCTATCTAAAACATAAAGTAAGTTAGATAGTTTAAAAATGCCACTATATACATAGGGCTAAATCACATATGCATTGTTTGATTCAAGACAATTATTGCCTTGGAAAAGAAACTGTTTCTCAGTCTATTAGTCCTCATTTTAAGACACTTATAATGCCTCCCTGATGGTAACAGTTCAAAATATGAATGTCCAGGATGAGAATGGTCTGTGGGGATTTTTAGTGCTCTAGAGAGGAGTCTGGTCTTCGCAATCTCTTCCAAATTAGAAAGAGAGCAACCGATGATTTTTTTGTGCTGTGTTTATAACTCTCTGGAGCATCTTTTTATCCACTGCAGAGCATCCAGCATACCACACCATTACACAGTATGCCAAAATGCTCTCGAAGTTGGAACGGTAAAAAGTAACCAGCAACTTCTCACCCAGACCATTCTTTTTCAGCAGCCTCAGAAAGTGCAGGTGCTGTTGGGCCTTCTTTGCAGTAGCCATAGTGTGGACTGACCAAGTAAGGTTGTCAGAAATATGAGTTCCTAGAAATTTAAAACTGTGAACTCTTTCCACACAGTCTCCATTGATATATAGTGGGAGAGGCTCTGCTTTGCATCTTCTGAAGTCTATAATAAATTATTTGGTCTTTTTGATGTTCAGGGCAAGGTTATGACTCTTGCACCACAAGACCAGTCTGAGAACCTCTGATCTATAGGCTGCCTCATCTTCTCCTGATATGAGTCCCACCAACGTGGTGTTGTCTGCAAATTTTATTATAAAGTTAATGGGACAAGAGGGAGTGCAGTCGTAGGTGTACAGTGAATACAAAAGGGGGCTCAGCACACAACCCTGTGGGGAGCCAGTGCTGAGAGCAAGAGTGGAGGAAAAATAGCTGCCAATCCTAACAGTTTGGGGTCTGTTAGTAAGAAAGTCCGTTAACCAACAGCAGATGTGAGAGGAGAGGCCCATTTCTAGCAACTTCTTAATCAGTATATCTGGAATGATGGTATTAAAAGCTGAGCTGTAATCAATGAAAAGCATCCTTACATAGCTTCCACTATGCTCCAGATATTTCAGTGCAATGTGGAGAGCCATGGCAATAGCATCCTCTGTAGATCTGTTATTCCAATAGGCAAACTGGTATGGGTCAAGGTTTGATGGGAGGCAATCCTGTATATATTTTAAGACCAGTCTTTCAAAACACTTCATAATTATGGGTGTGAGAGCTACTGGTCTATAGTCATTTAAATTATCAGGAGAGGGCTTTTTGGGAACTGGAATAATAATGGAAGTTTTGAGACAAGATGGAACAATGGCTTGTGTGAGAGAAAGGTTAAAAAATATTTGTAAACACACCTGCGAGCTGGTCAGCACATGCTTTTTTTTTTTTTTAAACAAGTTTTATTGATTTTCAAAACACACAAGTCATCATTATCCATTACATGTTTAAACCTTTTTCCATTATAAATTTAACAAGTCAGATAAACTGTAATTCTGTTTTAAACCATTTCCATATAAACATACAAAAACCTCTTATCCAATTTCCCTTTATTTCTCTTCACTCTTATTCAATTTTATTATTATTATTTCATCTACTTCTTTCTGACTTAGTTACCATTATTCTCATTCTATATTTCTACAAGGTTTTATTAATTTTCCCCCCCAAAAAAACAACATAATCACACAACACACAAAACATAAAAAAGATCTTTTTGGAAAGTAACTTGGACCCAGGTATCTCTCTTTTCATGGACTTCAATAATATTCAGGCTCATCTTACATATCATTACTTATTTTATTTACCATTCTAAGTCTTCTATATTAACTTCTCCACATATTTCACTCTTCTTGATTCTATCTTAATTAATCATCTTAATTTGAGTCATTATATTTATATCTTTTGTCCATTCTCTATTATACCTTTGTCTCATTCCTTTTAAAAAGAAAGAAATTTCTCCTGAAATCACTAATCAGAGTATGATGCCTTTCTATCTCCCCACTAAATTAATCAAATTAATCTTTAAACTACCCAATCCGATTTTGCTTGGTACATTCTAACTGAATAATACGTCTAAAACAATTAAATACATAGTTAAGCAATAGATTTAAATATTAAAAACAAAATACTATAATGAAAGTTTTATAATAACATCAATACCATAATCTTAATAAACTCTTTAATTAAAGTTTAATATTCTAAATCTCCCCTCATATTATATTTTCAAACCAATCATTATTAACATTCCAACATTTTAATCTCTTATCAACTCTCAAGCCATTTAAATTTTCTATTTCTGATACAATACTACAATATCATCTTATGTACCTTGCAAAATCTCTTTGAAGAAATTATACTTATCCTTTATCCCTAAAAAAATTTCTTTTTTCTCATTTAATTTCAAAACTTTGTAGCTTTTCTCCACCTTTTCCCTTTCTTTCTTCCCCAACAAACCTTTCTAGCCCCCTTCTTCTAGCCTCTGCCTTACTGGCTTCTCTTCTCTGTCGTATTCCTCTTCCCTTTTGTTTACCATCCTTATATTGATTTTGCACCTTGTTTTTCCCTTTCTTAAATGTTTTTTTAAATCTTAAGTCCTTTATTTCTCTTCTTTTTCCTCTTCCTTCCCTCTTGGTCGAGTTCTGAGATTTATTAAAGATGGCTTCCTCTCTTTGTTCTTCTTCTGCTGTCTTCATCTGTTGCAATGTTTGTTGATAATTAATAAGCGCCATTTCTAAAAAAAAGAAAGGCTTCTTTCAAACCAGCTTTACCATTTTGTTTTGCTTGCTCATAATCTTTTCTCAGTTCCTCGATAGAAGAAGCCATTATAAATCTTTTCTTTTCTTTTCTCTTACAACAGCCAGAATATTCCAAAGGAAAAATAAGACAATCCCAAAGTTCTCAGTCAGTCCAAACCAAGACAGAGTTCCCACTCTCCTCCTGGGGTAGTATCAATTAAAGAAAAAGAAAGTCCAAATCTGTTTCTTAAAATCTTATTGCAATATATTTTAGTCTTTTAATCCTTAAGGCATCTCCTCCCACAAGGTCTTAGCATACAAATATTTTTTTTTAGTCCTCTTTTCCCACTCACCGCTTAGAGCCAGTTTTCACCTAAAAAAATAGGTTTCTTAATGTTCACTTTTTATTCCGTAAAAAAGAGGGTAAGCTATCCTTTCAGCACCATTAAACTGCCGCTTTTTTCCTCTTCTCGAAGGTATCATTCAGAAAGTCATACTTTTCAGGAATTTTGTTAAATATGTCTTAGAGTCCTAGGAACCAAGAAAGACTTTCTCCTCTCAAGCACTTTCTCCACTTCCTCCTGCGCATTCTTACCCGGCTGCCAGCTTCTTTGTGGCGACCATTACGGACCGCCGCTGCACCGTCCTGGGAAAAGGGGGTTCTGCCGGCCGGGGAGGGGGTCTGCAACACCCCCAAACCCTTCTCCAGATCCCCCCTACCTTCAGCTGCCCCTGCAGTGGCCTAGCTCGTACCCGTCTGGGTCGGAGCCCCAAAAACAGCTAGCACGGCAGGGATCGCGCAGCTTCGCAAATCCCTGCCGCTCGCGAAGCCGACAAACCGGAAACTCCGTCAGCACATGCTTTGAGTGCCTTCCCAGGTATCCCATCAGGGCCAGAAGCCTTTTTCACATTCACTGCTCTAAGTACCTGCTTCACATCATACTCTTGTATTGTGAACAGTTGAGTACCAGTGGTTTGTAGAGGCAGTGTGTTCGAAGACCTATTCAGTTCGAATCGGGCAAAGAAGCAGTTCAATTCTTCTGCCAGTGATGCGTCCTTATTGATCAATATGGGGTTGCTGCCCCTTTAATTAGTGATGTGTTTAATTCCCTGCCAAGCCCATCGTGGATCATTATTTGTGAAGTAGTCCTCAATCTTCCTTTTATAGTCCTTTTTTGCCTCCTTGATGCCCCGCCTCAGTTCCGCTCTTGCCTTGTTATACCAAACCCTGTCCTCAGACCTGAATGCCATATCATGTGTCTTGAGAAGTAATTGCACATCCTTGTTCATCCAGGGCTTCTGGTTTGGAAAAATCCAGATGCGCTTATTCACAGTAACCGTTATCCACACAGGTCAAGATATAAAACAGTACAGTTTTTGTATATTCCTCCAAATCCTCTTGTTCAAATAAATTCCAATTAGTATTTGAGAAACAATCCTGCAGCTGATCAAGTGCTCCCTCCAGCCAGATCTTGATGAGTTTGATTTCAGGCTTAGTTTTCCTTCTGAGGGGGGTGTATGCTGGTATAAGGAACAGTGATAAATGATCTGAAAGTCCCAGATGTGGAAGGGACACTGCTTTATATGCATGCTTTACATTAGAATACACATGATCAAGTGTGATATTTCCCCTGGTGGCACATGTCACATACTGAGTAAATTTGAGAAATACAGTCTTTAAGCATGCCTTATTAAAATCACCAGTTATTATATGAGCCCCATCAGGATAAGCCTTAAGTTGTTTATTTATTGTAATATGTAAATATGCAAGTGCAATACTAATATTTGCATCAGGAGGTATGTAAACAGCTGTAAAAAATCACCACTGTCAGTTCTCTAGGTAGATAGAAGGGTCTGCACATGACTGTCATCACCTCTAAATCAGAAGCAGTATCTGTTTATAACACGTCTGTTGGTGAACCAGTTATTATGAACGTATAAACAAAATCCATCTCCTTTCGTCTTACCAGAGTCCTTATTACGGTCTTGTCAGTGGATGGTAGGACATGCCAGTTGTAGTGAGGCATCAGGAATAGCTGAGTAAAGCAAGGTCTCTGTAATAACTATCACACAGCAGTCCTTTATCATGTGATTGCTTGCTGCCATCAGATTAATCTCATCCATTTTATTGAGGAGTGTCCGAGCATTTGAGAGAAAGATACTTGGCAATGATACTTGTGTGGCTGTCTTTTTAAGCGAGTTAAAACTCCTGCTCTGCAGCCCCTCCTCCGCCTTCTCTCTCTGTGCCGTCTGCGCCATTTAAATGATCCCATTACAATCCATGGAGATCCTGGTGGTCTTGCTATCTCCTCGGGAATACTGTGAGTCCTCTGAAAATCCAACACAATAGCTCTAACAGACTGTAGTCCATAGCATATTAGTTCTTGTTGGGTGTAAACCTTCTCCATGCAACAAGACTCAGACACATATATCACCAAACACACACACCAAATCAGAGAGTGAAAAGCCGCAGAAACCGACTGTGCCATCATTTTTAACCAATGGCAATAGTACAGTAATCAATTACAATAGCAAGTTAATGTGATAAGTAGACAGCTACTTAATGAATGTTGGTAATTAATAAATGTTAATTGATATGTTAGAGAACAAATCAAAAGTAAGGTTGCTTATTACTAAAAATCAATCAATCAATCAATTGGTTATTCAAATCACTCTAATCAAATAATTTTGCTAAGCAACAAACAGCCTAATTTATTACAGTAATTTCTAAATACACTGGTCAATTAAATTCACTAAATCACTGATTTTACTAATCAGATATTCAGTAATTACACTATATGCACTAAACACTCAATCAAAAACAATAAATCAATTGATCATTTGATAAAAATTAATTATTTTAAAGAAATTGATTTTTTTGAGATAATGAAAGTAATGAAGTAGTATGAAGTAGTATTGAGAGTTGGTAAGTAAAGGGTTATTGCTTTGCTTTGTTTTGCTTAGCTGTTACTGATATCTGAGAATAGGCTTATAACCCTTGATAAACTGGCAGGAGGTCTCTTTTCCTGGGCTGTCTGAAAACAATCAATGAGCAAGGGTTTACACTCTCTTTCTGGTTTTGTAGATTGAGTTTTTGAGATAGTAAAGATGCAAAAATGTTGAAGGGGGATCTCTGGCCCCTTCTTCAGCAGAGATAAACAGAACAATTCACTGGGAGGCAACAGGAAACTTTTTGTTTTGTTTTCCCTTGATGAATGGGATTTCTGACCCCCTCCTAGTTAATTTAAATTTCAAAGTTTGTTGCTTTTAAGAGAAAGAGAAAGAAAGATAGTCTTGCACTGGCAATTTGAACAGTTTATATTTTTACTATGTAGACTTCAATATACTTCTGCTTCTATCACAGGAAATAAAATTGTTTCCAATCTTCACAGGAGTTCAGTTATAACACTACTTCCCTACTTATTGAAAGTCCAAAGTTACTGTCCTTTTAAAGAGGAAGTCCAGATTAGCAATTGTTGGAGGCAATATGCTGACTCTGGTGAAGAGGGAAGAGGGAAGGAGGGGCGGCAGGGGGGAAGCAGTCTGTTTCACACCCTGGCTGCAAACGTCTGAAAACCGACTCACAGCTCCCGGTGCTCACCGCCCTGCAAGGATGATCGTTGAGCCCCTCAGTACTGGCGAGCCCCACTGCCTTACCTTCTAGTAAGGATGGGTCAAGTCGCAGATCATTGAGCACTTTTGAATAGAGCGCTCCCAAACTTAGTGCCCACTGAGGAATGAGTTCTTTACTGGTGTGTTGGTCAAGGATGGGAGGAATCAGAGATCTCCAAGTACTTTTGAATTGAGTGTTTGCTGAGGAATGGAGCTCTTTTCTGGCTTGCTGGCAAGTCTTGGGCGTTAGGCTTTCCACCTCACCAGCTGAACCTGCAGGGATTAGAGGCCTTGTCGCCTGGCACTGCCCGTGCCCGCTGGAGCTCCTCACACTGCCTCTACTCTACTCTACTCTACTCTACTCTACTCTACTCTACTCTACTCTACTCTACTCTAGCTTATATCAGCTGACTAGTGACACTCAGGTTTCTGGCTGTTCCAGGCTCCTCCACCAATTTCACCTCACCTCGCCTCATGTTGCATTCCTTGCATCCAGCCAGGTCCAGTGCTGGCTTCCATTTTCTGCACACATGAACCCAGCTAGGTTTTCCCTACTGAAGTGGCCCTTGGAAATAAAGATGTTTGCAGTTGCCTTCAGAAATGGGTTAGGTAAAGCTAATCCATAATATTTTATACAAAGGGCACTTTCTGGATCCATTTTGTTTAAACAATGCTATCTAATGAAAAACTCTCTCACTGTACCTATCCTATGCACCCCATGCTCCTCAAGGTCCAGATGGACTTGACTCTTATGGCCTCCTATAAAGCATTCAAGACTTGGCTCTTTTGCAAGCATTATACATTGTTATGTTGATTGTATTGATTGTTAGACATCCAAAGTGATATAACTCTATCTAATAAATTCTAAATAAATATTCCTTTAATTCCATCTTGTTAAAATCTACAGATTTCTGGCTTTTTATAGAAAAAGAGACATTATATATTTCTTGTCCAGAAACCTAGCCCCTGCAAAAAGATATTCCAGGAAAAGTCTGGGAGATCACCACTGGAAAACATTTCTCCAGATTTTCATGGTTGCTATGTTGTTAAGAGCCATGGTGGCACAGTGCCTAGAATGCAGTATTGCAGGCTACTTCTGCTGAATGCTGGCTGCCAGCAGTTTGGCTGTTTGAACCTCACCAGCTCAAGGCTGACTCAGCCTTCCATTTGAGGTCAGTAAAATGAGGACCCAGATTGTTGGAGGCAATATGCTGACTCTGTAAACTGCTTAGAGAAGCTGTAAAGCACTGTGAAGCGGTATATAAGTCTAAGTGCTATTGCTCATTGGAAATATTTCTCCCAATCTGCTCCTCTTTCAACAAACACTGTACTTGTAATCAACCTTGATTCTACATTCTACTTTGACCAAAGTTCTTGCTTACTTGGTTCTTAAATTGTGATGGGAAAAATGAGTCAATAAATGTTGATAAAAGCATAAATCCAACAAGAGTGAGAATGTTTGTGACTATGCAAGGACATCCTTTGATATGTATAGTATGTGAGCACATGTACAGAACTGTCCTTATATTAGGAACCTGTATCCCACTAGCAGCCTGAAGACAACTCTAGATGTCCTACTCTTAAAGTACTGTTTTCTCTCTTTTACTAACCAAAGACCTTCCATCTGAAGAATCAGTGGCACATGGAGAAAGAACAGGTTTGAAGTGATGCAGTTCAGATGTTGATTTTGAATTGGTCTGGCAGGTCTGCTGTGAGACTGCTTATTTCTACATGGGGGCCATGGGAACTTCCCAGCTGTCTTTTGACAAGCAAAATCAATGGGGGAAATCAATTGGTTAACAACTGCATGATTGACTTAACAGTAGTGACTGACTTAAAAACTGCCTTGCTTAGCAATGGAAATTCTAGTCCCAGCTGTGGTCACAAGTTGAAGACTATTTTTACCTGAGTACAGAAAGTGAGGAAGATGACCTCATGAAAGTATGCAAGCATTGTCACCTAAGCAAAAAGGGCTGAAACAAGAGATAATATTTGGAAGCAGTTCAGGAGGTGCTTCTCTAATTCATTGGATTATAAGAAGAAGCCAAGAGATCACAATAATCACATGTGCAGGATTATGTTGGTTATTATAAATAACCTTGAGCCAGTGATAATTGAACTGCTGAACTGCTGGCAGCAGTCAGTCAGCAGAAGTAGCCTGCAGCACTGCATTCTAACCACTGCACCACCACAGCTCATAATGATGTTCACCTTGAATTTAATATAGTTTCCAAAGATAGATAATTTAATTTGTGACTTACAACAGAATTAAACCTGAGCAACTGAAAGGCACTTCCCTCTATTAAGTTGCCCTACTTGTAAGTGGGTTCTTTATCCTCTTGGCAACTGCACTCCATCACTGACAGTGCCATAACTGCTATGTTGATTCATGGCAGGCTAGAACTACATGGCAGATGTAAAATAAATGACTCAAATTGAAAGAGAAACATGTTGAGCCCTTCCCACACATAGATGGATGCAGCTGAGGAAACCCACTCTGTAGATCCATCTTTCCCTTCTGAAATACAGATGGGAGACCATCTGCTGCTTTCCAGCCAGACCCTCCAATTTTAAATAAATATTTAAAATGAAAATATAAATACAAGGTCTTATGGAACAAGAAAGAGAATGAAAAGTACTTTTACTGTTTTCTTCTCCGGATGCTTTTAAGACTCTACTAACCAACTCAGCCAAAACATATTCGTTGTGTCAAGGAGTTCCTTGAGAAACCAATGGGAGAAAGAACTCATATTTAAACAATTGTTGACATTAAATAGCTGCCAAATGTGCCTTTTACTGTAACTACCACACACATGCAAAGTAGAATAAATGCACATCATTAATGCCTTACTGTATAATACTAATCTTTTGTTGTGAGTACCATTGTCAAAACACAAAGTGCCATGCCATCTTGTATACTGTCTTACATATTCAAATACATTGTCCTGAATTCTCTGCATTTAGTTTGTTTGCACACTTCTGCCCAATCATCTGCAGCAGGGCTATCTAGCAGATGTTTCAAACTAAAACTCTCCCAGTCCCACACCACTGATCAAGCTAGGTTGATTGAAGTTGAAATGTAGAACACGTGGAAGGTGTACATTTGTATACCTTTAATTTATATACATCCTGCAGGCATTTAGAGGTGCACATGCCTTTCATTGTTATCTTCATAACAATCCCATCAAGTAGATTAGGCTAAAGCATCAACTCAAATTCATTCTTAAATAAAAATTTGAACCTGGATCTCTGCAGCTTAGTCTGAGCACAACAATGAATTGGTTTCATTATATTACTCATCAAATAAGAATGTCCACACTCTTCTGAGCATGCTCAACATAATTCAGCATAGGCTTTCTTTATCCAGAAATTTAGGGTCCCAACAATAATCCAATTTATACAAATGGACTGTGATTTTGTCCAAATAGACAGTTGTTTGTTTTTAAAATCAGAAAGGAGTTGAAACTCAGAAAGCAGGCATTGCTAGGCCAGAAGAGTTCAATTCCTGCTACTCCACCACCAAATTTCTGAGAATCTCACAACAGAAAGCCGGGATACAACTGGCATAATTATTAACATAATATGTTAATAATATATTAATAAACTAGATCAGGAACTAGATGGCTGAGAATAGTTCCTTAGAATGCATCAGTACTGAAGCTTATTTACATGGATGTCATATTTACTTACTTACTTACTTACTTACTTACTTTATTTATTTATTTGATTTGTCAATTGCTTACAAGATAATAGGAATAAGTATAAACATGAGTAAGAATACATGAAATAGGTATGAATAAATGGGGACAATTGGACAGGGATGGTAGGCACGAATGTGCACTTATGCACGTCCCTTACACACCTTACGAAAGGAGTGGGGGTTAGAGGATGTAACAACAGAGTCAGGTAGTGCATTCCAGGCATTGACCACTCTGTTGCTGGAGTCGTACTTTCTGCAATCAAGTTTGGAGAGGTTTACATTGAGCTTGTATCTGTTTTGTGCTCTTGTATTGTTGCTTACTTACTTACTTATTTTTCACAGCTGCTCATCTCAGTCAATGACTCTGGGCTGCCTAAAATTCAAAAAATACATTACAATCTAAATAATAAAAGCATTTTAAAACAATAAAAATCATAAAAATGTTGTTAGCCTGTTTAATTATCTGTCTAATTTATAGGCTTCTCCAGTTTGTCATGAGTCTGTGCTGGAATCAGATTGATTTCAATCTGTGGTGTCAAAAAAAGAAAGAAAAAATAATCAAGTTCAGGAACAGAAGTTACGGAATCACCAGTGATCCATTTTGAGAATCCTTATTCTAAGGGATTGGCTCAGTAGTCAAATCCTAAAGCTTTCCACAACAGGTAAGCATATGTTTCAGCCTTTTTGAGTTGATAGATATTTAGAATTTTGAGAAAATGCCACTGGTGGTCTGTGCCAGCCTTTTAAGGTAAGCCAGGTCAAGAAATATACGCTATTCTTAAGAATGTTGCTTTCTTGTAGTAGGAATAGGGTATATTAAGAGAACCTTGAAAACTACTTTGAAATCTTCATTGTCCCTTTTTAAGAGCAGGAAGATCAAAATGGGGCTATTCTGAGATTTTTCTCATGCTTTATGCTTTCCAAGGGCTGCTTTATCTCTCCCGCTTCTTTCTCAAAGCCACAGCTAAATTCTTCGCCATCTGGGAGAGGACTTGCCCAACAACAAAAGTAGGAAGGATAAAACTAGTTATATACTACTCATTTACTGGAATTATCCTGTCCTCCCTTCTAGTTCCCTCTCTTGCATACCACTATCTATATTTATTCTTTCTTTTTTTTCAGGCAAGCTGGACATACTTCCAAATAAATTACTGGGGTACATCATTTTTATATTCTAAGAAAGCTTATGGGAAAGCGTCAGGATCATTCTTATTTTTTAAAAAAACCTCTAGAACAGTGTTTCTCACCCTTAGCAATTTTATTGTGTTTGGACTTCAGCTGTCAGAATTCCCCAGTCAGCATGCTTGGCTCCTTTTAATAAAACTAATTCAGTAATACTGCTTTTAATTAACCTGATGCTTTGAAAATATAAAAAGTTATAGAGCCTGATGGGAAGCAAGAGAAGTATCTGTGGGCAAATCAACTGCTCCTGAGAGCAAAACTGGATACCCCATATATACTTTTAAGTCAGCAAGATTCTGTCTTCACTCACACATAAATTGCACTTTGTCCGTCAGACTTTATTTAGCCTTTTTCTTCTATGATACTTTTCAAATGTTCATTTTTTTTAAAAAAAAAAAGTCTCCTGCTTTTTATAATTTCAAATCAATAGCAATTCTCTCCAGGAATATAATGTCTTTTAAAAAGGAAAGAGGAAGAAAAAAAATCCATCAGTTTCTGCCTCCCCTCTCTATGTGTAGAAAACATTTGTCTTTAAAAATGATGGAATAATTAAGAAATCTCTCATTCTGAATGAGTCCCAAAAGAATGGTTTTTCCTTCATTTCTGACTGTGCCATTTATGTATATATTTTATAGGATATGATTATGATCATACCAATTTCCATACTAAACACAGTTCCAGTTGCACATCCAAAAACATGGTGGAAAATCAATTTGATTTTTTCCTGGCAAGGTTTGTATTTGAAGTCCCTTTACAAGCTGCACTTTTTTGGATTTTTCTTTGAATTTTCCATCATAGTGTAACATATAAATTTATTTGTTTTCATTTAACTCAGCTGTAAGCTTTTTTCTTTTAGCCTTTACTGCCTGCTAATTGCTAAGATTCATCCAAAGAATCTTAGACTTCTGGGATCTTGGTTTGATCCAGCAATGAAAATCTAAATTTCTTTGCAAAGAATGGGACACACTCAAAATTACATCTAACAGTTACTGACACCTTGACAAGGGATGTGACTAGTACCACTCACATAAAGTGAAATCAGTGAATCATAAGGTTCCTTCAAAAGAAAAAAAGAAATTTGATTTTCTTTTGCCTTACTGGACATGACTAAACAAAATAAGTTAATAACAATAAAAATATAAAGGAGATCGAGAATTTACAAAACTTCAGTTCTTCTTGTTCCTCTGATGATTCATTGTTCAATCTTTTTCTTAACTTAGTTAACATCTCGTAGAATAGAATAGAATAGAATAGAATAGAATAGAATAGAATAGAATAGAATAGAATAGAATAGAATAGAAGTTGGAAGGGACCTTGGAGGTCTTCTAATCCAAACCCCTGCTTAGGCAGAAAATCCTATACCATTAAGATAAATGGTTGTCCAAGCTCTTAAAACTTCCAGTGTTGGAGCATTCACAACTTCTGGTGGTAAGTTGTTCCACTGATTAATTGTTCTAATTGTCAGGAAATTTTTGTTAGTTCTAGGTTGCTTCTCTCCTTGATTAGTTTCCATCCATTGCTTCTTGTCCTGCCCTCTGATGCTTTGGAGAATAGGTTGACCCCCTCTTCTTTGTGGCAACCCCTGAGGTATCGGAACACTGCTATCATGTCTCCCCTAGTCCTTCTTTTCATTAAACTAGACATACCCAATTCCAGCAACCGTTCTTTATGTTTTAACTTCTAGTTCCCTAATCATCTTTCTTGCTCTTCTCTGCACTCTTTCTAGAGTTTTGACATCTTTTTTACATCGTGGTGAAACTGAATGCAGTATTCCAAGTGTGCAGAAACCAAAACTGAATGCAGTGTTCCAAGTATGGCCTGACCAAGGCATTATAAAATGGTACTACCACTTCACAGGATCTTGATTCTATCCCTCTGTTAATGCAGCCTAGAACTGTGCTGACTTTTTTGGCACCTGCAGCATTCTGTTGGCTCATATTAAATAATTGCCTACTAGGACTCCAACATCTCTTTCAATTGCTACAACCATGTTTCTTCAAAAATATGGGTCTTATTTTCTTTTGACCCCTGAAAAAAATAGCTAGGCCTTCTTTTCGAGGGGTGTCTTCATTTTTCCCCTACATGTCTTGCCTGGCCACTGGGCTGTTTCTTTCATGGCCAAAAGGAGCAACCCACTTGCCCAATGCTCCTTGCCTGGCCACTGGGCTGCTTCTTTTGCGGCTGAAAAGAGCAAGCTATGCAACCCACATGCCCCGCCTGGCCACTGGGCCACTTCTTTCATGATTGAAAAGAGCAAGTGATGTGACCCACGTGGTGACCAGGCAAGGCGAGTGGGTGGCTCCTTTCAAAAGAAGTGGCTCAGTGGACAGGTGAGGTGCATGGGGCGAGTGGGGCAAGTTCCCCTCATCATCTCATGTTATCTGCACTGCAAGCGATGTGAGAAAATGACAGGGACCAGCCACGCATGTGCTTAAATAGGGCCACCTTTTGCGGGTAGGGCTTAATGTTAACACATACGCACAAAACAGTGCTGGGCCTTCTTTTTGGGTGGGTTGTGTTTTAGGAGAAACACTGCATTGAGCTAGATACCACCTATACTGTACC
Source organism: Notechis scutatus (assembly GCF_049901735.1). Lineage (NCBI taxonomy): Eukaryota > Metazoa > Chordata > Lepidosauria > Squamata > Elapidae > Notechis > Notechis scutatus. Next base: position 26,890,472 of record NC_142011.1, on the reverse strand, counting down.
TGTGCATTTTGTTTTCCTCCCTTAAGTTTTCTTGAGTAATTAAAAAAAAACACCTTAAATCTTCATTCTAAAAGACCAATTTAATAAATAGATAATGCTATAATACTTTCAGAACTTCAGAAGTCTTAAAGATCCCCACAAACCTTCCTTTCTGACTAGATAAGACATAGATCTGAAACCTAGAATGTCACTTTCAAACATCATCAGCTTATGTCACTCCATTTTCTTACAGTTAAAAAAAGTAGCATTATATAACAAGTACAAGCTACATAAATTATTTTATAATGTTGTTAGAATGCAAATTAAGAGTGCTAGTTGCCGAGGAGGTGAATAAGTAGGAGTCTTTAATCCTGGACTATTCCCTGCAGTTTTCTTGACAAGATTTGTGAAAGTGGTTTGCTATTTCCTGTTTCAATTGAGAAAGAATGATTCATACAAAAATCACTCAACTAGTTTCATGTCTAAAGCAAGACTAGTAATTCAGTCTCCTGGTTTCCCAACTGCTACCTTTTACCACTATATCAAGTTGGCCCTGAAATGATAGATAGATCATGAGAAAAACTGGATGTGATTATGTGATGTCAATTGATAAGTTATTATCATGAATGAGAGCCATTTCGGTGAACAGCCAGTTTTAAAGCAGGGGTGTCAAACTCACGTTGTGATGGCAGCATCATGTGATGTATCGGGACTTTTTCCCCCTTTGCTAAACCAGGCATGGATGTGATCAGTGCGTGATGCATCCAGCCTGCGGGTTAAAGCATCAGACTAGAATCCTGCTCAGAAATGGGATCGTCCTAGCACCTGTCACCTACTTTAGTTTGCTCTGAGCATACACCTCTCCCTTCCACTCTAATATGCCCTTCACAGCCATATTAGCTTGAGCTTCAGGGCAGAACAGATACCTGGCTTCTGCCAAAGCATCTAGTCACATAATACCTGAACAACATAAGTCAGTTCATACACAAGCATTATAAACATCTTAAATGTGGAATTATCAGACATTAGACCTATATTTTAAATATATTTTAAATATGGGTTTCATGTTCTTTTTGCAGAGTAGTAGTCTTGAGCTGTATTGTTTATTTAAATTGAGAAAGAGAGTGAAGTTCCTCTAACTGGCCCTACCTACCTACCTTCCTTCCTCCCTATCCTGCCTTCCTATCCTGCCTTTATAATTTTTACAAATCACTCAAGGGGATGAACATATCAAACACACCTTACTTCTCCTATTTTCCCCACAACAATAATCTTGTAAGGAGAGTTGGGCTAAGAGAGAGAGAGACTGGCCCAAGTTACCCAGCTGGCTTTCATGGCCAAGGAAGAATTGTAATATTTCTACTGCTTCTACCAAAAGAAGCAGCAGAACAAATGTTGCCAGCAGAGCTGTGTGATTTTACTTTTTTTTTTCTTACTGTTTTTACATTTTGGAGGATGGAGGAGTGAATTCTGTAGATTAGAGTCCACATGTCTTAAAGTTTATTTATTTATTTATTTGTCAAACATGTACAAGATAACATGTATAGGTATGAACATAAACATGAACAAAGAAAGTAAATGGGGACAGTAAGACAGGGACAGTAGGCATGCTGGTGCGCTTATGCATGTCCCCTTGAAGGACCTCTTAAGAATGGGTTGAGATCCACGGTAGGCAGTTTGAGGTTGAAACTGTGAGGGGTTGAGGCTGTAACAAGAGAGTTAGGTAGGTTGTTCCAAGTTGTCAGGGTTGAGAAACACTGCATTAGACCTATCGAGAGGTAAGAGTGGTGGGGTCTCAAGTCACAATATTTCTCAATCACATGCTTTACTTCGTAGAACGGCTGCCTCCCCTAAGGCCTTTCACCCACCTTGGCCTCATTCCAGAAGACTGTCAAAAAGAAACTTTTTCTATGAACTTTTGAAATATAATTATATCTCTTTTGTACACTGAGGTTGACACCTATAATTATTAGGATATTATTGTTTTATACAGTGCTGCTTTATTTGACTGTTTTATCTTCATAATTTTATTTAATCTTCTTTTGCTTGTAAACTGCTGCAAACTGGAATGAATAAGAAGTGTATAATTATAATAATAGCAACTATATTAGCTGTACTAATTATAATAGCTAAAATAAATAATTGATTCAGTTCATAAAGCTTGTTAAGCCAAATCAAAGCAAAACTTCTTTATAGATTCATATTCTATCTGAACCCAGCCTTGGCCACTCAAAAGAGTTGCTATCAAGCAAGGAAAAAAATTCAGAAGATTATAGATTATGTCTAACCCTCAAAGAGCTTTTCCAGGCTCTCCTGATTCCATGGATTAAGTTCTAAAATGAAACTCATAAATTACTTGAAAAATATTTGATCTTAAAACTAGATAAACTGTATAAAATTAGCCCAAAGCAGCTTTAAAGTTTAGTATTAGATGTTAGGGATTTTAGTAGTCTATTAAGAATCCTTCTTTAATATCCTTTCCTTTTTCTTTTGAGTAAAGTATAACATAAGCTTATCTTTAAATAGGCCTCAAGAACTTTTCCAGTATTTTCTTTCCACTGCCTGTAGATTACATAAATAAAAAGTGTGCCAATACAACCCAGGGTTCTAGTGGTCCAATTTTATTCAGATGTAAATAGTGTTGGACTTTTATTATAAATAATGATCATGCTGCATATTCTATGAAAATGTTCTGTACTGAAAATAACCATATTTTATATTTTCCCCATTAGAAACATCCCTGGGTTCTGAGGGCCAGACTGGAGGCTGACATTAATTAGCTCTGGCATGCTGCTTTTTTAAAAAAAGAGTAAAATAAGCTGCCTGCCTCTTTTTGAATGAAAGCAAGAGGGGTTTTTAAACCTTTGCCCCCAACATAATCCTAGTGGAATTACTGTTTGGGGAGTGGGACACAGCATACTTTCTATTCATGATGGAAAGAAAGCCTATGAGTAAAAATTATTCTGGTTACCCGGTTTATTCTCTGCGATTTTTCTTCCTGAGTAACAGCAGTTTGCAGGGTCAGATTGTTCAAGGAGGCGTTTTTCCCTAGGAAATGCAGAAAATTGAATGAATTACCCCTGGTGGATGACTGACAGGCTATACATTTCCATTCATCAGATTTGCTCCAGCTCTCCAACAGGGACCTTGGAGCGAGAAAGGAATAAGATTAACCTGACAGAAAATGCTCACTTGTGGGTTGTAAAGCAAAAAATGGCTGGAATTATGCAGAGTAAAGGAATGGTCCTAATGGAACCAATGGAAGAGAATACAGAATAATAGAGTTAAAAGGGACCTTGGAGGTCTTCTAGTCCAACCCCCTGCTCAAGCAGGAAATCCTGTGCTATTTCAGACTAATGGCTGTTCAATCTCTTATTAAAAACTTTCAGTGATGGAGCATCCACAACTTCTGGAAGCAAGCAGTTCCACTGATTAATTGTTCTATCTAATAGGAAATTTTCCTTTAATTCTAAGTGTACAGAGCTCACTGTAACAGCATTGCCAAAAAGGCATTAAGAGTTGTAAATCTAATCTTATGAAGCTTCTCCTCTGGAAATATTGAATTGCTAACTAGGGCATACAAAACTTTTGCTAGACCAATACTCAAATACAGCTCATCTGTCTGGAATCAACACTGTATATCAGACATTAATACAAGCGAGTCCAGAAGTATCTCACGAGAAGAGTACTACACTCCTCTGCTCGCAACAGAATACCCTATATCTCCAGAGTTGAAATTTTGGGCTTGGACAATCTTGAACTGTGCTGCCTATGGTTGGGCTTTAGCGTAGTACACAAATTTATCTGCTACAATGTCCTACCAGTCAATGATTACTTCAGCTTCAACCGCAACAATATAAGAGCACACAACAGATACAAACTCAATGTTAACCGCTCCAAACTTGATTGCAGAAAGTACAACTTCAGCAACAGAGTGGTCAATGCCTAGAATGCACTACCTGACTCTGTAGTTACATCCTCAAACCCCCACTCCTTTAACGTCAAACTATCCATTTGTAAGGGGCGTGCATAAGTGCACTATCGTGCCTCCCGTCCCTGTCCTATTATCCCCATTTAATCGTACCTATTTTCTGTATTCTTAGTCATGTTTATACTTATACCTATTATTTTGTAAGCGATTGAAAAATCAAATAAATAAATAAAAATAAAATAAATATTTCTTAACTGTCCATCTCTCCTGGAGGAAGTTGAATCTCTCTTTGATAAGCTTCCATCCATTACTTCTTGTTCTGCCCCCAAAGGTTGATCTGATTTTTTCTTCTCTGTGACAGCCCTTTCAAATATCAGAAGACTGCTATAATGTCATCCTAGTCCTTCTCTTCATTAGACTAAACATACCCAGTTCCTGCAACCATTCATTGTATGTTTTAGCCTCCAGGCCTCTAATCATCTTTTTTGCTCTTCTCCACTCTCTTTCTAGAGTATCAACATCTTTTTTTATTGTGGTGACCAAAACTGGATGGAGTGTTCCAAGTGTGGTCTTACACAATGCAGAGTAAAGCAGTAGTATTGTATCATGTGGTCTTGATGCTACCCCTCTGTTGATGCAGCCTAGGACTGCATTGATTTTTTTTGGCAATTGCAACACAGTGCTGGCACATGCTTAAGTGGTTGTCCACTAGGACAATGGAGAATGGAGGAATGGAGGAGGAAGCAGAGGAAAGGGGAAGCCACAAAATTTGATGTGTACAGAAATAATTCATGGTCATTGCAGAAATAATTCAAGGAGCAATCAAGGGGAGAAACAGGTATTTTTGGAAAGACAGAAATGATATTTTTCCTAATTTCCAAGTGAAGGTTTTCATTTCTCTTCTTCAGTTCTGAAATTGATAGAATTGGTTATGTTCTTAATATCGGAACATAAATATCAGTGAAGAAGGCAGTCCTGAAGCTGTTAATTGATATGTTTGGATGACATGCTTCCGCAGGTTAATTTAGCCATGGTTTATGGCATTAACCAAATAAGCTAAGTTCGCTCAACACATTGAAACATAAATAAACAATGCTAGCTGGATTGACAACACATGGGAGTTTAAAATTGTCTTGGCCAGCTTGTAATCAGGCATGTCCTATGAACATAGCTGCTGAAGTACTAGGGAAATTTTTCCCAACTCTCAAAATAATAGTGAATTGAATGTCATATACATTTAATTCATTGTATGGGTTAAATTTTGGTTATAAATTGGGCCACAAGATACTAAACTAAGCTTCTTTTCATTTTTGTTTCTTTAGAAGAAACCAAGAAACTAAAAGTTAATGCTGAAACAATAGGAAAAGATCAATATTATAGCAAAGCAAAGCTATCCATTCTAAATTTTATCTTTTGCTATATCAAAGAAATGCAGGAAGTGTTCATTTTCAGGTTAAAAAAACTGAGGAAAGGGGTTGGAGAGAACAAGGTTTACAATATACTATACATGTTGCCACATTAAATGTTTTCTCATCAATCTTTCCTTTGAATTAGTAATATTATTATCAGTTGATTTTTTTTCTTGTTCTTTTGATGATTTATTGTCATTATTTTCTCATTTTCAAAAATGGTCTAGAAGAAAACAAAAAGACTTAGAGAAATGTATTTCTTTTTCTAATTTTTCCATTTTTTCCCTCCCATATTCCTTCACTGTCCATGTTTTCCTCCCCATAATGTGGTACAGAGACCAAGACTGAGGTGTGCTTAGAGATTACTGCTGAATTCCTGTTCAGAGATTCTACTCAAGGTGGTAGTTCCAGGTGCCAAATTCATGAAATACATATTGTCAAGGTTTGAAATGTTCAACTGTTGAATGTGTCATGGAATATAACTCAGAATATCTTTTTAATGAGCTATGTTCATCTACTTGAATCACTTGTTGATGTGTTGGTGATTCACATTTTAAGAACATATTTATTTATGGAGTTCTTGGTGCTCTTTAAATGTGGTTGCTTGTTTGCAAATATTTTATTATCCACCTATGTAACTTAATTAGTGTAAGGGAACATCATCTGGACTTGCACTGATGATGTTACCTTGAAGGGTAATGAAATATCTATAAGCAAGTTCAGAGAGCATCAAGGATTCTATAGTTCACCTTTGAGCTACAGATATTGGGGGGGGTTTATTGGTAACATATCTGTTTTGCAGAACACTAAAGAGGAAAGGCCTACTATCAAATATTATTCCCATACATATTCAAAAAAGTAATTTTGGATTTTGATCTCAACTTCTATGCACATTTACATTAAGATGGTTTTCTGAAATAATTTCTAAGATCATTTCATTTTCAGCTGATGCTCCTCGGTTTGGTGTGTTGACATGGAAGTCACCATGAGCTCTTAGAGAAAAGGCAATAAATTGATTAAAGTGTTCTATTTGGAAATATAATGAAGTGTAAATATTACAAATATGTAGATAACTTTATTAATTTTCCTCTCAGGATTGAATTCTAAAACACCAACTATTGGAGATCTGCAAACTACAGACATACCAGTTCACTTCTGTCCTGGCTTGTATTTTTCACAGTGGCATTTAAGTTGCATGCAAAATGCTGCCTAGGTTGAACAATATGTGCCTGTATTTCTACACATTATAAACTTTACTTATATCCTGGTTGGATGCTCTGAAGCCTGTGGAACAAATTGTCCTTTGGCAATTGCTACTGCCAATGGACATGCTGTGCTTCAGCAGCAGGTTTGATGTGGGCCAAGAATTCTCCTTCAACCAGCAAAAGCTAGTGGAACTATGGAATGAACCTTCTAATATAAACTAGGACTTTCGGTCTGCCCACCAGAGGCTCCATCTAATCTCCCCAAAAAGGGAGAGGGAGTTTCAGAGCTATTCATGGCTGCTTTCACTGCTATACTGAAAGAGACACATAGAGGCATCTGCTGTTTTTTTCCATCCTTGCTTTTAATGAGTTGCGGAATACAAAAACATCACTTTGACTGCTGAGATTCAGGAACATCAGTATATATCTAAGCTCTCAATCCAAACAAAAGGGCAAAGGAAGAAATTTCTGCATTGTTCCGAATGAAAATAGTTCTTTTTTTTTTTTTAATTTAATAGCAGCTGGCTGATATCTTTGAACTTCTTCTGCAACATCTAAAGTACCTTGGATGCATTTTGGAGAGCCAAACTTCAATGCTATTCCCAATTTGGAATAGGTTGCTACAAACCAAGTATAATACAAGATTTAAACTCTTCATATTGGAAGAAAAGGCAAAACCATATTAGCTTCATATATGCCAAAGATCTTCCATTTCATCTTGCCCTATAGGAGTCTAATATATTTCCACATAGTAAAAATCTCAAAGAAGAGCATCATCTTGATGAAGGATAATGAAAAATGTGCTTTGAAAAACTGGGGCAGAAATAATGGGAACTCATTGTTATTTCATTGGCAAGAGGAAAAATAAATGTGGGCCAGGTTTCTGCCCAGAGAAAAGAGTATTAGGAAAGAATGTGAAGAATCAAGAAAACACAATTTACCACATGTATACATTTCAAATAGAGCTTAAAACTAGAGAGAGAAACAGACTTCACAAGCTGTCTCTGTACCTTGTTCTGCCCAATCAGTTGATCTTTCCTGGGAAGTCTTAAATTGTAACTATGTTGGCTTGAGTGCAAGTATAGCCCTCTGCATAATTTGAGATCCTGGGTTATCTAGGAAGTTGCATTTGTGTTCAAGCAAATGTGAGGTCATTTTCCCTTCTGGCATATTTACAAAGAGTGGGCTTAGAGAAAGTGGGGCAGTGGTATGGGAGAAGTTGTAAAAAGTAGAGCCAACATGCATTACCTCATCCTTTAGGTGCTTTAATTGTTTTTAGGTAAGAGAAAAATAAGAGAAAGAGTTTAGCCTGTATAGTGCAATCCTATACATATCTACTGAAAAATCCCATCCACTTATCCTAAAATAAGGATGGCTTAGACAGCATTCATTTGTCATTTTTTTCTGAAACAATGGTAAATACAGTTCAACAAGACATTATGGAACATAGGAATAACAAAAAAAATGTCAAAAGAGAACATATTTTTGCAAATATATTGATGAAATTTAGAATACTGTACAGTACAAGTTACCTTTAGGATTCAATCTACAGAAATCAGAAGACAGAATAACACATATTCCCTCCATTCAGATTCAAGTTGCACGCCAGATTATGGGTTGGTAATAAATTCAGTACAAACCATGGTTTGAAATTATGATTAAGGCACTTTTCCTTGACCACAATGGAACTCATATTGTTTGTTTACACTAGATGGTTTAGTATATTGTCCAATACAATCTACCTTTCATCATAGAAAACAAGACTATGATCACAATACTCACTTCATCTGCTTTCTGTTCTTCACTGACATGGTTAAACTCAGGGGTGAGATTCAAAATTTTTAACAACCGGTTCTGTGGGCATGGCTTAGGTGGTGGACATGGCTTGGTGGTCATATGACTGGGTGGACATGGCTTGGTGGTCATGGTATTGGCTGGGTGTGGCCAACTCAATATCACTCACATCGAGGCACGCATCTCCTCACCTGGCCTCTCATGACTGTGGGGATGCTGCAACAGTCGTAAGTGTGAAAAATGGTCATAAGTCACTTTTTTCAGTGCCATTGTAACTTTGAATGGTCACTCCACACAAGCAAAGTACCAGCAAAGGAGGGGGGAAAAACTCCAGAGAAGTTCCAGAGACAGGAAATCTAGTCCTGCCAAGAATGTAATAAGGGTTAACGGAAAGACAGTTTCTGTAAGCAACACCAGAATGTTTCCTTCCTGCCTTCCTTACAGGATTAGGCCAGTAATTTCTTCTAACAACCAGTTCTCTGAACTGCTTAGAATGTTAACAACATGTTCTAGCGAATAGGTGCTAACTGGTAGAATCCCACCCCTGGTTAAACTTGTTTGAACTCAGCCACTGAATCCATAATAGAGTACATGAGTATCTATTCACTTATGCATCACTTTAAAAAAGAAAGTGGTGGGAATATACAGCTTCGTAGACAAAACTGCATTGAGTTGACAACTATGAGTGAATGCACATATAGAAATAATCGTAACAATTTTAAAAAGAAATACAACATCTGTCATCATACTGGAGAAGGCTGGTCATCTGCTTGTTCAGTTTGCTCTGTGTTGGGCAAAGTCAAACCTTCTTCCTGCCCTCCTATCAAAAATAAGACTACTTTCTGAGAAGAAATAAATAAAAGAATGTCTTTTGTAAATAGGACACATGGTCATGCTAGTGGGGTGGTAAAACCCTTTTTGTCAATGACCCTCATGCACTGAAACAAGTTGAGTAGCATTTACCATGATTTGTTGGTTCTGTGTTACTGCAGCTATAGAAATTGGGTCTTTCCTTTGTTTTTCTTTTGGAAATAGAAAATAAAGCAAGTTACTTTATCACACGTCAAAAGTTCTAGCTCATATTATTTATAATGCATGCTTAATTTTTCACAGAACTATCAATTTGATTTCTCTCAGCCTTCTTGACATTGCTAATACTATTTCTCTCTACTTTTTCGACACCCCAACCACCAGGCATCACTATGTCTTAGCTATGGGCTGCATAACTTATACCAGAAAAAAAAATGGAGTGCCTCATGGGGCTCAAAAATAGCACTGTCTAAGCATAGCTTCTGACCTTTTCTGGCTGAAAAATAAGGCTGAGATGTGCCTTGAGTTGGATGGCTTTGAAGTGTGTTATTTACTCAGCTCCATACTGCCTGTGTGCAGAAGCAGGAAATATAACACCAGGCCAAGCTACATTTACTGGGGCTGAGGCTGATTATAGAGTAGCTGCCACGTTTACAAGGAGAAGCAAACGGGCTCGATCCCAGTTGCCAATCATTTATAATTTCCCTGGAATATCTAGGAATTTGCATATAACTTTGAACAAACAAAGCAGATGCTGAAAAAAAAGTTCTTGGAACAGGGAACCAGACTGATTCTGTTATCACTTTCTGAATTATTCTTCATACATAGGAAGGTTCATCAACTCTTTACTTACAAACTGCAATTATTCTATTTGACATTTGTGACCGCTTAGCAGTTCATTTAATGTTTAAAATTATTGTGCCATGAGATAAGGTTTTTAGTAATATATCTAATGAGAAATAGGCAAACTTACATTTTACAGTATTAAAGAGGGCACGGCAAATCCATAGTTGGCTGTTAAATTTTCATTCCATTGCTGGCCAGAAATTGTATTCAAATCAATTCACTTATACAGACTGGAAAGCAACAGATAACAGCTCTTTAATATTCATACATCAGAATACATGGACTATACACAATTATTTGTCACTGACAGGAGCCAGAATTAATACAAATTACCTGTACTTTGGAACACATACACTTACAAAAGGAATCATTATATTCATTTAAGAGAAAGAATGTGGGACAGTTTCCATGGTCCCATCAAACCAATACTCATAAATTAAACAAAAAACAGTAATAAATAAAGTACAGCATCTCATAAGACTTGATAAGGAAGCCCCTCCAAATTGTCTCAGGACACACAACTTATAAAACACTGCAAGGGAATATAAGCCTCTTAGGGGACAACTATACATTATACTCATAGTGACAACGAAATTTCTCTTGCAAGGAAAGGCTCCCTTATTCCTGTATACTGAAATTTTAAACTCAGTGTTGTCTTTATCATAAGACCCTTGGTAGGAACACATACTCTAAACATGCTTTGAGTCTGAGTAGAATTCAAAACTGAGCTATCAATGCACATATGGAACCCTGATTGGATTCCCTACTAGGAGCTGTTGAAATGTGTAGAATTACTGAACTGTAGGTGGCAGATTTTCACTGAAGTATTTCCAACTTTCTGACTGGTATCTCCTTAACTGTCCATAACCTGGTGTTTTCCACATGTGTTCAACTAATAAATTTCATGATCAACATCAGCTATTTTTTTTCCAAAAAAAATTAAAGGCACTGGATTTATAATCCCACATATCCAGAAGAAGCCATATTGAAAATATCTGCCCTAGACAGCCCACTTTGACTGTTGGTTCTTTCTGATACATGCAGTGTTTACTCTTCCTGTTGAGTTTTATTTGAGTAATAATATCTTTGGGAGCTCTGAATTTTTGGCGCTAGACTTCTGGCCAGTTCCTCAACCAATAGAGGGAACATAACTCACTGTGGAGGACATGATATGCCAAGAATCCTTTTTGTTTATTTGAAAGTTTACAAATACAATAACCAAGCCAACCCAGGACAATCCATGCTATATTCAATAAATTTGAAAGTTGGAAAAATCCTGCTAGAAATTTTGGAAAGTTACAAAAACTTTTAGTAAGTTTTATTTCATTTTTTGGCAACAAAATGTTCAGCATAAATCTTCACATCTGACTATTGGGTTGTTCTAGTACTGTGTTGGCTCACGCCAAGCCAAACTGTAGCTCTTGTATACCATTACTAATAGCATGGTGTTACTTGCCACTGTACTTTGATACACATGTATGTAAATCAAGATGTGTTTGCTTCATTTGGTTACAGACTTTTTATGTACTAAAGTGCTTAACACATAATGAAACAATTTGTGGTAACAGATATTAAATGTAGAATTAAACATATCCAAAGTTTGGAACTTTTCATTTGGATAGCTACAAATTCATAAATATGAGACCTGCTATTTTGGCATACCATATTGATTTAATTGTTTAGTTATAGTTTTCCTTTCAATGTCATACCACAGAAAATTCCTGGATCCATTTCAGTTTACGATGTCAAAAGAGATTTTAAATATCACACCACATTTTTCAAATGGGTTCAACTGCATGAAAGTTGTTTGCCTAGAAACTTCAAAATCAGAGTTGTGGAAATTAATTGTAGCATAACCTCACCAGTCATAGTGACCCAGGAGCAGTTCCTAACATTAGGATCAGTAAAAGAGAAACATAATTTTATAAAATTGGTGAAGTGAAGAACTAGATGTTTGTATAGTAAGGGATCTCTGCTGTGCACAGAAACATAATGCTGTTGTTTTTTTTCAAAGAAATTAATTTCTCAATTCAAAAGAAACTCCCCCATTCTGCCTGTGATTGCAAATCATGAAAGGAGAAAATTGACTGATTAAACATTTTAATGCAAATTTGATCTCATGTATTTAACTACTTCTTCTTCTGTATTACTGTGATTAGAGACCAGGCCCAATGCTGAAACATCCAGTGTTTTATAGAGTAAGAAGTTTGTGTAGTATAATTTATCTTTGCATAATATATTTACCTTTGAACAAAATTGGTAAAGTTTCAGTTTCTTCAAAAATCATAAGATTAAAAATCAATTAAACTTTATTTACAGTTTATATTGCAGTGCTGAAAGAATCATTACCAGATTTCTTTTGAAAAAGCAAAGGGTAGTCATCTGGTTCTGTAAGGGGGAAAAAACCCATCAAAATAGCATAAAATTCTTTTATTGTTACCACCCAAAATATCACAAAATGGTGAACAGTTGTTGGTTCCTCCATTATTCTTCATTAAATTGGATGGTATATAAAATAAATATGGGATCAATGGAAAACCAAAAAATACAACTCAATATGACAACCATAAGGCCTGCATTAAAACACAACCCCAAGATAGAAAGTGCACAATTATAGAATTTGACATTGCTAAGCATATGGAAGAAATTAAACAATTAGACAAAGTAGACCACAACCTATTTCTTGGTAAGCTAGAAAAAAAGTGGAATAGATAGCACCTCCACTAGATGGACTCACAACTGTCTGACAAACCATACTCAACGAGTAATCCTTAATGGGTCTAAGTCTACATGGAGGGAAGTAAGCAACGGGGTACCACAAGGTTCTGTCTTAGGCCTAGTACCCTTCAATATCTTAATTAATGACAGTATGGGGAGGCTGGATTTGTTCATTAACATTCTTTAAAAACTTAGTGTACTATAGCTTCATGACACAATCTTTTTCTTGTTTCCCACCTCATACTAAAAGCCAGCTAAGTTTGTCTATGGAAATTCTCAGTCTTCCAGGTCATGGTTGTCCCAAAGCTGCTTTTTCAAGATGATTCTTCAGAGCTGGAGAATCTTCTTGGATGCGAAGCAAAACGTCTTCAAAGAAAAACCAAAAAGTCCAGTTGCCTCTTGAAAAAGCACCTTTGGGCCAGCTAAGTTTGCTATTTTTTTTTTAAGATAAAGCTTGATATTTACACAGAATATGGTATTTTGAAAATGACCGTAATAATGAAGCAGCAGGAATTGGGGTCTCCCCAGATCCACTGGTTGTTTTCAACTACTAGAAGCATATCTTCTTTTCTCCTGTCACCACCAATTCTGAGTGGCAGTTTTTGTTTCTGATGCTGAAGCATCAGCACCATCAACATTGCTAGAGAAAAGCTATTAGCTAGCAGTCTGACAGACCCACACAGAAAGACAAGTCCCAACTGGCAAATTAATTTGTTGGGTCTTCTTTCTTTCTACATGGCATTGACAGGCTGCTTACTTTAGATAGATCTAGTCCATAGCTTTCTCTAGTGGTTTTAGGGCTGCTGACTCTCTGTTGGTGCTGCTCTAGACACAGCTGGTAGACCAGGATCTTTGTGACCTGCCTGCCAGTCTATGCAGAAGCAAAATATGCCCTGCAGGGCTATCTGCCTGTTGTGGCATTTGTTTATGTATGCATCTGACAGGCAGATCTCACCAAGATTCTTATATTTAAAGGTTATGACATATGGTTAAATCTGCTGCTTTATCCACCTCTCAAAACTCACCTCCTCCCCAGCTCACAGCAGGGAAAGGGATTGGTGGATGTTTTTCCTGCTGACAGAGAAATCCACCAATCTGAGCACCTTAACTTAATTAATTAATGCAGCAGAGTAGAGATTGGTTATGGGAATGAAATAATGCTAAATTGATGTATTCTATGCCACCTCACAGACTGAAGAAAAAGATAGTGGGTGTCCAGATAGTGGGTGTTAAATAAGGTCTTAAGTCTTTCCCAAAACCAACAATGTAATGTTGAATGAGGAACTTAGTAAAATAGTCAGTTGGAGCCAAATGGCATAATATCTGAAGATTGATTGATTACCATTATGTGCTGTCAAGTCCGTATAAACTTTTAGAGGACACGTCAATGGATTTTCTCCATGACAATCTGTCCCTAATCTGGCCCATCAAATCACCCAATGATGTATCCTGTAATTGAGCCCATCCAACCCTAAATTAATACAAAATACAGGGGCCCATATACTTGTTGGGCAGTCTCACTACTAATTTCAGATGCAACTTCAGATTCTGCAGAAGCTGTACTGGCTACAATTGTCAGCCCTTCAAAATAGATTAACTTTGGAAACCAAAGACATGGAAGTTAATAGTACTGTTATTATTTGTAAAGTTTTGGTAACAGCCTTTTGCAAATATGAATGTCCTTCACCCCACCTTAATTTTTATAAGAACTAGGGAGAATCATGTCTGAGATGCTTTTTCAAATTTCATTTCTGCCCTGGACTAAGATTTCTTTTATCTGAGCACTTTCTTGGCTGTGACTCTTCTCCTATTTCTCAAGTCCATTGCACAGATAAAACTCTATATGATATAATGCCTAAGTATTTACCAGACCACCAATCCTAGGCAGATTCTGTCTTCCAAGTCAAAAGAAAAAAGAAAACCTATTAAATATCCCTGTCAACGTTCTGATTGACGAACCCAACCCAAGCAGGTACAGTCAAGATGATCCAATCTCTTAATGCAAAACTTTATTGAGTACATCATTTCAACACTCATGAGGACAAAACCAGATCTAGCTAATTCCTGCACAAACCCAAATAATCAAAGTATAGGATTCTCCCTCCCCCCATTAGATTACATTGTCCAATTGAGTCTTATTGTATTGTTATGAGAAAAAGTCTTTGGCTTTGGCAAATAACTGCTGAAGTGTCCTTGGCTCTCATGCTCGTGTTCTTGATGTCTGGAACCTACATTCTTTCTCCCCCTTCTTTTCCCCCACTCTGGTTTGTTGGCAAGCCGAGAAGCAATAATGGTTGCAACAGCAAAAGTGCACTTTGTATCTTGACAGTCTCTGTTTACCAAATAAAAGTTGGGAGGAGCCCCCAAAATAACACACAATGTTCCCTCTCCCGTGGCTTTGTCGTTTTTGAAAAGCCTTTAAAATTTTATTGTTATATAATTGTTGGCCCCAGATGTAACTCTTACCATTACCAGTATAATTACATTAGGCTATGTTTTATGCCTTGCTGTTTCATTTCTTATTACACTGGTTCTATTGCCACTGCTCTTGTACAATCCCTGAGATTGATTCAGTTTATAGATTTCATAAGTAGGTCAAGCAGTTCTGTTTCCAAACATGAGTAGAATATTTACAAAGTCCTATCTGATGACTCAGAGGTTTCTGCAAAATATGGTTTAAAAAAATTAAGAAGGTGGACAGCCTATTTTTGTGTGACCTTCATAACAGCACAGTTGGAGCAATGACTACACCATTGTGACCACTTCCTTGACTTTTTTAATGATATCTTGCAGACCATCTTTCCTTCTACATGGTTTGGAAGGGCCTTTGAGATTTTACATCTAAAAGTCCTCTGTTTTATGCAACTGGAATAAAATTCATTTAACAATTATGTATTTGTTGGCTATCTGTTCTTAATTTGCTTTTTCTTTATTGAACTATTTTATTTTTGTTAACCATCTTTAATGTAATTGGGACGAAAAGAAGGATTATGATATTTATTTTTAATACTCTCATTTTAGGAAAGTTATCAATGTGAGTCTTTAAGGCTTGAGAAAATGGAAATACCTTCATTCTATTTTCTTCGAAATCTTTAGTCTTTCACTAATATCCTTATAATAATTATTAGGACCACCATGCTAGACACTATTTTAAATCTTTGCCAATACCACCATTGAGAAATATTAAAGAATCCATTTTAATAGACTAATTCTGGAACTCTTATCAATAGGCAACATTAGCATTATTTAATTTACTCTGGGTTTTTTTCTTGCTACAATACAAGATTGAGCTGTAAGTACCAACACAAATGGAAGGTGACATTCATCTGCTTCTTTAAAAATTAATAAAGATGAGAGAAAGGCACCATCTAAAACCTGCCACTACGTAGAACAAATTTTGGCAGTTTTAATTAAATTCTCCATCCCTTATTGTTGGAAAAGAAGAATGAAAATTCGTTCTGGTCTAATAACTTTGAAATGTACCTCCTCCTCCCACTTAGTCCACCTCAACGCCCTCAAGTGATATGTCCCCCACTTTTTGCCAACACGCTTGTTCTAAAACCTGTTAGTGAAATAGCAAAATCTCTCAAAGTAGCAGGTGTCCTTAAGACCTGTCAAAACACATCAAGGGTGCATCTACAGTTCTGCAACCCCTCAGCACTCAGAGTGACCCCTACTTCCAGTGCCCCAAGGTTATTAGGATTTGTAGATGAAGTAGTAAAGAGATAGGAATTTTTGATGCCTAAACTAGTTTAAACCATTGTATTCCTCTACCAATAATGAGATACATGAAATCCACCACATTCTCTGATGTGTATGCCAAGCAGGCCCACACTAGTCAGTTTTAATGCATATTGTGGCTGCTGGAGGGGACAATCCAGAAATATTTTCTGTCAACTTGAATAGCTATCACTAATGCTATGCAATACTAATAATTTGACTATTTCAACATTTTTCAGCACCAAGAGAAGTAGCAATCAGGAAGAACAAAGTTATATTGTATTACATCTCAGCCTTCCATCCTTCCCAAGGATGGTAAACTAAAGAGACAGATTGCTGGGAGCGATATACTAACTCTGTAAACTGCTTAGAGAGGGCTATAAAGGATTATAAAGCGGTATATAAGTGCCATTGCTATCAATTCTTTATATTGGCTGCCTGTTTATTGACAAGCTTAGTGAAGATGCTGCAGCTCGCATTTTCATAAAAATCATACAGGAGGCGGATTCAAATCCATGAAAGAAAGGAAAAGATTTGGGGAAGTGGCTCAAATAAATCAAAATGTTGTTAAATTGTTTTAATAGTTACATTTCAAGAAATAGTCATTGAAATATAATACAAAGATGGAACAAATAAAAAGTATGATAAGGGGGGGTGCAAAATTTCAAAGAAATAATTACATTACAATGGGAATAATTATTTGGGGGGGGGGTTTCAATAAAATTTACTCCACAATATAATTTAAGAGAAAATTAGTTCAAAATGTTTTACATATAGTAAATAACCAGAAGAGCTGGTTCTAAAATAATTACCGGACTATCACTGTATATAAATCCATCAATCATTGCCAAAATAAATTTGAACTGAAGGGACATACCACAATTTACTAAGATATATACTTAAGATAAATACTTACAACTACAGGGACAAATTAGGCACAATGTTGGAAAACAAGAACCTTGCTGCCAATATTAGGTCAAGAGACCAAAATTGAAGCATGTGCAGCAATTGACAATATATATCCATACTAGAAGCCTAACAAAATTTAAGAAGGAATGTCTCATGGCAATGTGGCACCATCAGCAGATATGGCAAAATTGTGTGTATTAATGGGTCTTCAAAACTATTGTGTCTGCAGCACAGAAATGTAGGTGAGTTATCCTCTTGACTAGCTCATCCAGGTGGCTGCAACATGGTGTTTGGAGGAAAAAGAGAGCAATGTATTATCTAAGATCTGATATTTTTTCTACGCGAGATGACCAAACTTTGGAAAAAGTAAACTGGAAGTAAGTCCTATCTCTTATAGACTGTATTGTGTTTGCACAAGCCAAAACATGAAATACTCTGACCATATTTTCTTTAACAAGCAATAATGGTTAGTTCATACAAAACTAAGCCATAAATTATAGTATTTAATCAAAATTGTTGTCTTCCATAAACTTAACAAATCATATTATGACATAGCAGGCAATAATAATGCAATCATGTGGTCCCCTTATCAGCTGGGTTGCTCAAGTTCATTCCATTATAAGGGTTGAACAAAAAACTCAACAAAAATGTTTTCACCTGTGGTGATGGAGTTACAATCAGAAGCATGGTGTGAGTGTTTTTGATCAATCTCTTTAAGCAAAAAAAAAAAAAAAATTGTCCTTAGGAAAACCCCACATGCTTCAAATAATGGGTGAATAATGTGTTTGCTATACAAGTCATGTAAAACTAGATTGCACTCTGAAAAGGGGAATCATATAATGATTTTTAGGATCTAACAAAGCATATGTAGATAAGAACAAATATTAAGTTTTTGCAGTTCTAATAAAGATCCTCTGAATATCACTGTAAATCCAGAACAGTTTCTCTAACATCCAGAAGTCATACTAGACAGCCAAGTCCCTCCAGTCATATAAAATATTTACAACCAAATCTAAACTGACATAAAGCCCATAAAACTGCATTTGTTTTGGGTGTCACTTCAACTCAGACTTTCAGATCAAACTCATCAAAAGATTCTTTAAGGTTCATGAACCTTTCCGTCAAATTTTGGCCCAGTTTCAAGAGACTTTCTGCTCTGATTTAAAGTTTTGTGTTGGAATAATGTCCCGTCCCTGGCTTTGGCTCATTGCAATGTGAAACTTGTCAGTTTCAGCTGTGTTTAACTTTAAGACTGAGTGGTCCCAGAAGGCTAACTTGATACTCGAACCCAAATTCCTAGATAGGGTGGCATGGGAAACTGCACCAATTAAAAATCTAAATAAAATAGATGTATGAAAGTCGAATGTATAGAAGATTGATTGCTGAGCTCAGCTCAGCAGCCCACCAATAGCTAACTTCAAATAAACCCAAACCACACTTTTATTCAGTATTGCCTAAGGTTTCTATCTAACCAACATGTGCAGGCTAGAAATCAACTACATCTAACTTGGCCAAAGAAGCAGTGAGGATCAGTTGCATCTGCTAGCTGATGAAATGTACGAAGACACATTAACATTATAAAACCCTTTGAAAAATAGAAGGCATATGATCCTGGGAAATTATGGAGAAGAAATTTTTCCCACAAGTACATTTAAAAATAAATAAGTTTTCAGCAAGTCAAATCTATTTGTTTTTTAGCATTTAAAATGATTGTTTTTAACGTAACTTTTTTTTTTCAAAATGTGATTTAAAAAAAAATCAGATATCCAGTTGTCAATATGGTATTGCCTGATAAAACAGTTCTAGAATGCCCAGAAATATCAGTCTAAAAATTTGTTAAGGTTTAGGAACTTCAACCAAATATATAGCTTGGACTTTTGCTTTCTCATCTGATTATTCCAAGTTATGCTTGGATCACCACTCAAACCAATTCCCATTTAATAATCATATTCTATGGAACACAATGAACATATGACATTCTGTTTTTTAACTAAAGCAAATCTTTTGAAGAAGACATTTAATTCCGCTTTTATTTGTCCTGTACTGACTGAGTTACAGTGGTCAAACAATTCTAAAAAATTTCATTTTTATCAAAACTTTTCACTATTTAACATTGAGCCTGTCACTGAGATGCTTGCAGGGGTCTTAATAACCATGAGCTCCCATTGAACGTGTTCACAGGCCTCCTATATTAAATAAAAATTAAACTCAAAAATAAAATTTGAAAAATAGCTAAAGATTGCCATTTCTCCTGAAATTTCAGTGCTTGCACCTAAAGCTCAATTAGAAAATTACCCAGAATCTTGGGAGCTGCATGGTGTTAGAAATTCTTGTAGATAAATAAATACATTTCTGATATAGATATAGATGGTATATATAGAAAACAGAGATAGAGGTATTAAGTTTGATGCGTGCACCCCAGGCCATCTGCAGAATCTTCCCAGATTAACATTGATCCATGAACCACATGTTCAGATCTATTATGTTAATATGGCCTGTTTGTTCTCCAGATAGGAGTGTAAACAATTGAAGGTGAGCGCAGACATTTATTTGTTTGTTTGTTTATTTGTTTGTCTAGCATGTATAAGATAACAAGTATAAGTATGAACATAAACAAGAACAAGGGAGTAAATGCAGATAAATGGGAACAGTAGGACAGGGACAATAGGCATATTGGTGCGCTTATGCCCGCCTCCTTTAAGGACCTCTTCTTAGGAATGGGGTGAGGTCCATGGTAGACAGTTTGAGGTTGAAGCTGTGAGAGGTTGAGGTTGTAATAACGGAGTTGGGTAGGGCATTCGAGGCATTGACCAATCTGTTGCTGAAGTCGTAATTTCTGCAATCAAATTTGGAGCAGTTTACCTTGAGTTTGAATCAGTTGTTTGCCCGTGTATTATTGTGGTTAAAGTTGAGGAAGTTTTTGACAGGCAAGATGTTATAGCAGGAAATTTTGTGAATTATGCTTAGATTGGACTGCAGCACAGTTCTAGATTGTCCAGGCCCAAAATTTCAAGACTGGAGGCATAGGGAATACTATTGTAACTAGAGGAGTAGAGTACTCTTCTCGAGAAATACCTCTGAATTCACTCAATCATGTTAATGTCCGATATACAGTGCAGGTTCCAAGCAGACAAGCTGTATTTGAGAATTGGTCTGGCAAAGCTTTTGTAGAATTGGGTCATAAATTGTTGTGGACATTAAGCAAGACACCCATGTGTTCGCTTTGCTCAATGACTGCAATTCCAACACTCTCAGTTGTCATGCCATGGTTGTGTCTCCATCTTGCCCAGCTGTGACTCTGCATATAACCCTACCATCTTGGCTCCCTTCTCTTGTGCCTTGCAACCTTTTGGAGTAGAAGGAACTGTGCCTTGTCTTGCTTGGGGTTTGAACTTTGTTAACAGTTGGCCTGAGATCTGTTAGAGAAACTTGCCATACTGCCTCTGAATTAATTTTGCTGCAAGAACATTTTATATGCATGGTGGGGCCTGGGGAATGATTGGGGTTAGTTGTAGTAATAAACACATATAAGTCCCTCTGGTGTGCATGTACACCAGTGGTGGGATTCATTTTTTTTTCTACTACTGGTTCTGTAGGTGTGGCTTGGTGGGCATGGCAGGGGAAGGATACTGTAAAATCTCCAGTTAGAGGTGGTATTTGCTGGTTCTACAAACTACTCAAAATTTCTTCTACCAGTTCTCCAGAACTGGTCAAAACCTGCTGAATACCACCTCTGATGTGCACGAGGCATGGAACAGGATACTGGTGGGGGCAGTTTCAATCCATTTGCACTCAGTCAAAAGGTGGTTGAACTGCAAAGTACCTGAATTTTCATCATTGACTGTGGGGGCACTGCAACAGCCATAAATTCAGATATAAATAGCATGTCCATTTTTTCAGCACCATTGTAATTTTCATCACTGAGCAAATGGTTGTAAAGTCAAGGATTACCAATGGAAGAAAAAGAAAAGGAAGAATACAATATTGCTTTTCTCCCTGTAGCATGCTGGCTGGGAAATTCTGGGAGATGAAGACCACATAACTTAAAGTTGCCACGGTTAAGAAACAGTGATCCAAAATATCCTTTTCTGCCTGTGTTAATTGCTTGGAAATAGAAGGAACCCCAGCAGACTACAACTGTATATGCACAAAATAAGTAATAAAGTTACAGACATTTCAGCTATTGGATTATTTTCACTTTAGAATTTGTCTCTTTAAAAATCAATTCCCATGGATAGGAATTGGATTATTTATGACAATTCAATATTTTTTCCCAACTGCCTGACCAAAGTGATTGAAATACCAGAGAAAACACATTTTATTCATTTATTTACTTATTTACTATTCATTTATTTACTTTATTTACATTTCATCCAATTTCTACAGCCACCCAAGTCAACCAAATGACTCTGAATTATATGGAGAGGAGGCTCATACTAACCTAAGAAAAAAAAGACAGTAGGAAATTAGGCAGAATATTTTATAATCCCTTATAATATCTGAGAAGCATGTAGTGGGCTGCATTTAGCCTTCCCTGGGTCACCTGACTCAGAAACAGCTATCAACATTCAAACTGCTACTCAACAGTCTCTCCCATAGGGAGGCATGAGGTATTTTTTTTGGAGAGAGATATATATAAACTTTTCCATTCCGATTGTCTTTACATAATTTATTTCTCCCCACATTCTGTTGGGTTGAAAAGAATAAAAAGAGAAAGGCTATTTCTATCCCCATGCCATTTTCTAGCATAATCCAGTCATAGACCTGCAGATGCTTATCTGTTTATTCAGCTGTTACTGGTTCTGGGCAGGTAAAATCCATGGATTCCAATAAGTCATTGATAGCAGACATTCATTTTTTATATACTTCAGCTTCCAGATAACACCTGTGTTAAGTTAATAGACAAAATGTTTGGGTTTCTAAAAATGTTTAATTCTGTGCCTATCAATTTTGATCCTTTTTCTAAACCGAGGTACTGCATTTTTTCTTCATGAAAGCTTATACATTAATTTTCCTAAGTATTCTAATACACTCCATATTTCCTAACTCTTTACAAATTGCTAGTCACACTACTAAGCTTTTTTATGGTGTTAAATTGTGAGCTTGTAAATATTTTTGAAGCTTTCTGTGCCAAAACAATGAAGTTAAAACTTCTATGCCTTAGCCTCTCCCAAGTTCAACTTGGTGCCATCCAGATGTGTTAGACTACAACTTCCATTATTGCTAATATCCTATCTCAGAATTATGGAACTTATTAGGGGTCACCAAGTTGAAGATGGCTGAGCTTTCTTATTTGGGTCTTAATGGTGATACCTGTGAACTCATGTTAGTTAATATACATACAATTAATAAAATAAATAATGATTATTTTATCAACAACCAAACTTAGAATTGACAATTATATTTAAGTTTCTGCCTTCTAAGATCAACCAACAATAAAGAAACCAGCAGTCAAGAAAAACACTACAGACTAGTACTTAGAGCAGCCATTAAGGCCTTAGAAAAACATTTCAAATGTTGTGGTGTTTCTATACCTACAAAGATCAGAATTGTACAAGGCATGGTGTTCCCTATGATGCTTTTGAACTTTGGGGTGGAGAAGACTCCTGGAAATTCCTTGGATGGCAAAGAAAACAAACCATGGATAGCCATCAAAATTAAATAGATCATCAAGCAAATCAATCCGAATTATCAGTGGAGGCACAAATGCATACCATGCTTAAATTATCCTACTTTGGACAAATTATGTGAATACTTAGCTGTCCATAAAAAGTAGAAGGAAAGGGTTACAGTGGCAATGAGTACATCATTGGGAGACCTGAAAAATAAGATAAAAGAGACATTACCATTGAGGATCCATTTATGTGGTCATTAAGAATCAACGATGACTTGATGACACATAATCTAAAATCAATCAAAGCCAGGAGGAGGGAGACTTCAATTTTTTCATATTTAGAATTCAGAGAACATGAGTGGGACTAATATTATCACTGGTTTTTAGGAGAAGGCAGCTAGGTGCAACCAAAAAAGATCAATATTATTTCCTACAATGGCTCAAGCAACTATCTACTATGGGAAGTGTATAGGTGGTCATTGGTGCATAACCATAGTTGGAGCAGAATTTCCAGTGCCAAGCAAGGCAGTTTTAAGTGAGTTGAACCCAATTTTAGAATATATATTTTTGCACAGTTGTTTTTTTCCCCTCTTCCATAGCTTTATTAATTTATACAACATGACATACAAAAAGAATACAAAATCAAATATTAGAGAAATTAGGAAAAGAAAATGGGAAGTGGATAGTGGGGGAAAACAAGGTGAAAAGAAAAAAGGAAAAAAGGCATTGACTTCCAACTCCTTTAGTGCAGTAAAATAAGGCATTAAGATCTACCCTCCCAGTTGTTAACCAAATCACCACAGTTATTAAATGAATCAAATGATCAGAAAGCTTCCCCCAGATTTGCTTTACTTGGTTGTTGGAACTTGGCTGGGAAAGTCACGATCCTGGGACACTGTACATACATGCCAGTTGCCCAGCACCTGAATTTTAATCATGTGGCCATGGGGACCCTGCAAGGGTTGTAAGCGCAAGTATCAGTTGTAAGTCACTTTTATCAGTGCTGTTGTAACTGAACAGTTGCTAAACAAATGGCTGTAAGTCAAGCTGTAGTGAATAGACCTGGCTGCCTGATAGTTACTGCTACCACCACCAAATACTTTTTCCAGTTCCCATGAATGGAAGACAGAGTTTGCCAGAAAGCATTCTGCTCAGGGACTTCCTTAAATCTGGACTGTGCCCCAAGTAAGTTTTAGGCCACATGTTACCATGGAATCTAAATATTTAGCCCATTGCTTCTTCACACAGAAATTTATTTCTTGGTATAGATTTGGACAAAAGGGGTGGGGAAATAAAATGTGCCACCATAACAGCTGGACTATTCACTGCGCTTTGTTCTGTTGTTGTACAAGTGCTCACACTGGAGTTTAGCAGTATGCAAGTCAAAGATGTAGAGATATTGGAGCATATTGTGTCCTCGTGAAATAGAACCTCTCTCCCAACCTCTTTAAACAATTTAAGGTGTTTGACATATTTATGAAGAATTTGGGTTGCAGTTTTTCCTAATAGGACATATTTTGGTGGCAATACATGCATACAGGTAGTCCTTGACTTGTGACCACAATTGATCGTGTTATTTTAGTTGTAGGTTATTGTGGTTGGTAAGCAAGTCACCATGGGACCATATTCAATTTCATAAATACATTTCATAAATATATTTTATATATTTAAACAATTTGGTTTTAATCCTAAAGATCAGTAGTTTCAGATTATCCAAGGTAAATGTATACACTAAGACCAAGATTATATAAAAGTCAAGACCAGAATGCAGGAAGAACTAAGGCTAAATTAGTACCGGGGTGGGGGGATAAAACCAAAGAAGAATGCAACCAATCTGGTGTTTTCCATATGTATTGGCAATTAAATCCGTGACTTCCGAGCCAGCAAGACATGCAAGTTGGAGATGATCAGAATTTTAATCCAACACGTCTGGGGGGTGCTTGGCTGGGAAGGTTGGCTTAAAGCTTTTGGGTCTGAATCCACTTAAAACAATGTTCCCCAATAAAATTCTAATCAGAATAAGCTGTTTTAAAGGAGATACAAACAAGCAAAGACTTAATTTAAGGCCTCCTTTAAATGTAATGCTAGGCACGTAAAACAAAATTAAAGGAATTCCTCATGTGTAATTCTATAGATCTAATATTTCATTTAAATAGAATTATCTTGTTTATTCTTGTTTTATTTTTTAATAAAAAAAATAAGGCATATATTATAAAATTCAGTTTCACAAATTACTTATGAAGATTTCAAGTTTTAGTTGTCCTAGGACTTCACTGCTAATTTACCTCTTTCAATGTCTTGTGCGCTTGGTGTTTAATCTTGAGCTGAGCTTGGTGAACTTAATGTTTAACTTTGGATGGAGTTTACAACTACAGTATTAATGAAAAATGTAGTAATGGCCCAGATAATGCATTGTCACCCATGAGACTAGGACACAGGGGTCAAACTTGATCACGTCACGGGCCAGATTGTGACGTATCATGATGTTTGGGTGGGCATGGCCCAGAGGTGGTATTCAGCCAGTTCTGACAGGTTCTGCAGAACCAGTAGCAGAAATTTCGAGTAGTTTGGAGAACCGGTAAATACCATCTCTGACTGGCCCCACCGCCATCTATTCACTGCCTCCCGAGTCCCAGCTGATCAGCTGGGTCTTCTTTTGTTGCCCTGCACAGGAGAATGGAGTTGGAAAGCAGGTTAGTGGGGTGGAGTGGAAATGGGGATTTTACAGTATCCTTCCCCTGCCACACCCACCAAGCCACACCAGGTCCACCAAACCACGCCCACAGAACCAGTACTAAAAAAAATTGAATACCACCACTGGTGTGGCCTGCGGGTGACATATCTCTCCCACAGGCTGCCAGTTTGACAGACCTGGACTAGGACATCTGGCCTGAAATGGTGATATTACAGCTATGTCAGATTAGATGAGTTATTATTTTTATGTTTTTGAGATCACAAACATGTGAAATGTAGGAGTTGGGACTATTATAAAAAATATGAAAGTTATTTGTATAATTTATAAGCTTCCATCACAACAGTGAATGTTATTCCAAATTATTAGCACTGATCTTGATTTTTGCCAATGGCACTGCATTAACCAACTTTGACACTTCAGTTTGACAGGAATCATTTACACAACAGAATTTACCCAGTCTTATCACTTTCCCTTTCTTTGTTTTCCTATGTGAAACTATTTTATTCTGATTATGAATTCACTTCTTGCTCTACTCCCAAGTTTCATATTTTGGGCTTCTCCATTTTTTATCTTTTTTATTAATCCTTTAAATTGTTGGCATGCTTTCTGCAGAATATCACCTGTAAAGTAGGTATGTTTTCTAGCTGGTAATGATGAACCTATTTCTAGAAATCTTCTTTTTCCTCAAAAGTAGCTCAATTTTTATAAGCACTGACATAGAATTTCCCAATTTCAGATTTTTTCTTTCTTTCTCAGAATGCTTCCATTGGGAGTAAAGTAGTTTGATTAGAAACAGTGTTCAAGTAAGTTTATAGTTAGCTTCAAAGCAAGCACTGGAAATTCTGGCAGAAAAAAAGGCTACTGTAAAATTTAATAATAATCCCAAATTATATTTTCCCCAGTGGATTCTTTTATATAAATCAGGCCAGTGCTTAGATTTTCTTCAAGTGCCTTTCCTCTAAGTGCACGATTACATAATCTACTCAAGCAGCCCAAAATTTTATTTCAGTAGAGCCAAATTGCACATCACTTTATTATGGAATGAATCTATGCCATTTTTTCCTGTCTTTGAGACTTATTTCCTAACTCCTTCCTTTTGATCCTCAGTCCTTTTAAGAGACCTGTGTTGCAAAAGTTTTCATACTGTTATTATTACATAGCACAAATTGCTGTGTAAATATAGTTCCAGAATACAAGCAACATTTGAAGATTTCATTTCAAATAACTGGAGATTAACACATCTTAATGTTGCTGAAGTTGAAAAACGCTGACATAGATGTACAATCTCTCATCCATGGATCTCATCTGGCTCCTTAACCACTGAAATATGAATTCCAGTAGTATGTTAATGTACCACCTAGAAACTTCTCAAAGTGAATAATATAGTTATTATATTATATTATATTATATTATATTATTATAGTTATAATATATATTCAATTCCCACAGTGAATAATATAGTAAATCATCTCCTCCCCATTTTGAAAGGTAGCATAAAAGAATGCCCTATTTTTCATTTTCTTTTTTCTTCATAGCTGTGCTGAGCAGTAATATTAGTAACTCTACTTCTAAAAGCAGCTTCTAGCCTCTTCTCAGATTGTTGAGGAAAAAGTACTGATATGTCTGAATGTCTTTCTGAATTAAGAGATTTTTTTATTTTAAATGTGGGGAAGATTGGAATTGAGAAAAATTAGTAAAAGTACAAAAAGATGGATTAAATATATGGAAAGCAATAATTTGCAAGATTTTTAAATTCATTTTATTTTGGCACATAAGATTTAAATGAAATGGGTTTATTTATTTTTACTGGTGCTACCTACTTTTAAAATGATTAGTGGTTGTTTCTGAGGCAAGGAGCTATGCAGATTTGCTTCTTTAGGCTGAATTAAGTTTTACTTCATTTTAGGCTCTTTTAAAATGCACAAGGAATATATTGGCTACAGTTTGGCCAAAATCAATAAAAAAAGCACTAGACAAAGATTGAGCTTCCCAACTTCACCATCATCATATGGTATACGACAGCAGGCAATGAGCTGATACAGAAGCAATAGTGACAAGATAGAAAATGGAATGGTGACCATAAATTAAAATTGTTCTCTTCTCACCATGGATGGACTGGTGTAGCACTTTAACTCAGTAGTGGAGAAAGGCCCAGAACAGGGGTGGGATTCAAATTTTTAACAAGCGGTTCTGTGGGCATGGCTTGGTGGTCATGTGACTGGGTGGACATGGCTTGGTAGTCATGTTATTGGCTGGGTGTAGCCAACTCAACATCACTCACATCGAGGCACGCATCTCCTCGCCTGGCCTCTCATGACAACAGTTGTAAGTGTGAAAAATGGTCATAAGTCACTTTTTTCAGTGCATTGTAACTTTGAATGGTCACCCCACACAAGCAAAGTACCAGCAAAGGAGGGGAAAAACACTCCACAGAAATTCCTGAGACAGGAAATCTAGTCCTGCCAAGAATGTAATAAGGGTTAACGGAGAGGCAGTTTCTGTAAGCAACACCAGAATGTTTCCTTCCTGCCTTCCTTACAGGATTAGGCCAGTCATTTCTTCTAACAACCAGTTCTCCGAACTGCTTAGAATGTTAACCAGTTCTAGCGAATAGGTACAAACTGGTAGTGTTCCGAACTAAGCAGACTCGTAAGCCTGCAACTCTAATAGTTTTCTTTCCACGGCAGGATCGTAATCCTGCACTTTTGATTGGTCCGTGAATAGCGGATCGTGATTGGTCATTTTGGGCTAATCCGATTGGCTAATAGCGGGCCGCCATGATTGGACGCTCCAAAGCGCGGCAAACTCAAATCATTGGTTGATGATACAGCAGCCAGCTCTATAAAAGGAGCTGCTGCTGCCCGAGTATTTTCGCTCTGTTCTGAAGTCACTAATAAAGAGTTTGGAGTCACTATTTGATGCCTCGTCTCCGTTCCTTGCACCCACTCTCCCAGATCTAACAGGTAGAATCCCACCCCTGGACCAGAATCAATATATCTAATAATTTCCTCCTCTCACATTAAAAAAAATGGAAAGGTTGTGATGGGTGACACCCCAAGTTTAATGTGCATTTCTACAATGCTCTGGGAGAGCAGTTGCTACAAGACAAATCTGCTGTCCAAAACCATTACACCCAGGGGTGGGATTCTACCACTTTGGACCGGTTCTATAGAACCGGTTGTTATGATTCTGCACAGTTCGGAGAACCAGCAAATCATGCTCCTGGCTGGCTCCACCCCTCTCCTCCCCCCCTCCCCTCCCTCCCCAAGTCAGTCCTTATCGCACATGTACAACATTGCGGTATTAAGGTATTTCTTAAGGTATTTCTTTTTTTCCCCTCCCAACGATCAGCTGTTCCTATGATCAGCTGTGCCGGGATTCCCCTTGCTTACTTACTGCTTCGCTCAGGAGGCTTCCCTGAGGCCCAGGAAGGCAAAAAATGGAGGCAGAGGCACAGTCCTCCCTCTGCCCTCCTCCATTTTTTTTCTTCCTGAGCCCCAGGGAAGCCTTCTGGGAGCAAAAACGCCCTCCAGGAGGCTTCCATGAGGCCCAGAAAGCCCCAAAAATGGGAGGGGTGCTGGCAAAAAAAGAAGAAGAAGAAGGCACACCCAGCCAGGCACGTGGCCACGCCCACCTAGCCATGCCCACAAAACCGGTTGTTACAAAATTTGAATCCCACCCCCTGATTACACCACTGTAATTCTGTGGAAGGATTCAAGAAGAGTCCTATCTTTTTTCAGGAACCAGGCTGCTACGAGCTCTTTTCCTTGAAATCATGACAAGGGAAAATTATCTGGCAGCCATCTGAAGTGTTGTCTGCGGCTAGTGTTGGCTGACAAACTCCCAGAGAAACATGCTGAATAAACCTTGTTTATGGCTCACAGTGACTTTTATTTTATCTGGCACTAGTTGTAAAAAAAAAAAAACGTTCTCAAAAATCAGTGTGTCCTGATCTTTTTCTTGTTTATCTAATGGTAGATGGAATGGTCCAGTTGGGTGGTTTAAGAAATCATCTTTGCTTGTTGCATGTTTACCCTTACAGTTGTTTGATTCTTACAAAGCTCACTGCTTCTTGATAGGCCCCACCAAAGTCTTTAGCCATAGTCACTGTCATTGTTATTTATTAATTCATCCATTTATGAAGAACTGACTGCTGCACATTGACCTGAAGTGTGCCCCAAAAATAATCTCTACATCAAAAGAATGTGAGAGCTAAGGCATTTCCCACAGGCCAAACGTGGCCCAAGCATATTTTAGGGTATGTGTGAATTCTTTTTCATGAGTAGCACAATATTTCATTAGTTCTTAAAATAGGGTGATTGGCACGCAGGGAATGTTTCTTCGTTTACTGATAAGTAAATAAAAAGTGGCAAAGTTTGTATTTTCTCTCAAGGAGAAAAGAATCAGATTCTCTGGTCCCAGAGTTTTTTAGTTTAATATCAAAATGTTAAACTAAAAGTATACAGTACACAGTATACAGTGTAGGATCTGATTACTTTTTTTAAAACTCGGTTTATATTAAAATGCATTCTTATTCCTTACTTTTTTTTTTCAGAGACCTGTTTGGTGCCTTCTGCCAAATAACAGGAAGGAAATAACTTCAGTGCAGAGGACTTGGTCACAAAGTCTGACAGTCCTGTGGGCTCTTTGGGACTTTTATTCATTCCGGCCTTTTAAATATCTTTTTATTAACCCAGTCTACAGTGGCGGGATTAAGTTTTTTTTACTACTGGTTCTGTAGGCATGGCTTAGTAGGTGTGGCATGGCTTGGTGGGCATGGCAGGGGAAGGATACTGTAAAATCTCCATTCCCATTCCACTCCAGGGGAAGGTTACTGCAAAATCCCATTCCCTCCCCACCCCACTAACCTGCTTTCCAGCTCCGTTCTCCTATGCGGGGCAACAAAAGAAGACCCAGCAATCCAACTGGGACTTGGGAGACAGAGATTAGATGGGGGCAGAGCCAGCCAGAGGTGGTATTCCGAACTACTCAAAATGTCCACTATTGATTCTCCAGAACTGGTCAGAACCTGCTGAATACCACCTCTGCCAGTCTAACATTCTCAGTTTTAACTCTAATCTTAGTTTTTACTTCTTTATTGTTCTATACCTTTATTATAACTGTACAACTGTAATCGCAGTGAAGGCCAGTTTGATCTAGTCCTCCAAGGTGCTGGACTAGGAGCAGAGAAACACACATTTCTAGCCTTGCCTAGCTGCACCCTTTCACAAATCTAAAATCAGTTTTAAGCAACTCCCAAACTACTTTTTGTATAGTTCCAAAATTCCTCAGTATTGGACCACTATAATTCAAAAGTGAATTGTCCAAATCTGATGACATAACAGTCCCTCATACTATGAAAAAATGAAATAAATAAGGAATGCCAATGTTTGTGTCTCCAAACTTTTTTTTAAAAGCAGAAATCCTCCACAATTTTTGCTACACCTATTCACTTGCAAGATGTCATGACATTACTACCCCGTCCCAGGTAATACACGACCATTGGTAACAATTCATTACAAAGCATAAAACCCATTACAAAAAGGCTACCCACCTCTGGTTAAGGTGCTTCTATGATATTTTGAAACAAATACCAAGCAAAGCAGTGTTTCCATGGAGTTTTTCCCTGCAACCTGTGCTTCAAAACCTTCTGATATTAAAATTTGCACTGCTGCTATTCAAATTTGCACTGTTGCTTGAGCTTAGGAGTTGAATCAAATAACAGAACTAAAATTGGAAGACATGTTCTTGCCTAAGTTAATTTTAATAGTTCCACATGCTGAGATCTGGATCTACAAATTCAGTTATTTCCAGTGACTCTCCCAGCTTCATTGCCTGAATTTTTAGCCATGCTTGCTAATAATTATACTAAATTTTACCTCTCAGAAGTTCCCATCAGTATTGAAATGTTAATATTTTGACAAGTCGATATAAATGACTAAATCCTTTCAGTTTCCAACATGCAATTTTGCCCAACTGTGAGCTCACAACCAAAGGAGTCACAGAAATAATTAATGTAGTTAAAGAATAATAAAACACCAGGCAGTAATAGATTCCTTGCCAAATGTTATAAGAAACCCAACATTTATTGGCTCAATCACTAAAATAAGAGTTTAGCGGAAGGTACTATTTCCAGTATTTTGGCACAAGGAAAAGTGATTCAACCCAAAACCAGGGAAAGATTTTACTTTTCTTGGAATCGTACCTACAATTCAGGTTTCCTCCTAAACTTAAAAATTAAGAGCTTGCCTCTCTATTTGTGAGATGCCTTGGGGAGATTAGTGGCCCTTTTATAAATCATAAATGAAATGGCTCCATCTTGACTGGGGTTAGCTGTACAATTTGAACAAATGAATCACTGCCATTATCTGAAAATGGTGAAGGGGGAGCAGAAGCAGGAGCAGGAGAGCTTCATAGTTGTCTGTTTGAACCCATTTATCCATCCCTTTGTTGTAGCTACATGAGTCACAGAACCTGCCTGGGTTGTCTAACCTTGCTGCCCTATACACACTACAGGAATTAATCCCACTGCTAGTTCTTTCCATCAGAAGCTCAAGAATACATAATCTTTCCTCCTCCCATATTTCTCCTGTACAACAACAACCCTATTGACACAAAGAAAGTTTCCACGAGTTAGAATAGATTTGAACCTGGGTTTCCTTCATAAACAGTGCTAGTCCAACACTCTAAGCCTCACACCACACTGGCTCTCTAAGTAGTAAAGTAGCATCCAACTTCCAATCATATGAGCTGATATATATGATATGCTAGATTGTAAAATTGTTGTATTCCTGAAAATGCATCATATTTTGAAATGCATTTTAATAAGTTCTGATCATTGGTCATTGTTGTTTTGTGCGAGTAATCTATTTCTTCCTCAGATATCATTTCTTCCAACGAGTGTTCATTCTTTCAATGTCTAGAATAAAACTCATTATTAAGTATCAGGCAATCAATTATCTATCTTTCCACTACAAAACAGGTGTAACATCTCTGCTCCAGTGGTAGGATTCAAAATGTTTTACCACCGGTTCGGTGGGCGTGGCTTGGTGGGCACGCTTGGCACACATGCACACACTTTGCATGTATGCATGTGCCAAACGCACACTTTGCACAGGCACAGAGGCATTTTGTGCAGGCACAGAGGCATTCCAAGTCACCTCCTGCAAGACTGCACTCTCCCGGTCACTTCAGCAGCTGCCGCGGAGCACTCTGCTGTGCCGCACAAAGCAGCTGCGCTTCAAAAGCAGAGGATAAAGGTGAGTATGGGAGCCCAGGCGGGCAGGGGGCCCAACAGCAGAGTGGTGGGGAGA
Source organism: Notechis scutatus (assembly GCF_049901735.1). Classification (NCBI taxonomy): domain Eukaryota; kingdom Metazoa; phylum Chordata; class Lepidosauria; order Squamata; family Elapidae; genus Notechis; species Notechis scutatus. The sequence goes on along the minus strand of NC_142011.1, from coordinate 26,857,529 downwards.
ACTGGTTCAGTCTCCACTGCTCATCGCCTCTACCGGCTCAGTAGAACTGGGCCGAACCAGTAGAATACCACCACTGCTCTGCTCTATACTATTGCTAGATATATATTTAGCTTGTAATTATGTTAGAGAAGAAGAGAATCCCATGCATGAAAGAGAACAACTTAGGCCAGCAGATGACAATATCACCACAGTTTGCAATATTCTGATCTTTGCAGATGTAGACACATCATGGCATCTAAGATATCTTTTCCAAGGTTTTCATGGTTGCTCTACCAAGTACTGGTCTGCAGTGTATTTCTTGACTGCTTGTTCCTTTACTGTTGATGATTGATCCGGAAAAACAGAAGCTAACTTCCATTTCAATCTCTTCATTGTCAGTTCTAAGGCAGGTTCTTCTACTTGTTGGCATTATTTTGAACTTCTTTATTTATATAATTACCCATCCCATTTTTTTCACTACACTCCTTGACTTTTATAACTAGAGCTTGCAGATCCAATGCATTTTGGGCTATAAAAGTAATGTCATCAGCATAGTGCAGGTAATTGATGTCTCTTCCTCCAATTTTAAACCACACTCGTTTTCTTCCAATCCAGCTTTCTTTAAAACATATTCATGAATAAATGAAGGAAGCGTATGCAGCCTTTGCCAACCTGAAGACAGTCTGTTAAGCCCTAACAGGATGTTTATATTTACAGAAGATGAACTAGAATACCTGGCCACCCACGCCTTATTTTTAGTCAAATGCAAATGGAAACCGCTTTTGCCCTTTTCTGGTTGACAAAGCAAATGCAGGGACAAAAGTAGTGGAGGTAGGTGCATATAAGAGACAGACCAGCAGAGATCTGTACTTTTATCTAAGTGTAAATATCTAAGTCAGGGTTAAAGACCTGAACAGAATTGACTTCTCCTTTATATCCGATTAAGGTATGAGGCCTTGAATCAGTAACAGAATGCATGTGTCTGCTAGAAACTAGTAAGATATTCCAGACAACAAAGATATTGTTGTAAGTGGTGATTAATGGAATCGTCCAGTCTCTTGTTGGCTGATGTTTATCGTGGCTTGCAGGTGATGATAAAAAATGGCCTGGTCAGCTGAGAAACAGTCATCTTCCCAGGAATTTTAGCCGACTGGAATACTGACAGTTCTGCCATTTTGGTTGGTTGTTTTATTCCCCAGCCAACTCCAGGGATCTGATTGGAGTTGAAGCCATTGAAAAACCCCACTCAACTTTGTGCCCTGCTTCTTCCTTCCTTCTTCCATGTGGTCATAGGGGGAGATCAAAAAAGTCAAGATAGTGACCAGGATTGCATCTTCAAAGCCTCCCCGCTTTATTTTATACGAGTCACGTGTGTAATATATGTAAAAAGTGACAGGACTTTCTTTTTACCCACATAACCATGCAGATGTCTAGGGAGATTCTCAGTCAATCAGGTTATGGTTGCATTCATTTAGCAAGTCAGAAGCGAAAAGTTTTCAAAGAAAAACCAGAAAGTCCAGTTGCCTTTTGAAAAAGCACCTTTGGGATAACCATGCAGATTTGATGAAAACTTGGGGAGCCGTGCAAGGTTCAAGCTGCTGAAGAGATGTCAGTATAATGAAAGGACAGAATATTAGAATAGCTTTATTGTCACTTTGAATGTACACTAATCAGCATACATTAAAATGAAAATTCATAGAAAGATCTGAAAAAAATGGTCCTAACTTTTAATATGTAAATAGTTTTTTTCTCAATTACTTTTAAAGTTAAAATGCCTTTATTTTGATATAACTTACTTGCTAACTAAATGAAAATGATTTGTTTCCTTCCCTTCAGTTGTGTGAGAAAGTGGAATAGAAGAGATCAGAACTGCACATCCCAAACTACTGTATATTTATTCTATTGGAAAATCAATAATATAGCAAAGAAAACTATTTTCAATCTTCTGAGAAGCCTTCTCAGTACCGTGAAGAACAGTAACCGAAAAGAGGCAGAGCTCTTGGCAATGTCCTTTTAAATTAGCAAGAATTTGAAAGCAGGTGACACAGCGGCACTGCCCCCTAATGGCTGTTAATGAGCTTTGCATTGCACTGCATTATTTTCTAAATGCTTTTTATTTAAAAAGGAGGGAAAATTTAAAAGATGTACCATAAGTAACAGAAAAGAAAATCCCAGCCAGCCTCAGAGTTACAGTTTCAACATAAAGGGGGGGGAAAGGAAGAGAAGAAGAAAAAAGGAAAACACAATCAAGCGCCAATATATCTTCATAACAATGAATCAATAGAAGGTGATGGAAAAAGAACCTAGCTAAAGGATTCCAGAGTACACAACTTTAGCAGCTCTAAAATGTGTTGACTTCAACTCCCAGAATTCTCCAGCTAGCCAGTAACTGGTACCTGATACTCAAGCTGCTGCTTCTTTCACCCCAAAAAGGGTGAAAACTTACCTGCTTATGTCTTATAACTAAAATAAATACACGGAAGGGGGGAGTAGAAGATTCCAGCAGAATATTTATTTTCCAGCAAGGAAATTTTCAGACTGAAAATCAATTTTTCCAGATAAACCTTTACAACATTACCTAGACCAGGCTACACTGTTATACTACACTCTATGTATTAGATATGTATTGGAAATGACTTCAAATCTATAACTGGCAGCCAGATTGTTGCCACAGATTATTATTCAATAGAGAATTCTGATTTTATAGCTACACGGGTTGCCAGTAGCCTTCTGGGATCTATACATAGGGCAATGCCTTGCTTAAAGCAGAATGTGGCCCTGGTCCCTTTATCACAAATTCCGTACTGTTGTGAAATATGGTATATTTGTATTTAAATGATGACAATTCTTCCTAAATATATTTTTATACAGTAGTATGCATGCACAAGTACATTTTTTCATCCTTATTTTTCTTTATTTTATACAAGTGGACTTCTACTCATGACTAAAACAGAGCCCAGATGCCACGTCGCCACTCAATAACCATAATCCTGGCTCCCCACAGTTGCAGTCATGAAACAGTTGCACAGTGAGAGGCTTTGGGCCTTCTGGGCTTAGTCAGCAACAAGAGAGTCCAGGCTTCTCTCCATTCTCAGGAGGTCTGAGCCCTCTCACCCCCATTAGGGAGAATGATCATAAGAATGATGCCATTTGCTAACCTTTTGTCAGGTTTGACAAAAATCCCTCTCGTGCATGAAGGAATTTTCCTTCCAGAGGGCCAGAAATGCTGACATTCACTAGCATTTTCATCAAGTTCCTCCAGTATGCACTGAGGGGAGGAGAAATCCCTCAGCATGCTGGGGGAACAGACTTTGTTGGGGCTGGAGGTGCTCGCTGCCTTAAGTCACTCTCCACACTTTATCCAGTGACAGAAATGGCATCTTAGGAAGCCATGGTTTAGTTACGGCATTCAGCACATGATGGAATCCTCTTTCTTTGACCATCTTTGTGAGGCCGTCCGAGTAATGGTGGGTGGGGCAAGGTTCACGCTGCGGCGTGGCGCTGCGCTGCAATGGAGAAATGGGCAATGCAGCAACCTATTTAAGGAGAGGAGGAAGCCACTTTCTGTCATTCTTCTCCCTGTTCCTCCTCCTTCCCTCATGCCAGCTGCTCCATTTCCTGTTTCTCCATTGCAGCGCAGCGCCCAGGATCCACTTTCATAGCGGGGGGAGCTGGAGGATGGGGATGGGCCATGCCTCACACAACGGCCAACCTGACCCTGGGTGAACTGGTTGTTAAATTATTTGAATCCCACTACTGGGAACAGGCCTCAAATCCAGCATTCTCTCCGCTTGCTACTTTCCCGGTCTTCTTCCCCATTGACTTTCTGGGGAAATCCACAAAGAAGATTGAAAATGGCAATCACATGACTGCAGGGCAGTTGGCAGCCAGGCACAGATGCAAACAGATTTTTCATTTCAAAAATGAAATGTGGTCATGTGACCAGAGGCACAATGTTTAACAACTGTTCTAAGGCCTCTATGATTGAGAACAGTTATTAAAAGAAAGTTGTAAATCCTGCAGGATCCAGTCATGCTTCACATTTTTATCTGCTTAGGCAGGGCAGTAGAATAAGAATCTCATTTGCCTCTAGCAACCAATGTCCTGTCACAGATTTCTTCTCTATCTTGTCAGCTTTAAGGTTTGTTTGTTCACTCTCATCCACTTGACTACACTTTCCAAACATTACTTCAAGGCAGAAGTATCTGCTTTCAGACACTTCCTTAAAGGAAATAAAGAGCTTAGCCATACCGACTATGTTAACCAATACACACTGATATGGATGGAAGTCCATACCTTCCATAGGGATTAATGATTATTTGAGTTGCTGTTCAATATAACTGGAAAGATCAGATCAAATGAGGCTGTTACAGCATTCAATAAAACTCCTTTTAAATTTGTCTTTTAACTTAAAAGATATACATCCTATCTTTTCTTCCAAGAAGTAAGACCAGGAGATATGAATGTTGCCAATTAAATCCTCATGCTAACTCTTTTAAATATATTTTCCAAAAGGTAAAAACTTATCAAATGCTACTTAGTGAATCTATTCATTAATGGATTAAATCTAGAAGATTATTAAATTGAGAAGTTTATAGAAAGCTTGCTTCCTGTTATTCAGGATACTACTTATAAGCGCTATGTGCTTAGAGCTCAAAGCATTGTTAGAGACCCCGCACACCCACTTCATGATTTGTTTCTGTTGCTCCCCTCTGGGAAGGGATGTCAAAGTATTTCTAGGAGGACTACCAGATTCTGTAACAGCTTTGTTTAATGATCTTAAATCAACTGAACTAAATTTCATTACATTTATGCACAATAACATTATAGGCAATTATGTATATTGATTTTAATCATGCTTGATTTCAAATGTGATTTTATTAATACTATGTGTATGTTAGATACTATGTCAGAAATATTGTATTCATATAATAAATACTTGGAAAGAGTACTACTTATTTCATATCCTATGGTTTTTCATTAGCATCCGGTTTTTTACCATGCAGGCCTAAAGAGGCCTTGACTTGACTCAGTAGGCCTTAGATTCTTATATTCTCAAAGACCTTTGGCTATGCAGTACATACACAAAAAATGTCCACTTTGTGTTTGACAAACTTTCACATTTTTATAAGCTGGTAATATCTTGAACTCCAGTTCTACCTCCCATTATTTCATTGGCTGAAGATCAGAGCAAGTTTGATGAAAGCCAGAAACTTGTGTTGGCTTTTGTTAAGGAATTCGTGAAAGTCTCTTTAAATCGAGCATCTCCAGGTGTATGAGAGTATGTTTACAGTATTCATCTGGGGAGCATACAATTCCAGTTTGAAGTTTAAGGCTAAAGGGAAAGAAGACGTTGCCATCCTTTCTTATAGCTTTTAATAAAACTGTATGCCTTTTAATAACATTTGTTAGTTTGAAAAGGTGCTACCAGAATCCTCCTGATTTTTGGCTACCATCCTAACATACCTCTCCTCCTACAATGCTTCCAAGTGCTAAATATTTACCCTTTTTATTCTGTTTCCAGACATGCACATTACAAATTGGGGCAAAACTATTACTTTAGACAGGTTTGTCTAGGAAAATATTCACTAACCAGCTTAGTAGAGAGACACGAGTTAAAATAAGAGCCTCTGCAGCTGGAAAGGTTTATTTTGTATATTCAATTTAACCCTTAAGTTAGAATGTTGTCACTATTTCACTGCTTTTTAAGATACTGTGTTGCATGGTGAGTAGGTTTCTTCTAATTAAATACACAGTAGCTTGAATGTCTTGTTTAAATGTATAATTTAAAAAAAAAAATGCATGTTGAAATTAAATTGTATCGGTGGTGGGATTCTACCAGTTTCCCTACTGGTTCAGTGATTGAGCACTTCATGCATGCGTGCACACGCACAGCTTTCCAAACACCAGCTGAGGCTCTGCCGCACCAATCAGCTGAGAGGATAAAGAACAGAAAAGTTGCAGGGGCGGTTGGGAGGGCCAATCCTGCGCTTTTCTCTTCTTTCTCCTCTCAGCTGATCATTTGGGCTTTCTTTACTACCAGCCGAACCAGTAGCGTTTCACCACTGAATTGTATCCATTAGCTCTTCCCACTTATCAATGAAGTAAATTCAGTGGAAGACTACCAAGACGATGAGAGAAACAGGAAACTATGTCCTATAACCGTGATGGCGAACCTATGGCATGTGTGTCACAGGTGGCACGCAGAGCCATATGTGCCGGCACGCAAGCTGCAGGCAAACTTACCTCACTGCGCATGCCTACCCCTCACAGGTGATTTTTGACTGTTTTGAGGCCTTTTTTGGCCTCCCAGAGGTTCAGGAAGGCTTCTGCAGGCTTCTGCAGGCTTTTCAACTAGGCCCGTTTCGTTACTTCCTGACGAAGTGACGAAAGGGGCCTAGTTTTTGGCTGAAAATCAACTGTGAGGCACAGTGCAGGTAAGGGGGCGGCAGAGTGGGGATTGCACGTGCATGCATAGGGGGCATGGGGGCGTGCATTGTCTTTGGGTGCTGGCACGTTAGTGCAAGCATGCAACTGTGCGCACAATTTTTGGCACAGGAGCCCAAAAAGGTTAGCCACCACTATCCTATAAGAAACAATTTAAGGAATCAGTATGTTTCGGCAGAAGAATGGAATAGACTTGATTGCTAAATGCTTAAGGGCAAGACCAGAACCTCTGAATTGAAACTACAGGGAAGTTCTTTGAGTGAGGCATTGTCCCTTTACCATTTAAAGAGGACTTGATTCACCCCTCCTCAAGAAGCCATTGCTGGATCCCACCATACCCAACAATTTTCATCCAGTATCTCACATCCCTTTCTTGGGGAAGGTGGTTGTCCAACAGCTTCAGAGGGCCTTGGACAAAGAAGATTATCAGGATCTTTTCAATCAGGATTCAGATCAAGCCATAATGGCCATAATGACACTGTTTAATATCCTTGCTTTGCCTGGCCAGTTTGTCAGGCAGGTTTATATGTCTGGTTTATATGCTTGAATTTGCATTGAGTTAAGGAGCTGGAAAACAAAGTGCAATTGATTCCTGCAGTTATAAATATCTACAAAAGAAATCTGTTGGGAGATTTACTAGGGGTGATATGGAGCCAACTACAATTCAGATGTCGCTGAGTTACAACTTCTAATAGCTCCAATCAGCACAATCAAAGCTGAAGGATGGCATAGATCGGCACATAGAGTCCTCCCCATTGGGGAAGACATAGAAAGCAAGATTTTACCGTCACATAAATAATCCATTTTATCCTGAATTTTGTATTGTAAGTATGTTGTCCCTAACACATACAAAACCAGAAATGAAAAACAAGGCAGAAAACTCCTATTTTTAGGATTTTTCTATCTCAGACTGCAATCTTGACTTCTAAAGATTTTAGATCCATAGGGCTCCTTTTTGGAAAAAGCTAAATTGTTGTTTGCTGCTGGTTACTGTAGTATCCCCCCTAATTCCTTTGTTCCAAAACATATTGCATTGCCTTGTTCTCATGGCTAGCAGTTGCTAGTGTGAGCAACATTTTTTAGCTGAAACTATCAGCGGTCTGGTTTATGTCTGACCAAGAAAGTAGTGAGAATGGCATAAAACCAGAAACAATAGCTTTTAAAGATGATTCCATGTGATTTAGGCTTTTATGGCAAAGACCTGGAGCTATTGGCAAATGCATCCCAACAAGAGAGAGTGTCTTTGATGAATTCTTCCTTGTCTCTTTGGTGAACTCTTAGTCCAACTTTCATACATTAACACATTTCTATTATCTGTGGTACCATGGCACTAAAGTTGAATTGTTTTTCCAAAGAATAATAATCATTGTTCTTCTGTAGGGCCAAGAGAATCCTGCTGAGAGAAGGGTCAGGACATGTTCAGCCAATAAGACAAACCTCAAGCTGAAAACATTGTCATGTTCTCTAGACTGGAATCCGAAAGACATAGACATTATAGTGTGAAGCCTTTACACTGTTTCATATCTTGGCTGAGATCAGCTCCACAAGCAGACAACCTGATAATGGAAACATCTGAAATCTAAAGCAGACTATCTTTCTAATACAGAGCTTATGGTTGGAAAGGATAGGACAAAACTGTGTAGCATCATGCTCATCTCAAGGGAAGTAATGGGCTGGTTTCATAAGACACGTTAATCTTGAAAGATTTGCTATGCAAACAGTCTTGAACATCTAAAGCATACCTAAAGAAATTATCAAGAGGGTGAGGGTTGAAAATGGGAAGATGGGAAGAGAGAAGGCTGAAAACAAAGAAGTTTGTTATGGAAATGCTATGGAGGTGGTCATAATAAATAACCTGAAGGGAAAGGAGCATCTTCCACTCCTCTGCATCATAAGGGTGGGAAAAAAGGAACCCAGGATTTAAGTCTTCATTGTGCCTAATCCATAGAGCATAATAGAGCATCCACTGAGCACAGATCAAAATGGACAAGATGTCAAAGGTGATGTCACAAACCAAGCACAACCTCTTTTTAATGTCCATCCACACACAGGTACAAAATGCATTGGACTTGGATCATCATGCTGTGTCTGCCATTTCATATAAATACACTGTGTGGATGTTCCTGTTACCATAGACGGGTATGAATGGATTGCCAGATCTGGACCTACTGACCCAGTAGTTGCTTCTTTTTCTCATGTAGGTTGTTGTGACTGCAATAATGACATTTATTTTCACTTTCTTGTGAGAGCACAGAGTTCTAGAAACTATTATTGAAGGCATCTGAGGACACCTTTGGCTTACGGAAGGGCGATCTTCTACATATAGATATTTTACATCAAGCTAATTCTGTCGTCCTTGATGTTAAAGCTGCCTACAGGTGCTTCAGCGTCATGCAGGCATTGCTGGAAAAGGATCTCCTTGCACAGAAATGGTTCCCTGGAATCAGATCTCCCAAAATGGTTCCCTGGAATCAGACTACATTTTGCCACAATATTATACTATATATAATATTATACTATGGGTTGGTATAATGTGTGGATAAATAGAAGCTAGGTTTGAGAATCAGCTTGGCTTTAGGTGATTGGTCTGGAAGATTAAAAAATTAAGTGGATGAATACTGTATTTAAAAATCAAAATGCTCTTGATTCTTTTTTTTTTTTTAAAAAAAAGGTCTTTCTCCTTCTTCTGAGTTTCAGGATGTAATCTTTGTGTAGATCAGAATAGGGGCGTGATCTTTTGGCTAATTTCATGTAGCTGAATTTTAGTGCTCTTAGGTAGAAATCCATTTTAAAGAAAGAGTTATGTGCTTCTCTGCTGCTTGAAAAAGAGAAGGCATAGCTGGGGACTGAAGATAAAACAAAGGCAACTTCATGAGGAAATGTCATATAAAAGCAGTTACTGCGACATACGAGTTACATGATAAAGAGGATACGAGGATAAGGCCAGTTAAGAAGGCCTCAGAAAGAAGAAAAAGAAGTAATCGGGCGGGGGGGAAATGGGGCTTCAAATCCACTTTTGATTCTACAATAAATACAAACCAGTGGTGGGATTCAAATTTTTTTACTACGAATTCTGCGGGCGTGGTTTGGTGGGTGTGGCAGGGGAAGGATACTGTAAAATCTCCAGTCAGAGGTGGTATTTGCCGGTTCTCCAAACTACTCAAAATTTCCACTCAAAATTTGCGCTACCAGAACTGGTCAGAACCTGCTGAATACCACCTCCGATACAAACACATGTGGGTGTAGGTGTGGGTGTGAATGTATATTAATTGCTTACTATACAAGACAGACAGAAAAATCTGTCTAAAGGTTTATCATTTTAAGCACAAATGTATAAGAGCCAGTGGAAGAATAAAAAGAATGGACTGTCACCTATCTATTTCTATTCTGAAGTGTTGTTTTTTGTGAATACTTAGGTCAGGCAAAAACCAATGTAATACAATGCAGGTAAACGTGAGGTTTCAAGCCAGCCCATTCTTTTTATTCTCCCTCTGGTGTTATATTTCCGTGCTTAAGATGATAAACCTTTAGACAGATTTTTCTGTCCATCCTTGTAATTGTAAGCAATTTTCAGCTGCTGTAATTGTTTATTAATAATAATAATAAACCTTATAGCCTAAAGTGCTCCCTAGATTATGCTTATCTACTGGATCTTGCCCTTCCTGGCTTCTTCGGGTGGCTGGAAGGGATTAGTTTTCTGGATCTGTGAGGTTTTTTATGGGAAAGGAGATGATGACATTAGGCTAGAAAAAGAGCTATGGTGTGCCCCTTCTTCTAGAGAGGTCCTTGCTGGATCCAAGTTTGAGCAATTATCAACTTGTCTCCAAGCTTCCCTTTTTTGGCAAAGGTTGTTAATATTGTTGTTCAGGTCCAATTACAAAGTACTCTAGAAGAAGCAATTATTTGGTCCTAAACCAGTCAGAATTCAGGCCTAGGACAGAGACAGCAATAAATGTTCTTGTAGACTATTTTTTTTCTGGCAAGGATACTGAATGTCTCCTGATTCAGTTGGATTTTTCAGTGACCTTCAATACTATGGAATCTTTCTGAACTATTTGCAGGTGTTGGGAATTGGGAGGATTACTTTACTGTGGCTCTTTAAAGTTCTTGTACCCTTTGACTATTATTTTGTACCTTATGACTACTATTATTAAGTGTTGTACTTTATGATTCTTGATGAATATATCTTTTCTTTTATGTACACTGAAAGCATTTGCACCAAGACAAATTCCTTGTGTGTCCAAGCATACTTGGCCAATAAAGAATTCTATTCTATTCTATTCTATTCTATTCTATTCTATTCTATTCTATTCTATTCTATTCTATTCTATTCTATTCTATTCTATTCTATTCTATTCTATTCTGGTGTTAACTATAAAGTCGTCTAAGCATGGCTCCAAGTTACTTATAGCATCTACACACTGGAATTAACCTAATTGCCACAACCATGGTTTAACAACTGATTGGAATGCATGTTACATGTATTCTGTATTGTAACAACTACAGAATTATCCAGCCAGTAGATGGAAGTGTTTTATTTGCATCTATGGTTATATGGTGTGTGTGTGTGTGTGTGTGTGTGTGTGTGTGTGTGTGGATAGATAGATAGATAGATAGATAGATAGATAGATAGATAGATAGATAGATAGATAGTACTATAGTTCTTTATGTTCTGGAGGAGAGTTTCCTGTGATTCATACTGAACATTTTATTTGAACATTTGTAACTGAACATTTTATTTGATCTGTATGGCTATGTAACCATCTTCTGCTACAATCTGTATGGCTATATAATAATCCTCTGCTACCATTTCTATAGAATAAAACAGAATTTTTGAGCAGTTTCCCATTTCCAGAAAGTCAGAGGAGCAATGCTCAGAGGCAGTCATTTTCAATGGCAGTACATTTCTCTGCAGCTGTTGCTGCTGCTACCTTGGCTACCTTCCAGAAAAAGCTGAAGACGGAGGTATATTGCAGTGTACTCCTGGGCTCCTGGGACTTGAGTTCAGCCTATGTGGATGATACCATACTACGTGGAAAGTACGTGGGGAAGAATGGTGCTATGTAATCATTGTTCAAATTTTTATTTTATTTTTTATTTGATTTGTCAATCGCATACAAGATGATAGGCATAAGAATGAACATGAGTATGAATACAAGAAATAGGTACGGATAACTGGGGACAATAGGACAGGGATGGTTGGCACGATGGTGCACTTATGCACACCCCTTACAGACTTCTTAGGAATGGGGTTAAGTAGTGGATAGTGGATAGTTTAAAGTTAAAGGAGAGTGGGGGTTAGAGGATATAACAACAGAGTCAGGTAGTGCATTCCAGGCATTGATCACTCTGTTGCTGAAGTTGTACTTTCTGCAATCAAGTTTGGAGGGGTTTACATTGAGTTTATATCTGTTGTGTGCTCTTATATTGTTGCGGTTGAAGCTGAAGTAGTCATTGACTGGTAGGACATTGTAGCAGATAATTTTGTGTACTACACTTAAGTCCAACCATAGGAGGCATAGTTCTAGGTTGTCTAAGCCCAAAATTTCAAGCCTGGTGGTGTTGCGAGTAGAGGAGTGTCATACTTTTCTCGTGAAATACTTCTGGACTCGCTCAATTGTATTAATGTCCAATATACAGTGCGGAATCCAGACAGATGAGCTGTATTCAAGCATTGGTCTAGCAAAGGTTTTGTATGCCCTAGTTAGCAATTCAATATTAAAGGAGGAGAAGTTTCGTAAGTTAGGTTTACAACTCTTAATGCCTTTTTGGCAATGCTGTCACAGTGAGCTCTAGCACTTAGGTCTTTTGATATGAGTACTCCAAGGTCCTTGACAGAGTGAGGGTCATCAATGAGGTCACATCCACCTAGCTTGTATTTGGTATATTGATTTTTTTTTTTTACCAATGTGTAGGACAGAGCATTTTTTGGTTCTCTGGTGGCGTCATTTTCATAAGATGAAGCTATTCCTCTGCTGCTGTGCTCATTGATCAATGTTAGGAAAAGCAATGCACTGTCAGCTGACTGTTTAACATCAGCAGGCTATTTCTCAGTATCGGTGGGGCTGTCCAAAACTTTTAAGATGCTGAACAGATATGTTGGAAAAGCCTAGAGATTTTGAATATGAAAACTAACAGTGGAACATTAAAAGATTTTAGCTAAATTAGAATCTGATGGCTACTGAGCTCCTATATCCTTATATTCAAAGAGCTCAGATACAATAAACAGTTTAATTTGAGAGAAAAGCACAAATATAATAATTTATAACAGATTCCTCCTTGGCTGGTGCTAAGTCCCTTTCACATTGCAACAAATCCTCAAAAACAGTTCAAGCTATTTATGGTTGTCTTCACTGCTGTAAAATATAAAATATTGGAAACAACGAAAAAAATACCTAGTAATTGTTGCCTTGCCCCATTTGTCACAAGTCTGTTTTTTTTAAAAGAAAGACTTTACATTTTCCACAGAACTAAATAAAATATATTGTGAACAAAACACACAAACTTCATCTTTATTGCAGGTTGTATGCCGATCTTGGTATTTTGGGGAAAGTTTTTGGACTTTTTGTGTGTGGCAACTTGTCATATCTGTCTTTATGAGTTTATGTGCCCAGTTCTGATTGATCTCCCTGTCTTGATTTGCTGTATAGATTGTTTCGACCTACTTGGTTATAAACTGGTTGCTGGGTGTGTGGTAAGGATATCCCTCCAAACTGTTTGCATCTTTCTTGGCCCTTTGTTCTTTAACTAGTTTGTAGACTATGTTTATCTCTATGTGTTAGTTAATGGCTCATCTATCAGAATGCCAGTCTTGTGTTCTTAGACTTGGCTTTATTTAAAATTGGTTTCCAGTTGGATTTGTGGTTAAAGCTGACCATATGTTCTCTTCTGTCTATCCAAGTAGTCCCTTCTCAAATTTACAATTGTTTTGTATATAGAGATCTGCTACCAATCTGCATTGAGAATCCCCTTCTTGATACTTGTATCATGAAAGAATTGTCCAAGTAAAATATGATTTTGAGGATACACTTTGAAGAACAATAAATTGTGCCTCACTGCAGATGAGCTCTCTGCCCAGGTAAGCATACAATGAAAAATATGCCATGCTGTGTTTGGCTGAAGAGCAGAAGAAATGGCCAAACATAATCCCAATAAACCTCTGTTTTGGAAAAAGTTCAAAAATGCTACCCAGACTCATAGTAACACATTTCTTCCTGAAATAACAGCTGAATACAATTTATGTTGTAATGTCATCTCTGATAGTTTGTTCCAACAGTTAATGCATGCATGTAGAGATTTAAAATCAGTCTTTCATTTTAGGATCTTGGCTCCATTGCCTTTAAAATATTATGCATTCTTAGTTGAGGAGGGATATAGGGACATCTTTAAAAAACACTGATGACCAGTGTGTTCTGAAAGTCCCGATTGCAAAACGTGCAGAATTTCCATCTTATAAGTATGCTCAGATGCTTTGGGTGGGGGGGAATTATATTGTGGTGGAAAATATAATGTGAAAATAAGTCAGCAAGACTGAAATTCTTTTCATTAATAGTTTATTAATGTTTTCAATCATACACAGCTAGCAATGTGCAAAACGATAGAATATTATTTGTCTAATTGAGTATCTCTCCCATTTTCCCTCTCTCTGCCTCAAAACATGTAATTAGGTCCTATCTCTACAGAAATGAATAGATATTAGAAATGCAAATATTCAAAAATCAGTAAGAAAGCAAATCAATCTCTTTAATAAGGACATGTCATAGAAGCACCTGTAATGTCACCTGTGAGGACTATTCTCAACATCTGATGAATGAAGTTGCTTGAATTTGTTTTGAGTTGGACTCCAGCCATGCAAGTCCCATGGCAGGGACTGAGATATGGTCTGTCCAGTTACCTGAGATGATCAGCACAACACATTTGTTGGAAGTTAATCTGCATAGGGTTAAAGCAATAGCAATAGCATTTAGACTTATATACTGCTTCACAGTGCTTTACAGCTCTCTCTAAGAGGTTTATCGAGTCAGCATATTGCCCTCAACAATCTGGATCCTCATTTTACCCACCTCACAAGGATGGAAGGCTGAGTCAACCAGCTCACTCTTTGTGGGGATTAGATTTTCCTTTTTTGAAGATTCAGATTCATGAGCAGCTGGTCCTTCCTATTTCTAGCAGAAACCACCTAAATACAGGTGAAACTCGAAAAATTAGAATATCGTGCAAAAGTTCATTTATTTCAGTAATGCAACTTAAAAGGTGAACCTAATATATGAGATAGACTCATTTCATGCAAAGCAAGATAGTTCAAGCTATGATGTGTGATAATTGAGATGATTATGGCTTACAGCTCATGAAAACCCCAAATCCACAATCTCAGAAAATTAGAATATTGTGAAAAGAGTCAATATTCTAGGCTCAAAGTGTCATCCTCTAATCAGCTAAATAAGCCATAACACCTGCAAAGGGTTCCTGAGCCTTTAAATGGTCTCTCAGTCAGGTTCAGTAGGAATCACAATCATTGGAAAGACTGCTGACCTGACAGTTGTGCAGAAAACCATCACTGACACCCTCCATAAGGAGGGAAAGCCTCAAAAGGTAATTGCAAAAGAAGTTGGATGTTCCCAAAGTGCTGTATCAAAACACATTAATAGAAAGTTATGTGGAAGGGAAAAGTGTGGAAGAAAAAGGTGCACAAGCAGCAGGGATGACCGCAGCCTGGAGAGGATTGTCAGGAAAAGGCCATTCAAAAGTGTCGGGGACTTTCACAAGGAGTGGACTGAGGCTGGAGTCAGTGCATCAAGAGCCACCACACAGACGGATCCTGGACATGGGCTTCAAATGTTGTATTCCTCTTGTCAAGCTGCTCCTGAACAACAAACAACATCAGAAGCGTCTTACCTGGGCTAAAGAAAAACAGAACTGGTCTGTTGTTCAATGGTCCAAAGTCCCCTTTTCTGATGAGAGCAACTTTTGCATCTCATTTGGAAACCAAGGACCCAGAGTGTGGAGGAAGAATGGAGAGGCACACACTGCAAGATGGTTGAAGTCCAGTGTGAAGTTTCCACAGTCTGTGTTGGTTTGGGGAGCCATGTCATCTGCTGGTGTTGGTCCACTGTGCTTCATTAAGTCCAGGGTCAACGCAGCCATCTACCAGGAGATTTTGGAGCACTTCATGCTTCCTTCCACAGATGAGCTTTATGGGGATGCTGACTTCATTTTCCAGCAGGATTTGGCACCTGCCCGCACTGCCAAAAGCACCAAAACCTGGTTCAATGACCGTGGGATTACTATGCTTGATTGGCCAGCAAACTTGCCTGACCTGAACCCCATAGAGAATCTATGGGGCATTGCCAAGAGAAAGATGCGAGACATGAGACCGAACAATGCAGAAGAGCTGAAGGCTGCTATTGAAGCATCCTGGTCTTCCATAACACCCCAGCAGTGCCAGATGCTGATAGCTTCCATGCCACGCCACACTGAGGCAGTAATTGCTGCAAAAGGGGCCCAAACCAAGTACTGAGTACATATGCATGCTTATACTTTTCAGAAGTCCGGTATTGTTCTATGTACAATCCTTGTTTTATTGATTGCATGTAATATTCTAATTTTCTAATATTCTAATATGAGATTGTGGATTTGGGGTTTTCATGAGCTGTAAACCATAATCATCACAATTATGACAATTCACGGCTTGAACTATCTTACTTTGCATGTAATGAGTCCATCTCATATATTAGGTTCACCTTTTAAGTTGCATTACTGAAATAAATGAACTTTTGCACGATATTCTAATTTTTCGAGTTTTACCTGTTGTGTAAAGGCTGAATCTTGCAACAATTACATCAGTTCCAATTGTCCATTAAAATGTTTATTCTTTTCAACATTAGCTCCCCACCCCCCTTTAAAAATAAGGCTATTACTGTTACAGTCTAAAATAACTATACTGTCAATCCAAGACATGTCTTTTCAGAATGAAGTCCTATAGAGTTTTAGTGGGGCTTTTTCCAATGTGCAAGATTACAGTCCCAAAATAAGCATTTATGTCACGCCAACGAAAGAATACTTTGGCGCAGAGGGCAATGGACTATCTACTTTGGAACAGATTAATCCTCTCTAAAATCCCACCAGATGCAACCGTGTTTGTTTTCTCTTTGATCATTCCAACACATTTTTCAAAGTAATTTATATTTCCAATTCATTTTCCCTTTTCTCTAAATTCTTTCATCAAACACACAGAGAAAAACACTGCCAAAATGCCTCTGACTTAGTGCAGAGGGTAAAAACAGGAGACTTTGGAAAGTAAGCTTGGCTACCTTCTGAGTAGTTCCTTTCATCTCAGAATATTATCAAAGCATGCCGAGTGCATTTCACCACATGAAACACCCAATATTGGGATGGGGGGGGAGGGTTTGGGTTTGGGTCCCCCTTGGTGTGACATTTTCATGGAATAGGAGTATAAGCTCCCAACCTTTCTCACTTTCATCTCTGCCATATTTCATTACTCAGTGATACAGATGTGCAGCAGATGTGCCCAGGTTATCAGGAAGCAGGTGATGATGTGCAATAAATTGGGTGATGATTAATAGAAGAAAAGATATTGGGGGAATGGATGGAGAAAGATTGCAGGTGTATAATGAAACTTGAACCTTTGCTGTTCCACGTAATTTCTTCTTTAAGACTGTACAAACTGGCAGAGTTCACAACATATTTAGCCAAATTGTTGACAGTAGCACTGTGCTATCTGGACCTATTAAAAGTAGGGAAAGAAGCAGGACAATTAACCCTACAGGACAATTGTAAGTCAAACCACTTCTATAGTAAGCCATGTTGTTTAACTCTGACAACCAGGGGTGGGATTCTACCAGTTCGCACCTATTCGCTAGAACCGGTTGTTAACATTCTAAGCAGTTCAGAGAACCGGTTGTTAGAAGAAATTACTGGCCTAATCCTGTAAGGAAGGCAGGAAGGAAACATTCTGGTGTTGCTTACAGAAACTGCCTCTCTGTTAACCTTTATTACATTCTTGGCAGGACTAGGCTTCCTGTCTCAGGAACATCTCTGGAGTTTTTTCCCTCCTTTACTGGTACTTTGCTTGTGTGGAATGACCATTCAAAGTTACAATGGCACTGAAAAAAGTGACTTATGACCATTTTTCACACTTACGACTGTTGCAGCATCCCCACAGTCATGAGAGGCCAGGCGAGGAGATGTGTGCCTCGATGTGAGTGATATTGAGTTGGCCACATCCACCCAGTCACATGACCATGCCACGCCCACCACCTAAGTCCCGCCCACAGAACTGGTTGTTAAAAAATTTGAATCTTACCCCTGCTGACAACCCTAGCAATGTCAAAGTCCTGTTCATTTAGTCCTCCAAGAAAAAGGCAGACTTTATAGAGCTGCTAAAATGGAAAGTGTTCCGCTACAAAACCTTCTATGAAGGCTTAGCAGCACCACAGATTATGGTGTTGGCTGACAAAACCACATCCACTGCTATCATTCCAGATTCCTACCACTGGAAAACAAGTCGTTGACATAATAAACTTCTGCCAATATTCTTCTAGAACAGCAGTTCCCAACCAGAGATGCGAGATGATATTCCAGGGGGGTGCGTGCGCACCATGCACCTCTGCACATGCGCACGTTACCCCCCCACATCGCACACCTCTGCGCATGCCCGTGCAACCTCTCCTGCATGCGGCCCACCCCGTGCATGTGTGTGCATCTCCCACATGTGCATCTCCCCCCCATGCATGCGCTGCAGATATCCGACAATCAGCTGGCTGGCAGGAGGCACACGCGCATGCGCAGTGGGTCTGTTCTGGGCGACCTCTCGCATGCCAGCAGAAATAGCTCTGTGTGCCAATTCCAGCACATGTGCCATAGGTTTGCCATCACGATCTTAGCATATTGTGCAAACTAGGCCATCATATTAAAGCAGAATATGGGGTAATTTATTGTATAAGGCCCACCATGTTATATGAAGTCAAAAATTGCACATTAATACTCCAGGTGTAAGGGTTGGTGGCATGGTGTGTAGTATCTCAGTCACAAAGTTAAGGAATGGGATCCTTTCAATCCTATGCATAACCCAGAAATTTGTTTTGTACACAAAGTCTTTCTGCTAAAAAATTACTTCTTCTCCTTACTGGAACTTAGTTAGGTATGGCAGGTGTGTGGGTGTGTTATTATTATATGATTGTAAATCCCAGTGTCTGACTTAATTTAAGGACCAGAGGAGACACGATACCAGTGTTCCAAGAAGAGATTAGACTGCCATTTGTCAGAAATGGTGTAGAGTTTCCTGTTTGGGCGGGGGGTTGGACTAGATGACCTACAAGATCCCTTCCAACTCTGTTAATCTGTAATCTGTAATTTAATGCATATGCTCAGTGGCTGAGTCAAACAGTTCACCCATCACTACAGGGACTCAGGTGACATTGTTGAGAGCTTTTAACTGGAGATTCTGAGTTTTTGCCCTTTTCCTAAATACAGATTTTCCTTATAAAAGCTTCATTTTCATCTCCATGGAGTACAAAAGATATTTACTTTTCTCTGGTTACCATTGGGGCAAGTTGTTCCCCAATATGCTACCTGACAGACCTATTCTGTTCCCTGTAATTGATCTAAGACAGCTTCTGTCCATTTTACTTTGTCCTCTCTACGTTTTTGGTATTCACGTAGGAGCTTCTTGCAACATATTAAAAAGATTTTGAAATGTATTTGTGATATTGTTATTTCTAAAAACCACAATCCCGGAAATTTACCTTAGGTTAAAAGTGCATTAAATTAAAGAATCTGTTACTGAACAGTACTGAGAACACAGGTGATATTTCTATAGAACACGGATGTCAAACCCGCCACGTCACATTACTGCCACATGACATTTTGCGATGTTTTCCCCCTTCACGGAGCTGGGATGAGCATGATGATACATCTGGCCCATGGGCCGCCAGTTTGATACCCCTACTATAGATGATGTACCCTATGTCAGTGGTTCTCAACCTATGGTCCACAGACCTCTAGGTGGCTGTGATGTTGTCATAGGGGGGCGTGAATGCTTGAAGAAATGCTCTGATTTAAATCTTTAATTAAGTCTCGAAGATCCATGGCCACAAAAGGTATTTTAAGAGGGTCCACGGTGAAGAAAAGGTTGAGAATCACTGCCCTTTGTTTAAAAATGTACCATTATTTGGTAAATCCAGCTGAATACTGAAATAAGGGCAGTCACTGTTACTTGGGTGGAGGCAAGGACAATCTGTGGTCAATTTAATTAAAATATGAAATGCGTTGTTCCTTCCCCTACAAAGGGCACAAAACATACCAGCATTTGTTCCAAAGTAGGAATCTAGATATAATACAGGAATCCAATAGAATTACAAACATGTCAGCTCTCAACTTGATTAAATTTGTTTGGAAAGTTTTGATAAGGAAAGAACTGACATGCTATCTTACATGCCCACCTTTGTTTTAAATACCTGAAACTATATAGGAAAAACAAAGAAAAGGGTATTTCCTAAGCAAACTTTTCAGCCGAAACTCTGCTGCCAGAGAGGAGAATACTGGCTTTTCTGTGTGTGTATATTTGTATGTATACATTTCTACCAAACATTTAACACAAAAGAACTATCCCAGATGGGATTCATCAATGCAAGCTTTTTAATACAATAAGGAATGTTAGGTAAGATGAGCAGCATCAAAATGGATTCAGCTGGCACCAGAAAAAGGCCACCATCCTACTCGGCAGGTATTGTAGGCTAGGTCAACAACAGAGTTCTTTTTCAACCATCTTAGAACAAAAAAGTGTCTTTCATACTCACTTAATTAGTTTACTTAACAAGCAAATCCATTTTCTACATGTTTTCCTCCACTTGCCCTACCCTGGCAGTTGCTTTGAAGGCTGAAAAGGCACCAAGAAAAGTCAGCACAGAGCACATTCCTCAAGAAACAGCATCCTGGAAAATAAGATGTGTTTGTGTCTTGAGTGTGTTTGGAAGGGAAGAAAAAAATAATCTTGAAAATCCATTTGCAAACTGTTGAGAATGAACTATGGCTATTTAGAGGGAGAGTAGCTAGTGGAAAGCCATTAGCAGCCATATCAGGAGATGCTTGCAATGTTTGCTCTGTGTTTTTCATAACCCTCTTCAACCTTGGAAGGCTCTCAAGTGAGGAGGGGGAAATGAACTAACATTCCACATAGTACATGCAATATTGATCCTAAAAAGGGCATTGCTAGGCATCTTTTAACCAAAGAAGGAAGTCTATAGGACCCACCACAGAGACAGAGAGAGAAATTCCAGAAGGGGGGATCTTAATGCTTCTGCAGATTAAAATGTCCCTCTCATGAAATCTGCAACTGTATATCGAAGACTGCATTGTGGTTTAGGATGAGATGGAACCCAGAATGGGATAGAGTCCATCAAGTGGCTCGTTTGATTGTGTGTTGTTGCTGGGAGGGTGTTTTTCTTTAAAAATTATTCTTTTATGTTGGGTTTTTTATTCTTTGTAAGTAGCCCTGAGTCACTGAAAGTGAGTGGGTGACCATATACTTCTAAATAAATAAATAGTCAGAAGTTCTGGGGAAATTACACTTGGCTGGGTGAAGAAAAATGTGGAAGGGAATGGAATGGAATAGCCAGATAGATAATTCTACAATCACACAGTCCAAGTCATTAATTTCATAGTTATCCCTCAAATTCAAATTTATATGTGAAAAAGAAATCCCAACAGTAATCTTAAATAGACTTATCTGCAGTGTGCCATTGCAGCTTACTTCTGACCAAATATCCTGAAAATTGCACTTAGAGGATCAATGCAAATGATTTTTAAAATTAATTTTTATTGAAAAGATTTTTTTACAAAATAAAATAATTCAAATTCAAACACAATAGAAGAAAACAAAGTATGTTAATAAGTAACAAATAAAAAAGAGGCAAGAAAAAGAAAAGAGATATAAAAGGGAGTTTTCAATCTTTACAGTAGCTGTAAATTTATTTATATTTTATCCTCTCTGGATCTGTGCAAATGACATTCATACAATTTAGTTTCAGGATTTTAAATCTTGGCTAGAAGTACGAGTCCCCTTCCCATGCTTACTTTAAACAACAGCAAGAAGTAAAACGCCTTTTATTTCCCACACATTCGCAAATACTACATTATTTTCTTTTTGTTCACACATGAGCATAAAAAGAGCTTAATGTTTTTAAGTACAAGATAATTCTCAACCCTTGTAAGTATTGATGCTAGCAACAGGAATATGACATCATCTACAGTCACTGAGAAAGCTCCAAAGTTCTCGTGCAAAAGTTTTAACAGTTTAGTAATAGGATACAGATCAAGCTCATGGAATTATTAAAATGTAATAAATACAATTTTAACAGTCATCTGGAAGTTATTTTATATGCTGTTCTTCTGCCTTTAAAAAGAAGTTAATATTCTTGAGTCAAAATATTTAATGACATCAGCTATCTCTTTTTGGATTTTGCTCTCTTGTGTAATAATAAAAAAATAATAACTTCAATAATTAAAAGACAGTAGCTTGCCAAATGGTGGTTCAACAGTGTTATGGCAAATGAGTCAGCTTTTGGATATAGGCTTTATCAGACTATAATAAAATCTGCAAGCAGATAAAAAAAAGATCCTTATTGCTAACTTCCAGGCGAACCTCTTATGCATCTAGCTCTCTTCAGTTCATATAACTGAAAATCTAAGAGCTGAGAGTTAACTATAACAAAGTTAATCACTAATTGCTGTCTATTCTTCAAGTCTAAATTTGACAACAGGATGCTTCTCATTTACAATATAATACTGTACAGTACTGTATTAGCATAAACTTTTCAAAAGATATTTATGGACTTATTTATATTCTCTTCTGGAGCTTTGAATACTTCAGGAGGAAACAAAAAATGATTTCACCACCCTCTGTGGGTTAAACTGAGAATTACATCGTCTCCCCATCTAGTCTTTTGTTTTTACAGGCTTTTGCTCACCCATTTAATTTCGATGTAGTACGGATTACTACAGACAAAGACTTAAAACCACGAAACCAACAATTAAATCAGTGAGGACTTGGTCGGATGAGGCAAAGCTGAAGCTCCAGGCTTGCCTTGATTGTACTGATTGGAATGTTTTTGAAGATGCCTCTGCAGACCTAGATGAGCTCACAGATACTGTAACATCATATGTCAGCTTCTGCGAAGACTTATGTGTACCAATAAGGAACCTGAAAATATATAGCAACAATAAATCTTGGTTCACGGCTAAACTTAAGCAGCTATGTTGTTCCAAAGAGGAAGCCTACAGAAAAGGTGACAGAATGCTATACTACCAGGCCAGAAACATATTAACAAGAGAGATCAGAGCAGCAAAAAGCTATTCTGAAAAGTTAAGGAATCAGTTCTCAACAAATGAACCAGCAAACATGTGGAAAACTCTTAAAAACATCACTGGCTACAGCAAACCTCCTTCCCAGGCAGAAGGAAATCAACAACTAGCAGATGACCTGAATGTGTTTTACTGCAGGTTTGAAAGGAAACTACAGCCACCTATCTCCACAACCCCCATCTCAAACACACCAACAACAGCCAAGCCTTCTACAACTGGCCCCAACCCATTGGGTTCACAATCTCTGGTGATCACAGAAAAAGAAGTGCAAGATCTATTTCACAGACAAAAGCCAGGAAAAGCAACAGGACCAGACAAGATAACTCCTTCTAGCTTAAAAGTCTGTGCTGATCAATTGGCCCCTATCTTCACCAGAATCTTCAATAGATGTGCTATATTCCTTCCTGCTTCAAACGCTCTACTATCATCCCAGTGCCAAAAAAAGCCCTCCATCAAGGAACTGAATGACTACAGACCAGTTGCTCTATCTGTAGTTATGAAAATCTTTGAAAGGCTAGTGCTGTCCCACCTGAAAACCATCATGGATCTGCTGTTAGATCCCATGCAGTTTGCATACAGAGCAAATAGATCTACAGATGATGCTGTTAATATGGTTCTGCATTACATCCTACAACACCTTGAATCTCCAAATACCTACGCAAGGGTCCTCTTTGTAGACTTGAGTTCAGCATTCAGTATCATCATTCCAGACATTCTTCTAACTAAATTAAACCAACTAGCAGTAGCTGAACATACTTGTAAGTGGATCATAAGCTTCCTAATGGACAGGAAGCAGCAGGTGAAGCTAGGCAGAATCACATCTGATCCTGTACAATTAGCACAGCCCCTCCCCAAGGCTGTGTGCTATCTCCACTTCTCTTCTCCTTATATACCACTGCATCTCAAACGATCCATCTGTTAAAATACGGAAGTTTGCAGATGACACAACAGTGATTGGTCTCATTCGAGACAACAACGAATCCACATAAGGACAGGAGGTTGCACAACTTGTCTCGTAGTGTAACTGGAACAATCTGGAACTGAACACACTCAAAACTATAGAAATGGTGGTAGATTTTAGAAGAAACCCTCCCATATTACCACCTCTTACAATACTAGACAACACAGTATCAACAGTAGAAACCTTCAAATTTCTAGGTTCTATTCTATCGCATGACCTAAAATGGACACCCAACATCAAAAACATCATCAAAAAAGCACAACAAAGAATCTTCTTTCTGTACCAACTCAGAAAGCTCAAACTGCCCAAGGAGCTGCTGATACAGTTCTACAGAGGAATTATTGAGTGTATCATCTGCACCTCTATAATTGTCTGGTTTGGTTCTGCAACCCAACAGGACAGAGAGTACTCTCTGGACTCTCACTTCAGAGACTCAGGACTCTCACTTCAGAGAGTAATTAGGACTGCAGAAAGAACAATTACTACCAACCTGCATTCAGTTGAGGACCTGTATACTGCACGAGTCAAAAAGAGGGCTGTGAAAATGTTTACAGACCCCTCACATCCCGGACATAAACTGTTTCAACTCCTTCCCTCAAAATGACGCTATGCACACCAGAACAACTAGACACAAGAACAGTTTTTCCCCCAAAGCCATCACTCTGCTAAAGAAATAATTCCCTCAACACTGTTCAACTATTTACAAAGTGTGCACTACTATTACTGTTAATCTTCTCATCACTCCTTATCACCCATCCCCTCCCACTTGTGACTGTAGGACTGTAACTTTGTTGCTTGTATCCTTACAATTTATATTGACTAGTATGATTTGATTGCTTATTGTACCCTATGACTATCATTAAGTCATATGCTTTTGATTCTTGACTCCTGACGAATGTATCTTTTATGTATACTGAGAGCATTTGTACCAAGACAAATTCCTTGTGTGTTCAATCACACTTGGCTAATAAAAAAATTCTATTCTATGAGTAAGATTTAATTTTTACAAGCAAAATACTTAGTTTTTTTGTCATTGCTTGGAAATATTTATTTATTTAGAATCTGAGATTCTTATAGAATTTCAGTCCATCAAATCCAACCACAAATTGCTTGAGAGCCATGTTTAGTTCTATCTGGACAGGGTACCTTAAAATGTAGGGTTTTTTCCCATTTGTCAATGTAAGATTTGAATATTTAAAAGCTGGACAAAACTGCATTTTTTTCTAATAGCACCAATGGTGTCCAGAGATGGAAGTCAAAATGTTAATATGGCAGGCATAGCCTTGTGATAAGCACAGAAATTGTTCTGTATTTCAATAGTTCTCTCTCACACACAGCACCACACATTATTACTGAAGAAATTTTTCCATACATTAATTTTTTTTCCCATACATTAAAAAAATACAAATTTTGAGTTTAAGATAAATGAAGTAATAGAAAAGTAAAAAAAGAAATACCAGAACAAGCAGAAAAGGAAAAAGAAAAAATAATAATGAAGTATTGGCTTCCAGTCTTCTTTACAGCAGTCATACATTTATATTTTGATACATGTGTAGGTACATTTACACTTTGTCCTCTAAAGTTCACATCTAAGTTTCCCTCTTTCAATAATCTCCCCTTTTTAGTCATCAAACCCATAAATCATCAGTCCATTTTTTCAGCAAAAAGTCCTTAACAGTTTGCATTCATCTTGATGAAAGAGAATTTGCTTTAAAAAATCTTTCCATGGGAGAAGAGAATTTCAGTTATATCCTCACAGATGGGATACAAAAATTGTTCCATTTGTTTAGCTATGAGATCTCTAAGTGATATGTGAATATTCTGCATTGCCCTGTAATACAAAATATTCTCCCCTACAGCCTGCAACTTCCCAACCTCGCCGAAAACTTCCTTGGTACAGATTTAGAATTGGAGTCGCCGCCCCCCGCGCCCCCTCCCCCCTAAAAAACCCGTTTCACAGCAGACTTGTTTGAATGTACCTCCTTCGATATAAAGGATTCGATTGCCAGCCATTCAGCGGATGCCACATCCTCTCTGAAGCTCCGCCCAGTACCAAAGCCACCGTGTTGGATCGTACCATTCGTGCTGACCAAGGGGAAATGAGCACCAGAGCCGACGTTTCCATTCTTTAAATTGCGTTCCACACCCACAGGTTGAAAGGAGCAAATTGATCTGCCTTGTCCCAATATTAATCCTGCTGTTTAAGAGCAAGTGTTACGTCGTGCTAAATGGTATATTCCACAGCTCCGGGCGGAAGTGGGGTCTTCCCTTGGTGTGCAGGCGAGGGGGGAAAATGGCGGCCCCGGGTAAGGAGTGGGGTGAGGTGGTGACGGCGTGGAAAGGGATTGCTGCTTTTGCAGTCCTGCTTAGGGTGGGCGGGTAGAGGAGCCCTTTCTGAAGTCTGGGGTGTGAGACCCCCTTCAGGGAATCTGGGAAAGGTCCTTGGCACGACCAGAATGAATCTTACCTATGATCTCAAGGCTGATAGAAAAAGCTTCACCTGTCTGTCAAGCAAACACTGAGCCTTGTTTGGAGCGAACTGCCTTAGTTGTTATTTAAAGCAAGTGACAATTGTATGCGTTCCTTAAACTTATTCTAAATAGCCTGTCCGCTACTGTAGCATTCACTGCTTAGGGTTTGATATTGTGAAGGCTGTATTTGCGTATGCCTTCATTCTGTACATTTTTGTATTATGTTCATTGATGCTTTCTGTCAGGTAATTGTGCTTAGGCAATTATGTTCTTGAATCTCCATGCGGATGTAAATTTAATCTGGTTCAGAAAACACATTCTTGAATATAAAATTGCATTAAAAGATTAATAATTTCAGCCTTTTGATAAGTAAGCCTGGTTCGATACTACCTGGCTTCTGCCACTTTCTCTTGAATCTCTGTACAGTTAAAAAAAGGACAAGAAAATTGGGTTTAAGTAGCTTGAAAGGTTATAGGGATTCATTTCTGTTTTGTAATGGTGTGAATGAGAAATTGGAAGGCGACTGATTCCGATGGTCATTCTAAATTAATGGGAAGCTACTTGTATTTGAGGCAGACTAGTATTGCCTATCTTCAAATCCTGTGACAAACTTTTTTGAATGTCAGTGTCGCTTTTGAATGGCTATTTCCACCTCTTGTGTTTTACAAGCTTCTTTGCACTATAGGTGGCAGGAAATTGATTGCAAGAGAGCTAAAACAATTCTCCATCTGTCCCCTTTCAGCCAATTATTCACATTTTGATTTGGGCTAATAAAAATGGCTTTTTTCATTCCAAGATAACTAGAATACAGATATTTTTTAAAACGAATCAACTTTAATATTTGCAAATATATTCCTTGTTATGTTGGAAAGGTAGCCTATTTTAATAAAACATGTTAACAGTATGTTGTGCATGAACATCAAATTGATTTATCTAATTATATGTTTTTGACTCTATAATACTTCTTCTCCTTGGGCTAAAGGTATCTGAATAGTGTAATGATCCAACTAGATAAATAAAATTATTCAAAAATTAATATATGCGTTCCACAATGATATTCACAGGCATTTAACTTTTCTTCTTTTTTTTCAGGGTATCTTTCATTTTTCATTTTGGTCTTAATATCTGTGGACAAGATAGCAGCCTTGACTCCTAGTCATTATCTCACACTACATGATGTTCAGAGGTTACAAAACTCTTTGGATCGTCCATTTTCTGATTTGGAAGGAAGTTATTATACCATCGTAGGATTGAATCAATTAGGTGGGAAAGTGGCTGATGAAAAGGTGAGGATATATCTTTGAGACATTCAGAGTATTGATGAATTCATGATGAATGGATTATCTGCACAAAAATTACTGTAAGCATACATTTTGCCATTTGCTGTAGGAAAGTAATATTTCAGGTATACAAATATGTACTTCAGGTTGTCCCCAACCTCAGGGCCATGGGCACACATAGCCCCACTCACACGAGCGTTGCTGCGAGCATGGGCACTCAAAGCCCCACTTGCAGCCCTATTCATGCGAGCAATAGGTGTTTGCACACATGTGCACACACATATGCCTGCCCCTCCCACAAAAACTATCTCCTCTTTCCCCTGAAGCTGAAAATTGCTCTCTGACAGTACTGTACAACAAAAAGACAAACTGAGAAACAATCACTTCTCATAATACATTCAGGAGAGTTCTTACACAGTTTTTTTCCCTTAAGACCTAAGAATTCTTACTTGGAATTATTTATGCTTTAGCCTTATTCTGTTTGTTATTTTTATATAAATCCCAATAAGTTACTGAGTTTTATTGCAAGTATCCTTAACAAGCATACATGGAGTAGCATCAATAAGCTTTAATTAATGTCTCTACTTCTGGGGGAGGATCATGGGAGAGACATCAAAAGTAAGAGAAGCAATGAAACCTAAATAAAAGTGTATTCTTTTGTATAAGGCAATTGCTTATTTTGAATTATTTAAATCATTGGCTAATGTATACCTGAACCCTTTCTGTTAACATTTTAGGAAATTGAGAAGAAATTATGTATATTATATAATAGAAAAAGAAGATATATAGATAAAGAAATAAAGAACTATCACATTTTAACATAATGTAATTTATTATTCATAAAATATTTGTTTCACTATTATTCTTTAACTTCTTTTAGTTGAATTGTCCATATTTGAATTCATCAGTCTCATTCTCAGTCACCTTACATCACAGCCTGGAGCAGCGGTTGCCAACTGGTGGGCCGCGGCCCACTGGTAGGCTGCGAGAAAATTTTGGTGGGCCACAGAGAAATGTTGCCCTCAGAGCACCCCCCCAAAGCAATTAATCCAGGCGGCACAGAAACACAAGGCTGCGCTGCCCACATGGCCCGCGGGAACCCTCCCCACCCACTCACTCCTTACCTGGCAAATTTGCCTGCTAAATTGCTATTTTTCCGACCATCAGTTCTGCTGTGCCGGGAGATTTAGATTAGCTAGGAAGCAGGAAATGGTTGGATTTCTTGCTTTCTAGCTAGTCTTTAACCTCCCTTAGGACTGAAGGTTCTATTATTCAGTACAGACTCATGGCAAGCAAATTTCATGTGACAGACTGAGCTAGCCGATGGCAGATAGACACACGTCTGAATGAATCTGTGATTCTGTGAGTATCTCAATCTGCCTGCCTGCTTTGCCTGATTTTGGGTAAAAGTTGCTCTTTTTTATAAAAAATTCAATATTTATATAAATATTTATAATATTTACATACAAGCCAAGCCAGTCACATGACCACCAAGCCACACCCACAAATTAGGCCACGCCCACAGAACTGATTAGTGGTCCCTGGGATTTAAAATTATGAGTTTGGTGGTCCCTGAGGTCCAAAAGGTTGGCAACCCCTGGCCTGGAGAACTTCCTATAAGTATGGAGTACAGAAACTTAAGAATGTAACTTTGTTCATATGACAAGCATTTTACTTCTTAATTTTTATAAGGCAAAAGCAAGAAAATATAGAAGTAATCAGTGTGTACATATAAAAGACTTGTATTGTAATTAACAGTATGTTTGATTAGGGAGATCAAGGTTCAAAGCCCAGCTCAGCCATAATACTCAACAGATGAAATTGAATGACAGGCTTGTTGAATACCACGCACTGGTATCTTGGTTTTGGAACCAATATAACCTGTTATATACTATTTTGTATCATCCCACTTTAGGTCAATTAGGAATGGCTATGTATTATTTATTTTTAAAATGGAGTGGATCTGCCTTATAATGAGTCAGAATAGTGTTCAGTTTATCAGTATTGTCTGTATTGATAATGGTCCTTCATGGTTTCACATGATTTTTCTGGAAATAATAGAAATTAAAACTGATATTCTTTATGCAGAATATATTCTTTTCTGTGGGACTAATGCCTATTCCTGCTGCTCATACCTTCTTCAGAGTATTTTAATCCAGCTATATGTATTCTATTATTTCAGACAGATAATTTCTGTATGAGTTCAAACATTTATAATTCTTTCTGGATTTAGCAAGAGTTCCTCCAACAGATGGTGCTACCACTTCACTTGCTGCCTATTTTTGTATTATCTACCTAGGGCAATTTGCACTGTATCAGTTATTTTAATTAAACCCATTAAAAAAAGTCTCAGCCTGTTTAACCATGTCTGGCTTGGAAGCTACACAAGATCAGTATTATTTAGTATTTGGATTAGAGACCTCCAAGGAAGACCAGATTACAGACTAAATGAGAAACTTTCCAAAGTTTGTAATGGTAAATCATTTCTATGTGGCTGCCTAGGGAGCAATGTGGACAACATATTAATAAAGTCACCAGGAATTGAACTCAAATTGAAAGAGTGTTTTTTTGTACTTGATAAATATCCATCTCTGATTTAGTATTTGCTTTGAGGCTACCACTTGTAGGAACTAGAAGGTGCCTTCCTTCTTCATTCCTTACATCCAGTATTATTTTATGTTACCTTCCTAAATCAGGTGCTCCATGTTTCACTAAGCATTTATCTGTTTTGTACTAAAAATATTCTATAGATGCCTCTGTTTGCTTCCATAGATAAAAAGCCTCGTGTCTTTGAGAATGGGGGGGCAAAGCAGCCTGTAATATAAGCAAGAAAGGAAATAGAATAGGAACTTGCCTGTTCATTTTTTGCTATTGTAGTGGAGGGAAATAAATGAATTATGAGCTATCTTATACCAGATCTCAGGTCTTATACCAGGTCTATCCTGGTATTAGTTTTTTTTTCAAAGCCTACATTTGGTAAGATTTTGGTAAATAACTGGAAACATCACATTTAGTATGTGCTAATTGCCTTAATTATTTAAGTCCAACTTTTTTTCTTAATAGGCTGCTTGCAATTTTATAAAATCTAAATTGGACTCTGATAGTATTGACTCCCTCTTCTATGCTGCACAAGGAAGTCAGGCACTAGCTGGATGCGAGGTAAGTTCAGTTTTTACAGAGAAAAATATATTCTCTTGTACAAATGTTTCATCTGTTTTATGATTAATTTGACAACAGCTGTTTCCAAGACATCTGTTTGTAGACTAAAATAAGCAGTTATTGGGGTTATATTAAATAACACTATAGCAGAAGGCAGATTATTTAACATGTTTTAAGCAATGTGACAGTGCAAATTAAACTACCAGGGCTTCAAAATAAAGTTAGGCATAATTTTTTTCTATGCTGGATATCGTTTCTATTTATGTAGTTAATATTCTTATAATTGATTTTATTTCTGAGTAGCTGAAAGTGCCTTACATGTGATCCTGGATGATTTTCAGCTAAGCTAGCAGAAATGTATGATATGCATTCAGTTTATGGGAGGGCAGTTTACTGGTTTCTGGTTTTTGCAGAACCAGTGCGGTCTCAAGTTATTAGTATGCGATTTCCAGATTTTCTTTCATTCTGCTCTTTGAAACATTGATTAAGCTTAAGTACTAGCCTTAAAGCAGAATTTGCAGTGACTTTAGACTGCAAGTATAACCTGGAGTGCACCACAGTTGGAATATGTCTTTTGTTCAAGATATTTAATCAGCTGAATGAACATCTGTCTCAATTCTCTCTGTACACCCAAAATAGTACTGTTCATTTATAGAGGACAGTATCATTAGGTTTTGAAGAGCCTAAAGTTTATGTATGATGTAAACAGTAGTATAAAGAGAAGTTCCTGGGTTCAATCCCTTGTCCTCCAGTTAAAGAGATCACATTAAGTTAATGGGAAAGACCTCTGCCTGAAATTCAGGAGTTGTACATCAGAATGGACAGTACTGTGCCTAATAGTCTGATATGGCATGTCAGCTTTTTGTTTCTGAATTTGAAGGCGTTTAAAGACTTGACTTCCATCAGGAAGCAATTTGCTATAATGCTAAATATTTATGGCAATGATTTGTGTATACTACATTTAGTGTATTATTCCTAGATTGCTATTTCAAATGAAACCAGAGAATTGCTGCTTGAAGCTATCAGTGAAGATTCTTCAATTACCCAGATTTATCATGCTGTTGGAGCCCTGAATGGTTTTGGGCTTCCTCTTGCTTCCCAAGAAGCTCTGACTGCACTCACTTCTCGTCTTAGCAAAGAAGAAAACATCTTGGCGTAAGTGTTTATCTTGAGGATCATTCAGAGAAACATATGGAATGCCAAGGCTAGGCTGCTGTGTTGTTTTTTACTTCTGCATTATAGTTTTTTCTCTTAATACGAACTGAGTTATTTAACAAGGTCTAGTTTACTGGCACTTATGTAATTTATGCCACATGGTTTGCAAGCGATAAGCATGGAGCAGAACTGGGAATATAATTGGATTACTGTATATTGAAGCTTCTGACTTAACTACTCATAGAATCATACTTGAATATTAAAATTTTGATACCGCTGCAGTTTCTAGTCTAAGAAAATTGACTTTAATCAAATCATAAAACTTTTTAATAACATATTTTATGCAACCCTTTTTACATATGGATACTAGTGCTATTTTTAATAAATATACCTATTGCATACTTCTGAGATCAATTTGCTTGTAGTTGATAGGATCATATATTATGGTTTCTGTTGTTTCAAAAACAACAGAATGGTGGTTTCATGATTCCTGTTGTTTCAGAACAATTCAGGCTTTGCAGACTGCATCCTATTTATCTCAGCAGGCAGATTTAAGAACCATTGTGGAAGAAATAGAGGTTTGTTTTTTATTTATTTGTTATAATGTGACCTAATTCTCATCTAACTAACCACATAAAATTTGTTAAACCAATTTTTAAAACAATATACAGGTAGTCCTTGACTTACAATAATTCATTTAATGACCATTCAAAGTTATAGCAGTACTTTAAAAAAAAGTACTTACGACCATTTTTCACATAACTATTGCAGTATTTTCCTGGTCATGTAATCAAAATTCAGATGCTTGGCAACTGACTCATATTTATGACGGTTGCAATGTCCCATTTTTCAATCATCTGATGAACAAAGTCAATGGGGAAGCCAGATTCACTTAACAACTGTGTTACTAACCTAACAGCTGCAATGTTTTACTTGACAACTGTGACAAGAAAGGTTGTAAAATGGGGCAAAACTCAACAAATTCTCACTTAG
The DNA here is from genome assembly GCF_049901735.1 of Notechis scutatus. Classification (NCBI taxonomy): domain Eukaryota; kingdom Metazoa; phylum Chordata; class Lepidosauria; order Squamata; family Elapidae; genus Notechis; species Notechis scutatus. The sequence goes on along the minus strand of NC_142011.1, from coordinate 26,824,704 downwards.
CACTCGAATTATTGGCTCAATTGTGGTCGTAAGTGAAGGACTACCTGTAACTATATTTTAAATACCAAGAATATTCTAAAAGCAGTAAAAGAGTAACTGGCACTCAAGTCTCAAATACTCATTTTTTCATGAATCCATGCTATATTTCAAGGAGGTGGGGATACTTACCAGTAGTAGCTAGTGTCAAAGGGAGGCAAAAAGAGATCAAACTTTCCTTTTCTCTGTCTTTTCATTATCCACATTTTAATTACTTTTGCCCTCCCATTCTCACAAATTCCATCCATTATAGAGTTAGGATGCTTGAGGCTGTCTTGTTGTCCTAATCCCAGCTCCTACTGTGCAAATTTTCTCTCTGTGTTCCCATTTAATATTCTGGATCTTTTCTGCGCTGAATTTTGTTCATTAGAGTTGTGTTCATTAGAATCAGAATACTCTTTTCTCCATTTGATGTCTCCTAGATTTGAAAAAAATATCCCAAGATTAATAAGGAGAAAAGAAAAAAGGCAGCAAAACTCCTGGGTACAGGAGGACATGCTGTACTTTGTTAGATGGATGAGATAAGTGTAAAATTATTTGCTGTTAATCTTTCTGTAGGATCTTGTTGCACGTTTGGATGATTTAGGAGGAGTATATCTACAATTTGAAGAAGGGCTTGAAGCAACTGCATTATTTGTAGCTGCCACTTACAGACTCTCCGATCATGTTGGCACTGAGCCGGCAATCAAAGAAGTAGGTAATTTTTGGAACCCACTATTGTAATGGTTTAGAATAAAGAACAATAAATTCAAAGCTGAATTTGAACTGTTTGTTGCAAGATGTGAATGGGTTCATAAATTAGTAATAATTTATATTTAACTATATGGGTTTCGGTTATGTGACAATGAAATGTCAGGTTTTAATGCCAGTATCAAAGCAGAATGGTGTTTTAACAATGCAGAGCTCATCTGCACTTTTTTTTCCCCAATACCATCACTAGCATTATGGAATTGAAATACTGGTAGTCCTTTCTTAACTTAAGGTCCAGTTGCTTAGCTCAAAGTTACAACATATTTCCCCAGAGCTACTTACAATCCAATTTCAAAATTACAGCAGACACAAGAGGCACATACTGTTGAGGTAATTCCCCATTAGGAGAATGGGCGCATACAGGAAGATGTATTTGAGAGAAGTGTTTGAATAATACACACACAGTACACAGATACACTGTACAGTAAATGTAGGTTTTTACTTCCAGAAAGGTTTAAGCAAAGTCCAAACACAGTCCAAAGTCATTCACAAGTAAATCAGTCAGTTTTCAATCCAGGGATAATCCAAATATCAAAGTCCAGTATCAAAAAACAGTTCAGTATCAGACTTACATCAAATCCAGAAATATCAGTCAATTAGGAAAAATGGAGGAACGGCAATATTTTCCAACAGAAGGAAACAGAGATACTCACTCAGACACACTCTCTTCTGAGACTAAGACTAAAACAACCCAGGTTTCTGGCTCCATCTTATGGCCGTTTGAGAAACCACACCCAACTACAGTTTTGCATTTTCTTAAAGATACAGTTTTAAAATGTCTATCCTAGTTTATATATTTCTAACCCAAATACCTGTTAGGTGACTTATATTCCTAACACATACCCTGTGTGGTCATGTGATAATATTTTGAATGCTTGGCGGCTGGCTCACATTTATGACCATTTGCCACATCCCATGCTCCTGTGGCCTTAATTTTGAACATTTGCTTTCCATTCCAGCAAAAAATGCTTATTGGAGGAAATAGGTTCACTGAACAGCTGTGGCATTTGCTTAAATGCCGCTGCAAAAAAGTCATAAAATCAGATATAGTCACATCACTTTATGATTGCCATGACTTATGACCATTATTCTGGGCTCAGTTATGATTATAAATTGAAGAGAAATTGTAAGACAAATGTGCATAATTCCCATATTGAATATACATTCTCAACCAAAAAAACAGGGTTTAAAAATAATAATAAATGAGTACTGTGTCCAGAAAATAGTGAAAGCCCCCTCCCCTGAATTCTGTAGGTAACAAATAGACTCACCACTATAAGATGTTAAGATGGCAATGTAAATAAATAATAGCCCTAGGCATTGGCCTCATGGTGTATGGTATTACCTGCATCTTAAATCCATCCTCTTGTTCTTGCTTCTTGAGTGAAAAAGAAGAAAAATAACTCTTATTAAGCTTTGCTCTGGGTTGCACTTAGTGCAAATAGTTTATTTCTATATACTTACCTTAATTCTGAAGTTAAATAGTTGCAACAACATATATGGAAAAACTGCTACAGTTGCTGGGAGTTATAGCAACTGATTTTTTTTTCTTTTTTGTTGGAAGCAGTGAAATGTTTCAAACCAAACAGAAAAAAATCCAATTGCCATGTTTTAAGTTCTAGACAACTCTATCTAGATGACTGAGAATCTTCATCAATCTTCAGTCACTGTTTAGGATCCTCCTGCATCTTTAAAACATAAAGTAATCAGAGAAAAACTGTTCACATGCAAAGGTAACAAATGTTTATTATCTAGGCGTACACTGAAAAGTTACACAGTTTGTAAAACTGATATACAAGTTTAAATTTTATGGGAAAGTCAACAATTACAGGAAAACTAGAAAGTGCTTGTAATCTGTAAGAATACTGAGTTATTCTGCTCAGATGTCAGGTGTGATTAGGTTACTCACAATGACAGGATGGAAACAGTGAATTTAACAAATTGAAAGAAATTTAATAAATTTCAGGTAAAAGCATTAATTAATGGACTATACCAGATGACCTCATAATGTGGAGAAAGATTCAAGTTACTTACTTTTTAATGTCATCTTCCAAAAAAATATCTTTTGTCTTGACAGTTAAGGGCTAGTCACAAAGTTGTGTTTCGCTGAAGTGAAAATATAATTAGTGCCTATTATTTCCAATTCGTATTGGGAATGTGTAGTGGACTAGAAAGGTCTCAAGTCTATGTCCTCTTTTTAAGAATTGCTGCAAAGCCAACACTTTCTAAATCACATGCTTTAAACATTACCCAGGTAAATCTACAGTGATGTGTTGTAGGCTGTTTGTCATAAAGTATCTTTTTAAAATACCAAAGCCCCAAATTGGTCCAATTAAAAGTAATTATTTGGTGTGAGTTATGCATTGTGTTGTCAGGAACTGTTTGAGATTTTTTAAATAAATTGTGTTAATAAATTCTATTTCATTGGAAAAATTAAAACTGCTTGAGGTTTTTGTAATTTAATAAGGCTATGCCTATTTATATTGGCATGCTTTTATATGATTCCACATAAAGATTTAAGTTTGACAAATTTTGAAACTACCCGCAATGCTTTTAATGAGATGTGATGCTTTGATTAACTACCTAAAATTGAGGTAAAAATAATCTCTCTAACTTTCCTTAATAACAAGAATAACAATAACTAAATTCTCTTTGTTTGAAGAAAATGGACAAAAAGGATTCAAAATTAGTAACAGCCTCTTTCTAAAAGGTTCACAAACCTTTTCTTTTCCTTACAGTCTTTTTTTTTAAATGTCTCAGGAATCATGGTCATGCTCTATGCAAATGTCTCCTTCAGCTGCTTTGAGACATGCTAGGTCATTAGTCCTCTAAATCAGTGATCCCCAACCTTTTTTATGACGCGGCCCGGTACCGGCATCAGCTGGGCGCCGTGGCCCGGTACCGGCATCAGCTGGGCGCCGCCATTTGATGAAAAAATGCTTCCGGTGACCTCACCGGAAGCATTTTTTCATCAAAAGATGAGGCGGCCACGCTCGTGAGCTTTTCCGGTAGAAATGGCTTTCTACCCGGAAAAGCTCACCGAAGCGCTGCTGCCATCTTTTTGATGAAAAAGTGCTTCCGGTGAGCTTTCTACCCGGAAAAGCTCACCGGAAGCACTTTTTCATCAAAAAAAGATGGCGGCGCCCAGTAAACCAGCGGCCCGGTAGGACTTGTTCCACGGATCGGGACCGGTCCACGGACCGGTGGTTGGGGACCCCTGCTCTAAATGATAGCACTTTCCTTTTCTGAGTACAGAAACTTTCCTGCCCATTTAGATTTACATGATAACCTCTGTCCCTTTGAGCAGAACTCCTCCAAGAAGTAATAGGTCCATTAATCTATAAAAACAGGATAAACTATTAATCAGTATGTTTATCCTATTGGGGTTTTAAAATATGTATTGAAGTAATTACCCCAGTACTATTATAATACTACTATAAATCCATTTTAAAGTTGCTGTTGACTTCAATCTATTGTCAAATTTTCTGGTTAACCACATATGTAAAAATATTGGCCTGTACGTAACAGTTTTATCTTTGACAATGAATTCTAAGGTAACCAAACATCTGATAACATTATATGCCTGCTAAAGCAGGGGTCCCCAATCCCCAGGCTGCAGCCTACTACCAAGTCGCAATGCGTTCAGAACCGGGCTGCAGAAGCGGCGGGCAAGTATGCGCGCTGCTTCACTTGCATGTGCAGTGGATGGGCAAGCACACACATGCAGCTCCATTTATCCGGAGGGTGTGTGTGCCCGCTGCTTGTGCAAATAGAGTTGCATGCTTGCACTCATCCACCACTCACATGGAACCATCCCCTCTTCACCTCCTGCCAGTCTGTAAAACCAGAAAAATTGGAGACCCTTGTGCTAAAGTTAAGTCTCATATATTTCCTATATGCTCCACTATTTCAACAGATATTAGTAATAATTCTAATTTCAGCTATTGCTTAAATTCTTTTAAGGAATAGCTATTCCAAGGAAAATTCATTTGTAGATATCATATATCAAAGTTTTAATCTCAGATAAAAATAGAAAAAATAGATGATTAAAATCTACTGAATTATAAAAATGGATATTACTTTTAGATTGATTTACTGAGAAATACTCCAACAATAACTACCTTACATTATTTTAGTAGATTAATAAAATATTAAGACATTCATTTTTAACAGAAGAACAATTTCCTAGATTTTTTAAATTGTATTATTAAGATGGAGTTTTAATTTTCCTCTGTTTTCAGCTCTATCACTAGTTTTTTCTTTAGAACACCCCAGTCTTAATGTTTCGGATTATTCTATTTTGTGTATGTGCTTTCAAAGTCTCCACTTTTGGACACTGCCTGGGCTTGTCCCTGCATTTTCCTTAGCAAGATATTTGGAAGTGATTTGCCATAGTGACTGGCCCAGGGTCACCCAATTGGTTTCATGGCTGAAGTGGGACAAGAACTCACAGTCTCCTGGCTTCTAGCCTGGCATCTTAACCATTACACCAACCTGGCTCTCCAGTTTTGTGTCATTCTAAGTCTACAATATTTTTAAATATACAGTTAAAAGAGTATTGCTAAGGTAGCCATTGAATATCTGGAATAAAGAATTGGAATATTCCATATTATCAACAACTAAGGATCTTAAAAATATTACGTATGTTTCTTTTGGTTTTAATATAATACTAATTGAACAAAATATTTTTCATACTTTATAAACAAACTAGAGAAAACTTTAGAGAGATTGGCTGTCAGCCTTGTTTTATGAACAACAAAGCTGTTACTCATATGGCATGGACTTGTCCCCTTGGTTTCTAATTTTGGTTTAAATGGGGTTTAAAAATATGAACACAGAAATGAATTACTGTATGTGCCGTAAACTTACTACTGTATGAAGAATTATAGATTTTTTGAACATAAGGGACAACGCCCTCCCAAAATTATTTTTCATTCCTAGACTGATACTGGATCACCAGTATATGCTTGTTTTCTGTTTATGAACTAACTCTCTATCAAGGTAATGGAAAGAATGAGCAGTAATAAATATTTCATGGATCAAGATTTAATGGTATGTTTAGAAATTTGATTAAATGATTTGCTGTATATAATATAGCTTTTTAATTTTTCCTTTTTTTCCATAGTTCCTTTTTGTATCTTAAAACAATAAAATGCTGAAATCAACTTTTGCTTATTTATTATTTTTTATTTTCAGGATCAGCTCATTCAGCTGATGAACGCAGTTTTCAGCAAGAAAAACTTTGAGATCCTTTCTGAAGCATTCAGTGTGGCTTGTGCTGCAGCCTCCCTTTCCCAGAATCGTTACCATTTGCCAGTCATTGCTGTGACTGAGGGATCTGCTGCAGTTTCTCACCATCAGCCAATACTCACGGTCAGTGGCTACACCAAGAGTGTCTTAATGCCTAAAGTAGAAAGTGAAAATGTTTGCATTGGGAAGATAATTCTATAACTGGTTATTAAAACAGAAATGACTGACATTTTCTGGAACCAATCTATCCTCTGATCATGAACTGGGAACCAAAAATTAATTTCAGAGTATTTTATAGAATGCATATTATAAAATGCCAAGTCATGTCTGGGGAATTCAATTTTTTTAAAAAAACCAATGAGAGACTTAAAAATATAGTATATCTCTTCCCATGCAAATATTATTTCCCCCCTCTGGAGTTAAACTGAGCAGAATCTTATAGTACAGCTTGAACTGAATTTAGGAAAGCTACCCAGAAGCAAATAAAATTGATGTGTGCTGTACCCTGCTTATAGATCACTGCCTGGTGATCAGTAAAAATATAGCATAGTACGATTAATGATTCAAAGTATAAACTCAGAAGTCCGTTAATGGATAGTTAATTAATAGATGTCAATGACCCTTTAGAATTTCTCTTTAAATAGGATAAGAATGGACAGCAATAGCTCCCCCACTCCTTTTAAACTTGAATTCCCAGTGGCCCAGACAGAATGACCAATACATCCTACCTTTGAAGAAATACAGTTGATAATTTAGGCTTGCTGCTCTAAAACAACTCCTGCATATTAATTTTAAGTGCTTTCCTAAATGAGAGGAGGGTAGAGGCTAGTCAAACCACCTGGGTCAACGTGTCCACAATGGGGTGGCAATTACTGAGAAGTTCCAAAAGTGCTTTTTCAAGAGACAACCGAACTTTCTGGGTTTTTTTCTTTGAAGATATTTTACTTCTCATCCAGGAAGCTTCTTCAGCTCTGAAGCTTCTTGGATGACAAGCAAAACGTCTTCAAAGGAAAAAAAAAACCCAAAAAGTCCAGTTATCTCTTAAAAGAGCACCTTTGGGACAACCATGACCTGGATGAATGAACTCCATAGACATATTACTGAGAAGGTCTGCTTTCTAATCAATTCCTTAAATCCCTAGGGTGGTTTTAGGTGTCCCATCTATTTTTGTAATGGTTTTCAGTTTTTATATTTTGGATTATTCTAGATTGTTTGTCCATTCTTTAATATTGATTTAGATTGGTGCAGTTTATAAATCTTGTAAAATTAATATTTATTTCTCAATAAAAACACTATTGTAAATTTTAAAAGCTCCTCTCAACCCAAGTTTCCCTAAAGCAATTTTGATAAAAATACCAAACCAGTAAATTTAAGGCGTGCTATCTTCATTTGAATAAACCAGGGTTGTTGCAATCAGCTGCACCAGAAGTGATCTACAGTGTTAATAATGCATTGTTATACCACAGTGGACCATGGAGCAAAATATGCAGCTTAAGAAAGCAGCTGTCAGCCTCATCATCCATTTTGTAGGTTATTATCTAGCTGTTGGAGATAAAGGCTAGGAGCATCACAGCTGTCTGGGCCTTTGGCCATTACTAAGTCATTCCTGGCATTTCAGCAATGTGAAGTAGAGGCTGGTAACTGCATGAAGGAGCAAGGAGGTAGATCAGAAAGCTGTTGGTCATCTAAATGTTCCCTCATGGTCTACAGTACATTGACAGAAAAAAACTCCAAAGTGGAGCTGCACTGTTTTAGTACTATCAAACATTATACCAAGGTCTAAGTTTCTTGGTAACTGGCAATTTCTTGAGATGGGATACATAAAGAGCCAGTTTGGTCTAGTGGTTAAGGCACCAGGCTTTAAACCAGAAGACTGAATTCTAGTCCTACCTTAGACATGAAAGACAGCTGGGTGACTTTGGATCAGTCACACTGTTTCAGCCCAACTCGCTTCACAGGGTTGTTGTGGGAAAAATAGGAGGAGGGAGGAATGTTAGATAATATTTGCTGCCTGGAGTTATTTATAAAAAATAATAAAGGTAGGATAAAAAAAATATGTCATGTGGAAGCTAGCTTTTCCCCCCCATTTTATCACAGATAAAACTTTGAAGTACACAAAATTTATGCTTGGAATATAGATAAGATGGGGTGACAGAATGAAGCTGAGCTGTTTCAGAGAAATAAAAATACATGGAAAATTGAATTATTTGTCTCACCTGCCTAAATTGTGTTACAGTCTTGAGGTACAATATATCCTCTTATTTGATGGATAATGGAAAAGAAGTATTTTTAAAGATAGTCTCTACTTAGGTTATACCATATGAAGCAGTATAAATTTAAATAACAAGAATGAAAGCTATAGCAAGGCGTTAATTAGTTGCCCAGTTTTTGGAAGATGCCCAGAAATGATATCTGAAGCAAAATAAACAGAAGATTGTCAGGATTTCTCTATAGCTTTGCCTTTTCCTGAAATTTGTTATTTAGCTGATAGTCTTCATATATGAGGAGGAAAAATAATTTTATAAATCTTTTACATTCTTTAGCTTAAAGTGACAAATGTGATGTCACAGCCATTAACTCAAGCAACTGTAACCTTGGATCACGTAAAGTCTGTTGCAACTAAAGCCACAGTCCTTCAGCAGTCTACTTTTTCTCTGTCTGGGTAAGCAGAATATTGTTTTTCAAAACCTTTGTACTTCATTTTCAGTTTAGAAGATCCCCATTCTTCCCAAGAATGCAGAGATTGAAAATCGATATGGATCCGGGATGCTCATGGATAACTCAGTCTTTTTGACATTTGGAATTCATAGTTTTTGTTTCCAAATAGTATCTTGTGACTTTTCATGCTGTTCCCTTGTTGTTTGAGGTTTTATGAAGCACTATTATAAGCAAGTACATCCTGCTTCTGGCATTTTAATAATTGTTATGTATATGGCCATCAATTTTCTGCAATTTTACAGCTATGCTTTTATTAACAGAGACGTCTTTGAGCTGAATTTCATGCGTGTCAAGCCTGCTAGTGGCTATTATGATTTTACAATCAGCATTAATGGAGATAGTCGGTTTATAGCAAACAAAGTTGAGGTAGGTATATAATCTAAGCCCCTTTTTATTCTGGGAATGAACTTGTTCATTAAAACTATTTTGGTTCTTGTGGTTCTTTGGTTTTGTTAGTTGAAAAATACTTATTTTTGTCAACATATAATTTGTCGCAGAATCCAATCTGGGTCAGTCACCGGGACCAGAGGTTTTGTCTTCCGAGCTTTCATGCTGGAGCCAATCTTCAGGGAACTTTTCTCTAGTCAGTGGAAGCTAGAAAGAATTCTCTGAAGATGGGTTGGCTCCAGAATGAGTCCGAAATCTTGGAAGACAAGACCTCTGGTCCCAGTGACCGACCCAGTTTGGATCCTGCAACGTTATCCTAGGACACATAAATCTTCATTCGTTTAATTAGTTTTTCATGGTGGTTTTTTTTTGGGGAGGGGGGGGGAACTCCTGCAGATGAATAAGTCGGAGAAGGGCTCACCTGTAGCCAATTTAGCAGGTCATTGGGTCCCCTCCCCTGCTCTAAAATAAAGACAGGTTTTGTGTGTGTGTGTGTGTGTATGTGTATAAAACATACACACACACATATACAGAATAAAAACTTGGATGTTTATCTCCTGCTCATTGTTAAGGCTAACTTTTTTCCTGAGGGGCTCAGTGGATATAGCAATGTGCAAAATGAAGTGGGTCACGTTTTTTCTAAATTTTCAAGACAACCCTGGAAGGATTATTTTAATGCATTAAACACATTGTGAGACATGCAGTGGCAGGAAACTACCATAAATTTTGTGATGAAATTTCAGCAGTGCAGTTGGAAGATGTTTCAGCAACTGAAAAAAAGGGTGGTTTTAAAACCAGGGGCAAGTTGCCCAACTGATTTTGGGCCCAAAAAACTTGTATTCAGTAACACTGAAACATGAAACATATTTATTTTGAAGTAGGAAATAGAAATTTATTCTGTAGCTTACTAGCAGTTCATCGATATTTTGACAGATCTTAACAAGATCTTAACAAAGCAATTTGCACATTGTGAATTTTTTTCCTTGCAATCTAATCTTTTCATTCCTATTGAGCTTCTTTTTTTAAGGTCATTCCCAAAGTGACAGGGATGGCAGTTGGAAACAATTTGTATGTGTGCTATTTTTTTTCAAGAGCTGTTTACCATATTTGATATTCTCTTCTTTTCAATTGCTTATTGAAAAATTAGCATTTAAGACTTGTTGCTCACTCAGCATGCATCAGCTAGAAGTCACTTGTTTGCACATGCCAAGCTCTGCCATACATATCAAAATCAATGTGGTAATTGGAGTAATAATCTCTCTTAAAACATCAGAGAGGGATTTATGGAGCTGCTTAAGCACTCTGGCTACATAAGTGAGTACTAGTGGCCATGCATTAATGGTGATGGCTTAGTAAGAATACAGCTTTAATAATAAGGCATTTTATTACTGGAGAAAGCTGTCAGGTGGGCTGCTTATTAGAGGTTGTCATTAGATTACCATACTTAGTGCTCTAGCATGTTCAACAATTATGATCTAAACTTTAATGAGTTAAGTAAAGATACATTCATTAATGAGTGTGCATGAATGTAAGGTGTCAAACACAATAGACAAACCTGAGCAAAACAAAAGATAAATCCTTATTTTAAATATTCCCAAATGTCATCTTCAAAGTGTCGTGTATGAAAAGTTTGACACTTCATAATTGCCTCCTTGATTTACTGTGGAAATTTTAATCAAAGTAAAATGTGTTGATTAAATAATATTCAGAATATGTTCATATACTTTTATGCCTCTGGAAAGGAGAAGAAAATCTTGTTCCAAGTTCCCATTGATTCCTGTGGCTGAGTACTGTACACAAAATAAGCTCACGAGTAAACTCTTGGTGTTCTAAACTGGAATGTTTAGCTTTTTTTCAAATTGCTTTTGCTGATTGTTTTCATTGTGCATTCTATTTTATTATATTCTTTTGAGTATCTGGCTGTTACCAGTAGGGACTTAACCAACATAGCATCTTCCAAACATGGTGCTGAATAACTGCTGCTCATTCCCCCATCTTTGGTTTGCATAATGCCCAAATGCTCAAGTTTGTCTCATATGCCTTTCAGTATATATATTTTAAAAATTCATGAACCCAAGAAACAAATTAGACATCCAAATGCTGTGAAGTGAAGTGATACAGTTAAAGTTCACTTCTATTCTTATTATTACAGAAAAGGGATGAACATTTTTTTTTAATTAAACCTATACTTTAAAATTGAAATGGCCCCAAATGTGGAAGAGATTGAAATGAAGAAGGGAACAAAAGCATCAGTTGTATAACGAAAGTCCAATAACTAACGAATAACAATAAATTAAATTGAGCTTTAAGCAGGCATTCTCTGGTTGTTATTTAAATGCATAATGCTGATTGGTCTCAATCACTATAATTTAAGCAAAGGCATAAAAAATACTCATAATCTGCAGAGTGCCTCATAGAGAGCCATAGTAAGTATTCTGTGATTAGAAAATGGTGCTGTCAGCCACTAATTAGTCATATTCTTGCTTCCCTGAATTGCCCTCATGAAATCAACATTGGTTTGCCTCCTGTACTATCTTTTCAATCATCTCAGTGAATAAAGTTGTGCTATCTCTTTTCTGCAGGCACCATCATTAATAAAGTGTTACAAATGAATACTTTTAGAAGAAAGGGTTGATTGATTAACATATGGAAGTATATTAATGTATACATTTAATTATATCCAAAATCAAAAGCTGATTCTTGGACTCATTTTTAATACACACTCAAAAAAAGAAAGAAAAAAAACAGATGTGGAAGTAGCCTAATTTCCAAAAATGAAGCACAAATAAAAATATTACTTATCATCTGTTTAAAATGTAGCATGTTTTATGTATGTAAAGTGTGTGTGAGAGAGACTCATTATTTATTTATTTCTTGTTTCCAGTTGAAAGTCAAAGTCTCAACTGAAGTAGGTATTACAAATGTGGATCTCTTTACTGTGGATAAAGATCAGAGCATTGCACCCAAAACTACCAGGTAAAATACCAGTACATACAACTCAGTACTGAATATCAATAATGTAAATCCAGGCTTTGCCAACACGTTATCAAGAAAAAAATTATATAAATTGTATATTATACAATGTATTTTGAAATTTAAATTTTTAGAGTTTATACCAGATGTGCATGGCTGGATGTTTATACTCTTAGCAGCAACTAATCCTTTAAAAATTTCAAGTATCCAATTATTAATTCCTTAACCACTCAGTCAACCAAGGCAAACAGAACACTGAACAGAACTTGTTATTTTAATTTCTTTACTGAACCTCTTGTATCCTTGCTTGCTTCTCTTTGAAAATGAAATTGTAAAGGAAATTCTTGAATTCTTGAAATTCTAGAAATTTATACTCTTTGTGCTTTTACTGCTGTATTTTTAAATTTTCATTTTGTAATCAATCTACCTACCACCTTTCTCTTTTCTGTGATTCAATGATGAAATTGCTAATTCTTACTTTGTACTGAATATCTTTTAAGACTTTTGTCTGATGCCTTTAATGATGCTTTGTAATCTGTCTGGAAAGGACCATAGGGCCTCCAAAGCAGATTATATTAGGGCATAATATAAGGAACATAAACAAATCTCCTCCTTGGCATCTGTATACCATTTTTTTCATTTCACATCTCCCAAATTAATTATGACCCCATTTCCTTATTGACCCATGTATTCTAGGGGCAATACTGGAAATCTGATCATTTGATCTATAAGTTTTAGTTCCTAATCTTAAATATGTAATATAAAGCGGCAGACAATGTGCTCTGCGATGACAACCACTTCATGCTAAAAATACCCTCAGTAATTATACATATAATAAAAGTTAATTCTAGGGCTAGACCCCAGTAAGTCATAGTTCAGATTCAGCATTGACTTTGATTTAGCAATAATTTTATTCAACAAATGGGATTGAATGTGAAGCATAACCAGCTTTCTTGTAACTTGTTAAGATTGGTAGAAAAACTACCTGCAAGTTTCCATAGTTTTCTCCTCCTTTATTCAAGGATGAACAGATTTTAGACTTGCAAATTAACTTGCCTAAAAGAATAGGGCCAATTAATTATATCCAATAAAATAAGTACATGCATATTAAGAATTTAAAATGAGAGTGTTTCTAAGAATTAGTTTACCAGAAATTTGGAGTCAGTGCTTGACCCAAATTGAATCCTTCTTATACAAAAAGATCTTGAGTTTTCATAAATACTCTTAGCAATCTAATTTGGGAATAAGAAGTTTTCTAGTTGTTTCTGTATTACATTATATAACATAATAAGGAATCAAGCCCTTGTTGATTAATTGCAAATCACTAGATTTATGAGTAGATCCCAATCTATACTTTGCATTTAATTTCTTCTGCACAGATTCACTTTTTTCTTTCTTAGCAACAGTTCATTTCTGATTTCAGGGTCACTTACCCAACCAAGGCCAAAGGATCATTCACAGCTGACAGCCATCAAAATTTTGCCTTGTCCTTTCAATTGGTTGACGTGAACACTGGAGCAGAATTAATCCCTCACCAGGTTGGTTAATGCATGCCTACACTAATCCAGAGTGACATATTTAGCAAAAAGGCTTTTGAAAAGAGATTCAGGTTCCTTTTTGTTTTTTGTTTATAAAAAACTTAGAAACATTAAGCAAATGTGACAGTTGTATTTAACAGACTTAAAGGCAAGGAGCAAGTTATTGCCTTTGTGATTTGCTATCGTGTTTCTCATAAAATAAGGCCGGGTCTTATATTTTTTTGAGCCCCGAAAAAACGGCTAGGCCGTCTTTTCAGGGGTGACTTAATTCCCCCCCTTGCATCCTCATCTAGAGCGCCCCGCGGGCAGCCTCGCCACCAGCAGCTCCTAACGGGTGATCATTGTGAAGCGCAGAGAGCTCCCTACTCCCACCAAACACCTTTGCTGCAGACCCAAGACCTTTGGCACCCGCCGCTGTTGCTTTCCCTTCTGCCCATTCCGCCACCACATTTGGAGCTGCTGCTTCCGTGTTTGGAGTGCCGCTGCCATTTGGAGCACCGCCGTCATGTTTGGAGCTTCCACTTCCACATTTGGAGCTGCCACCGTGTTTGGAGCGGCGGCGGCGCTCCAAATGGCACTGGTGCTCCAAACAGCGGCAGTGCTCCAAACGCGGAAGCGGCAGCTCCAAACGTGGAAGCGGCAGCTCCAAACGCGGACATGGCAACTCCAAACAGCAGCAGTGCTCCAAACAGCGGTGGGGTTCCAAACACGGAAGCGGCAGCTCCAAACGCGGTGGCAGCTCCAAATGCAGAAGCAGCAGCTCCAAATGCAGTGGCAGCTCCAAATGCAGAAGTGGCAGCTCCAAATGGCAGCAGTGCTCCAAACAGCAGTGGTGCTCTAAACGTGGAAGTGGCAGCTCCAAACGCGGCGGCGGCATGGGCAGAAGGGAAATCAACAGCGGCGGGCGCTGAAGGTCTTGGGTCTGCCGCAAAGGTGCTTGACAGGAGTAGGGAGCTCTCCGCGCTCTACCATGATCGCCCATTAGGAGCAGCTGGTGGCGAGGAATTGCTGCCCGCGGGGTGCTTCTAACGGCAAGTCCCCCCGCCCTTCCCCCCATTTTGCATCTTTTAAAATAGGCCTAAATTTGGGGGGAGGGGCTTAATTTGATTTTATGCCTAGAAAACATGCTGGGTCTTCCTATTGGGGGAGGTCGTATTGTTGGAGAAACACGGTAGCTCTCGTCTAAATTAACGGACAAAATAACAGACAAGACATACATATATACTTATGAAAGTACCTTATTCCAGATAAATTGTTTTTTGTTTTTTGAAACAAATTTTATTAATTTTACAGACAAACAAAGCATCATTAAACATTAAAGACATTGAACCTCTTTCCATTATAAATTTTTACAAGGCAGATAAAACATTGTTTTATACAATACAATTCTAATATATCCCATTTCCACTTAAATATTTTTTAGCAAATTTCTCATTATTTCTCTTTGCTCTTATTCAATTACATTTCTTCTATATTTATCCATTTTATACTCATCATATTCATATTCCCCTCTGCCTTGTTTACAAATATTCCTCTCGCTTTCTCCCAAGGTTTTATTAAATCTCAATCAAACATACACACACAAAACACAAAAACATAAAACTTCTTTTTAAAAAGTAGCTTGGCCCCGGATTACCTCTCTGTATGGACTTCAATTAAATTCATGTTCAGCTTATATACCATTACCTATCTTATTACCCTTCTATATCTTTATTATAACTTCTCCCCACTTTCCACTCTTCTTAATTCTATTTTATTTATTTCATCTTAATTTAAATCATTATATTTGTATCTTTTGTCCATTCTTTTCCAATTATCCATTTATTTCATTCATATTTGAAAAAAAAATATTTCTCCTGAAATCACTAATCGAAGTATGATGCCTTTCCATCGCTCCCCTAAATTAACATTTAAGGTAACACTTAATTCCCTATCTAATTCTGCTTAGTACATTCTACTTACTAAAATAGTAAATCCATAAAGTAATTAAATATATAATTAAACATTAAATCTCATAGCATTCCAATTATCTATTTCAAAAACAAATACCATAATAATAAGTTTATACAAACATCCACACAATAGTCAAATAAACTCTATACTTAAACTAAATATTTTAGACATTCCTTTTAATATTTTATTAAATCTTAAAATCTATCATTAAACCTTTAATGTTTTAATCTTTACTTAAGCCTTATAAAATTCTAATTTTCTATTTCTCATACAAATACTACAATACTATCATGTACCTTGCAGAAACATTTTGGAACAAAGTTATGCATTACCCATTATCCCTAAAAAAAGATTTCTTTTCCACATCTTGTTTCATACCTTTGTGGCTTTTTTCCCCCTTCTTCCTTCCTATCTTGTCCCATCTGGTCTTTTTACCCCCCTTCGCTCCCCCCCTCTGTTGTATTTCTCTTTTCTTTTGCTTTCTAACATTGTGTTGATTTTGCATCTTATTTTTCTCTTTCTTGGATGTTTTTTTAAATCTTATGTCCTTTTTCCTTCCTCTCTTTTTCCTTCCTTTCTTGATCAGCTTTGTAGACTCATTAAAGATGGCTTCTTCTTCTTCTTCTTCTTCTTCTGCATCCTCCATTAATTGTTGTGTTTGTTGATAAGTGGCAAGCGCCATTTCTAAAAAGCAAAAAATTTCTCTCACACCGTCTTTACCTTTTTTTATTTTACCATATTCCTCTCTCAGTTCATCAACAGATAAAGCCATTATAAACCTTTTCTTCTTCTTTTTTTCTCTTCTTCTTCTTTTTAAAACAACCAAGATAATTCAAAGCTTGAAACAATTCCCCAAAATCCCAAAGTCATCAAACAATCCAAACAGAACACAAATTTCTTCACACTTTTTCTTCCTGGGGTAATATCAATTGGCAAGGGAAAAAAAAACCCAATCTGTATTTTAAAGTCTTATTACAATTAACTTCCAATCTCAAAATCTTCCAGGCATCTCCTCCAACAAAATCTTAATAAAATTTTTCCTTTTGTCCTCTCCCTTCCCACTTATAACAAAAAGCTTTAAATTTTTACCTTCTATAAAATAGCAGGATTTTCAATATCCATTTGTTAAATCCATGTGGTAGGAGACTAAACTTTCTCTTTAAACACTTTCACTCGCCGCTTGTAAATCTCTTCTGGAAACAAAGTATCTTTCAAAAAATCAGAATTTTCAGGATGTTACTTGTATCTTATAGTCCCAGTTCAGCCAAAAAACTTTCGCTTCAGCAGTTTCTCCTTCTTCCTCCAGCACGATCTTGTCCAGCTGTCAGCTTCTTTGTGGCGGCCATTGCTGACCGCCGCTCCACCGCCTTGAGAAAAGAGGGTTAACCCGGGTGGGGAAGGGGTCTGCGAAAACCCCAACCCCCTGTCCGGATCCCTCCTATCTTCGGCTGCCTCTTCGTGGCAGCCTTAGCCTCCAGATCTGTGGATCGGAGGCACCAAAGCGGCTAGCACGGCAGGGATCGCGCAGGATCGCAAATCCCTGCCGCTAGCGAAGCCGACAAACCCCAGATAAATTGTTTATTCAGCTGATTCATTGCTATTTAGTCTTCTGCACCAGAGCTCTTTAAAACATCAAAGTTGAAATCTTGTCAGAATCAGTCATGTTTCACTGAAAGAGCAAATGTTTGGCTTGTATCATCTCCATTGTCTCAGGTTAGAGTATGTTTGGTGGATTGGTTAAAGCACCAGGCTAGCAAATAGAAGATTGTGAGTTTTAGTCCTAATTTAGGCATGAAAGCCAACTGGTGACTTTGAGCCAGTCACTTTGCTTCAGCCCAATCCACCTCAGGGGGTTGTTATGTGGAAAATAGGAGGAGAAAAATATTAGGTATGTTTAAGAACTTGAGTTATTTATTTAAAAAAATAAAGGTGGGGTATAAATAAATGAAATGTTGGCTAAGCTTTGTGTGATGCTGTCAAAATGACCAATCCTGCCAAGTTTAACAAAATCAGTACAGCATTCAAAGAAGCTGTATCAACCCATTTCCCCCCAGCTATGTTACCCATATTTCATGTGGAAGCAATGAAGACAGTAAGCAAATCACATGCTTACTGGAAGTAAGCTGCTGTCTTTTCATAAAGTATATAAAAACATAGTTGAATTCTGGATGAAAATTTTGCAATTCGCTGTGAAGAGAAAGACTCTAATACCTTACCTTTATGGTTCTAGATATATTCCAGCTTAATTTCAGAAGCATGGTGGGAAGAAGGAAATAATATTATACCTTTTTTAAAAATAAAAAATTCTACATGATAGCAGCATGTGTGAATTGGTTTCTTTCTTGAAATAAACCCATGTTGAATCTTCCAGTTTCTTGCCAGAATCTGGAAAATAATTCCTATCCTGCAAAGTGTATGTTACAGGATAGCATAGTAATAGTCTGCATGTGAATCATATATAAAACAGAATATGACATTTTCAACTTTTATTGCTTTATCCTTGCATTATTTCTGTAATTATTGAGTGTAAGAGCATAATAATGTTTAAAATGACTGGCCCTTGGAATGTTCTCCAAGCTCTTAAAAAGAGCATATTCTCCTTCAATCCTGGAGAAATAATGATATTATTAAAGCTTTTGTGCTTTTATGATATTGGATGCTAACATAAGTTTCATTGTCTTTTCAAATTAGACTTTTGTACGGCTTCACAATCAAAAAACTGGGCAGGAGGTGGTGTTTGTTGCAGAACCAGACAGTAAAAACATCTACAAGTTTGAACTGGATACTTCTGAGAGAAAAACTGAATTCGATTCAGCCTCTGGAATATACACTCTTTATTTGATCATTGGTGATGCCACTCTGGAAAACCCAATCCTCTGGAATGTGGTATGTTGGTCCAATTGTAGAATGATTAACCTGCAAGATTGGTGTCAGTTAGAGAGATTGAGGAGCTAGATCTTGTATAAGCTCAAGGAATTAACTTGATCAAGATCTAAATAAAACAGACAGAACCCTGGTTCATTTTTTGCCCATTTCTATTTACCCAATAGCCAGCTTCTGAATCTCACTTATACCCCCAGACTGGAGGGCAGTGTCTGTCTTTCATGATACAACTAGCATTTAAGTCGTGTTACTACCAAGACGTAGAAGTCAGTCCTTAATATTAGAAGGCTTTGGTCACCTGATCCATCATGAACCTGTCAAGTTTCTAAAATCATCTAACTTGGCTATTCAAATCACAGGTGCTTAGAGCAAATTCCAAAACATACGTGCCTTGTGGGAAAATATTTCCCTCTGCCTTTTCTGAATCTTTTTCCATTTAATTTCAACAGATGATCTTGAGTCCTGATACTCTGAGAGAGGGAGGGAAACTTCTATCAATATTTTCTATATAAGGCTATTCTGAAAATTCTGATATTGTGGTGATTCCAGTTGTAAGGCAAAAGAGGGTTACTACTTTGAGTAAACCTTATTAAGATAAATTATTCCTATTTATGTATCCTTTCAATTATTTAAATCCTTTCAGACTAGGACATATACAGATACAAAATTATTACCAGTACTATGTATAGTAACAGCCATGCTAACCAATAATTAAAGGCTTTCCAAAACAGCCAGATTTTTACAAGCTTTTGGAAGGCCATGAGATTGGATCTGTGTTGCCTAGTAAAACAAGTAGTTCCAGAAGAGTGGGTCTTCTGATAACAAGGGACCTTCAGCAATGAATCTTTGCACAACTGTATCAAGTAGGCAAATTCTATCAAGGAAATACAGTCTCATGAATACAGCTAGGACCCAAATCATATAAAAGTAGCAACTATCTAACTATCTGAGGTCCTAATTTTAAGGTTGGTTGTGACTTGATATTTTTTAATTATTTATGGAAAGGTAAAACAAATTTAAATAACCTTCGCTTATCATCTACCTTTCAAAATTCTTTCCAGGCTGATGTTGTCATCAAATTTCCAGAAGAAGATGCCCCATCTACAGTCCAGTCAAAAAGCCTTTTCACTCCTAAACCTGAGATACAGGTAGAGCTCCACATTAGAGCACTCTGTTTCACTGTATTCTCCATTTGGAAGACCATTGCTTTTGATTTATTTGTTTAACTTAACTTCACTATCAAGCTTAGGGTAGTTGTAGAGCAAGGATATCAGTTTCCTTCTCTTCTGTCCAGGAATGCTTTTGCTTCCTTTGCCTTTTTTGTACTTGGATTAGAATGCTAAATTTAATATTACCTGCCATTACAAAAAAAAAACATATGTTTGCAGACTATAATTAATTCTTTGGTCAGTAGAGCTATAATTTTTTGGTAATTCTTAACTTGAGTGTGCATGTATCCAGAGATGGTTGCAAAACCCAAGAATAAGATACTGGATTTTCTACTGTTGCTTCAAGAATCACTTTTTATTTAAAGAAAGTTGAAAAATAATGCCCTTGCACCTAGAAGCATCTTACGATACACCTATCCTTTTGTGAACAGTAAAATTAGCATTGGTCATGTATGGAAAAGAGCCTTACTTAAATATGTGACAACAAAGGAAAAAAGGGGAAATTGGTCATTTTGTCACTAGAGATTTAAAATATGTTCAGGAATCTTCTAGTTCTTACATACCGTGTTTCTCACAAAATAAGGCCGGGCCTTTTTTTTTTTTTTTTTGACCCCCCAAAAAACGGCTAGGCCGTCTTTTCGGGGGTGACTTAATTCCCCCCCCCTTGCATCCTCGGGCGAGCGGGTGGCGACGGCTTGGATGTTGACCTCGGCGTTGGTGGGGCACTTCGTATCAGGAAACCTTCCGCCACCATTGCTTTCCCTTCTCCCCGTGCTGCCGTGGTGTTTAAAACAATGCCGCGGCGTTTGGCACAGCCATGCACAGCCAGCCAGGGCTCCTCCCTGCAACTGGAGGCCGGCGGAGACACTCGGCTTCAGGCGCTCCTGTTGCTGCCTTCCCTTTGCCTTCGAAGGCAAAGCCAATTCTTTTAAAAATGACGCCCTACTACCTCTCCCGGTGGTCCCTTCGGGTTCAGGCTTTGAGGGACTTGGGAAGGAAGCCAAGCTCGGGTCGGCCCGGCTCTTTTGCTTGGCAGGCGGGTGAGCACCCGCGGCTCGCTTTCCCAGCTCTGCCCAGCCTGCACGGCTCTGGCGGGATGAGCGGAGGGTCCAGTGGGGAGGTGCTTGCTGCCTTGGCGAGAGCTCTGCTGCTGGGCAGGAGGGCCCACCTGTCAGCTGCGCTGGGCGCCCCAGGCGAAGCTCTTCGCGCTCTGCCCGGTGCCAGGCAGGGATCGCGGCTGGGTGCTTCTCCCGGGGTGGGCCAATCCTGCGCTGCGGCCCCGGGAGATTCGCCTCCCCATGTGGGGTTAGGCTGCCCTCTCAGGCAGGGGAGTCTTTGTTGTACCGGTAGTAGGGCATCGTTTTTAAAAGAATTGGCTTTGCCTTCGAAGGCAAAGGGAAGGCAGCGACAGGAGTGCCTGAAGCCGAGTGTCTCCTCCGGGCTCCGGTTGCAGGGAGGAGCCTTGGCTGGCTGCGTGTGGCTGTGCCAAACGCCATGGCGTTTCTTTAAACGCCGCGGCAGCACAGGGAGAAGGGAAAGCAACGGCAGAAGGTCTCCCGATACGAAGTGCCCCACCAACGCCAAGGTCAACGCAGGCAGTACCATATCTGGGTATGCAACAAAAGTACTTCCTAACGGCCAGCCCCCCCCCGCCATTCCCCCCATTTTGCATGTTTAATATAGGCCTTAATTTGGGGGAGGGGCTTAATTTGATTTTATGCCTATAAAGCATGCTGGGACTTCCTATTGGGGGAGGCCGTATTGTTGGAGAAACACGGTAGGCATGGAAATCAGTTGGGTAACTTTGGGCCAAATCAATCCCTGACTTGCCTATGTCAGCTGATAAATAAAATCCCTCATTATATCATTCGCGGTTAGTTTTACTAAAAGAACTATGTGAGTACAATATAAAAACAAGCAGAGTTTGCAATCAGGCAGTGCAGATACTAAGAAAACAACACTAACGACTCAGTAAAATCTAGGTTATATAGATGTTCAATGATAATTGCATATCTTGATCCAGAATTTGCTGTCTGCTGAGACACACTGCTCTTCTGATTTTTTTTCCTCTGGAATTCCTCTTCACTAGCATTTGTTCAGAGAACCTGAGAAGAGGCCTCCCACTGTTGTATCAAACACATTCACAGCGATGATACTCTCCCCACTGCTTTTGCTCTTTATACTGGTAAGTGTTTCATATAGGCTTTCTAATTAGGACTAAATTTCTTGCCGTTACTCAGCTGCTGGGTTTTTCAGGCAACTGAAGACCAATATCAAACACAGTATAACTAATTTTTCATAAACTAGGTTTGTGAAAAATTTCCTAGGGTGAAAGTATAAAATTTTCTTAATTGGTATCTATCCCTCCCCCAAATTCCTGCCTCGATTTGAAAGGAGTGTTTTAAAAAATGGTCAATAAAAATTTTCAAGGCTCATTTGCACATCTGAAAGAGTCAGGTATTTTGAAAGGACTGAAAGCAATCTGGGATGTTCTTGAAGTTGATTGGTAAATGTTATCCTCCCTTAATGTATATTTTTGCCATTTTTCAGTGGATAAAGATTGGGGCCAATATTTCTAACTTCAGCTTTGCTCCAAGTACCATTATCTTCCATCTGGGTCATGCAGGTAAGTGCCAGAGAAATTCCTCTCCATTATCCTTTTTTTCTGTTGACTTTATAGGTAAGAGCCTGATGACAGATGAGCTCACAGCTTATTAACTATAATGGACATAATGACACTACAGCCCTCCTTTTTATCCATTTTTCTCCGAACCCATCTTTCAGAATTATTCCAGTATGGCTAAATGCATGTTTGCCATCAGCTTTAAAAGCTATCATTAGTTTCAATGTCTTTTCTTGTATGTAGATAATTTGTTAGTACAAAATGTTCTGAGTTTGTATTTTGGGCATCAGTCCTTTGGTATGGATGACCTTGTGATGCTTTGTTTTTTGTACTCTTCTTAATGTACCTTGATCAGTGCCTAGATTTCTCCTCAGTGAGTGTGTGTTAATTTGATCAGAAACAGCTATTGACTTCTTGCATTCCTTGGAATATGCTACTTGGCTTTAACTTGCTAAAGTTTAAACTGTCTAAAATTTTAAGAAGCTTTAGGCCCTGTTATCTTGAACTGTCTTTTAATCTTACAAAGATTCTTTCCTTTCATCTTCTTCATAACTTTATATTTTCCCTCTGAGAAACCAGCATTATTTTTAAAAAACTTTAATTAGCTAATTGGATATTTAAATTTTTTATTTGGCTTTTTCATTAATGGTTCTCAGTTTATTATATGTGTACCATTGGTATAATGCAGGCATCCCTGTTAACAATCCAGGAGTTCCTGGTTTTCAGCCGCCACCATAAAATATATTTCTACCCTAACTCACCAATTTAGGAAAAAGAGGAGAGAGAATGATGCTGTCATCTCTTCTAACCTCCACATCTTCATTCGGGAGGCTTGAACAGTAGCTATGTTTCTGTTTGCTTGGGTACAACTGTCCACATGATCTAAGACTGCATTTTATTTGGGCTTATCATCATAAGGAGCTTGTACTCATGGTCAAAGGTACACCTCCTACCTGAATGTGTATGCTTGGAAACAGTCTGCAAACCTGCTTTCCTGACCTTGTTTTCTTGGTCTTCTGTACTGCACACACTTGCAGTCTGTAGTTTTCTAGATTGGACAGCATGGAACATTAGATGAACATAGTGGCAGAATGTGTTGACACCGCCTTAAGTGTTCTCAGTGTGATACCTAGACAGCATATGCCTGCATGTTCCATCTGGTACTGAAACGGGACTCATATGGCATTCGGAGGAAAGCGGTTGATTCGATTCTCTGCAACTTGCAAGCCCACACATAATATGAACACATCGGGGCCCAGGTTTCTGTTGAGAAGCAGAGGATCATGAAGAAATTGGTCAAGTGATGGGGTTAGGGCTGCAAATGAAAGGAGAGAAGGGCCAGAAAAATGAAGGAGTTCACATCCAAAAATATATTGGCTACCACAGAACCATATTTTTCCAAGAATCTGGAGGGGGAGGGGGGTTCCACTGAGAACATGTAGGTTGGCCACTTCTGCCTCTCTTTGGAAGAACAGGGAGGTTTTTCATTTTTAAAGCTTGTATCGCTTAAAGAGAAATTGCCTTTGGAGGCTAGGGGAAGAACATAAACACATAGAGTTTTACATATGTGCAGTATATAGAGAATATTTAGAACTGCCTGTAAATGTACCATATATATTTCCTTTTTTAACAGAGAATCAGACATGAGGTGATAACATATGACCATCTTTTGTTATGAACTGTCTTTCTATAGGTCTAACAGAAAGACTAGCCAATAAAAAATTACATAAATCTTTTTCTCTTTTTGTTGGTCTTGTTTTAATATCTGCTTTCTTCTTACATGTTATATAATAATGAACCAAAAATAAAAGAAGCACAGAAATTTGAATACCACTGCAGTAAATGAGTACTTTTTGAAGATAGTTGTAAATGTAAGCTTTACATTCCAAAAAGTTAAGTTATTTATACTTTGGTCCCTTTGAAATTTTCTCAGTGTGACTCATTTAATTGCATTCTGTCTATAAATGTCAGCATATTGTGTTAGAAGGTTGATTTTATTTCATTTGAGGATTATTTTTGTTCCAATCGCCTTGTTTATGCCTGTGTGTGTGTGGCTAGGATTGCTTTTCATATTGGAAGAATCATGAATCCATCCCTTCAAGTGAAAGATTTAGTATTTGCACCTGCTAAATGAGGTTCTCATATTCCCTTTTGCCAGCTTCCTTCTCTGCCAGTCAGTTTTCTTATGGTAAATAGTGCTTTTCAGAAACTCTGGAGCCTTGGTTGTTATCTACAGCTTAGTGGAATATTGCAACAGTTACTTAATATATAATGTGGGCACTTTAATTGCAGCTTAGTAGATTGTGTAGGGAAGTGACAGAGTTGAATTACTGTGAAATTTTTTTAAGGAAAGCAAATCTTACAAAGTATCATTTGGCCATTTTTTTTCCTAGCAATGTTGGGGCTCATGTACATTTACTGGACTCAGCTCAACATGTTTCAAACGCTGAAGTACCTGGCTCTCCTTGGCAGCCTCACCTTCCTAGCAGGCAATAGAATGTTGGCTCAAAAAGCAGTGAAAAGGTAAGAGACAAAAATTGGATTTTCTTTTACAAAAAAAACCCTAGTAGTGATAGTAAAGGATAGTAAACTTAAGTATGTGCTATTAACAATAAATCCATTGCTAAATTCCTAGCTGTCCTTTCCTGATTCATCAGTATATCTCACCTTACGTAATAGTTGAGACATTCTAGGTTTTAATTCCATGTTCTGACTTCAGTCATTTAAGGGAGGGATTCTAATGGTCCAAGTGATGAGATTCTGATTGGAATGGTTTCTTTTTTAGTATAAGTAGTCCTTGGGTTATGACCACTCGTTCAGCGACTGTTCAAAGTTACAACAATGCTGAACTAATGGTACTTATAACTGTTCCTTGAAGATCCAGCTATTGCAGTACCTCCACGGTCACAAAATCATGAATTGTATGCTTGGCAACTGGCTTGCAGTTACAGTGGCACAATATCCTGCAGTCACATCAGTACCATTTATGACCTTCTCTACCTGTGTTACACAAGCAAAGTCATTAAGGAAGCTGGCAGGAAGGGTCACAGGTCATCCCTTGTAAATTGTTCCTGCCTTTATTGTAGTGTGCACACAGCATGCCTGTGACCCCACCTGGGCTTCCTGCTTGCTGCGTCACCCTGCACCACCTCCAACTCTCTTGTGCTCCTTGCCTGGGATTCCTGCCTCTTCCCATTTAACAACCAACACTGTCCTGGAGTTACAGTGATAACCAACCCTGCTGGAATTGCCATCACTAAACGATAAAGTCACATGACATCCTGTATAAATACCACATTGTGTAATGACAGAAATTCCATCCCCAGTTGCTGTTGTAACCCAAGGACTGCCTGTGTTGTAATCATCTTATAGCAAAGAAAGTTTTTATGGTCCTTTGTGTACATATCTACATTTTAGTTTTTGGCTTCATTCACTATTAGCTATGCTATCTGGGGCTTCATGCATTTATAAATTGAGTAACATCTAGAAAGCCGTAGGTTTCCCATCGGTAACATAATGAATATCTTTTCTGGATTTCTTCTTTTTAAAAAATTGGAAGCTCAGTGTCATTTCTGACAAAGCCTTCAATGTAGTAACTCAAATCATTTGCAGACCTACAACCTCATTTTACTGTCTAAATGCTTGCCTTTTTTTAACTCTGGAAAAAAAAAATAGGTTTGCCTTCAGAAATTTTTTTTTAAAATTTTTATTGGTTTTTAAGACAAACAAACAAACAAAACATAAAAACATCAGGCCATCTTCCATATATGTACAATCTTGATGGTCATTAGGCATTCTCAGGGTTGAGGCAACCATGAGGTTAGTAGCAAGTTAGTATATCTAACGTATATCTTATATAGGCAAAAATTTCTTGCTGCATGGAAAAGTCATCATAGAGAAGTAATTGTCTTGTAGATTTTCTGTAGTAGTGAGTATTAAATGAGGAAGCAAAGTTTCTAAGTTGTACCAGGGCTTCTAGTAGCATGAACCAATACAGGTAGTCCTCGGCTTACAACCACAATGAGCCAAAATTTCCATTATTAAGCAAGGTAGTTGTTAAGTGAGTTTTGCTCCATTTTATGACTTTTCTTGCTGTTAAGTGAATTGCTACAGTTAAGTTAGTAACATGGTTGTTAAGTCAATCTACCTTCCCTATTGACTTTGATTGTCAAATCACAACCATCTTAAATATGAAGAAGTTGCCAAGAGTCCGAATTTTGATCACTGACCATGGGGATACTGAAATGGTTTAAGTGTAAAAAATGGCCATAAATCATTTTTTTTTCAGTGCTGTTGTAACTTTGAACGGTCACTAAACAAATGGTTGTAAGTTGAGAACTGCCTGTAATAAAAATGCTTCTTGCTAATATCTGTTATGCATCGGGGCTAACTTTATAATTGTGCTCTTTGTCTCTTTTACCTGATTTATTCTCTGATGACTATTTGGTGAAATTAGCGCGATCATGTTTTTATCTACATTGTGGCTGGCTTAAAATTCAGCCAATGTGGCAGCATAAATTCTCCTATGAAAAAATGGCAATTCTTTTGATGCTCACCCAATCTCTTTAGAATTTCTGGAAGCCTGGTTTGCATGCTTCTTTTGAATGTGTTGTCAGTTCCTAAAGTAATACTTCTTTCCACTTCACTGTCTGCTCTGAACTTTAATTCCTTTCTCCTTTTGGCAGGATCGCTGCAGAACAGAGCAGTAGGTTGGCAAAATATAGAACGCTACGGTAAAAAGGGGGTATACTAGTGACCAGCCCTTCCTAGAAGTAAGGGTCTTTGGCTGTTGCTTTTCCTAAGCATGATGGCTGCTTCATTTTATGCTTATCACTGTTTGGGGTTTGGTGGGGGGGGGGGTGCCTTAGCAGAAGCCACTGCCACTCTGCCTATTATGCTTCTGACCATTGCAAAAGGAACATCTGCATGATTTAACTATATTTTGAGTTTATTGTTTAACTCCATTACAGTTCCACATTATCAAAAAAATTAATTGCTAGAGAAATTGCTAGCAATGCTTAAGACTTCTAGACTTCTCATTTTTATGTCTTCCACAACTCTTGCTTGCTCCATCTACCCATATGCTGCTTTTGCTTTTTGTTCCCAGTCCAATTAATATAAAAATATTTTTTCCAGAAGCAAAGAATCAATACTTGTATAATTTAAAAAGTTGAAAATCTTGGGAACAAGATTCTTGGGAACATCTTGGGATTTTGGAGTAAGAAGGCTGAGATAGTCAGGATCAAATTGACCCAAATTGTTGGGCATGCCTGTCTTAGTTTGTTTCATGAAATTGGGTAGTCTGTCACAGTATCTGAATCTATATACCTGTATCCCTGCATGTAATACTTGATTTTTCTCTTTCTGCCTGTTTATTCCTGTTGGAAAAACGGCGCTTGGTGAGCTGGGTGGATTTTTGTCTGTTGCAGTTGCTTTTATACTGCATATTTTATTTGTTTGTTTGTTTGTTAAATTTTTACGCCTTGGAGTCAGGACAGATTACAGCATTTGGAGAAGCAGAAATTCATCATAAACAACATAACATTACGTTTAAAACTTACAATGCCTAAAAATCTATTGAAGCAACAAACAGGCATCCAGCCATCCTATTACCAATTAAAACCATGCTTAAATAAAATAGTTACCATGACTTTCTTCCAAGCCAGTTTCACATTAGCGGATAAAATGCTCCATAACAAGGCACTAACAAAAAAATAGCATCAGTTTCTAGGCTGTTCTGCCTTTCAAAACATCATCTCCCTCAATGACTTCATTAGACAGAAGAAACCAGATTGGAGAAACTGGTCCCAAAGGTGTCTAGGAGCTGAGCCATTAACAACTTTATAGGCTAAAACAAATGTAGGTACTCCTTGCATAATGATAGTAATTGGAATTATGAATTCTGTCACTACGCAATGCAGTCAAAAAGTGCAATGTTACATGACTATACTGACTTACGCAATTGCACGCTTCCAATTTTGATCATTAACTGAATCCCATGTGGTCATTAAGCACTACATCATAGGATTGCTATTTGTAATCTCCTGCTGGGTTCCCCATTGACTTGCTTGTCAAAAGCGGGCGGCTAAAGTAAAAAATGGCAATCATATAATCGTGGGACACACTGTGAGCTAGTTGCCAAGCACCTGAATTACATAATGTGATGGCAGGGATGATATGACAGCCAAAACTAAAGACCAGTCATAAATGATCGATGATCACCATCATAACTTTGAATGGCTGCTGAACCAGTGGTCATTAACCAAGGACTACCTGTATTTTGAATTGGATTTTGAAACCAATTGGCAACTAATGCAGTGACTAGAACACTGTTGTTACATTACTAAAATAATTCATACTTATTCGCATCTGGCTTCGACACTTAGAACCAAGCATAGTTTCTGAGTTATCTTCAGGAAACAAGTTAAAGTACAGCATGTTCTGGTAGCCTAATTGCATGCTGTGGAATGCATGAATTACTGTTATATCTCCTGTTCATTATTCCAGAAACACTCTTGAAAGCGAAGTATTCTAAATTAGAATAAGTTGTGCTGCTTAAATAAATTAATTAGATTGCCAAGTCTACTGTTTTTTGCAACAATATGGAATATTGGGTGGAATCAAAAGAGGAGAATTGTAGGTTGATACAAGAATCTGAGTAAAAGAAGATGTTACTTTGACCAACCATTGTCTTCATTTTTGGTTTTTGCATTAAGAAAGTATTATAATGTTTGTTTAAAATAGTTTTTTTCAGGTTACTGATTTTAATATCACATTTCCAGATTTTGTAGTTATGTGATTCACACAAAATATAAATTTTGCATGTACCAGCAAAAATATTTTGAGGTAATGTAGATTACGGATATAACATTAAGGGATATAAATTTATTCTTGACTGCAATAAGGATACAAGCATTTAGTCTTGTAAATTCCAAGTTTTACACTTTTAATCTTTGTGTAATGAAAGACAGGTATTTCAGTTCCAGTTCTATAATTTCAGGAACAGACAGCTGTCAGTTTCATAGATTACATGAAGAATTAGAAATATTGTTGGACAGTATTAGATTGTAACAAATGGGGGGGTTTCAAACTTTGCGGTACTATAGCCACCTAAAATGATAAATGAATGGAAATTACTTACGAGTTCATTGAGAGCCAGTTTGGTGGATGAATTTAAGATATCTGGATAGAAATCAGGAAACCATGAGTTCTAGTCCTACCTTAAGTAGAAAGCCATCTGGATGTCAGAATAAACACACTCAAAGAGAGTGAGATTTCACAGGGGATTAAAGTTGGGGGAAAAGTTAATATACCCCCATAGATATGTAACTCCCTTCATTGTTCATCTTTATTTTTTATTGAAGTAAAATAATTATGCACTCCAATACATGAGAAATTTAAAACTATGCTGATATCCAAATGCTTCAAAGATGATGGATGAACTGTTACATACCATAGGAGAAATCATCAGGTGTTGATATCCAAAGATGGCTAAATATTGGATTTAATCTTCTCTTAAAACATTGAGTTTTGTTCCCCACTTTACCCATACAAATGTTATAAAAACTCTCCAATCTTTGCTTCTCTGCTTGTCTGCACAAGCCTGGTCAGCTTTAAATAAATGCTTCTTAATTGGTTGTGAAAATAGGATAATATTTTAAAGCAACACGCTTTGTCAAAGAAAACATGAAACTATTAGGTGAGAAATGTCATGAGAGAAATACTGATTTTGTAGTATTTGTTTTAACCAGTATCTATTAGTGGGACTTAGTTGAAGCTCTTATCACACTGGAGATTATGGGTATTTTTTAAAAGTGTTCTTTTATCATTCTACTCCAAAGCAAAATACCTAAGAATGATGTTATTTCCTATATAATAAATACTCTTTATTAAAAGTAGGTGGTTATTTGGAGATACAGTCTCAATGCAGTCTTACAGATGAAAATAAGCATTTGACTATATTGCTTTATATATCATTTGTATAATGGAATTGAGTTTATGAATATCATAATTTAAGAGCTTAGATCCTGTTGTCATAGCCATCTCATCATTTCCTAGTTATTTTTATACATTTAAAGTATTACAAAAAGAATGTTCTTTTAGAAAGGGGAGATGTATGATTCTTTTAGAATGGGATTTGTAAGATTTGTCTCTTTTTTTAGTCTTAATTTTATATTAATGTAACCATTTGAACTTGATAGACTGTGTTGTAAACTCAACTTAGGCACAAGGGCCAGGTGAGGACTTTGGGCCAGTTACTCTGTCAGTCCAATCCACCTCACAGGGGTGTTGTAGGGAAAGTGGGAGGAGAAAGGAGTGTTAAGTATGTTCAATGCCTTGAGTTATTTGTAAAAATGATAAAGGCAGGATATAAATTAATAAAATAGATCAATAGGTGAATATGTTATTAAATTTAAGTTGTAGCATTATGTACATGTATTAAGAGATACTCCAAATATAGTTATGACTTGTAAATTCAAGTTTGCATGATAAATAACTGTATTTTGCATTAAATTCTAGTTTACTATGTATTCTTTGCATTCTTCGGGTTTTAAATTGCGCATTTAAAGCATTAAGTTTCACTCTCCTAGTCCAAAAAGATAACTGCTTCATAAGTGAAGACCTCTTCTACATTAAGAATTTTAACTTTAAGGGGATTTCTTTGTGTCCTTCCAGAACACGCTAATGTCAGAAGAACAGAGGAACAGGGGAAAAAACCTTAAGTAAAAAAAGGAAAGGAGCCAAAGAACAGTTTGAAGGCCAGAAACGGAAGTGTGGAAAATAATTGCCTGTAAGATTAAAAAGTGTTTTTAAAGAAGAAAAATACCCCCATATGTTGTCCTTTCTTGAATGTGTAAGTACTTTGATTTGTGGTACAACCACCTTGTCAATCAGTAAGAACTTTAAAAACAGATGGGCTCCCAAATTGTCATTTTTTAAAATCTTTTTTCTACCGCCTCCTTCATGAAATAAAGAAAATAAGACAAAAGGTCTAGCAAAATGCAATTTCTTTTATTATATTGCGATTCGCTAAAGCAAACATTAAGCTTATGCTTTAGGTAGTTATAGAAGAGCATTTCCATATTTTGTGTGAAAATGCAAGAAAAATTTGGATAATAAAAAGCACTTAAAATACACTTTGAAGAATCAGAAAACCTCTGACATTCTTTACACACTATCAAGACTGCATAGCAATCAAAAGCTGTCCATGGTGCTGAAATCAGAAGTCAATGAATGCTTTCCATTCAGCACTTCTCAATTTAAACTCGCAGTACAATCCCCATGTTTTAACTATGTCAGACAACTCGATGACATTGTTGATTATGGAGTCTTAGTAGAATAAAATAATTTGAATATAGCATTTTGCGACAGCGGCCATTTATTTTTCAAACTGAAATGAGACTACATTAAGCATTCTTATCTGATATAAATTAAACAGGAAGCCATTCCACATATAAACATTTGCATTCAATTTTTGTCATGTTTATAGAAGAAGATGAGATTTCAGTAATATTGGTTATCAGTGAGGTGTCCTGTTCATTTCTTTCCACAGCTTTAGAAGCCTTCCCCCCCCACACACACACAACACACACACACACTCAAATTCTTGCAGTTGATGCCAATCCTGAGAATGGCAGTGACCAAAATGAAATGGAAGGGATGAAGTCAGACTACAGTTCCATCACTTTGATCAGAACACTGGTAAAATCCTCTAAATTGTCATTAGCAACATCTTGAGGCCTGGGAAAGAAAAGAAGAGATCTTAGTGTGACAAAAGTGTGGCTGCTTTCAGTGGAACACACTTGCTTTCAAGATAAGGTACTAGGCTTCAACAACAGAGCACTTATTCTGACTAAGATAAAAAGCTTTTGTTTATTTGTCCCTTTCTTGAACAATAATGAGTATTCAGTCAGTTTCTCTTTCTAAATGTTTTCAACTTAAGCTGTCTGTCTAGGTAGAGATATTTTCCATTACTAGTGAAGCCAGGAATTTATGCAAATTGTTTTTCCATGTCAAAAACTACTTAGAAGCAATTCAAACACAAGCAGAATTTAATTGACTAATCACCTTAATATATGCAAGTTTACTCAGGGTTAATATACAGAGTAAATGTTTGAAGGTGCACTAAAATACACTGAACAGAGATGTGTACAAATTACAATTCATTAGATTAGAATGTGTTTTTGTTGCAGTCATTACTACATAAGCTATATAAGTTACTAAAGTAGCAGTTGCACATTCAAAATGTACTGTATGTTGCAGAATGTGATAGTTATGGATTTATAAAACTATTTACCCTTGATTCTGTAACATTGCTCCCAAGAAATTCTTGAGTACCATCTGTTGGTGATAGTGACTATCCATCACAATGCTATCAGACTGGCGCCTAGTCAAGATTTCATGTTGCTCATCTCCCAGGCTTTCTTCCCTACTAAACAGCCAAAATGATTGCTACAGAAAAACACACTACAGAAGAAGGCATTAGTAAGGGCCATAGGAAAGAGCTATTCCTGCTTGAATATCAGCCTCATAAATGGGCCTTGAAAAGGTTATTATTTAATATAGCTATTTTTGAAGGCAATTTATAAGCTAAAATAAAATTCTTCTAATGCAAAATCCACAATCTAATTACTGTTTTCCTTCTAGTTTCATAAATGACATTGTAGTGTAGCACATCTGAGCACAAATTGCTATCTTGAAATATTTGGAGTTTTTAATCTCTTAATACCCTGTTTCTCCAACAATACGGCCTCCCCCAATAGGAAGTCCCACCATGTTTTATAGGCATGAAATGAAATTAAGCCCCTCCCCCCAAATTAAGGCCTATATTAAAACATGCGAAATGGGGGGGAATGGTGGGGGGGCTTGCTGTTAGGAAGTACTTTTGTTGCACACCCAGATATGGTGCTGCCTGCGTTGACCCCGATACAAAGTGCCTCACCAACGCCAAGGTCAACATCCAAGCTGTCGCCGCCCGAAGATGCAAGGGGGGGAAATTAAGTCACCCCCAAAAAGACGGCCTAGCCATTTTTTCAGGGCTCAAAAAAAATTAAGACCCAGCCTTATTATATGAGAAACACGGTAGGAAAATCTAATCCTTTAGAAATAGTTATAGATAAATATTTATTTGGATTAGAAAGATGAATATTTTTGTATTATATATCAGATATAGCCTCAGATTTTTCCAAGGATATATACTGAGTGCAATGAGAGCTTGAGTTAGATACTACATAAATTCAAATTTCCTTTAGTGAATAATTAAGGCTCCTTGCAATATAGGCACCTTATAATCTTTCATTATTGCTAACAACTATATTTTTGGCCATGTCTGATCAGAAAAATCAGAAAAGTTGCGGCTGTAAGAATTTGTCACCACCACTAGGATTATCCTCCATCTCTGCATTTGACAAACAAATAGAGGATTAATTGCTACAAAGTTATGGTATATACTATATATTCATTACACTTACTTAAGTCTTTTCCCAACTATGCCCTGTAATAACTTCCGTGCTGATACCTTTCCTCGAACCTTCCGGTAACTGTCAGTGAATATGGCATTTGCATGACGCCGGAGTCTAAAGAAATAAAAATGCATTGTCATTCTCATGCAGTGCCCATTTGTTAAGGACCATCATAAAAACAGTTCCTGTTGATGGAAAAGGCAGTTCTATATACCTTCAAAGCTACACTATCCAAAAGGAAAAATTCTATGCATTTCCAATTTCTATCCCTTTTGGACAACAAGTAAAGTGCTAAACAAAAAAAGAGTTCATTGCATTATTTCTTATATTATGTATAATTTGTTCTTGGAACTTATGAAGTCAAAATATAGAACACCAATGTGCGCCCTTTTTATATGCTGTAATACCTAAAGAGGTTAAATGGCAAAACAGCATCTTTTCCACAGGAGTATTGTGTCTGGAAATTCCTCTCAAGACAGGCTAAATAGATTTTGCCAAGTTTTAGGTAGGCAGTAGAAAGTACATTTTCCAATATCTTAATTTGTTTTGAATCATTTATTTTGATCTTTTGTGAATTCATGTATTTCTAATCGCTAAATTTTAAAGGCAGAAAAAAGTATAAACATGTCTATAAATATTTTTAACTGAAGTTCTTGAAAAGAAATTTGACATAATGTAATATTTTAGTGTCTCTCAGTTTCACAACTATAAATACTATTTACTGCATTCCTTCATGGAATCAGTCATGATCTGTTGAAGATCACTGGAGTAAACAAGGGTGCCTAAGTAAATGGATCTTAGCTCTGATTGAGCAGAACTAAAGTCATGTTACTTATTTTGAGATTAATATACCCACCTTTTTTCAATAGGGATGAGAAAGTTCTCTTCTTGCTCTTCTACCGAAAGATTGTAGCTATGCACAGGACTAATTTCTTGTAGTTGAAAGCTCCCTGCTTTGCCAGAAATTGATAGTGGATTATATCTAAAGCAACAAGCAACAACTTTAAAACAATCAGAATAAGGCAAAATATTTCTCATTCCATGGCATGTTGAAGAATTAGACACTCCTGGAAGGAGAAAGGAAAATATTACTACATATCCTCATTTTGGGGCTTATTGAATGATCTGAGGTCTATCATCTTTTTCAGTCAGCCCAACCCATTGCATAGGATTGTGGATATTTGTATAAAGTAAAGGGAAACACATCCGTTTTCATATTGAGATCTGAGCGAAAAGATTATACATAAATCATTAGCTAATATTTCACACATTATAAAGCATGGTAATCTACAGCTCAATAAATTAATACTGATAAGTATAAACTATTTTAATCTATTAAAAATCAAATGGACAAATGAGCATTTTAACTTCGTTCCAAAAAAGCTTATAGTATTTGGCACATTGCCATGATAACTACAAATATGACTCTTCTGGACTAGTTTCCTCCAATAACAAGGAGTCTACTACCCAAGACAGACTTTTCCAATGGAGAAAAGAAACCAATAGGCTCAACTCTACATTTTCACAAGCAGAAAATCAATAGAGATGATCAACTACCTGAGTGGTGGATAGAGAGGAGGAGAAAGAGAACACATGACAAAGTGGAGAAAAAGGAAAGCAATAGCTCTGTCCAACATCTTAATGTCTTCTAGGGCAGGCTGCAACATAAAATAAGAATTTGGGATTAATTGTGGCACTTGAAAACAATCACAGGAATAACAATACATGTTTTTCAAATCTGTTATAAGTCAACTGAGCTTTCTCTCCTTGGTCATCTACATTCAATATCTTAAATTCCAGTAAAATCCAATATCTTGCAGGGCATTAATATTCTTTCTGTACTTCAGTCAAGCATGAGAGTAGAGAGGAAAGGATATTGATTCCTATTGGGTCTCTTGTTAACAAACACGGCTACTGAAAAGTAATCTACTCAAAAAATGCAAATTGGACCATCAGTGTTCTAGTTCACAGAATTTGCATTTTTTTTTTGCTGTGATGGAAGCACTATAAACTGTAAGCATAAGCTGAGATGGAATCCAAAGAACGTACGTTCTGTTCTGCAGCTACTGAGTATCCTTAGCTTTATTATGTTGCTTTGTGAATTCCTTTTTAAATTATTTTCATTGTTTTTCCAGCCCTTATAACTTCCACCATGTGAGGTTCTAGCTGTTTCGGCAACACAGGAAACTGCTATCACACCAGAAAAGGAAAAAAATTGAACAATGCTGTGAAGCCTCAAAAATATCCATACGTCTTTTTTTAAAGTATATTTTTAGCCGAATACACTTCAAGCCAGATATCTGCTAGTTCAGATACTGGAAGAAAAAGTTCATTTCTCAGGCAATTCATTGCTTGTTGTAGCTCAAAATTCCAGGAAGCCTACCCTAAGTTCATGAACATTTTTTTATGTTTTCAATACAGGGATTTGATGAATGCAGATTAATAAAATTTTAACAATTTAAAGCTTGGGTTTTCAGGCTCTGTGTTTTAACCGCTTAATCTATTGAACTCTCTTTCCACCATCAATTCTCCTTATTTTATATTAAGGCTATAGAAATATAAATCATTCTGTGATCAGTTTGAGAAAATCTTAAGTAGCAGCATACAGCTGACCTAAGCTGGGCCTGTTTAGTACTTGGATGTGACACTATCTGAGAAGTTCAGGGCTATTAGTTTGACTGGAGGGAAAGACCTTGTCTCAGAAAAAGGCAACAGCTAGTCTAAAAAGGTGCTATTTGATTGCTGTTATAGACAAACAGTTCTGCTACAAAGCAAAACATTTTTGTAACTAAAAGGAAAACTGCATGGACGCAATCACCAGGTAGGGCATTTTTCTGTTTTTTAATTCTTTCACCAGGGATATAGGCAAGACTGGGATGTTGAAAAGATACCCCAGAAGAAAATTATAGGAAATCTCTTTTGTAGTTTAGCCAAGAAAACTACATAGACATCTTCATAAAATCACTAGGATTCACACTTTTTAATGTCTTTTCATTTGTGCAGTTCAAGAGATAGGCACAGCTATGTCTAAAGCTCCCCCCTGCCCAGCCCACTCCTGCAAGCAATGTTGAGTTTTCCAAAAAGCAGTTAAATGACCTCTATTAGGAGGGAGGTTTAATCCAATCATTCTGCAATTTCAGAAAATAAAGAGAGGACTTTATACACTTCCCTTCCTACACAGTATTAACTGATTGTCTAACAAAATGTTATCAGCTTTCAGAACCAAAGATGCTACAGTATTGTTATTTACATTTTGAGAATTTAAAGTGGCAAAAATTGTAAAACAGTCATGTTTGTCCATGGTGGCAAAAATCACAAGGAGTTTGGAACCTTTTCCAACTAATTGTATTAAAAGGCATAAGCTTTCATAAGCTTCAGGTCCTTTCATTGAAGGCATAATCATCATCCCACAAAATTAATAAAATGTTAGTTGGAAATGATGCTACCAAATTCCTTAAGCAGCAGAGAATACTGTGGTATGAAGAGGGGAAAACAAAAAAAATCCTCTTTTGAAATAGATATCCCAAAAGATAAATTTCTCCCTGTTAATTGATTGCACTTCTGACTTGCATAATGTAAATGCAGAGAAAATAATAATGACAGGAAGAAAACATGATACATTAAATTACCCATGAAGTGTGTACTGTTTTTGGATTGCATTATGAATAAATGCATGTCATAAGGAATGTAGTCCCAAGTGTACCATCTAGTTTGAGATAAATGGAGATCATTTTTGTTTGTTTTTTAATGTGAGCTACGAGAGGTCTACAATGCTTTGCCTATGCTTTTATGGACCTGATGATAGTATATTCACTGAAATGTCAGTTTCATGCTTTACTTTCTAAATAACACATAACTTCATTTTCTTTTAGCTTATTGGCATTTTCTTCTACATAATATAAAAGCATACATATTTACTTATTATCTGGAGACAAGTTTTATTTTTTAAAAAAAATGTATCTCTTTTTAACTATTTATAAGTAAGTCTAAATTGGATAATAAAATTGTTCTGGGAAATATTATCCTAGACTGTACAATAGATTTATCAGAATCCAATTATTAATATTGATATCTGCAATTTGCTTCCCAGTGTTTACAATTTTGATAAAATTTGGTTAATTTTCAGGTCAGTAAAGCTAGAATTGTAACTACTCAGTCTACAAAATCTACAATTTCATTTTTACCCCATGAAATAAAAACATTGATTGCATTAACTTACATTTTCCTTTGGGAATGATGTACTTTCAGGTCTATAAATTGTTGTCCTTTCTTGTAAATTTTCTGTTGTTCGTGATATTTGATGAAATGGAGGGAACTTAGTCCAGCTCTTTTGAACTCTAGGAATTTCCTGGTCTTTTATACTTTCATGTCTTCATTCAACCTGCAAATTCCTGAACGTCAGAGGATCAATTACTTTCCAACCATTCCAATAAGCCATATTTAGAATCTCTTATCTTACAAAGAGAGTTACAAACAGGCATTGGTAGAGGGGCTGAAGTGTCTGACATGCAAATAATCATCCTCACCACTAGATAGAATAATGCTACTGGTAAATTCTGCATTTCTGAAAAACACCCATTTTTAACATGAAAGCCAACTATGGATGGAAAATTAACCATTAGTATCACCTCCTGCCTTTTTTGTAAAAAGATTTGTTTCTAATAATATATTGTATTGCTCAAAATCATCAGAATTACCTTCTTTGCCTTGGTGCTGTGGTTATATGAACATGCATTAGTGTTTTGCAAATATCAACAGCATATGATTATCCAGTCCAACTTTCTAGAATAGTGAGCATCTAACCTCTCCCTCCCTCCTTCCCTCCTCCCCCCTCTTCCCCCTCCTCTCTCTCTCTCTCTATCTATCTATCTATCTATCTGTCTGTCTGTCTATCTATCTATCTATCATCTATCTATATCTATATCTATATCTATCTATCTATCTATCTATCTATCTATCTATCCATCCATCCATATATATATATATATTCTTAATATATATATATTCTTAAGTTTTCGTGGGTATTTATATGTATGGTATTCAGCTTTGTTCGGGTATTTTCCCACATCATTATAGTTGTGCTTTTAAAGTTGTACCGATGTAAACATACACACACACACACACACACACACACATACATATATACACTTACTATATAACTTACAACCACAATTGAGCCCAAAATTCATATTGTTAAGTGAGACAGTTATTAAGCAAATTTTGTCTCATTATACGACTTTTGTTGCCACAATTGTTAAGTGAATCACTGTAGTTGTTAATAAGACAATTTGTTGAGTGAATCTAACTTCCCCATTGACTTTAGAATAGAATAGAATTCTTTATTGGCCAAGTGTGGTTGGACACACAAGGAATTTGTCTTGATGCAAATGCTCTCAGTATACATAAAAGAAAAGATACATTCATCAAGAGTCAAGAATCCTAAGGTACAACACTTAATAATAGTCATAGGGTACAATAAGCAATCAAATCATACTAGGAAACAGTCAATATAAGGATACAAGCAGCAAAGTTACAGTCATACAGTCACAAGTGGGAGGGGATGGGTGATAAGGAGTGATGAGAATATTAATAGTAATAGTAGTGCAGACTTTGTAAATAGTTGGATAGTGTTGAGGGAATTATTTATTTAGCAGAGTGATGGCTTTTGGGGGAAAACTTCTTGTATCTAGTAATTCTGGAGTGCAGTGTTCTATAGAGTCGTTTTGAGGGAAGGAGTTGAAACAGTTTAGCTCCGGGATGTGAGGGGTCTGTAAATATTTTCACAGCCCTCTTTTTGACTCGTGCAGTATACAGGTCTTCGACTGAAGGCAGGTTGGTAGTAATTGTTTTTTCTGCAGTCCAAATTATTCTCTGAAGTCTGTGTCTGTCCTGTTAGATTGCAAAACCGAACCAGACAATTATAGAGATGTAGATGACAGACTCAATAATTCCTCTGTAGAACTGTATCAGCAGCTCCTTGGGCAGTTTGAGCTTTCTGAATTGGTGCAGAAAGAACATTCTTTACTTGTCAGAAAATCTCAAAAGGTGACACCAAGACACTACAATCATCACAAATATGAGTCAGTTGCCATTCATCTTAATTTTGATCCCTTGACCACAGGAATGCTGCAATGGTCATAAGTGTGAAAATGGTCATAAATCACTTTTTTCAGTGCCATTGTAACTTTGAGAAGTCACTAAATGAACTGTTGTAAGTCAAGTGCTACCTGTATTTTTGTTGTCTCTATAGACCAAGGTTATTTGAAGGACCACCTGTCACCCACTGGATCTGTCCAGTTTGCTCTGACAAGTTCTGTTGATTAAGCAATGACATTTGTTTGGACTCCAGAAGTGTAACTTCTCTGGTTCTACCCAACTAGTGTTTTCAAGGCCTTGTAGAATTGGCCTTAGCCTTTGGGTAATTAAAGCCCATTCTGAGTAGTGCATGTATGATTCTCAGTTGTCTGGTTTTGCTATCTTGTTGTTTGTTAGTCTTTATTGTTGTACTGTTTTATTGTTATTTCCTATGTTTTTACTTTGTGAACCACCCAGAATTGCTGAGGCTGTGATAGTATACAAATTTAAGAAATAAATTAACTGTCCCTCTAGTCTTCTGATTTCTATTTAATATGCACTCAGACAAGCTATCTGAATGGGAAATTTTAATAACGGATATAGACAGGGCTGTGCAACTCTTTTAAAAGATAAATATAGGTATGAAAAAAAGAATAGGTTCATTGTACCTATAGTTTTGAGGTACAGAGAAAGTGGAACTCTAACAAACTTGGAGCTTTTTTGTGTGAATAATTGAACCAAAGTCAAAGGTTATTCTGTATATCTCTGTTTTAGCTATAAACCATTAGCTTAACAGTTACTGAACCACATTCCTAGACTCTCATGCCTTTATGAGGTCTTGAATACACAATGTTTATCTTTATACAATTATCTGAAGGATTTTTCTCTTTTTAATAAAACACAAATCTGTTGCATGTTAAAAGAGGCAAAGAAATGTTAATTTAGGATGGGACACTTTTCATAAAAATCAGTAGCATATCACGTCATACAAGAATTGCTTGAAATGCTGGAAGTCATGCATAAAGAAAGGAAGATACCTGTTATTTTGAATACCTGAAGCAGTAGATTCAACATAGATTCTCCCGTTCACCCTTTATAATATATTAATAGTTATGTCTCATGTTTGTCATATATTGATGAAGAAATAATCTGTGATAACACAATTTTCTTGTTTCTGTAATAAAATGGTCTTGGGTCAAACTTTTTTATTGATGTGTGTATTGTATGCTTCCGTTAGTAACATAAATATCATACAATATGAAATATCTATGTAATATATTATTCTGTCACTTTCCAAAGACTTGCCTTTTTAGAAGACATATATAGGACGTTTAATGGACCTCATGCTATAATCCTTGAATTCCACAGGTTTGCTCAAGAATTGAGATCAGAGTTAGGCTATGTAATGTAAGTTTTGTTTGCCAAATTAGCTTGTCTTTTCCAAGAATCATTCTTGTTTCATGGCCATTTTTTTCTTAAATGTTTTCTATATTCTCCATAATAAATGTCCAGCATCTTTTTTTAAATACTTGAGCATAATTTAGCAAAGCTTTACGTTATTATTTTGATTATTGTTGTCTGATATAAGTCTTCATGAAGTCATTATAACTATAATTAAGTAAAACAGAAGCTTCTATTACCTAAGTAAGAAATGTTTATTTGGGAAAAATAGCAAAAAATATTAAGAATTAAACTTGTGGAGAATAGAGTGGTTATTGCTGTTCAACAGCAGATGTCACTGTTTAATAATTATTTAACCATTCCAGCTGTAACACTTTGTTTAAGCTGTTGTATTAGCTGGATCTTTGTATTGTTGATTTTAGTTATTATTGAAGTGATTGTATCACCTACCCAGGATTTTGCATTAGTCACAACATCTCAACCACAGCTGTCAGCAAAATCATAATGATGTCAATCTTTTACAAACTCTTATTTTGATATCCTGTTTTTACCAGATGCTTTGAAGACATTTAAAGATATAATTTGTCAAATTCATGACTGGCCAGATAAAATAAGATTTGTTTAAAACGGAATTCCTTCACATGCCATAAATATATCTATTGCAACTTATAGCCACTTGATAGTTAAAGCTACAAAATACATTGGGTCATGTATATGTATTTATGTTTCTCTTTATAACTTTTTATCTGTTATGGATAAATCCTGGACTTTTGTGGTGTCTGGATATAAGGTAATATTTGAATAAACATAAAAAGAAAAATATCATTCTTGACTGATTTCACAATTTGCCTAAATATGTCTAACTCCACTATGTAGAATTCCAGAAACGCAATAATTCTACTTCCAAATCTCATCAAAAGGATTTTAATGTGCCCTCTTTCTCTCTCATAATTCTGGAAGGGGAAAGGATGCAGAATAAGGAAAGCAGGATAACATTCCACCTTCTTTGCAAGCTCCTGCTTCTCTAATGTTTCCTCCATTTCCCCCACCCAAACCTGTCAAGAAGTAAAAGAGAATCATCGGTAACCCTCCATCTATTCTAGAATTGTATTCTCTTCTTTGCCGCCGTTTCATTGCATAGGATCCGAGTTCCCTGCTTCAACCCAAAATAACGCCTTAAGACAGAGGTCTCCAAACTTGGCAACTTTTAAGACTTGTGGACTTCAACTCCCAGAATTCTCCAGCTAGCATAGCCAGCAGAGTTGAAGTCCACAAGTCTTAAAGTTGCCAAGTTTGGGGACTCCTGCCTTAAGGTCGAACAAGCAAACAGAAAGGCTATTCATAGGGCGGGTGGTTCCACGGCTCCAGCTGTCTACCCCCACCCCATCCGTGAGTGTAGGAGCCCCAAGGACCCTGGTTTCATAATATTTGGGTCGGTTCTTCCCCTTAACCGCTTCCCCTGGTTGATGATGCTCTATCGGGTCTGAGAAGTAAGTCTGGCAAAAAAAAAAAAACCCTTCGCAACGCCAGCGAACGACGGGAAGATGGAATGAGGGGCGGGGCTATCTGGGCAACGCGTTGCTACCGGCCGTTGCTAAGGGAGGAAGTACTTCCTGGGGGATCGGAAGTGCTTCCGGGTAACGAGGTTGGATTTGAGTGGGAGGTAAGAGGGGCGCTGGGCGAGGTTAATAAGATTCCTGGAAGTCTTTGGGGCGGCGGGCATGAGAGATTGTAGCCCCTCGTTTGAGAGGGAGAAAAATGGTGGCTTTTCTATAATTTCTATCTATTCTGGCTCTAGTCCAGCCAGGTTTTATTGATCTGTGCGAGCTTTTCGCATTTCTGATGGGTTTTTCTTCTTCTTTTCGTTTAACCGCCTGAAATAAATCCTGAATTTCGCCTAGCAATTAGTCTAATGCTTTCCCAAAGGGGAAAAAACTCTTAACGGCTGTAATTTTACTGGTAGGGTATATATTTTTTAAAGTAACTTCTAGCAATGGGGGGATTGAAAGTAAGAGAGGAGAAAATCTATCCCTTCGTAAATAAATGTCTCCAAGAGATTTTTTTTAAAAAAGAAAAGAAAATGCACTTGGCATTTGGGCAGATAACTTAATTGTTGGTCGTATACAGTTGGCTCTGGTCTTCCTGTTTTAAGATTTAGAAGATTTAGAATAACAGAGTTGGAAGGGGCTTTAGAGGTCTTCTAGTCCATCCCCCTATACCATTTCAGACAAATGGTTGTCCAATCTTTTCTTAAAAACTTCCACTATTGGAGAATTCACAATTTCTGGAGGCAAGTTGTTCCTCTGGTTAATTGCTCTAACTGTCAGGAAGGATCACTTTAGTTAAACTGTTTAAATTGCTTCCATTGGTGGAGATTTAATAGTTTATTTTTAAAAATAATTCTGAGGGTTTTTTATGTATATAATACTTGGGTGGCAAAACACTACAAAACTAAAAGGTATAGACCCTGTGGTGAGTGCTGAGCCTAGAAAGATGCTGTCCAGCCTTCAGAACAGGAAAACATGAGAAGAGTCAGCATGGAAGGCTTAAATGTTAAACGAAGCTTTTGGTGCTATTTTAACTGTTCTCAAATTCCTATTTGCTGCTGTCCAGTTACTTCTTGTACTTCTGTGATATATTAGTGTTGTGCTTGAGAATTCTGCCTTATCACATCATTCCAGCTTTATTCACCCTCTATGTTTGGATTAAAATTCCCATATCTATTTTTAAGCAGATATTCCAGAGAAGCTTGCTCTTTGTATAAAAATAGACACAGATATCATCCCTCTATATTTTTTAATATATGCATTGAAATGGTTGCCTCAGAATTTGTATTTTGATAATAGGAGTTGTATTGACAAAAGGCAGGCCATTATACAATTTACCAAATGCAATCCATTTAAACAGGAATTTAAATACAATTTGGAATTAAAAACCAACAATTAAAATAAGCATCATTAGAGTCAGTGAATTCAGATCAAAAAGTC
The DNA here is from genome assembly GCF_049901735.1 of Notechis scutatus. Taxonomy (NCBI): domain Eukaryota; kingdom Metazoa; phylum Chordata; class Lepidosauria; order Squamata; family Elapidae; genus Notechis; species Notechis scutatus. Next base: position 26,780,499 of record NC_142011.1, on the reverse strand, counting down.
ACTGCAATGGCAAAACTTTTAGCTTGGTAAAGAGAGAATAAAATTAATATCTTAGGGCATATGTACTATAAGACAAAAAACTGTAAGTATCCTAATCCTGAATAACTGAGGAATTTGAAGCTTATAGCTGGGTTTTTTTATCACTCCCAGTAATGGACTGATAGTAACCAAGGAGGAATAGGATTTGCCAACCTGACTTGTTCCACATGTTTGTTGGATTTCCATGGAAATAAACTTCAAAGTGCATGCTAGCTGAGATTTTTAAAACCTGGAGTCCAACACATCTGCAAAGTACCCAATTAGTGGAGGGTCAGTATCACACTCAAATAATCAACACTATTCTGACCATTGTCTCATCATTTTGCACTTTAAGGAGTACCTGAATGAAACTTATGGCTTTATGGAAAAAATGCATATTTCAACGGAACTTCTTTTCTTTGCAGAAACAAAGCAATCCAATTTTGTTGGAAGTGTACTTAAGGACTTCACTATGGCTGCTGAGTTGGATTTTTCACCTCCTGAAATCCCAGAGCCCACATTTATGGAGAACATCTTACACTATGGCCTTTTCTTTGGTGCCATTTTCCAGCTCATTTGTGTTCTGGCGATAATCCTTCCTGTTCCAAAGACATATAAAATGGTAAGCATTTCTTGTAACTTACTACCAGTTTGGCAACAATCCAATCTTTACCTTTTTTTCCCTCCCTTAAATATGCTGTTTTTTTCTTTTATTCTTTAGTGAACAGAGACGTCCGTTGAGAGGTATTTCATCTATTAGAGTCTTTCTGTGCATAATAGGAAGCCCATGGCATCCCAACAATTGCAGCTGTTTCCTTAGAATAGAAATATGGAAAACCTTTTTTAGCTGAAGGTGACCACACTTTTAAATGTAATTTTCCAGAGAAAGCACATGGCAGAAGTGGGTATGAGCAAAGTCAGTACAGGCTTATACTAAAACTGAGAGTAGTTCAAGTCAGCATTTCCATTTCTTCTTGCTTCCTTCCCCTCCCCTAATTCTCTCTCTCTTCTCTTATTTCATCAATCATCTATTTCCATTTTTTCTCCACCAAGCTTATTGCCATTTTTACACTTCTGAAGGCAGATACTTTTATTTCCTCCAATACTTTTATAAGGTCTCTCATCCACACTCTGATCTCTTTTGTTCTTCTCCACATCTCTCTTTTTTTTTTCTGGGAAGAAAGGGGGGGAACAAAATTAAGAGATTTAATCCAATTCAGTGACAATCATAGTAGAAAATTAACATAAGGAAAGAGATGGCCAGGCTACGTACAGATTCCTGGCAAACTGAGAGGACTGTTCTTAATTTAAAACATCTCTTTGCCAGGAAGTGATATAGCAAATGATTCCAGATTAGGGGAAAACACAAGACTCTAGCTGGGCAAAAATCAGGGTTCTAACCACTAGGCAAGACTCTGGTCATTGTTATGTTTTCTTATATACTTCTTGTACAAAAATTAGTTGCATATCATGAATTATTTGTTATTGAGATTATAGTTCATTTCCCAAAATACCACTGACAACATCACTATTCTGTAATTGTCACTTTTATTTGGTTTCAAAGTATGACTACCTAACCAATCTGTGAGCCTCCTCTTGAGGATTTTCAGAATTCAAATTTTGAATAAGATTAACCTTGTGACTTGATGGCTTGATGACACAATTATGATTGTAACCGGTGATTTAAAAAATAGTCTCCCTCCCTCCTGTTTCAAATTTATTCCAAGTATCCATGTTTTTAGCAGGACTGTTTTTTCTCCCTTTGCACCTGTCTTCAGTAAGCATAAATTGTTTTAATTTAGTCCCAAATGCTGAGTATTATGCCAACTAGCTGAGGAGTTTGCAATTATGAATTATTTAGTAGCAAAGAAAGCAGTTTTATTGTTTGAATGTAAATTAAGTCAACTTTCCAGCAAAAAATAAAACATTAAATTTCCCCATTGAAAAGCAAATGCCAGAATATAATGCAGCTATAACATTTTTTAAATGGCAGGAATTTATTCCATAAGTTACAAATTTTCACATAGAAATTAACCGTGTAATTAACTAGTATGGAGTTACCATAAAGATTTATATTTTATAAATGTATTAATCTTTCACATACTAGTTTATATTTCCTTCCTTTTAAAGAAATAAACCTTGTTTATTCCCCCCAACAAAACCCACACAGCATACATAAATGTATACCCACTCGAATTGTTTAATTATGAGGTGCTTGAAACTTGGTTAACTGTATATTGTTGAGTTAGCAAGGTGCCTGGCAGAACTATTGGATACATTCATGGTTTAGCCAATTTAATGACTGCATATTAAAAAGCTTAATGGCCAGAGAGTAGGAGAGCCTAAAGCTGTTTTCTTGTAGTATAAATTTTAAGAATAAAATGATATTATTAGATATGAGCAATTGGATCCAGTGAAGGACATTCGAAAGTTACAATCAAGCTAATACCTCAAAAGATATATTTATTCTCTGTTGGGGTTGACATTACAGTAAATATTAATTTGTAATTTTAAAATATCCAAAATTGAATTCCTTGAGATTGTAAGTATCAGTGGGCTGCAGAAAAGAGGCAAATAGAATTTTCATAGCACCTGATTGGGGCTTAAGTTATCCTGGGAATCTCCTGGTGATGAACAATCATCCTTTGCCATGCACTATTTCCAATTTAAAATTCATTCTGATTATTAAAAGGAAGCATGGATATTCTTTACTTAGCATAGTCATTTTATCTGTTTCCGTATTTTCTTTTCTGTATTCAGAAGCATTTAAACTTTGCACTTTTAAGTCTCTGAATGATAAATGCTTTTGCTTCTGTTTGTCCAAAGGATTGGTGTTTCCTGTGGGTGATTCACCTACCTTGGCATGCAAGTCCACCATCCTTTGTTGGAAGGACACATAAGCAAATTGCCCTAGCCCTGTAACATAGCAGAGATTTCAGTCAAATCCATAAAGATAAAGATACTGGCAGGTCTTATCCCCTTTCCAGCAAAGTAAAATTTGCATTGCTTTCTAACAGGCTTAAAATCAGCAAAGAGCCCTCTGCCAGTTTTTATGCTTTGTTTCCAGTTGGCATACATTAATTGTGGATATCTTTAGAATCCCCAAAAAATTTATATCAAAATGTGTTTAATGAGGAAAAACAACCTGTGAATTTAGCTTCCTCTAAAAATGTCATGAATGTGTATGAGCTTTTCTTCCTTTCTTTCTTTCTCTCCTTTTTCTTTCTTTCTTTCTCAAGATGATACTTTGATTTCAATAAAAACTTCTCCATATGTTTCCAAAAATTTTCCACCAGTTTTGTAAACTTATCAGGCATTATGTATCAAAGTAGGCTAGACAAAGGTTGGAGCAAATATTTAAATATTTAAAATTGAAGCTGATACTGAAGTCATAAATTTTGCATAGATAGAGCCTAAAAATATCAGTTTCAAATGAATAGTTTGGTGTTCTGCTAATTTTGGACACATACTAATCTTTGTTAACACAAAACAAATAACACAAAACAAATAACGCATCATGAATTACTAGATTATAATCTATAAACATTTTTAAAGGATTTACAGAAAGCCAACACAATCAGGATTACTGAATTATCTCAGGTGATAACGCTGTTCCAAAGGGCAGGTGCTAGGATAGATAAGGCATGCTTCTTTGGTCTCACTAGGTGGCAGTGTTTCATAGAGGTGATCCAAAGCATGTCCACTCTTCAAATCTGAGGGTCAGCCAGAAACAGAGATAGATGGCAGCACAAATAACAGCGCCTCTGTCATGAAGGGCTTTTTGAGTGATAACCATGAAGTGCACCAGGAACTTGTAGATCCCTAATGCAGCTGTGTAGTACTGATATTGATGGATCCATAAGTATACACACCATTGCATTTTGGACCAGTTGCAGCTTCTTGATGGTGTTTAAGGGGAGCCTCATATAGCATGAATTACAGCAGTCCAGTCAGTAAGCGACTCAGGCATGACTGACCACGAGTAGGGCTTCCGGATCCAGAAATGGGGGCAACTGGTGCAAAAGGTGGATTTGTTTAAAGGTCTTTCTTGGTCATGACTGCCAGTGCGAACTGCTCTTCAGTGGGAATAGAAAACCCAAGAGGACTCTCAAATTGCACACAAGTTTTGTCTGGCAAGTTTAATCCTATCCAAAAAGATAGACAGTCTCTAGATTTAGGGAGCCTTAGAACCCACAGCCTTTCAGTCTTGTTTGGGTAAAGCCATTTACTGCTATCACCTATTAATCCTCCCCACCTTCACTTTGTTCTGTTGCTCTTCCGTTATTATGTATTATTACTTTTTATTTTATTTATCAAGCATGTATTACATAACAGATATAAGTAGCGTTAGGACAGGGACAGTAGGCATGTTGCTTATGCACGCCCCTTAAAGACCTCTTAGGAATGGGGTGAGGTCGACAATAGACAGTCTAAGGTTAAAAGTTTTGGGGGTTTTGGGAAGAACCCATAAAGTCAGAGTATTCCAGGCATCGACCATTCTGTTGCTGAAGTCGTATTTCCTGCAATCGAGTTTGGTGCAGTTTACCCTGAGTTTGTATCTATTATGTATCTATTATTATTTTATATGTAATATGTATCTTATTATTTTCCCAGCTTGGCTAGAAAGCTGTGCTGATAGGCACTCATCACCTCAAAATACAGATGTCCAATGTTAAGACTGTAGAGTTTTTGTTGTTTTTAAAAAATGACATTCATAAAAGCTTCTTCCAAATAAAAATATCTAGGGTCAGCCTGAATAAACTTTTTAATTACATTTTCTGTGTAAAAGATATAAAACATGCAGTACTTAGAAGTACAGTGCATTTGATTTTATAAATGATTCATGAGCACGTTTCTCCAGCATTCTTATGTACCAGCAAATAATAAAAAAGATCTACGACCTATCCACAAAATCATTAATGTTCTGTTTCCCTTAATGAACTTAACAGGATACTGAAAGCTTTGAAACGAAAACTGCTGAAGTAGTCAAGAAACCCAAAATTGCTGCTATCTCAGTGAACAAGAAGCTCAAAAAAGAAACAAAGAAGAAACGATAAAGTGTTATCATGATGAAATTTTCATAGCAACCTTATAGCAACAAGTCAAATTGCAGTGAAGAGGACGCTGGCGAAAAATGAACATCCAAATATATTTGATAAAGCTGTCCTTATTCTGGTTTTGAGGAAGTAGATAACACTTTCTAAAATGGCTTCAGGTTTATTGTTTCATCTGATCTGTAATAAATAACCTGTAAGGTTAGTGAGAAATATCTTGCAGTTTGGTTCAGTAACAGGAAAACAATCTTTTCTTTGGGCAATGTTTGAGGGACAACTGGATGATAGACATGTCTCATCACATCACTCTTTTCCATTTTTTAAACAGAGGGATCAAAGACTCTACTACTTTTGTATGTTGTTAATATAATTGGTTATATTATTCTTTCAATTTCTTTTATTGAAAAACAGTCCTAATAACTGTCTGGATTTTTTAGCTTTCTTTGAATTTGAGAATTGTTTGGCATTTTACTGTTTCCCTATTCTTGGGTATAATTAAACCAAGTTGTTGAAATTCTCTTTAAGCTTGTTGGACTGAATAAATGAAAACTGTGACACTAACAAAAGATGAACATTTCTCTGCCAATAAAATACATCTCAGAGGCAGTCTGGCATAGTGGTTAAGGCATCAAGCCAGAAACTGGGAGACTGGGAGTTCTAGTCTCACTTTAGGCACAAAGCCAGCAGGGTGACCTTGGGCCAGTCACTCAATCTCAGCCTTAGTAGGGGACAATGGCAAACCACTCCTGAAAAACTTTGCCAAGTGAACTGCAGGAACTTGTTCAAGCAGACTCGGACAAGTGGACACAATCAGAAGTGCGGGGGGACGGACCTTTGTAGGGATATCAGCAAGTCAGTTGCAGATCTGCTACTAATAAACAAAATGTACTTCTAAGTGAGATAGCCTCTGTTGTGCTGTTGCTAGCAAATTGAAGACAGAATTGTGGTGTCTGTGTAGCCAAAACAGCTACTGAGAAACTAGAAGCATCTGTTCACATTCCTGGGAAAATTCCCAAATCTGCAGATGGGAAGAAATTTAACTAGATAGAAACTAACCCTGAACAAAAATAATCCATGCTGCCAAATATATATATATATATATTTATGTTAATATCAAAATATACAAGCTGCTATGCTAGGTGTCTGCCCCACCATCTTATGATGCTCCACAGGCAAGCTTGCTTTGGGCAGACTTTATTATGCAATAGGTCAAATGTGTCACCTCTGCCATGGGATCCATGAAGCTGGATCAAACCAATCCAGTGAAAAGTAGTGCCTTCCGTGGGATAAGAGAACAAACCCTTCTATGCAAACATTATGGCGTATCAGTAGGAGGAGCCTGAGAGTTCAATCCCAGGCAGATGTTTCTCTCGTAGGGCGCAAAGAAAAGATATCTGCTGCAAACTCCACATATAGGCATCAGGAAGGGCATCTGACCAGTAAACAGTCACCTCAATTCTACCCCAAATTACGGGACTACATGGTCATAAAAAGTAGGAGTGAGAGAAAGTTGGGTGACCTGCAACCCCTTCAGGATGACCCCCTCTGGTCCAGCCATGGGGCTGTCTGCTTCCACAGCCATTTATGTTTCAACTGCCAGAAAGGTTTTTTTTTCAGCCCTGCTTAGGAATCCCAACTTTATGAAACATTTCCCAAGGTCACTATTCCTACTGATCTCAGACCTAACAAAAAGGTTTTCCAATACCATTTGTGTCAGGAGAGCAGGTGACGAAGACTCTTCACCTTGTATCCCCCTTTAAATTCAAAGTTCAGGATGTAGATACTGAGTTTAAAATAGTGTTTCTCAATCTTAGCAACTTTCAAATGTGTATACGTCAGTTCACAGAATTCATCAGTCTTACTGCAAAAGTACAGTGAATAGTCCTTTGCCAGGGTAGCAGCATAAAGCAAACTGCCAGGAGAACAAAATGCTTGAGGAACAAATAATTGCCAGAGAAGTGGGAAAGAGCCTGTGGAAATGCAAAAAAAAAAAAAAACACCACCTCAATTTATTTTGTAAACTGCATAAAGAAAAGCTCAGAAAAGAAAACCTGGCATTAAACTAACATACTAGAAATTGTACCTTACTTCATCAAACACATAGCAGTTTATCCACTAGATATTTGGTGAAATGAATAGCAATTCATGAAATCTTGTGCCTTTTATAAAATTGATTAGGCAGAAAGGGTCCTTATTAATAAACTGATTTTGGGACTCTTGGGCATGCAAATATAGCTGTTGCATGTTCAGTCTCTTAAACATTCCTTTGGCTTAATTATTTCTTAGTATTTTCATTAGCAGAAGTACATTAGTATTTTAAAAAATAATTGTTATACCTGATATATGAGCGATGGTGGAAAATTCCAGAAGACACCAAAGTTGTGGGCTAGATTTAAAAGTTAAAAAACATCCTCTGAAAAAGCAAATCAACTCCATGTTCTTTCCAAGGAAAGCACATAAATAGGCCACGAAATCATCAGGATTCAGATTCCACAAGAAGGATATTTTACTTAAAATACAGTGGAACCTGGAACAAACTGAAAACACATTTTTGTTTAGCTTCTCTTTGTCTGCTTATAAGGTAATCCTCAAAGCCCCTGAAATCCTGCTACTCATAAATAATTGAAATTGACAAAATCAGGAATATCATTTCAACTCCAAAGGCTGAGAAGTTTTTATGTACTGATTAGTACTTTCCAGCTTCTGGTCTTTTAGCAATTATTTTAATTGAGGACATTTTAACCCTCTGGGTAAAATAGTCACAGCAGCTAATAAAATCATCCAGATTCTATAGCAAAAGTCAACTTCCAATCTTCTACTTTGTGGTCCACAGATTTTAGAGGCTTTTGCAAATCTTTCAAGGGACATCATCCCCAGCCAATATTCTCAATAATAGCAAGACCAGATTAATTTTTCTTTCTCCATGGGATAATTGTATTCTAAGGTGAGATGAGAGCAGTAATTAAATGCTCCTGGAGGAGTGCTCTCTTCTATTAAATCTCTTTTTCCCCCCCCTCTCCTTTTGGAGGACCTATTTTGGAAGTTCCCAGTAGACAATGCCGAGATTTCTGCACTGGATTCTGGTCGACTTGACTTTTCTCCCTCTCAGCAATAACTAGGATAATGGCATTTTTCATTAAGAGAAAATATATTTGTGTATTGAGGATTCTTCCCTTTGCAGTCTGCTTTTATTATGTTTCATTACATTGCTTTCTGTTGGCTGAAATTGATTATGTTAACAGCATGTCTTTATGCAGCTCTTGTTCTGGCCATAAGGTCCCTCAGGAGGCTCATGACCCATAACCCTAGGGGCACAGTTCATTTAAATCCTGATTAATCCTTTTCAGACCTTCTTTACTTTTGTTTTGGTGCACTTACTCCCTGCCTTGCTGTGCACCCAGGCAGACAGTTGTTCCTGGAAGAGAGATAAAGCAGCAGCTTGGGGCTGTTTTAAGGCAGGCAGATACCTGCCCTGGCTTCTTCAGGACTCAGAAATAGATGGTTTAGAGCTGTTTCGTGGCTGCTTGATTGGCTTCTTCTGAAGCAAGAACCCGAAGCTGTAAACAATTTATGAAAATAAAAGTATTCTCCTGACACAGATGTGTGGTTTTAAATTGGGGAGCTGGCAATGAATGTGATTTCATTCATTTGATTTATAACCTACCTGATTCCCAGAAGTATTAAAAAAAATTGTCTGGACAAGAGTAAGGGGCTTCCCATGTGAAAGAGCTCTTAGCAAACCTCAGCCATCAATGTAATAATATTGGGGAGCAGTTTCACTAATGAGATCCATACTGTAGTTCAAAATAAGTATAAGAGTTTTCCTGGATTAATCCAATACTATATAGCAAACCATTATGTTAGCACCAATCAAAATATGCAACCTTTACTAATGGCTTTATTCACAATACCTGTTTTGCTGAGTTGCTGATGCTTTAGTGTCATTTCATCTTGTCATTATATGATATTGAGAATAATGGTGCTTATAAGACCCAATTTTAATAAATGATTTATATTAAATAGTATACCCTAGTATGATTTGATTGCTTATTGTACCCTATGACTATCATTAAGTGTTGTGCCTTATGATTCTTGTCTCTTGATGAATGTAACTTTTATGTATACTGACGGCATTTGCACCAAGACAAATTCCTTGTGTGTCCAATCACATTTGGCCAATAAAGAATTCTATTAAGTTGTACAGGGAAGTTCCAAATAAGCCATCATATATCTTATATTAAATACATTACTTTGTTCTTCATGAAATCAGTCATATCCAAAGGTCCAGACAAGAAAATGGGATATCTATAAAATTAAAATCTCTGTTACCTTACATAAACAGGCTAGGAGGTACTCCCTCATTATGGAAGCTCTACATTTACCAGGGGAAATTGTATGTTCTCCTGTTATATGCAATTATTGTGCTCAACACCACTGTCTAGTGCTTTGCACTAAAAGCAAACACACACAATTTGCTTAATAACTTCTAGTTTTAAACGCTGTTCCCTAACCTGTAATATCCAGGGTTCTTAAGACATTCATTTAACTTTGTTGGTGTTTGATATGTAAACTAAATCCTGAACTGAATCACTGAATTACTGCTACTTGTCTTCAGTTGAATCTTTTCTGGCTTTAGTATTTGAAATCATTTAGCCAGTCCACCTGGAATCCTTTGGGCTAAAAACATGTACAGCACCATAAGAGTTAGTATAATTCTGCATCTAATAATTAAGGGCGCAATGACCTCATTCACATGGTATGTTAGGCCAGGGATTCTTAATAATAATGGTTTATTGGGGGGGGAAAACTACTTTTGGGTAGTTTCAGGTATCACACTAAGGAGAAGTTATGAATTTCAAACCAAATTAAAAGTTAATGAAAAGCTGAGCAACACTCATTTTGTAGTTCCCTTCGCACTACTATACTCAGGTTTTCAGTCACACAATTATTCCAACACAATTATAATTTGGAAAGAAATTATATAAAGGATCTCAGGATTCTGTCCATCTGTCCGTCTGCCAGCAGAATAGCTGTCCAAAACAGAAGAGGGTCAAATTTGTTGAGGTTACAGAAGCCAACAAAGGAACAAGTTTGAAAATGGGGCAACTCAGATTGGGAATTCTGAAGGAAAATGATCCCCCTCCTCCAATGCATCTCTGTGGGAAAGGCAACTGGGCAGCCTCTTGCATTCTTCGTGATTTTGTTCCAGGTCACCAAAAATTGAGACTAAGGTAAATGATACATACTGTAATAAATTTTAAAAATGTCATGGGATATGGATGCTAAATCCCTTGCAACATGATGAAGATGAGGTTGATCATTATAATATGTATGGGTGATGCAATGAAAGGCAATTAAATGGCTCTGCCTGAAGGAGGTAGATCTTTGTTATGTAGAATAGACTGGTCCAGGCCTTAATGGGCCATTAACAAAGGTGGGAAGGCTGAGTTTCTGTCTTCCTTTTAGGGAAAATATTCTGCTGTTTTAATATTTCCTAAAATACTTCATTTTCCTAGGAGAGGGGTGGGTGTTAACTTCCTACAATATGACAGAAAGCGAGGCAATAAAACCTTCTACCCAAACTAGATTAGCTGGATTTAAACAATATTAATAAGCCAAAATGAAACAAACCACCTAGTGCAATATACCCTACCCCTCTTTCCATGAAGATAATAGTCTTTGCTACTCATTTCCAAGTTATCTTGGAGCAGGGTTTCAACCTTGGCCACTTTAAGCTGTGTGGATTTCAACTCCCTGTTTGGAGAATCCTGGGAGTTGAAGTCCGCTCAGCTTAAAATGGCCACGATTGAGAAACACTGTCTTGGAGGAATCAATGCAGACTCACAAGAGAACAACCTACAGGCTACTGTTGACAGAGGGAAAACTATGATTAAATGCCAACCTGCCTGACATTTTTCTATTGTGTCCATTGTGCATTTACCAGAGCAGGTCCAGGCCAAACTAATGAGTCATGACTCATGACTGTTAGAGCCAATGAGAGAACAAACTTCCTTTTCCTCCTGAGCCTTCTTTTAGTCACCTTGGCTGTTTCTTGAGTCATAGTTATCAAGGCATGTAGGTACATCTGCTGTTTGATGGTAACCTCTTTGATTCCAGAATTACATTTTTGTACTTCTTAAACCTTTAGGATGTTAAAAAAATCAGAGGGGCACATGGCATGCTACAGCATACAACAAAATCACCTCTGAATATGTTCATTGGAAGCACCCTATATTACACTCTGTTGTGGGAAAGCTCTGACTACTTCTTCCTGAAGAGAACAATGTGGTAGCCAAACATGTGGTAGCCAAACATCACCAGAGGTCTGGTAGCATCTTTTCTGAGTAATGAATTTCATTTAAAAGGCACTCTGTACATTCCTGAAAGCCACAGCTTACTTCATCTGAGACTTCTGATGAACTGCATTTGATGAAGTGAGTTTAGCACACAAAGGTTTATTCCTTTTAATAAAACGTGTTGGTCTGAAGAAGCGTTCCCTGAAGAACTGACTTGATGACACATAATCAAAGTTACCCTCACTTTGAAGAGCTATTTAGTCTTGTGAAGAAGGGCAAGAAGGGAAAATAAGGCACCTGAATTTGCTCATCATAAGGTAAAAAAATCATTTGACTAAGTGTTCCTCCCTATCTGTTGCAAGATGTATTTTTCCATATTTAAATTACAATATTCATTTACAAACATGCACTCATGCATATAAATGGATATATGCAGATTTTATGCAAAACTGCCTCTTGTCATTTTTGCCTCTTCGTTGATATTATTGTATCGACTGCTGCATGGATTATGAAATAAGTCACTACCACATTCATGTGGCACAAACCTGTAAGTAACTATTGTTTCTCTGTCCAACTCTCATACAACACACTCACCAGTAAATCTACTGCATAGATAGAATTTGCATTCCTCACTGGTTTAAATATGGGTGAGTAGCTTTAGGTTCACTACACATATCTTGCAAATGCAACCTCTCCTTCTTTAAAAATGGTTCAGGAGGTACAGCTTATGTAAAATACTTCTGGATGGTTTTTAAATGAAGATGGACTGCTGATAGCACCCACCTTTTACTATAAAGCACATAAGTTGATTATTCACTCCTGAGCTCAATATTTAGTGATCAGTTTAATAAACACCAAAGAGTTTGGAAGTGCATATAATATGCAGCCCTCCAAAAACTGATTTTTTCCAGATATATGGGACTAGTACACTCATCATTCTCAATCAGAATGCCTAACTGACATGGTATTTTACTGGACAGCGTATGAACATTAGAAGCCCTGCTTAAACTCTCATATCCTAGATAGGGCTGTGATGGAAAACCTATGGCACGTGTGCCAGAAGTGGCATGTGGAGCCATTTCTGCCAGCACGCAAGCCATCTCTTGGAAGAGATGCACTGCACATGCGTGCACCTCCCGACAGCCAGCTGATTGTCAGGTATCTGCCATGCATGCACGGGGGCAGTGCACGAGAGACATGCATGCATGCACAGAGGCATGTGGTGCATGTGGATGTTGCACCTGTGTTGCATTATGGATGCAGGCCTGTGCACTTTTGGCGTGACAATGAAAAGGTTAGCCATCATTGCCCTAGGGAGATATAGCTTATGAGCCATGGTGGTGCAGTGGTTAGAGTGCAGTAATGCAGGCCAGGAATGGGATTCAATTTTTTTAACAGCCGGTTCTGTGGGTGTAGCTTAGGCGGTGGTGGTCATGTGACTGGGTGGACATGGCTTGGTGGTCATGTGACTGGCTGGGCGTGGCCAACTCAACATCACTCACATCGAGACACGCATCTCCTTGCCTGGCCTCTCATGACTGTGGGGATGCTGCAACAGTTGTAAGTGTGTAAAATGGTCATACATCACTTTTTTCAGTGCCATTGTAACTTTGAATGGTCACTCCACACAAACAAAGTACCAGGACAGGAGGGGGAAAAAACTCCAGAGAAGTTCCAGAGACAGGAAGTCTAGTCTTGCCAAGAATGTAATAAGGGTTAATGGAGAGGCAGTTTCTGTAAGCAACACCAGAATGTTTCCTTCCTGCCTTCCTTACAGGATTAGGCCAATAATTTCTTCTAACAACTGGTTCTCCGAACTGCTTAGAATGTTAAAAAAATGGTTCTAGTGAATAGGTGCGAACTGGTAGAATCACACCCCTGCTGCAGGCTCAAGGTTGACTCACACTTCTATTCTTCTGAGGTCAGTAAAATGAGGACCCAGATTGTTGGGTCTGACTCTATAAACCATTTAGAGAGGGCTATAAAGCACTGCGAAGCACTATATTAGTCTTATTGCTATTGCTATATAGGGCATTTGAAGAGACGTTCATTTTCCAGAATGTATTTGAACACTGCAGTCAGCCTGGTCATCTCAACATTGTTCTCAGTAGGCATTTGAAAACATCATGAGGTGTGTTTCAAAGCACGGTGATCTAACTGTTTAACAAGCTGTTGAATTCCTTTTCAATTTTGTTGATGTTGTGGGGTTTTCACTTTATACCAGCATTTTAATTTACTAGGCTTTTTTTTTCCTGCCTAAAATGTTTTAGAGAAGCCATTTCTACTATTTTCTGCAAGCTGCTTCAGGTCACCTGTCTCACAGGGAATGTAGAATAGAAACACCAAAGGGACGAGCAGGAGAGAAGGAAATTATAATCAGAATAAAAGTTTTACCTGCTGATTTTCACAGATCAGAATGTAGAAAACTCAGGAGCAGATCTAGGGGGTTTGTTCATTCGGCTGGCCATTCTAGCTTACAGAAAATCAAAACTCAGGTCAAGGATAGTTCATGGTGTAATACCAACCAGGCAACTGCAAGTGGTTCTTGATTTACAACAATTCATTTAGTGAACGTTCAAAGTTACAACGGCACTGAAAAAGTTGACATGACTGTTTTTCACACTTATGACCGTTGTGGCATCCCTCCAGGGTCACATGATCAAAATTCGGATGCTTGACGACTGGTTCGTATTTATGACGGTTGCAATGTCTCTAGATCATGTGATTCCCTTTTGTGAACTTCTGACCAGCAAAGCGAATGGGGAAGCCAGATTCACTTTACAACCATCTTACTAATTTAATAACTATAATAGAATAACAGAGTTGGAAGGGACCTTGGAGGTCTTCTAGTCAAACCTCCTACTTAAGCAGGAAACCCTATACTAACCTTTTTGTCGTTGCATGTCAAAAGTGCGTGCTTTGCTTAGCAAATATGGAAAACCGATATTCTGAGTTCAGTTGTGGTTGTAAGTCAAGGATTACTTATAAACCTACCCAGCTCCTTCAGTCTTTCTTATTTTTAAAAAAAGTTTTATTAAACAGTGGTGACATGGACTATTAAATATATAATATCTTTATTATAGTCTCCCACATTAATTCCCAGTAAGAAAATTTCGGGTCTAAATTCTATTTTTTTTTTTTTTAAATTATTACACGAAAAAGAAAAAGAAAGACATTTAAAAACAATCCTTCAGTCTTTCTTCACGGGGCTTCATTTGGTTCCCTGTTATTCACAATGCCCTTCTCTGAAATTATTCTTCAGTAGTTACTCTAACTTTTCTTAAAGAGCGGTGGGCAGAAATAGATACAGTATCTGTCCACGATAGAATAAAGGGATACAATTGCTTCCCTTTGAAAATTATACTTATGCTAACGAAAGGGCACATTTACAATTCATACCAAGTTGAATTCAATGCCTGGTGACTTCATGGACACAACCAGACAGTTTTCTTGACAGAACAAAACCGTACTGCCATTGCCTTATTCTGGTGTGTGTTTATGACTTCCCAATCTAGCCCACGGCCTTTGAATTCCCTGGTGGTCTACCATCTATGTACTAATTAGGCCTGACCTGCTTAGCTATGCCAAGGAAATCAGCAGTCCTTGAAATCAGGGCAAAAGGCAATGATGCTTTATTTTAAATTCCAGAATTGGGAGACATGTAGGCACAGATCCAGGGGTGGGCTGCTGAGGGTTCGCAGGGGTCCAGGAGAACCTCTAGCTAAGATTCTGTGCAGTTCGGAGAAGCCCCAAATCCCACTCCTGGCTGGCCCCGCCCCTCCCAGGAGTCTCCACATGGCCTGTTTTGGATGCCGGTAAGAGCAGAGGCTCGGGGAAGGTGAAAAATGGGCCTCCCGGAAGTTCGGGAAGGCCGGAAATGGGCCTGTTTCTGGCTTCCAGAGAGCCTCCAGAGCCTGGGGAGGCCATTTTTGCCCTTCCGGAGGCTCGGAGAAAGCCTCCGGAGCCTGGTGAGGGCAAAAATGCACCCCCTCGGTGGTGCAGGAAGCCGATTAGGCCATGCCCACCATGGCCACGCCCACCCAGCAACCGGGCAGTCAAACCTTTGCTACAATTTTTGAAGCCCACCCCTGGAATAGATCTCTCCCACTCCCTCCCTCTCTCTCCCCCCTCCCTCCCCATCTCTCTCCTACAAAGCTGATACAAAATGCTACAAAGTTTTGATATAAACTTTTAATACATATTCTTCTGCAATGAACAGGGCAATACAAATGAAATTATAAAAACTATGGTAGGAGGAATATCTTTATGAAATGTAGTGGGGAACCTGGCAAGGAAAATCACAATTTGTGGTCATGTCATGCTTAACAATCACGGGGGAATGTAAAATTGGGTGTGGTCATGTGATGCCTCATTTAACAACCGCACTACTTACCAACGATTTTTATACTTACAATTGTGGAATATGTACCAGTATTAAAACGATCATTTGCAGAGGGAGATGGGAGCGTTAAGGAATATGAAATATAAATAACTAAAAACAAACAGCTATTAAAAATAATGCAAAGCTCATAGTTCTTGCGGTAATATAGACTCTTCACAAGTCTTGAACAGTGTACATTGGAAATTTTTTAAACGAAGTATGTTTGAGGTCAGGTAAGAGTCAATCTCACTTTAGTGATGGGGGCAAATTCTAGATGAAATCGAATCAAACAAAGCAAGTCTTTTTTTCTGGTCATAGACAGGCATTGGAAAACTACAGTAATGAAGATTTATAGGAATGACCATGCAGGGAGGCAAATTCAAAGGTAGCAGAATAAGAGGGTAGAAAATAGGGAAGCAGACTCGTCTTTTTCTAAAATATTGGCTAGTCACTAATAAAAGAGGAGGAAAGGAGAAAAGGGTTTTCTTCTTAAAGCCAGAGTCACATGAAATATAACAATGCAACAGGAACACCACAGGAATATAAATGTTTCATTAATAGCTTTCAAGCCCAGACAAGTCAGGCAGGTGCTGCCCCTGTTGCAATATGAAAACGACTAAAACGTTTTAACCTGTAATGTCACACTAGCCTGTAATGTCACTACAAGAGAAAAAAAGCAGCTACAGATGATCTCAACCTCAATGCATATCTATTCCGTGTAGCCCTTTTCAACTGATCTAGGAAATATTATGATTAGTTCAGTTACTGTTGCTTTTGCAATCCAAACATGGAAATGCAGGTTGAATGGAATGCTATTTTAAAAACAGGGATTAGAAAATGAGAGGTGATTTTTATAGTGCAATTCCAGCTATCACAATCTGCCTGCTTTTTCGATTTTCAAGCAGAGGCCTCCTCCATCACCTCTTACCTATTAGGGGTAAACTCAGGGGTTAAATCCTAGACCTAGACCATCCATCGATAGGCACATGCTCTGCCACTGTGATGCAGCTCTTCCAGCTTTAGGATAGCACTGGAGGACAGGCAGTCTGCTGCAGCAGCCAACGCATAAGGAAGTTACCAAGAGAGAGTCTAGCATGAATAGCTTCAGTGAGTAGCATGCTGGACTCTAATAATGGGAATAAAACTGATTTTTTTCCCTATGATTGCCTCCTTCCTGATGGCTCACTGACACATCGTCGGCTTTTGGCACTGTTAGGAGCAATAAATAAAAGGGGCTAGTTAGTGAAAACAAGGAACCAATGTTTCTTTTTCATTTTTCAGGGGTGGAGTGGAGTGGAGTGGGATAGGGTAGGGTAGGGTAGGGTAGGGTAGAGCAGAGCAGAGCAGAGCAGAGCAGAGCAGAGTAGAGTAGAGTAGAGTAGAATGCCAAGTGTGATTAGACATACCAAAAAATTGTTTCTGGTGCAGAAGGTCTCAGTGTACATGCAAAACAACAGAGCAATTTTTTTTAAAATTTATTTCCAGTATGTATCCTGCTCTCTGTTTCTTCCAGAAATCCCTCCTAGCATACTGGGATTTGTATTACTGGTCTGATAGAATAACAAATCTATGGATCAAGGATCTAATTAGAGGTTAGTTATCCCAGTTTGTTCTTTTTAATAGACAGGAAGTTAAAAAAGGAAAATATAAGATTGAGGCTAAATTGGGGAGTAGATTATTGCAGAGATTCCCAAAAGATGGATTGGCTCCACTTCTGTACACCACCTGCAGTTTCTTAACAACTTCTGATGTTAAGAATAAACCTACAATGTTGAAACAGTCTTGAAGGACAGAATAGCCCTATGACTAAGATGTGTGATAAGTGGCATTTTTAAATTTAGTTTTAAGTGTAGAATGTCACAAATTCATTTTCTGTTCTCTTTCCAAAAAGTTACATGTGAGTAAAAAAATTGGGAACTAGTAACCAGCTTCAGCTTTATCTCAATCCTACCTATCACAAAGCAATGAGATAAGAAATATGAGGAATCCCTCTCGGGAACTGAATCTCTGATCCAATGCGGCAAGTTGGGAGAATGGCAGAAGGCAAGGAAAATTCTAAACCCAGATTCTACACTCAGACAAGGAAGACTTCTTCTGTTTTTTTGATAATATGATAGACATCCAAAGCTACCTTTCCTTAATTGGTGTGGGGATTACAGTGTTTCTTTATTCCCTGAAGTGACATGTATGATTACATGTAATTTTTTTCTCAGCTGTCATAAATATTGAATTTTGTAGTATACTGTAATTGTTTTCAATTGGTATTTTCCCTTGTCTTTAGAACCAAATTGGGGGTCTGACCATCTAACCTTAATATAGAGACACAAAAGAGCCTTGTTTCAATTTAAAAAACAATTTCCCAATGTGCTGTCCTCTAGATGTCTCCATGTGCTATCACCACTCTCCAACGTGGCCATGCTGGGATCAGTTTTAGAACCCATTTCATCAGGTCAATGAAGATCATGAAATCGTATCATAATGCTTCAGTAAGGCACCACACGCCTCTTGTTGCTGAAATTTATATGGCTGCCCCTTTGGGAATATCTCTTACTGAAGAGTTAACAGCTCACAATAGATACTAGAGAAACATCTATTGGGAGCATGAAGAGAGGGTATTTCCTTTCAGCAAACAGCACACATACAATCTTATTCTATGTATACTGAGTTCAAAGAGATCTTCTGCTACATAATTATGCATAAGATTCTAGCCTTAACATGAGAAGGAAAGGCATTTTTGTTAAGGCAGTTTTGAGAATCATCAGGCGCTTCAATAAAGTACACAGCATGTCTGTGACATTCTGAATCAGAAACCTGTAAATCTGTAAAACCACTGATAGAGACATATAACACATTTCCAATTATGATAGCTATTTCATACAGCATTTCTGACAATTATAACTGTTTCAGGCACTGGTTTTTAAGCTCTGTCATGTGGGTTCCTGTGGTATTTCAAAAGCAGGAGTCAGAAGGTGGAGAGACATATGGGATTCCTGCAATTGTGGCTTAATAAATAATACTAAAACTGTGGGAGGGGAATGGGAGCGGGACATATGCATTTTTATAAAATTTGATACTTGGTTGTTATGATGGCTTCAGCTTTGTTCTGCAATACTCAAAAGCAGTTTAGTATTTATGTTTCAATTCTATTTTAGCATGGAGGTTTAGGGCAACTTATATTTGAGGTCTAAAATAAACCAATACAATAACCCTGTATGGTTTTCACTCATACAGAATGCTTCCCTATTTTTCATACTTTGAGATATCCTTGATGCTCTCTGAGTTTGGTAGTTTTCTTGCAGACATTTCATAACCCAAACTGGTTAACACCATCAGTACTGGTAATGTTATCTCATTTGGGTATTGAAATATCTGCAGGAAAACAAAAAGCACCCAGAACCCCTCATTTCAACCCTGAGCTACAAATATTCTCCTTTATTGTTTTTCATTCTTTGCCATTCACAATATTAACCACAATTTGAAATTCCCATTGAAGGAATTGGGATGTCAGAGCCTGGATTAAGACATGCAGTTGCAATTTTGCCCATCCTTTCTCAATAAATTTAATAATACAGTGATATATACTGTATATAAGAACATAACAATACCATTTGATCTAACCCTTTGAATATGGAAGCAAATGCTTAGATGGAACATAAGAGCAGATGTCCCAAAGGTGCTTTTTCAGGAGGCAACTGGACTTTCTTGTTTTTTCTTTTGAAGACATTTTGCTGCTCATCCAAGAAGCTTCTTCGGCTCTGACAAGATGGTGGAGAATGGAAGGATTTACATTCCTTGCAGACAGCTGGTAATTCACCATCTTTTAGAGGGTCTTTGAAGCACTTGGAGGTTTATCTATGTCCCCAGGGTCACCTGAGTTCCTGTGGTCTACAATTTTTCTCAGGGAATCCATTCCTATTCCCACACCATTCAAAGGATATTCATCCCAAATTGTATAGCTAAAAGTCTGTAGAGTTGCCTCCTGAAAAAGCACCTTTGGGACAACCATGACCTGGATGACTGAGAATTTCTACAGACATAAGAGCAGATGCTGTTCTAAGAACAGTGAGCTGCACTCTACTAACCTTAGTAGACATGCATAGAAAAACAGTGTCTTTTGTTCATCTATGAATAATACTATTTATGTATCCATGAATAACAGAGAATTTCTCATGTTATTACAGAACTCAGAATTATAGGTTATAATATAGGAATTGTTATTCCTATGTCACAGATAGGAAGCTGTGGTAAGAAAAAAATGAATTGCCTAAAGCTATCTAGCAAGTCTGTTACTCATCCTGTTAATATGCTGTTTGTAATTCAGTCTCTGACTGAACTACCGGTAGTATATTAGGTCAGTTCAAAAAAGCTTTCCACTTAACTCAGTCGCATTGGCTGCTAAATACAGTTAAGTTTTTAGAACAGAATTTCATTAAAGTTCTTACAGATGGTGTGTGGAGGTCTTATACTTATTTAATCATAAGGTTGCCAAGGAGTGTGTGGGAAAATCTTTCACTCTATAATAACCTAGTATTCTGCAGCTTTCCTGGTTTCCCAGGCTTGTTGAAATCCAAAGGGAAGTCAAACCCTTTGAGAGAATTCCCATTGGGGCTACTTAGACTGGGAACTGTAGGCAGGAGCGTTATAGAAAAATGTGCATCCAAAAAACATTACCAACAGCTGCAGACTCTGCATCTCCAAACATCAAGCCAGTTCAAAATTTTAATTCAGAGAATTTTTAAATGCACTATCAAACAATTTCCCCAAAAGGAAGAAAATTGAAGCCCCGTTTGGGGAAAGGACATTTTCAAACATTGCTAGGCAGATCCAGCAAAATGCAAGTACTGTCATCCTTGTTTAGCAACCTCAGATGGGATCAGCAATGCAGTTGTTAAGCAAATCAGTTGCTAAGTGAAACATCATGATGTTATGACCTTACTTCAGTTTTACTTTGCAGAGCAGTGAAAGTCATAAATGGAAGGACGGTCACAAAATTACTTTTTCATTACTATCTAACTTCAAGCAACTGGTAAATGAGACAGCCATTAAATGAGTACTATAGGTACTGGGGCATAACCTTTGTTTTAAATTGAGGCTTAATTCCTCTTGAAGTTTTCTTGGAAATGTTTTATGCAAATTCTCTTGCAAAGCCAGGGGCTAAACATGAGACTTTCTGCATGTAAAGCAAATGCTTTATTGCTCCTCCTATGCCATTTAACTTGGTAAGAAGAATCTGAAAGTGCCTGAATTACAGGTAAAGGGTAGTTTCTTTACTTTTTCAGTAATTGATCCCTCAACAATTCTTTTTTAAAAGCTCAGGAGCAGAAGATTTAGTAACCTTGGAACAAATCAGCCAGCAGAAGTTGTAGTTTATTGACGAATTATAATTAGATCTGTTGTCTTCAAGAGGCTGCTGAACCACACTCCCAGAGGTCCCAATCAACAGAGTTAGTGGTTGAGATATTCTGGGAATCGTCATTCATCATCTGGGCAGACTGAGGTTCCCATCCCTAGAAGGTTATATGTAATTGTATGGGATGCAAGGCATCTCTGCACACAGCTCTGGACGATCTATTGCCATCATCTCTTTCTGAACCAGCCCTGGTGCATCCAGAAAGTACACAAGGTGATTTCTCACTAGGAACACTGCATGTCTATGGGGCTCCTGACAGGCAATTTCCCTAATGATGACACACTTGTCTGTTTCATTCTCAGCCTCTCCCATCTTTCCATAGCAGTTCAGTCACAGTGTTTTGCAGATCTGTAAATGCAGTTAAGAGGAACTATCCTCTGTGGGTTTTGTATCTGCCGTTCTGCCCTTAGGGGGAGGCAGGGATCACCAGTAACATGGACAGAGACAGGACTAACAATGTGGGGAGTGATTGAATAGTGTTATGCTTTCCTATTGCTCATCTGGAGGAGCAATGAAGATGTTATCAACACCACAACAATACCATGATCAACACAAAACGTTCCATCACCATAAGACAGGTATTTCCAATCTGCTATGGAAGTTGAGGGTATGTCAGCCTTATAAGGTAGACCAGACTAAAAACCAGACACAGTGCATACCTAAAGTTATTTTTATTAGAAAGAGTTACCGTAACTAAATGTTGCAAGCCTGGATGTGCTTCCCTTCCCCCTTTTTATATCTTCATTAGAATTAAGAGAGCAGTGGGGCTGACTTTCCCATAAACCACTTTCCCAGCCTGGGCTCAATTTTCCTTTATCTGATTGTTGCCTTGGTAGCAGATCTTCCCTCCATCCTTCAGGGCCATCCTTCTTGACCCACTCCAGGAAGTGAGACAAGAAGCTCAGAGCATCAAAGGGCTGCCCATATTTACCTGGAGCGTAAATGCAAGCAGACCCTCCTGTCAGACAGATCCGACTTGGAAGTCAAGCCCAGATGGGCTGTGAAATGGCCCAACTTCCTGGAGGAGTGACCCTGAGGACAAATAAACCTCCAAGTGCTTCAATGATCCTCTAAAAAAAAAAAAAAAGACCGCAAATGACCAGCTGTCTGCAAGGAATGTAAATCCGTCCATTCTCCACTATCCTCTCAGAACTGAGGAAGCTTCTTGGATGAGAAGCGAAACGTCTTCAACAGAAAAAAAAACAAGAAAGTCCAGTTGCCTCCTGAAAAAGCACCTTTGGGACTTCCTGGCTGACTTAGCCTGGAGAGCGGAGGGTCTTTAGGATTCCAAGAAGGCCGCCCGCCAGCCTCAAGGGGGAATGGGGGTCACCCAAGTGCAACATCCACGCGCGTCCCCGACCGCATCTTCAAAGGCGGCTTCCAAGCCAGCTTCCTTCGCCCTTTCCGGCAGCCGCCTGCCCACAGACACAACCACCCCACGCCTGTATTTGCGGACGTCTGTGCTTGGGTCACAGCTACGTCATACATTCACTCCAACTCAACTCTCCCAGCCACCTCCAGCCGGAGGTGGAGAGGAGGAGGCGAGGGATAACGGAGGAAGGAGGGAGAGGTTTCTCTCCCCCCCCCTTTTCTTAAAAGCTGCTTCCGGTTCTGCTGCTGCCATCTTCTCTCTCTCTCTCTCTCTCTCTCTCTCTCTCTCCCTCTTTTGAAGGCGGGAGGGAGGCTTTTGAGGACTTACAAATGAAATAAAGGCGGGCAGCCGAGGGAGGCGGGGGCAAGGAAGAGGAGGGGAACGGGAGAAGCCCGCGGTGACGCGCCAGCGCTGGGTGCCGCGGGGCCGGCCGTCAGGAGGAAGGAGCGCTTTCGTTCTGGAGCGCCGGATCCTTCTTACGTCGGAGAGGCGCTGGAAGGACTTGCGGGGCGCGAATCAAACTCAAAAGGGGACGGCGTCTGGGCCGCGGGCGGGCGGGCGGGCGTGGACCTCGCGGGCTGAGCTCACTTCTCGCAACCCTTCCAAGTTCCAATCCGTCTGGTTGTCAAGCCGCCTGCCCGTTTCTGGGCTGTGCGTCGGGAAGAGGTCGGGGCAGCGGCGGCGGCGTTCAAAGACATCTCCAACCCGCCCCCGGTGTCCTCGCCGGCAACGTTGTTTTCTGGAGGCGTTTCCCTCGCTTTTCTTCCTTCCCGGGCTCGCTCCGCACAAAGCCAGCGCTTGGGTTCCGCTCTCCCGGCTGCCCCCGCCCTACCGCCTCCCCTCCTCTCCCGCCTGCCTTCCCTTCCTTCTTTTTTTTGGCTTCTTTTCGCGCGATGGGCCAGAGAAGCTCCCGGAACGACCCGCGGGCCGTCGCCTAGAACTCCGGCTGCATTGCCTCTCCTGCCGGCGACTGCGCCTTTCCTGCCTCAGCCGAATCTGCCCCCAATTCATTCTTCTCCGCGGCCGAACCGGACTCGGCAGGAAGAAAGGAGAGGGATACAGAGAGAGAGAGAGAGAGAGAGGCGAAAGGCGGGGAGGGAGAAGCCGCCCTCCAGCTGAGCTCTTGTGTTCCTGCTTCCAGGAGCCTGGAAGAAGAAGGGAAGGTAAGCGACAGCCGGGGAATGGGGAGGACACACGCCGTTTTATCCGGAGGGAGAAAGCGGGGCCGCCGCCTTTCGCTCGGTTGCGGAACGCGCTCGGACCCAAACCGGGCTGCGCCTGACTGAGCGATCTTGGTTAATAGCCTGTTCGGAGAGAAAAGGGACGAGCGAAAGGAAAGAAGATCGGAGGCGAAACTCGAAGCGCCAAGCGGGGGTTTTGTGTGTATGTCTGTGTGTGTGTGTGTGTGCTCCTTGGGTGACTGTCCTCCCGTGTTGAAACGCCTCGTTTCTTTTACGGTAAGCGAGCGAATCTCTCTCACCGGGGGGAGGGGGGGCCATCGACCGCTGAAACCTCAAAAGGCTTTTTGAAAAGGAGGCTGGGGGAAGGAAGGAGGGAGGGGGAAAGCTAGCGTTTTAACCCGTTGGGACCGTTGTTGTCGTTGTTGCTCAGCGCCGGGCTTTTGTCTGGAGGGGTTCCGTCTGAAAGAATGTCGCAGCCATCCGAGAGAATTGCCGGCGGCCGCTCGATCTCAAGTCGGCGGTGACTTTGATTCCGGTCCACTTTCTTTTGTTACGATTCCGGTGTGGAGCGCGGTCCCGCGATAGATCAGGTCCGCTTGGGTCAAGGAGCGATTTGGTCTTACGGAAGGGAGAAAGAAAGAGGGGTGAGGGGAGTTGGTAGCGGCGTCTGAAATAGGAAACGACCATCAAATTCGTCTTGTTCGGGTTTTTTTGTTTGTTTGTTTTTGAAAAGACTTTTCCCGTGGGACTTCGGATTAAAACATTCGTTTTCGCAGGGACTTTGGAGAAGGGGAGCCGTATTGCTCTCTCTCTATTTATGTAGTCCTAGGATCACCTGGGAGCACGCCTTTCTCCCGTGCCACCCCCACCCCTTCTCCCCCGACTTCCTTGTCTCTTAACCTGGTCACGCCTTGAACCGGTAGGTCAGATTAAAATCTGGTGGGAAAGGAGGGAAGGTTGCTTTTAATGCAGCCGTGAACTGGACGAGCGCAGCTTTTGAACTTCTGCTGCTTTGTGTCTGAAGCACGCCGGGGTCTCTCGTTAATTCCGTGCGATGCCGAGACGGTTTCCCTCGCCTTGAGCCACGCAGGTTGGGCAATGGAGCATTGGTCCAAGACTTGGGGGGGCAGAGGAGGACGAACGGAGTGTGCATAGAAATGGCAAGAATGGAAGGTGGGAGCTCTGTCGTTTCTTTGGCAGCTTCCAGAGAGGAGAGAGAAGCTGGCAGGTCCGGCTTTGCTGGGAAGAGTGCCGACGTTGGATCCCTCTGAATCGTCTCTTGTCAGAGCTTGAGATCTGATTTTCCTGGAGCTTTCTTTGAGGCTTTCATATTGGCTCCTCTTCTCCCTCCCATACTCGCCCCACCACCTTTGGTAGACAAACCTTCAAAGCTTCCTGATCTAAAGTGTGGCTTTGCTTCTCTTTATTAAGCATATGGAGGAGGTTGCCTGTAAATCCTTAACCATATAGAGATGAAACAATACATGAAGTGTTCATACCACTTTATAATGCCTTGGTAAGGCCACACTAACACGCACCACTTGGGGGGGGGGGGCGTCTTTGCACTACTTTACAAGGCTGTTGTAAATACGACTGACATAATATATATATATACTTATTTATAAGATTTTTTAATCTTGCATTTAATACTTTTATAAGTAATACAGAGTACTGAACGTATCTAACACTCCTTCCTCCTCCTATTTTCTCAAATCTTTGCAATGTATTGGATAATCTAAAAAGTAGATTAGTTAAAAATACATGTACACTTACATGAGCGGCTGGTTATTCTTTTTTCTCAAGTTCACTTTTACTGCCTTCAAGAAAAGTTACCTGAGAGAGTTAGGAACACCCTAGGATGACATGATAAGTGAGGTGCAATTGGAGGGAGAACTGTCAAAAAGTTAAAAAGAGGCATACAGTAGAAGCCCTCCATTCATGTAAGCTTGGATCTAAACAAATATTTTCTGTAATAGAGGCTTCCTTGTGTGCTTACATGTACATGTTTAGATGCCAAAAGAAGGCACCTTTTGATGCGTCTTTGGTCTGGTCAAGCTGTGGCTTAGAAAATTATTCTTATAAAACTGGAGAATTCTGTTTAGATATCTGACATGTATCTATGTAAATTTGTGTACGTGCCTTGGAGTCAGTATTGACTCCTGGTGATCATCTGGACTAGTCCCTGAAGTTTTCTTGGCAAGATTTCAGAAGTGGTTTGCCACTGCCTTCTTTCCAGGGCTGAGAGAAAGTGACTGGCTTAAATCTCCAGTTGTCTTCATACCTAAAGCCGTTCTAGGTGGTTCCTCCACAATGGGCTTAGCATCCTCTTGTCTTATATAACAGCCTCCTATCACTAGCCATTGTTTAACTGCTGGAGTTTATGAAAATTATTGTCCATAGGATCTAGAAAGCACCAAATTTGATATTGCATAGTAAATTGCACATTGGCTGAAGTTGGGCATTGGCCTGTCTTGAACTTATGGGTCTTCTATTTCTGATACAAAATCAGCTGTCCCATCCTACATTTAAAAAATGATAATGAAGATGTTCTGAGTTCACATACTATAAATGTCATGTGTTTGATTAAAGAGCGGCACATGTTGGAAAGAGGAAGTTAACCAAAGCTCTAGTATTTTAACTACTGACTTTTAATTTAATCTGTGAACTTGGATTTGCTTTTATAAAACCACTTAGAATAAGACCATTGTAAAAACCCTGATCTGTAAACTAGACAAGGAATAGAAAAAATATCCCCAAAGTATGCAGAGGCAAACCATTTTCATATTATTGCTAATAAAATTAATTGGCAATTGACATGAAAACACCAGGTTTTTACATAAGAGGGACCATCAGACTGATTAAGTGTCATAAATCTCTGTAAAGAATATTAGCGATATTGCATCCCAGGCTGTTTGAAATAAAAGTTTGTTTCAGTAAGCTGACCCAATTTTGCCATCAGCTAATAGAGTCTGATTCACACATATATTCTAATGTCTGATCAGAGCATTGCTTAGCTGCCTATTTCTCCTAATCATTAAGTCAATTGGTTTATTGTGAGATATTATATTTGAGGTGTTTCTAGAACCAACCTAGCTCCAGACAATAGGACAATCCAGCAATAGAACTTGAAATTCTACACTTGAATAGAGTGATACGATGCTAGCTAAGAAAATTCCTCATTTACATGTCACCTCCTCCAAGTTAGAGGAGTTCACTGAGAGTACATAGCACTCTGGAATTGACACTGGATATGTATTAGTTGAAATCATTACATCATGAACATTGTTGGCCACCTTTGTATAAATAATTGTATAAACCTCTTTGAAATCTGGCCACCCAGAGTCATTATTTGAGATGTGCAGTATGTACATTGAATGAATGAATGAAATAATAGCTTGATTGTCATTACATTATTTTCAGATAGATAGATAGATAGATAGATAGATAGATGAAGTATTCCCTTTAGAAATAATTCTGTGCTATTCCTAGTTAGCTCTGGTTTTCCAAGATTCTTGAGAAGAACAAGGGATTGAGAATAATTCATGATTGTTCTAGTTATATTGTAGCTAGTTGCAAAGTTACCAAACAGCTGAAGTTTTTTTCTTGGCTTTAAATCAAGAGTGAAGAAAAGTTTGTCTTGTTCATAATAATTGTATGTTCAGCTATATGTCTAAGTTAGAAATACAGATCCAAAATTCTCTATTCACTATAGTCCCAAAGGTGTTTTTTCAAAAGGAAACCGGACTTTCTTTGTTTTGCTTGAAGATGTTTCACTTCTCATCCAAGAAGGTTCTTCAGAACTAAAGCTTCTTGGATGAGAAGCAAAATGTCCTCAAGCATAACATAGTCCAGTTACCCTTTAAAAAAAGCACATTTGAGACCACCATGACCTGGATGACTGAGAATCTCAATAGAAATTTATTCACAATAGTAATAGTTAAAAATAGAGTGTTGCTAATATTTGCTTTGGAGCATCAAGATTGATTTTAAGCATTGATTTTAATTGGATGCCTCAATTTAGATACACATGAAGAAATGCCTTTCTCTAAAACAAATTGATTTGTTTGTCTATTTGATTTGAACATTTGAATTGAATTCCTGAACCAGCCTTAGGGTCTCTTCCCCAAAAGTCCATAGTAATATGTCAATGAAGATTCTCAGACATCCAGGTAGCACAGTCATGGCAACTGGATTTCTTTTCTTCTTGGTTCAAAATATTTTGCTGCTTATCTAAATAGCTTCTTCAATATAAGCATTTTAATTGTTGTTTATCCACCTATATTCCATTATTATATTTGATTCATTTGTATTATCACCTTTTAAAGTATAAATAACAATAAAATGAAATATATTAAAATATGTCAATGAGAAATTTGCAGGCACATTGAGTGAAATAATAGGTTTTTCCTGCTGTTTTTTTTTTTTGTTCCAGCAGTTGTAATAAGGAATTACCCTCAATTATTCATTATTTGTCATTCAGCCAGTGGTATCTTGAGGTTCCCATATTAAGATATGGGGAGGAGAGAAGATCACTAATTGCTATAGCTTCAAGGATTGGTAGGGTTCTAAAAAGAGATGAAACTATTACCAAATCAACAAGGCAACTGTTAATTTTCCAGATACTTTCTTGGAGCAGTCCATGGAAAAGCTCACTTTCATCTCCGGGGAAGAAACTAGAATTGCATAAGTATAAAAGTTTATCTAAATCAATTTTCACAAATCCTTGCCATTTTCTAGATATGTAACTCCCAGAAATTCCAACCAGCATTCCTTTAAACCAGATTAGCAGGGAAATCTAGGGCAGGGGTCTTGCCATATCTAAAAAATGCCAGATTAGAAAAGTTTGATTTAGAACAGATCCCAAACTGCCTGGAGTTATTTGTTTTTCATTGTTCTCTGTTTCAAATACTTTTGAAGAAATTTAAGCATCATCTTCAGAGAACAGGCCCATCTGATGCCCTAAATTATTGATCTGATTAAGCCATAGCATTATCTGGGCTCTTTCTGTATAATTTAAAAATCTATCTGTCTAGTAAGGGAAAGTAATGGAAGATGAATATTTGCAATATGATTTATCTGCTGTAAAATGATTAGCTTTTTCTGCTTTTAATACTTCAGTGATAAGTACATTGACTATTGTTTGGAATTCTTTCTGTATTTGCCTAACTTGACAAGTGGGGGGAAAAAAACAGTTTGATCAGTAGAGGCACCAAGAAAAAGGTTACAACTTTTGGTCTTGAATTCCAGACATTTATTGTTCTTTACATTTCTCATATGAATGCTCTTTGAAAACACTACAGTAATACAGTATGCTGCAAACTATTTGCTTTTGGTGCCATTGTTGAAAAGCAAATGCTGCATTATTCTGACTCAGAAACAACTGAAAAACAGATGACCACTGGAAAGTCCATTCTGATTTTTCATAGATGAATTCTGGAATTCCCCTCATCAAGAGACAGTTTTATATGGTCTAGAAGTGTTCATTTACAATAATCAATTATATGCTTTAATTGAGGTTGTTCACCTGTATGTATCATTCAGCTCTGGGTGGAGTTCATCCATGAATCCATAATCTTGTGGATATAGAGGAAAAGATGCAGAGAAAGATGCAAACATTTACTGTATCTGAATTAGAAACATTGGAAGTTCGCATTGTTTTAAGTATAGCTGCAGTAAAGAGGCTGTTTTTACACAGCATATTTAGCAGAGTTAAAGGCCTATTAATTATTATTCTCCAAGAATGGACATGATTGAACAGAAGGGGGAAAAAGTGACATTCACATAATATAGTAAATTGGGTTAGTCTTTAGCTTGCTTAGGTTTTTCTGAAAATTTGGCTCCTCTTCTTTGTTCAAGATACAATGTATTGTGCAAATACAAATAATGGGTTAATTAGTTTAACCTGTTGTGTAGGTACAGCTAAAATGCTGCTCCAATCTTAACTTTGGATTAAATAATTTAAGATTTTATATCTGGCTTATCCATGTGCAAGTCCTGAAATATTTCTACCAGTCCAGTTTAGCTTTCCTTGACTTGACACCCCTGAATATGTATATTGGTTATGCTTACTGGTGGATTATGGAAATTATATCCAATAGATTTGGAGGGTTGCCCAGTTCAGAAATGTTGATCTGGTTTATTTGTAATCTAGTTTATCTATATAATATAGTATATCCACAGTCTTTGCAGTATTGCCCCAATTCTTGAATTGATTAATTACAATCCAGAAATATGGTTGATCGAGAAGAATAATGTAATAGTGGTAATTCCAAACTGAACTTCTAATTACAGGTAGTCCTCAACTTACAACAGTTCATTTAATGACCATTCAAAGTTACAGTGGTGCTGAAAAAAAAAGACTTTATGGCCATTTTTCAGACTTACAACATTGCAGCATCTCTGTAGTCACGTGATCAAAATTCAGATGTTTGGCAACTGGTTCCTATTTATGACCATTGCTGTGTCTCGTGATCCCTATTGGAGACCTCCTGACAAGCAAAGTCAATGGGGAAACCAGTTTCATGTAACAACCGTGTTACTAAATTAACAGCTACAGTGTGGTGCACTTAACAATTGTGTCAAGAAAAGTCGTAAAACAGGGCAAAACTCACTGAACAAATTTTTCACTTAACAACATAAATTGTGGTCGTAAGTCGAGGACTATCTGTAATTTCTGCTCTTTGAAAGAATTTTTACCTTCTTCTCTAGCTTGATGATAGAATACATACGACTGAGTCAACATACAAGTTGTTTTGCATTGCTCTAGCAGAAGTCTGATAATATTTAACCAAAAGATGATTTGCTGACCAGTTCTTTTGCCTTTCATGCATTCTTCTTTATTCTGATTTTACCTTGTTATTTGAGATACCTCAGCCAGAACAGCTTTCTGAGGCATGTGACATGACATGGAATCATGTTCTCTATTAGCTTCTATGATGGTTCCTGGGCTTCCACATTAGCAGAAATATCATTGTTGAAACTCTTGCTGTGTCGTTTCTGTTCACTTCACTGAAGCTTCCTACTTCATAAACTTCAGTTTAACCAATAACCAATAAGTTTTTCTTCTGCTCTAATTAATGACCACAAAACTATAAGAAGTACCTTTTTTTTTTTTTACCATGTATTTGTATATGGGATGGGGATGGTGGAGAGTAGTGCTCGAATTAAGCTGCCTGAATTTCAGTGGAGTTTCTTTTTATATATATATATGCTTAACTTCTGCCTCAGCCTCTCTTTTAAAACTGTTCCTATTAATGGCTGCAATGTTTTTACCGGCATCACTTGAGGAAACTTGAAAAGCTATCTAAAGATCTATTGTTTCCTCTGCACTCTCCATTGCAGCTCAGTTTTCAAGTTTGTGCCTTATCTCAGAATTAATTCCTGGTAGAGATTACTTCCGCAATTCAGTTCTTCCGGACTTCTTTTACAAAGTGTGGCAAAAATGCTTTCTTCATGCTCCCTCCTTGAGCTGGTGTTAAAAACTACTCAAGAATGTTCTTCAAACCAAGTCAGTGTGTATGTAATGTAATGTGTGTATGTGTGTGTGTGTTTATGTGTATCTGTATTCACTTTGCTAGAATGAAACAGTAGTAAACATTCCCATTTTCTGGGAATGGACCACAATTTTGGGGAAGGAGTTAGAAAATTGCTTGAACTCTCATTCTAACAAAAAAACATCCTTCTCGACGATAATGTAATTTTTTTCCAAACAGAAAATTTTGGCTTTGAAGGCATCCAAGCATGCAACTCTGGACTTACTGATGAAGGAGCAGTACAGAATATTCCCTAGGCTAAAGTCATCTTTATTAGCAATAGCAGACTTATATACCGCTTCACAGGGCCTTACAGCCCTCTCTAAGCGGTTTACAGAGTCAGCATATTGCCCCCCAGGGGTGGGCTTCAAAAATTTTAGCAATAGGTTCTCTGCCCAGTTGCTGGGTGGGCGTGGCCATGGTGGGTGTGGCCTACTTGGCCTCCTGCACCACGGTGGGGGGGGCGCATTTTTGCCCTCGCTGGGTTCCAGAGGCTTTCCTTGAGCCTCCAGGGGGGCAAAAATGGCCTCCCTGGGCTCTGGAAGCTCTCTGGAAGCCGAAAACAGGCCCGTTTCTGGTCTTCCTGAACTTCCAGGAGGCCTGTTTTTTTGCCCTCCCTGAGCCTCCGCACACGCCCTGCACTTACCTGCATCAAAAACGGACCGTGTGGGGACTTCTGGGAGGCGTGGGCGGGACCAGCCAGGAGTGGGATTTCGGGGTTCTCTGAACTGTGCAGAATCTTAGCTAGAGGATCTCCTGAACCCCTGCGAACCCCCAGCAGCCCACCTCTGATTGCCTTCAACAAACTAGGTCCTTGTTTTACCTCAGAAGAGTGGAAGCCTGAGTTAATCTTAAGCAGCTCAGAATTGAACTCCTGGAGTAAGGAGTGAATTAGCCTGCAATACTGTATTCAACACTGTGCTACCACAGGTCTATTAGATACAAAATGTCATAAAAACTGAAACCTTTATGGCTTTTTGATATTTTTGATAGCCCCAGTTTGATGGTGTTGCCCATCCTGTGCCACGAAGTCCTCGGTTGCCAAGAATGCAGTATTATGGTCCAAGTAAAGCTTTGCCTGTGTACGATACGATGCAATCTGGTGATATATTGTAGATAGAGTATAAGCTAATAAGAGAGGTTTCTTTCTATGGTGGTTGTTTTCAAAA
Source organism: Notechis scutatus (assembly GCF_049901735.1). Classification (NCBI taxonomy): domain Eukaryota; kingdom Metazoa; phylum Chordata; class Lepidosauria; order Squamata; family Elapidae; genus Notechis; species Notechis scutatus. The sequence goes on along the minus strand of NC_142011.1, from coordinate 26,748,086 downwards.
CAATGTTGCTTGTTATTTATACATCTTAGAGGAGTTGTTATTGGCTAGTAATTCCGCTGTTTTTATTCAGTCAATTAGATTTCTCCCATCACCAGAAGTTGCGGCATCTGAAATTTGCTCAAAAATAGTTAGGCCTTATAGAAATGTTAACTATTTATTTGTTTCTCACAATGTGGGCATCTTTTAAGATTTGCAGAATCTAAAGCAGTATTTTTCAAACTTTAAGACGTAGTGACCTTTAAGACGTACGGACTTCCAACTCTCAGCCAGGCTTTTTTCATAGTATTCTGGATTGCTTTTAAAAAGAAAGCTGGTGAACAGGGAATACAGAGGAATAAGTAAGGCCATGTCCTACTTCCTGGAGATCTGTTTTCATTTCTCTAAAATGTGCGCTGACTGCATAGCAGATTACTGTAGAACAGTGGTAGTCAACCTGGTCCCTACCGCCCACTAGTGGGCGTTCCAGCTTTCATGGTGGGCAGTAGGTGTTTTTTCCCCTACTTTATAAATCACCATTACTGTGGAACCGGTGGGCGGTTAGAAAATTTTACTACTAACAGAGATACAAAAGTGTGCGGTAGGTATAAAAAGGTTGACTACCCCTGCTGTAGAACTTAAGTGGTCACATGCTGATAGGTGGCCAAGTTTGCTGTGTTTCTAAGGTTGCTGTGTTTCCAAATTTGCTTGAATTGTAGGGAGGAGGAAGTAGCATGGAGGTGGACATGGGAGGGAATATCTGCTATTTTCAGTGTACTACTGTTGCTGAGTAGTGAAGGAGTAACTGGTAAATCAGTGATCACTGATTTACCAAACAGTTAAGAAACTGAACTATGAATCATAAATCCTGAGTCCAAATGTTGCTTCTGCATTGAATGTAGCTCATCTTGGATAATGCTTGCTTGCACAGAGACTGGCCTGAAGGCGTCTTTTATTAATGACCCTTAGTCTACCATTTTAAATAACTATGCAGACATGATTCCTTTTTACCACTCCGGGTGTATTCATTTGAAGGATTGTCTATGATCTTCCATCCCACAACCATGTTTTCTGGAGCTGATTAAAGGTCTCCTCTCTAGATTTATCATGATGGCAAAATTATCTGTTAGTATTCAGTTCCTTATTTGCAGGACAATTCAAAAGACGGACCTGTCAATTAACTTAATAAAACACTGCCTTGAAATCATATATGTGAAACAATCTGAATGTGTTCAAAGTACTCTTTAAATTGAAGTGAATATTTACTGGTTTAGAAGCTACTTAAGAAGGGCCCAGAACATTCCTAATAGAAAGACAAAACATTAAAAAAAAAGATTGTTTGCATTTTGAGTCTGTAGACCACCTGGTCAGGGTGATAGAACAAAGTTTTGTTCTGATAGAGAAGGTTTTGTTCTGATGAAACTGATTTAGATTTTTCAGTTTGCTTGGATTATTTTGTCTGGATGCTGGTTTATGGTTTTTAGACTTAGTTATTTCCATACACTTCACATATGCACTGTGTAACAAATCTTTTTGGCTTTCAGTTTCATGTTTTTCACATTCTGCTCCACATTTGACCTGCTGAAACTAATCTTCTATGACCTTGCTGCTATAGTAACAACTTTAGTGTTCTGCATGATACTTTGAAGAAGGAAAACTTGGATATTCCTATTTATTTTGTTCTTGTTATTGCTTTAACAATAACATCACTTGAGACTTTCAAGAGGAGATTGGACTGCCATTTGTCAGAAATGGTATAGGGTCTCCTGCTTGAGTGGGGGGTTGGACTAGATGACCTATAAGGTCCCTTCCAACTCTGTTAATCTAATCTAACCTCTGCTAATTATTGGAAATGAAACAGTTGTGCCTTCAAGATATTTGTACATAGAGGTATTTAGCATGCAGCTACCACATATCCTAAAACTAGAAAATGTCAGGGATTGAATTGGGATTTTTACATCCAAACAGGCAAGGCCTGGTGTTTAGTTCTTGGTTTTTTTTGGATATTTCATAATGGCATTTCGTTATTACCTGAATTTGACATCGTCTTAAATGGGAATTCATTCAGAAACCAGAAACCATTCAGAACAGGTTTAATACCCATGCAACCACATATCTCCATATCAACAAGTTTGAAATACCAAATACTTCAGGTTCATGAAGAATATATATTACCCCTTCATCATGTGTTTTCAAGGCTAAATATACTAACATTATTCAGTCTTCATAGAAGTTAATTTCAGGTCCTCGGATCATTGTCATTACATTTTTCTAACCCTTTCCCCAATTTCTCAATAATCTGCTTAAAATAAGGCTCAGAACTGACTCTAACCGTAACTCATCAAGTGGAACAATTACTTTTCATGATCTGGAGATTATACTTCAGTTGAGGCAGCATAAGACTGGGAAAATTTGGCAGCCACATCCCACTTCTGCTTACATTCAATGTTCAGTTAACTGCTCTTCCAAGATCCTTTTCACCCATATTACTTTCAGGCAAACTTTTTCTATCCTATATTTGCACATTCAATTTTTGTTTCCTAACTGATAACCTTTGTATTATATGTTTCTGCTGAATTTCATTCTGTTATTTGCATCCCATTTCTCTAATCTTTCACAACCACTGTGAAAGTTCTGACTGCCTTCAAAGGTGTGTGTTCTGCTTTTTCATTGTTATTTGGAAACATGTGGACTATCTTCACTAAAACAACTGGTAGACTGCTTCTTTTCCTTTATTTTTTTTTTGTCTGTCCATTTGTAAAGGGGAATTTCTTAACATCCTTTCCCAACCTCAGCTCATTCTGGACTTTTCCTTTTCTGACACCGGATTCACAGTTCTGTACTACTGTTGTGCTCTTCCTTTGTGAACTGGTCTTTTTTAAATTTTCTTCTCTGTGTGCTTTTTGTTTTGGTTCTTTTCTAAGCTTTTTGTGTAGCCACATTGTTTTCTTCTGATGTCCTCGTTTTTCCTATTATAACTGCTTTCAATTTTTCCTTTATCCCATCCTTTAATTCTTTTTCCCTTTAACTTCTTTATCTTCTATAATCCCTTTGTATTTATTGAAATCTGGATTTTAAGCGCAGGATACACCAAATCAAACATATTTATCCTCTCCCACGTCCCCGGTGAAGGAGATATAGATAGATAGATAGATAGATAGATAGATAGATAGATAGATAGATAGATAGATAGATAGATAGATATGGCAATGCAAGGAGTTTAGAGGAAATTTGGAGTAATTTCCATGGAGTCCCAAAATGTGAAAAACTGAAAAAGCTTCTTGGATGAAAAGCAAAACATTTCAAGGAACAAACTAAGAAAGCCTAGTTACCTTTTGAAAAAGCATCTTTGGGACAGCCAAGACCTGGATGATTGAGAATCTCCATAGACATTTCCATGGATTTCCACAGATTAAGAAGCCCCATTATGCTTAGTGAAGTTTGTTGGCTGAGCCACCTTTTACCCTAGCAAGAGCATAAGAAGCTATAGAAGCTCTCCAGATGCCTCACTTGACTCTGGAGTTCACCAAATGACTAACCTTGCATAGTATATTAGACTAAAGTGGAGATAGTAAGAAATGCTAATTTTTCTTATTGTTATTCCTTAATGTAGTTAATACAATAAAAAATAGGGTATGTGTATTCCTTAGATTGATAGTATTTACCAAATCCACTCAGCAAATCAATGAGGTGAAAGTTTAATGGTAATTTGAGTTATTATGCCATAATTTGCACAACCACCAGGACCCCCATATATGTCATGGACATAAATCAAATATGTAAAAATAAATAGTTGCCGCATACTTCCCTCGTACATATCTTACTTATGATGTCATTTGGAGAACAGCCCTGAAGGGCTTTCTTGCTACACCCACATATGTATATCCCAAATCCCAAAAGAGGCACTAGGACTTGTGACTTTCCCTCTTCAGCCCAAATTAATTGCTTAAATTGCATGCTTCTCTGCCTTTTCCTGCCAAGAATCTTGTAATCCCTCTATCACTCACCGCAAACACACATACTATTCTTGTGTGTGCACGCTCACATAATTGTCAAGAGCTACGCTGAAGGGGTGCTCTTTTCTTCCTGATATTTCCTACACTGTGCAGGGAGGGTAAAAAGAAAAAAAAAGGATGTCAAGGAATTTTGGAATGGAAGTGCTTCCTTATGTTAGCAGTTAGCAGCACATCACATTCGCTCTAAATCCCAGAGCTGCCTTATGGTCAACTCCCGAGAGAAGAAGAAAAACGAGATTCAAGGGAAGGGATATTAATTAACGTTCTTTCTTTCTTTTTCTTTTCTAGAATATGTGTTGTATACAATTGTATTTTAGCATATTTTGTTTAATACATGCAAGATTATTTTATGTTGGTTTATCAAGAGATTGTTTTGTTGTTCAATTTAGCCCACCCCACCCCACATCTTCAGGTTTTGTGAGGCTCCATAGGAATATGGAAATAAATAAATAAGAATTGTTCTCCAGCTCTATGATTTCAAGATAATCTGAGATAGATGATACCACTATTTTAATAAAAAGCTAAAACACTGTGAATTATGTGCTCTCCAATGTTTATTATGGCTGATCTATAATACTGATTGTTTGATATTATTGATTTAACATAGCTGTATCTTTTTCGTTATCCAAGAATTCAGAATCTTGGTGTTTTTATTACTCTCCCACTAGAAACATTGCTACTTTCAGAACAGCCCACGCAGAAATTATCTGCTATGAGACCCAACCTGGACTGAAAAAATTCAGAAAACCTCTAGAACAGGGGTGTCAAACTCACGTCGTCAGGGCATCATCACATGATGTATCACAACTTTCCCCCCCTTCACTGAACCGGGAGTGGCCGTGGCCAGTGCGTGACGGACTGCGAGTTTGACAGCCTTGCTCTAGAAGGTGGCATACAGGTACAAAAATCTTTTGCTGTCATCTAGAGATAATTCAGATTTTCACAGCCCAGACAAAGGGCTGCTTAAGTCAATATTCCAGGCAATAAGTAGTTTAGCCGGTTGACTTTTCCATTGTTCAAAGTGTGTAATAGAACAGGGGTTCCCAACTTTTGGGCCATGGGCCACTACCAAGCCTTGAGCTGTTCGGAACTGGGTCCTGGAAGGGGTGGGTGAGCATGCGTGTGTGTGCATCCCCAATTAAACAATGAGCAATGCACATGCCGCTGCATTTGCATCAGCAACGGGTAAGCATGTGCCTGCCCCTTGCAGGAATGCAGCTGCACATGTGTGCTTGCTCACCCCTCACGCGGAGCCATCCCCTCTTCTCCCCCCACCAGTCCACAAAGTCAGAAAGGTTGGCAAATTCTGTATTAGAACACCAAACATGAAGGCACTCCACTCACTCCCAATCTAAATGAAGATACTTGGCACTTGACAAAGGTTGAGAGGAGATATAAGTCCCATCAAGAAGAAACATACTTATATTCCAATTTAAACAAACTCATCTTAAATAGAAATGGTAGGTTTACTTGTCAGGAACATTTGAAACCTTCCATTAAAAAAATAATAGCAGAGGTCAGAGGGAAGGAAGATTATGCTCACAAAGTCTCAAATATGGAGAAAGGTCAAAATAAGGATATATACTTTCCAAGTAAAAGCCGGAGGCTTAGAAAAGATTTTCAGCTTATTAGACAGAACATCAAAAGGGTGATTTTGACTCATTATGTTTCCAAAAATGTCATTGCTTACAACATTTTAGAAAATGAACCATTCCGATAGAAAATGCTTTTGATTCTGTAAAATGATACAACATTTATTGGAAATTTACATTATGAAGAATCCTTAATATGGCTGCTTAGAAACTGCTTTTTAGCAGTCAGTAATTTTACATAGTTGAACCATATGGTGGGAAAGTCTGAACTGGCACTAATAATCAAATGTATGAATTTGCTGCAGAGATGAAGCTGGCATTAAAATTAGAAGGCTCCAAGCCCCATCAACAACATATGGCTGTGTGTTAAAAGTTTGGCATTCATTGAGTCAGTATTGTGGTTTAGGATGATCACAAAAGCCTAAATATGTGTTGTATAAAATTATATTTTAGCATACTTTGTGTAATAAATTTTTTTCAAGGGTTTTACTGCCACATAGCAGTCTTCACTAAAGCTGTTTTCCTCCAAGTTCAACTCCCATAATTCTCAGTTAATGAGGTATTCAGGGCCATGGTATAAGCCCAATTGAAAATTGTGGAATATATATGTGAATCATAGGAAGTTGCCTTATATTGTGTCATGTTTTTGTTTTATTGAAGTTTGTTTTATCAGTACTAAGAGTCAGAAGCACCTGGTTCTGTATAAACTGATACAATGGTAAACCTATACTTGAGGTGTCATAGGAATCTAAGGTTTAATAAAAGAGCACATCTTAACCCTACTGTGAACTACTGTATAAACAATATATTTTTCTTCTTTTGTTTGCAAAGCATACGTCCTAGGTCACTTCCTCATAAATATATTTAAGAGAAGTCTAAACATCAGAAGTTGTTTTTAGATACTTTGGTTATTGAAAACATCACATGCCTTTATATTTTCATGATAGTCAGAACAGAAGGGGTCCATTGTCTTAATATGATGTGAATCTAATTGGACTTAATATTTATTTATTTATTTATTTATTTATTTATTTATTTATTTGATTTGCCAATTGTTTACAAGATAATAAGTATAAGTGTATACATAGTTGTGAATACATGAAATGGGTACATATAAGAAAAATAAAAGAAGAATAAGAGAAACAATAGGACAGGGACGGTAGGCACGTTGGTGCGCTTATGCACGCCCCCTACAGACCTCTTAGGAAAGGGGTGAGGTCAATAGTAGACAGTCTAAGGTTAAAGTTTTTGGGGTTTGGGGAAGAAACTACAGAGTCGGGTAGAGTATTCCAGACATTGACCACTCTATTGCTGAAGTCATATTTCCTGCAATCAAGTTTGGTGCGGTTAACATTGAGTTTGTATCTTGTGTTGTTATGGTTGAAGCTGAAGTATTCATTGACAGGTAGGACATTGCAATGTATGATTTTATATACCATGCTTAAATCAGACCGAAGACGGCGTAATTCAAGGTTTTCTAGTTCTAGAATTTCAAGTCTGGTGGCATAATTGGACTTTCTAGAAAACAGGATGTTGACCTTGATGTATCCTCAATCCAGTAAAGATATTTTAACCGCAGAGAAGTAGTAGTAGACAAAACTATGCTGTCTACTCCAGCTTGATATTTAATCCAGGAAGAGTTTCAAATTTGAAGCTTTTTGAAAAATTATAATAAGCCAGTAAGAAAGCGGTCCCCAACCTTTCTGGCTCTGCGGACTGGCGGCGGCAGTGGCAGTGGGAGGAAAGGAAATGGTTTTGCATATGCACACACCTCTTGTGCAAATGCAGCTTTGTGCGCGCACATGTCACTTGTACAGCCCAGTTCCCAATGGCCACAGCCCAGCACCGGGACCCCGCACTAAAATTACATTTTTATGACAGCAAAAAAAGAGTATATGCAATCCTAGTGGATATTGCAACCTTGTAATCTTCCAGCTATTCTATTGAGTGGAATAGATTAGTTTTTCTTACTGCTTACACAAATTGTGAAACAAAATGTCAAGCAAGTGAATTTGATTTGCATGCAGTTTTTAAATCTCAGAATTCTGATTCTGGATGAAGATGAAATCCTAAAGTTAAGACAATTAAATGTCCTCAAGTCTAATGCCATAATACTCTTGTTTTGTGCAATGGCCTGGGATTTTGAGAAAGAAGGTTGAGATCAGACACTCCCAGGTTATTTTTTGGCACATGTAACTCAGGACGATCTTCCCTTAGTCTCCCTGCCTTATTATATGTGCTTCTCTCTGCATTCGTTTCTCCAATAGCAGTGCTGCTTGCCTCCTGGAGAACATCATTCTGAAAGGCTATTTAGGCCAGGACAATTTTAGATGGCCCGACTAGCTGCTGCAATCATTTTATAATGTATCACTCTTGAGGACCTCTCTTTGTGGGTAGGGTGTGTCCAAGGTGTCAGTGCTTTAAAGAGCCACCTTAGGCATGTTAGACACAACAAAGTGCCTGTTCAGGCATCAGACCAGAACTGTGCCTCAACTGACTGCCTACTTGATGGAGCAATTGATGATAGGACTGAGAAAGACTCTCGTCTTAAACTCTGGGGAGATTTTGCCTGTCATTCTGGACACTAAGGAGCTAGATAAATCATCTACCCTGGCTCAGAATTAGGAGCTGCTGAGGCTTTTTATGAAATATGGTCAGAGCAAACCTCTTCATGTTTTATACAAAGGAAGCCGTGCCATGTTCAGTAAGCTTGAACAGGACAGTACCCTATGCACATTTGTAGTTAGGTGTTTTGAAGGATTATTCTGAAGTGGGTAATACAACAGATGATTGAGTTTTAAAGCCCACAGCACGTAGGAAGTTAGCATGTGCAAGAGCAAGCAATTACCAAGGCTGTTCTATTTTGATAGATGTTTGTGGGTGGTACATGAAAGAAATGAGCACATGTGGGGCAGTTGTCATGTAAGACAACTGCATCCCACCTAGCTCTGGATATTTGTGTACAGCAGCCATCTGTCTATCTCTGAATCAGACCGATGGAACACTAGTTGCCTGCTGTTAGTGAGTAGACTTGTGGGACCGCTCTTGAGTGCTTGAATCTTAGGATACCCAGCAGTAGTCCTTGTCAGGCAGCAATCCAAGGTCAGGGAGAAGAATTAGATAATATATTGCTGTACCAGCCTATCAATAACTATCAGTGTCATAAGAATAGCTAGCGTGCATTTTCATATTTGTCCTTGTTTATATTTGAGAACTGTTGTTTTGGCCTGAAGCATTTCAATCTGTTGGAATAACTGAACATTTTGCAGCCATCATCTGCTCTTTTTTCTTTTTTTAAAATAATGACACGATGCTGAACAAAACAATGGAAATGATCTGCCAGGGCTGTGAAAAATCACCTGCCCTTTTTTGCCCTGTAGTCTTTTGTTCTCCAAACTGCTGAGGTGAAATTCAACCTCATTTAAAAGTCATGAGTCTTACAAAAAGGAAGACTAGAGTGATGTGCTTGAAAATAAATATGTGTTGTTGCCTTGGAACATAAAGGTAAAACATTCTTAGCTTAAATAAATATGTATTTATGTAAAAGTCAAACACACTAACCTTTATATAGAAAGTAAAGCATAGAAAAAAATGTTCCTATATACTTATAAGTGCCTTTATCCAACGACTTCAGTAAGATTGTTTGAAGGGCCCCAATTCCCATGGCAGATTATAAAAATGTTGCTGTATTCAAATAAAATGTTCATCTACTTATATACTATGTTCACCCAGAATTGAGATCATTAATTTCCTGTCAGAACATCTCCTCCATTTTGGTAGCTTCTAGCTCTACTAGAATGGCAATCTTTACTGATATTATATAGAATCTCTGGGAATTGTAGTCCCAACACATTAAGGAGGACTGTAATGGATCAAAGGCAGATTCTGGTATAATAACGGGGAATCAGCTGGGTTCCTGCCAAGATTTCCATTTACTATAGAAATATCAAAAAAGGGGAAAGATTTCTGAATGGTGTTGTGATGAGAGTGGATTTCTTTACTGATACTGGTAAATTACCACAGATTGTATATCTGAGAAAGTTGAGAGTTAGACCTTCCTAAGCTAAGAGTATGAAAAAGTAAGAATGTAATTCTGTTAGGGATTAAGTGTACAATGTTGTTAGGCAAAGATGCTATATTTATTCTACCATAGCACACTGTCTATAGAAGGATGCAAAATTAGTAACTCAACTTAATGGCAGTTTTTGTTTAAAGCAGATCCCAGAGGGGATACTCCATTCTTGCTTCGTCTTAGAGGAATGCTTTTTAACTCTGTTATCCAATAAAAAGACAAAAGGACAATTTGCAAAACCTAAATGTCCGGCTCCCATCTTGAAAATTCCTGGAGAACACACTTCGTAGATTTCAGCCCTTGGGTAGGCTTACCTTGGCCATTTTCCACTGGACTCAATTTATACCCCTGTCAAAAAGAACAAAGATGCATGGCAGCTTAAGTTTACTGTTGTTATTATTCTCACACAAGTGAACAGACAAAAATGGTAAGGTAAACAACAACAACCTGGTGTGTTATGATCTAGTTGTCAGTTGTGTTCTTTTAGCAGATGCCAGCATATTCTCAGTCCTGGCAGCAGCTCCACAGAGACATGTTCTGCAGGCATTGGTTTGCTTTCTGAAAAGACTATAATACTTTACTGTAAAATAAAGTTGTATATTCTTTCGACTCCAAAACATTCCTAACTGGTAATAGCAATCTGAAGAAAGATCTCGTTTTGCTATCCTTTGTGGCTGTCATTCCAGATCAAGTGGCCTTTTCTACAGTATATGAAAAACAGGATTGACATCCTGTTGCTTCAAGTGCTGAATCCCCCTGTCTCCATACAGGTGTGACTGGTATCGAGGGGGGCAAAAAAGAAAAAGCAATAGGATGCACAAATTTATGCTGCCTTCTCCAGGGGAACACTTATACCAAGGATCTTCAAACTTGGCAAGTTTAAGACTTGTGGACTTCAACTCCCAAAATTCCTGAGCTAACATGACTGGGGGAGGAATTCTGGGAGTTGAAGTCCACAAGTCTTAAAGCTGTCAAGTTTGAAGAGCCCTGATTTATACCTTCCAGATGTATTGGATATTCTCTAGAAGAAGCAATCCCACCTCATATGGAGAGTGCTCAGCTTTGGGAATGTGGATTAAAAGTTATAGACCAAGGGTGTCAAACTCACAGCCTGGAGGCCAGATGCGTCATGTGCTGGCTCTGCCTCCACCCGGTTTAGCAAAAGGGGGGAAAAGTCTCAATACGTCATGTGATGCCGCTGTGACGCTGCGAGTTCGACACCCCATTATAGACAGTGTAGATCTAATGAATGAGGAGAAATATGCTCATCCTGTTTCCCTTCTCACTCAGAGAAGGCTGTACTTATGGGTTGGGATGAGGGGTTGGTGGATTGCAGGAAACAGAGGGAATGAATGGGGAATGAAAATAATGCCCTGTAATTTTAATCAGGGAGAAGGATGCTTGGCCTTTTCTTTCTCTTAGGACGTGTGCTCTGTGCCTTAATATTTGGCTATTGCACGGGAAGAACTCATTGCACATCTCCACTGTTGTCATTTTAATGCATCTCTCTGTAGCTCGAGTAACAAAGGTGGGTGTGTCTCTCTCCTGAGAGCCTCAGCTGACATTTTGCACATGCTGCCTCTTTTCTGTGCTGCTTCCAGTGACTTAAAGTGGATGCTCTATTAAGGATTAACCTCTTCCTTTTAAGGAAAGAGAGAGATAAAAAAAAATCTGTCGGGCTTTTCTGAGTATTAGTTCAGTTAGGAGCCTAGTTAGAGAGGGTTAAACCATCCTATAGGAATCCTAATGAAGATAGCTGCTTTGTCTGAACGTTTGCAGCATTATCTCTGCCTTCAGTAACTGTACTCAGGCATGTTAATGGCATTATCTGCCCTCTGTGCACTTTTTAATTTGAAAATAATGGATCAGGTCAGTGAACACTCTGTTGTCTAAGTCTCACATTACACTAGCACTGAGTGCCTTTCCCCTTGCTGCCGTCTATGAGACGCTGTTAAGGTTTACTGGATCTGGAATTTATAGAGTGGGAATCAAATGAGGGAGGTGGATATATTAATGCAAATATTGGGTTGTGGTATCTGTCTTTGATCTTGGTAGTTTTTTAATATAGGCATCCAATGCGACCTTAAGGCTTACCTTTATTAGACCTGCTGTCAGTTAGCAATGCTTGGTTTTGAAACACCTATAATTGAAATTGAAATTTGGGCTTTAATTCTGCAAAGGAGCATGTTAGAGAAGGCAGACTGTTTTTCATGCTAATGTTTGAAGAGTGCTAAATTTAATAAGATGGATTGGAATATAAAATAAAATAGGGAGTGGCTATTAGGGCAGAAAACAGTACATTCATTGGACTGCTGGCTTGAACTGGGATGTATATCTGTGTTACCTACCTTCTCCTAGTCATCAGGACCATGAAATATACAACTGATACCCAGATATATAAGCACTGGCATCCATATCATTATATATGAAAAAAGAGTCAAATTGTTGCTAGTGGTATGTTCTCTAGCATGTCCTGTAGCCCCATAGGATGCTCCTTCTGACATCTCAACTTCCTTTTCTCATTTTTCTGGGCAGGTGAGCTCACTTCCGTGATTATTATTACTACTACCTTTATTGTCAGAGTATAGCATGTGTACGAGATTGGTTGAACCTCCCTTTGTGCACCCTCCCCCCAACACAACTCACAGGGAGGACATAAGTTCCTAACCTAGTCCCAATCTTATTACACTATGTGACCTTGTTGTACAACGCACCAGCCCTGCAAGTCTGTCATACTATGTTGACATGAAGTTATTTTCCATTTAGAAGTCTGACAGCCCACGGGTAGAAACTGTTCCTCAGCCTGTTGGTGCGGCTGGCTATGCTTCTATATCTCCTACCCAATGATAGGAGAGTGAAGAAGTGCTGACCGGGGTGTGAGTTGTTCCTGAGAATTTTCCTCACTCTTCTAAGGCAGCGAGCCCTAGCGAGGTCATCTAGTGGTATCAGGGAACAGCCCACAATGTTTTGTGCTGTGCTCACTACCTTCTGTAATGTCTTTCTATCCTGGTCAAGCCAACATACCACACCGTAATGCAATATGAGAGGACGCTTTCTATAGTGGACCGGTAAAAGGAGGTCATCAGTCGTTGTTCCACTTTGTTGCTTTGCAAGACCCTGAGGAAATGGAGTCTCTGTTGGGCCTTTCTGGCCACCTGGGTTGTGTTGATTTTCCAGGTGAGATCTTTGCTGAGGTAGATTCCCAGGAATTTAAAGGAGGAAACTCTCTCCACACAGCCCCCCTTGATGTAAAGTGGGGCAGGTTCCTCTCTCTTCTTCCGGAAGTCTAGCACCATCTCCTTTGTCTTGCTGATGTTTAGGTTCAGGTTGTTTTCTAGGCATCATGAGGATAATTTTTGAACCTCCCCCCCGTACGCTGTTTCGTCTCCACCTGTAATGAGACCCAATATCATCTGTGAATTTAATGATCACAGTTCCAATGAAGCTACTTCCAATTTATTTATTTATTTATTATTTATTTTTGTCAATTGCTTACAAGATAATACTGTGTTTCTCCAACAATATGGCTTCCACCAATAGGAAGCCCCAGTATGATTTATTGGCATAAAATCAAATTAAGCCCCTCCCCCCAAATTAAGGCCCATATTAAACATGCGAAATGGGGGGGAATGGCGGTGGGGGGGGCTTGCCGTTAGGAAGTACTTTGTTGCATGCCCGGATATGGTGCTGCCTGCGTTGGTGGAGCACTTCATATCGGGAGACCTTCCGCCACCGTTAATTTCCCTTCTCCCTTGCTGCCGTGGCGTTACAGCAGCGCCGTGGCGTTGGCGCAGCCACGTGCAGCCAGTCAGGGCTCCTTCCTGCAACCGGAGCCCTGAGGAGACACTTGGCTTCAGGCGCTCCTGTGGCCGCCTTCCCTTTGCCTTGATGGTAAAGTGAATTATTTTAAAAACCTCCGCTCATCCTATCAGGGCCGTGCGAGCTGAGCAGAGCCGGGAAAGCAAGCCGCGGGTGTTTCCTGGTTCTGCCCAGCCCGTATGGCTCTGCCCTGCCCTGGCGGGATGAGCGGAGGTTTTAAATAATTCACTTTACCTTCTAAGGCAAAGGAAGGCGCACAGGAGCGCCTGAAGCTCAAGTATACCAACAACAAAGGCAAATCCTCAAGGTGGGCTGGAGGGAGGTGGCTACGTGCCCCCGGGCTGCTTCAATGCAAAGTCCTGACTTACAGCATCCTGCCGTTGCCGCCGCGTCCTTTCGCCGCCGCCTCCTCCCTCTCCGACTGCGAAACTCGTGTGCTTCGCCAAACGCTCCGAGCGAGGTGAGCTCTTTCATACATAGAGAGAGAGGGAAAGACGCCGGCGTGCTCCGAGAGGCTGGCTCTTTTCTCTAGCCGAGGCTGACAGGAAGTGCCTCCAGGGCCGTGGCAGGCAAGCCGTGGGTGTTTCCTGGTTCTGCCCAGCGTGCACGACTCTGCCACGGCCCTGGCGGGATGAGCGGAGGGCCCGGCGGGGAGGCACTCGTTGCCTTGGTGACATTTCGGGTGCCTCCGCCGCCTCCTCGCCCATCGCAGGTGGCGGCGGCAAGCGGCGGCGCTTCGCTGAGGGAAAAAGAAGACAGCGCAGCCACCTTGCTTGCTTTCCCACCTGCCCGCCCCAGATGGCCTCAGGAGCGGCGGCAGTGGCAGCAGGCGCGCACACTCCTGCCGGCGAAGGGAGGAGAGGCGAGGAAAGAGAAGGGAGTGCGGCAGCAGCGGCTGTCACAGTATCGTCTCATAGCGGGGCAAGGCTGAGGTGGCCGCACCAGAGAGCGTCACTGCCGACCCCGTCGTGAGGATAAAGGAGCGGGATAGAGATTCAGTCAGATGTCAGCCTCGGCTAGAGAAAAGAGCCAGCCTCTCGGAGCACGCCGGCGTCTTTCCTCTCTCTCTATGTATGAAAGAGCTCGCCTCGCTCGGGAGCGTTTGGCGAAGCACACGAGTTTCGCAGTCGGAGAGGGAGGAGGCGGCGGAAAAGGACGCGGCGGCAACGGCAGGATGCTGCAAGTCAGGACCTTGCATTGAAGCAGCCCGGGGGCACGTAGCCACCTCCCTCCAGCCCACCTTGAGGATTTGCCTTTTGTTGTTGGTATACTTGGCTTCAGGCGCTCCTGTGGCCGCCTTCCCTTTGCCTTAGAAGGTAAAGTGAATTATTTTTAAAAACCTCCGCTCATCCCGCCAGGGCTGCGGCAGAGCCGCACGGGCTGGGCAGAACCAGGAAACACCCGCGGCTTGCTTTCCCGGCTCTGCTCAGCTCGCACGGCCCTGATAGGATGAGCGGAGGTTTTAAAATAATTCACTTTACCATCGAAGGCAAAGGGAAGGCGGCCACAGGAGCGCCTGAAGCCAAGTGTCTCCTCAGGGCTCTGGTTGCAGGGAGGAACCCTGACTGGCTGCACGTGGCTGCGCCAACGCCGCGGCGTTGCTGTAAAGCTACGGCAGCAAGGGAGAAGGGAAATTAACGGTGGCGGAAGGTCTCCCGAACATCCAAGCTGTCGCCGCCCGCCCACCCGAGGATGCAAGGGGGAAAATTAAGTCACCCGAAAAGACGGCCTAGCCGGTTTTTCGGGGGTCAAAAAAAAATAAGGCCCGGCCTTATTATGTGAGAAACACGGTAGGTATAAGTAAAAACATAGTTATGAATACATGGATACATATAAGAAAAATAAAAGAAACAATAGGACAGGGACGGTAGGCACGTTGGTGCGCTTATGCACGCCCCCTACAGACCTCTTAGGAAAGGGGTGGGGTCAATAGTAGACAGTCTAAGGTTAAAGTTTTTTGGGAAGAAACCACAGAGTCAGGTAGAGTATTCCAGACAATTGATGAGAGTGAATACAATGGGGGAGGACACCGTGTAAGGACTGAAGACAGCGAATGCAATGTGAAACAGGAAGATACAGTGTAAGGATTGCAACTGCCACTATGTAGCAGAACACATCCATGAATGCCAACTAGCAATCAGAAGATAGAATGAGAACACATTAATCTCACATGGACAGATTCAATCACAGTTTTGACTGTGAGCCTCCTACACAAAGCTAGGGAATTTGGGAGCTTGGCATCCAAATAAATCAGTCATCAATAGAGACATAGAAATAAACCATATTTACATACTATTCAAAAGAGAGGACAAAAAGCTAAGAAGGGATCAATAAAAAAATAAAACATCAGAACACCAATACACCAATACAGAACACCAATCCAGCAGCCAATACTCAGAGAAGCAGGGATTAACACCAGACAAACAATAAAGCAGAAAACAATACCCTGATCAAGGAATAATCAAGGGAAAAAACCCCACCCCCTACCAATTCTTGCAGGACAAATTACTATATGTGAACAGGGAGCAAACCTCATACTCACTAGCACTGGTGATGTTACCTAGTTGGACAATGAAGCATCTGCAAACAAACAAACAAGCTCTGAATGCAGAAAGAACTCCAGAGCCCTGTTATTTTCCAAGGAAACTTATAGGGGCCACAAAACAATCAGCGCCATTCTTGGAAATAAATATAATATTAGTGCTTTAAAGTCTTGCTTTAAAGCATGCCAACTTTTTCACATAATTGTGTTAAAAAGTAAAAAAAAAAACATAATAAAGTAGGGAAAGGAACCAGGCAGCTGCCATGGGGAATTTCTTGAGCTTATTGTTACATACATAAACTACTAAATTTCTTTAAATGTGTACACATATGGCTTGTAATTCCCATTCCTTGCTCTTGGTAGCTGCATAGCCATTTTCTCTGCAGGACTTCAGCATATATTCTTACATCGTCTTACTTTTCTTTTTTTGTCAGCTTTCCATCCTAATCTCAAGAATCTTGTTTTGGATTTGTTTTGTTTCTTTTCTCCTTTGACACTAACCAGCAAAGGGGTTGGAGTCTGTGCTCATGTCCTAAAAAGCAGATTTCTTTACATCAGGCTCAGTGTCAGTGGGTGGTAGGAAGCATTAGGAAGAAACAGGAACTTGTGGCACAGTACTGTAAAAAGGAACAATCCATACTTCAATAGGGGTATGTTGTTTACTTAGCTTTGTGTTGTGTCTAATAGTCTTTTTTAAAGAGCTTAATGCTGTTAGGAATGGTATGAAATGGATGTTTACAATTTTATTTTAAGAACTGGCCTACTCTACTCCTACTCTACTCTACTCTATCCTGTCCTTCCCCTCCCCCAATTTTCCCATGTATATACTGGTTCAAAAGGAAAGTAATGTTGATGGCAATGAAGTGGCCTGCAGATACTCTTGGCATCTGTCAGCCAACTGATGCTTTAAGTTTAAAACAAACAACATTTAAACAGGAAGTTAGTATACTGCACAGCAGATAGCAGCCTTTAAATAAGTTAATGCCTCTTTCAATATGAGTTCACTTTTATGAGACATTCATGTCATTTTATTGGCAGAGGTTTGGAAATAGTCTGTCATGTCTTCTTTGGGGATATGTTTTCTACTTGCCATTGAAGTATGTAGCCTTCAGATTCTCTAATGCTTTCCCATCCATGGACCAATCAAACCCCAACTTCACTTAGCTTCAGGATCCAGAGAAAGTTGATCAGATGCTATTCTCTGTTTAACATAATGTTTATTTCTAAGAGTGCCCCAGCGAGGCTCCATCAATAATCTAAGGAAATAATGATTGGCATCCTCCCCTTGTAAGACTAATACATAATTTATGAATTGATAAAATATTTAGTCCAAAGTAGATTGTCAGAATCCAATCATAAAGATGGAATCCTATCACATATAGGTTCTTGTAAGTCATAGAATAAATGAATGTCTAGCTTTATAATTGCTGGAGTTTACACAATACATTAATCCAGAAGCCATGACTGACAAACCACAATAGTTGGTTCACACAAAGCACTACGACCACATGATGACTTACTATAAACTAAGGCACTCTGTAAAATGACTGAACCACTCAGAGTCAATTTTAATCAGATCCTAATAAACGGATAAATAACAAAAACCTCCAATTGCAATAAATCATAATGTTAATGAATTTAGCTTGCACAGCCTCTTCTCAGCTGGAGATCAATGTACCTCTGTTCTCAGAAGATGGGGCAGATTGAAGCCCAAGAGGAAGAAGATACGAAGGCTGTATCAGCCTCTTCTTTTCAGCTCTAGGAATAAACCAAGGCCCAAAGAGCTTCATTCTCCATCCCTTCAGCTATAGGAGCAGCTTTGATTGCCCACAGCAGGAATTCTTGGCTGAGTAATGACCTCCGAGTGTGGCTATGGAAGGAGTCCTCCCCCCCTTAATATTAGTTCAGAACACATTCTGCTTTCTACTAAAATAGCCATTGGGGGGGGGGGGGATACAAAAAGAGGCTTTAATAATTGAATTGGAGGCACCCAGTGTCAGGGAAATGAATCTGCACATTGCCAAATAGTGCAAATGAAGCCAGGGTACTGGCAAGTGACTGGCTTGTCTTTCAGGGCTCATAAACAAACTGTCTTGGCACAGATCTTTCATCCCCTTAATGTGCTGCTTGAACTATCCTTTTGTACTACCAATCAAGGCAAGTTACATTTGCACAGGCATGCAAGTGCAGATTCTGTCTCCAGTGGTCCTTTTTAACCAAAGGCAGGTCCAATTATCTATTACCTATTTTGTCTCTGCACTCCCTTTGGGGGAATGTTCAGAATACTTTTAAAACCTATTTTTCAATAGAGCATGCTAGTATTTACACACACACACACACACACACACACACACACACACACACACATCCTTTGTCTGGAAGTTAAATTTCCTAGCAAATGGGAGAGGTCATATTATATATGCATTGTTACTCTCATAGGAATGGGGGATTTATACAATGAAGGGGTTAGCTAATGATTTGCATTCTTTTAGCTATGACTGATACACACACACACACACACACACACACTAATTTTACTGAATGCTGCCCTTACAACATAAACTGAACATGACTTATTGTGGAAGAACAACCTTGGGCTGCATCAGTTATTTAATTTTTGAATTATGGGAAAGAATTATTCCACTTTATTCTGCCATGAGACTGGCTGCACTTTAGACTATGGAGATGGCCATGTTGGATATAATTACTTTTCAGGAGCCTCTTGTCAATCATAAATTCCAGGGTACACCTGGATTTGCTGAGGAGCTCTGGGAAACGAAGTGAGTGAAGAGATGGCTAGAGTTGATGGTGGTGAAAGACAAAAGGTTATTATGATCGGTCTCATGAACAAGCCTGTGCCGAGTCTAGATTGTGCTTGAATGTCTATGCTTCTGCAGATTCTTACCCAGCAGCCTTTTTAGGATAACTCATTTTTTGTTGGGGATGAGTATTATTCTAAACCACCAGAAATTATTTGAATTGGGCAGTATAGAAATACCTGTAAATAAAAAATAAATAAAAAATTCTGGACACCGCACCAAGACAGATATAAAGGAGAACAACAAAGAAAATGATTAGACTAAATTCTAATGTTTATAATGAGAAATTGAAAGGGAGTTCGGTAAATTTAATCCCGAGAAGAGAATAATGATGTGATGGCTCTTTTCAATTATTTCAAAGGATATTACACAGAAGTGAAAGCCTGTGTTTTTTATACAAATCTTGTGCAATGCACTAATAGCAAATTTAGATTATAGGAAAGCAGTTTCCAGTTGAAAGATTAGGAAAACATCTTAATTAAATGAGCAGTCTGACAGTGGAACCAATTATCTAAAAAGGCAGTGCCTCTCTCTTTGCAGGATGCTTTAAGACAACCTAGACAGCCATCTGTCAGAAATGCTTTAATCTGGATTCCAGAGTTAAGAAATGAGACCCACTGACCTAAATGTCCCCTTCCAGCTGTATGGTTTTTGCTTGTTCTTTTTGCACAGTATTCTTTGTGATGCTTAATATTCTTTTTTTTTCCATGTGAGTTGCCTTAACCTCTAGAAGAAAAGATCAGAAGGCAGGCTTAATAAATACAATAATTAAATAATTTCCCTCCCAACTTCTTCTGTTTGGATTCTAGCTTTTGTACAGTATTTGATCATTTTCCAAATTGGTAGTTACTCTACACAGGAGCTGGCAGGAAAGACATAAGATCTTTTAATTCAGAAATTGGTCTCTGCGTTTGCAAAGGCACGCAGTTCAGGCTGTGGCTAAATGAAAAAGCCATCTTTAATAATGTATTAATAAAGCAGTGTTTCAGAGAGTGATTTGAAAATATGGGGATGCTGCTATAAATAAATGACCCTATGTCAGCTGTTAAATGTCAAAGGATATGTATTGGATCTGTGTTATTGATTGCTGTCCTGACCATTGGGAAGTCTCATTTCCACATATCAATCTAATGTTCAGATTGGCTGGGAGATCCATGCTTGGGTAGATTGTCCTGTCCAAAAACACCCTTAAAAAAACCCCCATTTTCACAAAAGGGACTTGGCAATTTTTCACATACCTCCAGGTTAAAACATCAGTAGCTCCCTAGGAATGCATCCTAGCAGCAGCAGTGAAAGCTGCCCTGGCCAATCAGAATCAGGATAGGGAGGAGAACAGGAGCATGCCTGCAGCAAAGTCCTCCCAGGAAGTATATGCATCAGTCAGCCATTTATTTCAGTCGTGAAATTAAGCCAGCGTGGTAGACATATAGAGTCAGGTGGACTAGAGAGAGTGAAATGGGCCATTTGCATGGTTGGATCCATGCATGGGTTTGTCAGAAGGCTGCTCCCCATTTATTGAATCTGTTCCTTTACAGCTTGAGAGGCAAATGAATGCAAAAGTAGAAATAAAACATTTTGTATCCCTGACTCTGTTTCTGAGCCTTGGCAGAAATGCACAAAGCTAATGTGTAAAAGAACTTGATGTATACAAAAAGCGAGGTGTGTCTGTAAGGACATTGGTGCCTCCAGGCACATCTGGTTGCTCCTATATAGGGTGCTCCAATGTAGGGATAGGCTGGTTTTGGGCAGTTTCCTAGATTAACTGGAAAAACAATGTTTATAGGAGGGGGGTAAGCTTCATCTGACTAATTCTTACTCATTTCTACAGAGTGGATAGAAACTTTGATTCTCTCCCTGCATTCTCTTTGGTTTGACCAATTTCTCTTTTGCTCTCCTGCTGCATCTGGACAGGTTGGAAGCACCCTGGGGCATAAACTGGCAAATAATGGGCTCTATAGGCAGAAACCATATGTGAGCTGTGCATGATTTTTGTTTTGAAGTGTCAGGGGACTCTTCTTGCCCAGATGGTGGAGCACCCAGGGGATGAACATAGAACTGACAGTTGCTCTCACTAGCAGATGATTTAAGTCTCCTGTAATCGGTTCTTCTCCAAATGTCAAGCTACTGTGCTATGTGCAGAGAGTCAAAAAGGGGTTGGTGGGTACTTGAGATAATTACTGAAAAACAGCTTCCCCTGTTGAAAGCCGTTAATGAACACTTTTGGAAGGACTTTGTTGTCTACAGCTGACCTCAGCTGTTGATGACAGCATAGAATTAAAGGGGGAAACACTCATGTCTAGACAGAGCTTGTTTAAAAGCAAGGAGTTGGGCATCTGAGACAAGGATGGGATACTTTGATCACTCCAAATTATTCCATGGTGGAGGTGACTCATGGATGAACATAGAGACCTTTTAAGGTAGCTGGTAATCCCAAGAATAGAATAGAATAGAATAATAGAGTTGGAAGAGACCTTGTAGGTCATCTAGTCCAACCTCCTGCTCAAACAGGAGACCCTGTACAATTTCTGACAGATGGCAGTCCAGTCTCTTCTTGAAAGCCTCCAGTGATGAAGCTCCCACAACTTCTGAAGGCAAGCTGTTCCACTGCTTTATTGCTCTCACTGTCAGAAAATTTATCCTTACATATTTCTAGGTTGAATCTCTCTTTGATCAGTTTCTTTCCATTATTCCTTGTCTGGCCTTCAGGTGCTTTGAACAACAGATTGACCCCCTCTGCTATCATGTCACCCCTGGTCCTTCTCTTCACTGGACTAGCCATTCCCAGTTCCTGCAACGCTTCTTCATATGTTTTTACTGTTTTACTGCAATATCTCCTTCTCTGACCATCAAGCACCTGGAAGAGGGAAGCTCCTCTTATTAATCAAAGCATATAGATAGATCCTCCATGCTCAGAAGCACAGTTCTGCTTTCTCTGCTATCAGGCATTAGCTGGGTTCTATGAAAAATGTGTCACTTAATTAAATAGAGATGAAAGTATACAAGTGGAGGGGTAGGAAGACGTAAAATCTGAGCTTCGAATTTTCTCTCTGACTCCTAAAATAATGTTACTTTCCAGAAATGTCTGGTTTTGCATTTTTTTGGAAAATGAAAGTGGGGGGGATTATGGCAACTTTGTGAAACAAAAGAACATATTTTACTTGTCGTGAAATATATTTTATCCTAGGAACAAATTGCTGGGAGGTATAGTCATGCTGTGAGCTTAGCATGGCTTTTAAAGGCATTAAGCAAATTCCTGGTGGGTTAAATCTCCAACAGCATTTTTATCCCAGTTTTCTATTCAGATGGCTGTTCAAGGTGCTAACACGTTTTTTTAAAAAATGCAAAAGCTAAGAACATTAAATTCATGTTAAAATCAGTAAAGCCTGTTTAAAATAGAGGCACCTGTAGATTTTCTAAGTGCTGAGAAAGGAATGAGGGGGTGCATTCCATTGTCAAGAAGCTGTATGGGAAAGGACTTCTCCAGCGTGATCACAAAGTCTTCCCTGCAAATTGTAAGAAGTTCAGACCAGGAAAAACCACATTCACATTCAGGGCCATTTGGGATTTTATAGATGGGCTCCTTATGTGAAGATTTAGTTCTTTTCCACCAGGAATTTCCATCTTCTTCCTTTGTTGCTATTATCTGGTGATGTTCCATTGCTTTGGTTTTAAATTCATATATCACCTAGATTGATGAAGAAGTTGAGATGACTTTAGAAATGGGTATAGCAAATAAACGCATACTAAGACCAACCTCTTAAAGCCTTTAAGCAACTGGCAACCAATGCAGGTTTTCAGTAAAGGCATTATTAAGAGCTAAGCTGCTGAATTTTGCAACTTTCAGGCATTTTTCAAAGATGTTTTATAGTTGTTAAGTAGAGCTGTGTTCAAAGGCTAGAAATGGCTCTCATTTTTTATGAGCCCCTCAAGTGCTTCCTAGGCATTTTTCTCTATCTGGCCCAGATTCCCTCAACTAATTTCATTCCTTGCAGATTTCCTAATTAATTAGCCCTGTCGTCTCTATCTGTTCCTCACCATGACAGACATTTTGTAAATGGGATTTTGTGGGTCCCATTCTCCCTGGTGGGCATAATGCCAATAGGCAAGCTCTGAAAATTCCAGATGTGTCATTAGGCTAAAAAGGTTAGCAAACTTTGAATTTTTCTTTCTGCTTCTTCCTCTATCAACTTACCTCCCCTTCGTGTGTGTGTGTGTGTGTGTGTGTGTGTGTGTGTGTGTGTGCAGGTGCATACACGCATCACACATACCCAATAGTCCAACACTTAGTGGCAGGTTGTAAGATGCAGGCAGTAGCTGCATACATTAAGTCAGTTTTATATTCTAGTGCAGGGGTGTCAAACTCGCATTGTCACGTTGTCATCACATGATGTATTGCAACTTTTCCCCTTCGCTAAAATGGGAGTGGGCATGGCCAGTGCATGACACATATGGCCCATGGGCCATTTGTTTGACACCTGTTCTAATAGCTTGTCTGTCAGTGTTGGCAGGTGTTCTCTTAAAGATTCTTTGATTGGATTTTTTTGCTGTTGGCTTCTTTGGCAGTTTCTTGATTGGGGTATTGTTTATTTGATTGTTGGTCTGATCTAACCTTGGAATTAATCTACGCTGATCGAGGCATTGATTGCTGGTGAAGAGGTTCTTGGGTCTTTTTATTCCTTTTGTCTCTTTTGCATAGTCTATAGATGTTGTTAATGTCTGTGTGCCTATTGATTCCTGATGTGTCAGGCTTCTAGACGTTCCCTGGCATTTTTGGACTTGCCTTGGTATAGATAGAAAAAGGTCTCCTTAGAGGTAATCTTTGACTTTGAGCATTTGCTTAACAATAATTCGAAGTTATGACAGTTTTGGAAAAAGTGACTTATGAACCATCAACATTATATCTGTGGCATCATCTTCACTGACATGGGCTCACAATTCCAACACTTGGCAACTGGTTCACATTTATGATGGTTGTTTTGATCCTGTGATCATGATTTGTGATGCTTCCCAGCCAGCTTCCCACAAGCAAAGTCAATTTGGAAAGCCAGATTTGCTTAATGACTGTGGGGATTCACTTAGCCATTGCAGTCGAAATAGCTTTAACACTGGGTCTGATCATGTGAAGACTTGACCATACTAGTAGTATGGCTAGTACAGCCAAACTAACTTATGATGGAAATAGAGCCATGGTGGCACCATGGTTAGAATGCAATATTGCAGGCTAATTCTGCTGATTGCTGCCTGCCAGCAGTTCAGCAGTTCGAGTCTCACCAGCTCAAGGTTGATTCAGCTTTTCCTCCTTCTGAGGTCGGTAAAATGAGGACCAAATTGTTGGGGGCAATATGTAAACCACTTAGAAAGGGCTGTAAAGCACCACGAAGTGGTATATAAGTGCTATTACTATGAAAATTCAAGTCTCTACTGAGGTTGTAATTTGAGGACTCCCTGTATAAGAAATTGAAGGAAAAGTGTATAATTAGGAAAAGATTCAATGCTCTACAGAAATTATAAAGAATATATTAGGCTTTAACAGAAACTGAATTGAGGCTAGCAGGAAATACAAAAAACAACAACAAAAAGCTTTGTGCGGGTGCATGTGTGTGTGTCTGAAACAAAAGAAAAGGCAAAGAGGATGGAGGTTTGTCAGCATAGTTTGTCACAAACAAACCAAGTTAGAAATATTTTTAGTCAGAGTTATCATTCAGCAAAATGTTCAAGCTATCTTCATTAATAAAATGATAAATATAGTAAATATGGGCTGCTGATTTATAACTTACTGAATGACTGCACCAAAAAATATATTCATAAATGGTTTCACATCAGTTTGGAAAATGATATTGGATAACCTTAATGAAGGGATTATGGAGATGGTTATCAAATTTGCAGATTGCACAAACCTTGGAAAAGTGACTAATACTTTCCGAAGAGAAATTCCAAAATGATTTAGGCTTGAGAAGTGGCCCAGTGTGAATCAAGGCCTTGGGAAAGGAGAGGGGAACAATGACCGTTAAGGAGATCAAAGGATTACTCAGTCCTGAAAAAGAGGAAAGCATGAAAAAGAAACTCAAAAGAATCCCATGTTGATTTTGTTTGGTATAAATTGTAGAAGAGTAACTTTGACGGGCTCTTCAAGATTCTGTTACTTTACACTTCAACAAAGAGCATTCCTAAAATCCCTGCAGTTTACTCAAAACCCCTTGCCTACCTTGAAGGACTGATAGTTGAAATGAACAGGGTGGGGGGAATAAACACACCCCGTGACATGATAGCAATATTCCAATATTTGAGGGCCTTCCACAAAAAAGAAGGGGTGAACCTATTTTTCAAAGCACAGGAAGGCAAGACAAAAAACAACAACAACGAATGGAAACTAAACAGGGAGAAAATTCCTGACAGTGAGAACAATTGACCAATGGAACAACTTTCCTCCAGAAGTTGTGGCTGCTCTACCAGTGGAGGATTTTAAGAAGAACCTGGACAGCCACTTGTCTGGAAATGGTATAGGGTCTCCTGCTTGTGCAGGGAGTTGGACTAGAAGACCCTCAACATCCCTTCCAACTCTTGTTACTATGTTAAAATCTAGTTTGTATAAAGTCTTGGATATAATGATCCATGATGGCGCAGTGCTTAGAACGCAGCATTTCAGGCTACCTCATTGCTCACTCCAAGAGTTTGATTCTGAATGGCTCATGGTTGACTTAGCTTTTCATCCTTCCGAGGTGGGTAAAATGAGGACCCAGATTGTTGGGGGCAATAGGCTGACTCTACTTAGAGAGGGCTGTCAAGCACTGTGAAGCAGCATATATATGTAAGTGCCATTGCTATATGGAGTGGGGAAAAAAGAAAAGGACACATATAAGGTAAGGAAGACCTCGCTTTATCATAGGGTAGGTGCAAAGGAACTGAGTATTTTAGTAATTAGAAGTTCAACATGAGTGATTACTGTGATTTTACTGCTATAAAAGCAAATGTTATTTTCAGATGTATTGACTGGAGTACTCAATACATCTCACAGAAATCATTGTCCCACTGTACATTGCCTTGATAACTTCTGAATTGGCATTCTATTTACTGACATTTCACAGTCTAGGCCAGGGGTGTCCAACCTTGGCAACTTTAAGACTTGTGGACTTCAACTCCCAGAGTTCCTCAGCCAGCAAAGCTGGCTGAGGAACTCTGGGAGTTGAAGTCCACAAGTCTTAAAGTTGCCAAGGTTGGACACCCCTGGTCTAGGCATTAAAAATCTGGGCACCAAGATCTAAAAAGCACATTGACAAACTAAAGTGAATTTAGAGGAAAGCTACCAATGTGGAAACAGTTGAAAGAACTATGGAGAACAACTGCAGAAGAAAATAGTGAGGTGGAATATCATAGCTGTCATTTAGAAGTGGGAATGGGTTTCTTCTGTTATCCCAGAGAAAGCAGGACAAAAAACAGAGAGAAATAAATTCAGGTTAAATAATAGGAGGAATTATGGTGTCGTGGGTAAGGCACCTGGCTAGAAACCAGGAAAGCATGAGTTCTAGTCCTGCCTTTGGCACAAAGCCAGCTGGATAATCTTGGGCCAGTCACTTTATTTCAGCTCTAGGAAGGAGACAAAGGCAAACTACTTCTAAATAACCTTGCCGAGGAAACTACAGGAACTTGTTCAAGCAATCTCAGAGAATCAGACATGATTAAATAAAAGATTAAAAAGACTGCCAAGTTCCAACTAATAATGAAACAAATTGCTTCATCAAGTGCATTTTCCCTTCCAATAAAGAGTTTAGTAGATCCAGCACTAAGCAGGCATTTGAAGCACCAGTTTCCTTCTGATGTTGGGCTATCATGAACTAATATAACTTTCCTCCTAATGCCCCGAGCAAGAAGTTAGCCTAGATGATCTGTTTGAGAACTGTTCCAATTCTATGATTCAAAGGACCATGACTGAAATAGACCACCCCTCCAAAAAACCCTGAATTTTTGGTATCATTATCCTAGTGGAGGTGAGTAAATTGTTGCAGTTCTTTCTCCTTCTCACAATTCTGGCTTGGCGCATGCATTCATACTCTTACAGCAGCTTTCTCCAACTTGATGCCATTGAGACCTGTTGAAATTGCAAATTCCAGAAATCTCGACTGGAAATTCTGGAGGCTGGGTATCCTAACATATCTCAACAGCACTAGGTTGGAAAAAGGCATTTTATTCCTTACATACCCTGCTTCTTTTTCCCTTTTACCCTGTTGAGTAGCTGATAGTAATCTGTTGCTAGGTGTATACAGATCAAGTATGTGGAATGTTGCTTGTCTTAGCAAGTTGTTCCTGTCTTGTTTGCCAAGCACAAATACAACTGATGGTGACAGCCAATTGTCTGTAATCCCATCAGAAGACTACTTGTAGCTTGTCCAGTAAAGTCACAGTTCCAGCTTGCCATCTAATCACAGAGCTGAGCTTCAAGAATTATGTTTATTCAAGGCATTCTTGGCTAGATTAAGTTGATGGTCCTTCTCTATAACTATTTCATTTTTTTTAGTTGGTTCAAGTGAAGCTATGCATCCTGGTGTTTGGCCTCTCTTCTTTGTGAAGAGGGGAGTGAACATACCAATATTTCATTAAATTATCTTTGTCTCCTCTGAATACCACTTGATCTGCAAGAGCTCATTTTGAATTAAGTGGGTTTTTAAAGTGGTGTATGAGCAGAGAATCTTGTCTGCATGTTTCTATGTCTTCTATCCCTTGGAGACATCTGTATAGATTTACATTCATGAATGGATATATGAAGTTTGTTTGGAGTGGGGGATGTGCTGTTCGTCTGGCTTGCTTTTAGTATGACAAAGATTGCATCCTTGTTATTTACCGATAAAATGCAAGGCGTTACAGGTGCCAGATATTGGACTGGCAGTTGTAACACTCAGTTACCACATTTGTACCACATGCCATGATTTAAAAGAGGTGATCGGTAAGAACAAACAAATTGTTTTCTCCTCTGAACCCAAAATCAGGGTTCTCATTAGTTGTGCTTAATTTAAACAAGTTTAAACAACCAATCTGAAATTGTCTTGTTTCAGCTATAGTTAATGTTGGCCATAGTTGGTATCTATGTCACTTCAGGTACATACTGTAAGCAAAACATTTTTCTTCTTGGTTATTCAGGGAGAGATTAAGGGACTGAAATGGAGAAAATACAAGCCCAAGATTGCCACATCTTGTTCCTACTTAGGTACATCCTATAAAACCAACAGTAAATGTACTCAACTTCTTCCATCTTTCTTCATGTAACAAACTTTTACATTCTCTTAATTATCCTACATGCTCTTTTCTGAATCTCTTCCAATTCCAAGTTTGAGCACTACGGAACAAAATGGAGCAATTTCTCCCATGCTTTTAGAGGCTATATACTTCTGTTCATAACAGTTAAATTTGTATTTACTTCTTCCGTTAGTTTATCATATTGCTGATTCATACCCAATTTATACCCAAGTCCTATTCCAAGATCTTTTTCACAAGGGCTATTGAAAAGTCAAGTATCCTCTATCCTTTTATTGCTATTCCCCAAGCAGAATATTTTGTGTTTGGGCCCTGTTGGTTGTCATCTTCAACTTATTTTTTTAACTTATTAGAATTATTTTCAATTTCATTTCTGTTTCTTTCAAGCTATAATAAAACATTGAAAAATACTGATTTTGTGATATCCCATTTAGCATCTCCTTCCAGTTTAATTAGGAACTATTGATGAGTACTTGTGGAATATAATTTTTGAATGAGCTGCTTACCCACTTAGCTATTGTGCTATACCATCTAGCCCTTATTTAGCTGCTTTGCCAAACAGAATAGGACTGGATATTTTGTCAAAAGCTCTAATGTTAAAAAAGCAATTAAAAGATTCTTTTTGAAGACAATCTCCTTTTGGCTGTTGTAAAGGCAGCTACAAGGTTGTTGCATCTGGGCAGCCCCTTTACAATTTTGATTGTCTTTGCTCTACTTTCCAGAGAAGCTGTTGCAATTGCTCCCATCTATTCTGCTACCGAGGCTGCCAAAAGGAAATAAGGAAATCACCACTTTGGCTAACTTTCTTTTGTTGTTCTCTTTGGCAGCTGTTTTTGTCTGCAGTTGTAAGAGGGGAAAGGTGGGGGAGGTAGACACACTGATTAAAACCACAGGGAGGGAAGATCAAGAGCAATATTTTTGGGGGTTTTAGGCAGTATTACTGCAGGAATAAGTAGGCAAGAGTTCATTCTCCACTTCAGCCTAGTAGTTTTCAGATAGGTTGAACTGATTGGCTGTGTGAGGATTGTAGGTGTTGAAATCTCAAAATGTCCATCTGGAGATCACCAGGTTGGGAAGCTATGGTACCTCCTAGAACCTTTTTTTTTCTAATCTGGGTTCATCAGGTGGAATTGGAAATCATCACCGGACACTGAACATGGTCAGATATGGGAATCATATCAGGAAACCTATTGAACAATGACAGATTGAAGGCAGGATGCCTTCCAAAACTGGATCCTCATTCATATTCTCTTTTCATGAAAAATAGTTTCTAGATATAAAAATGACAGTTTACGGTCCCCCCCCCCTTAATCAGCTCTCTTTGTAAAAGTGCTTTGAGGCAACTGCAAGATCTAAAGCCTTTACGAAACTAGCATCGGGCCATTGTGCTGCAAACTCCCTTTCATATTTGCATGCAGTGTGCAGCTTATGTGGTGTCAGTATGGTTCTGCTTTTGTCAATGCCCACTTCTCTCTCTCTCTCTCTCTCTCTCTCTCTCTCTCTCTCTCTCTCTCTCTCTCTCTCTTACACACACACACACACACACACACAGGTTTGGATCAACACCAGAAAGGCCCAGATTCTAGTTTGCCCTCAGACACAAAAGCTCACTCAGGGAATTTGGACAAGTTATTTCTCTCACAGCCCGGCCTATTTTACAGGGTTGTGGAGAAATACAAGAAGCCTGGATATATCCATAAATTCTGAACAAAAATATAAGGTATAATTTGGAGAAATGTGTAACTCTGGTGTGTGTGTGTGTGTGTGTGCGTCGGGGGGGGGGAAGGTAGGTTTTGAATCCTGGAGACTACCTGGACTAGTCTCTATTTTCTTGGCAAGGTTTTTCAGAAGTGGTTTGCCATTGCTTGCTTCCTAGGGCTGACTGGCCCAAAGTCACTCAGCTGGCTTTTTGCCTAAACTGGAAGTAGAACTCACAGTCTCCAGGTAACTAGCCTGGTATGTTAACCATTGCATCAAGCTAGTTCTCCAAGTAACAAATAATAAGCACACTGTAAAACATTCTGCTACTATCATTACAGTTGACTGTGGATTTTTTTTAAAGACTCATCCACCAACTTGGGAAAAGCAAAAGATGAGACAAAATTGAGAAGCTAATTAAAACACGGGAGTGGTGCATACTTTTCAATGGAATGTTTTCTTCTGACCATTCCTGGATTTACAGGCAGTCATTGTCATTGGAGGATCCATCATGCAAAGGCCACAATATTAAGCTAGGTTTAGGGACAGTTGTTTAGTTAGGAAACTCAATTTAATTCCCTACCAGGAGTTGTTATGATGCTAACTGGATGCAGAAAGATGGGAAATTATATATCTGATTAGGTTTGTTTTCCTTCCCTCCACCCATTCTTATTAATTGAATAATTTTCTTATTATGACGTACCTCGGTTAGTAAGGTAATAGTGCTTTGATGTTTGTGCTAGAAGAAGCTTATATTCTATCATAAACTGGCAAAAAGATACTACACAGGTAGTCCTCAATTTACAACAGTTCATGTAGTGACCATTCAAAATTACAGCGCCACTGAAAAAAGTGACTTATGACCATTTTTCACCGTTATGACCTTTGCAGCATCCCCATGGTCATGTGATCGAAATTCAGATGCTTGGCAACTGGTCCATATTTAGGACTGTTGCTGTGTCTCAAGATCCCCTTTTGCGACCTTCTGACAAGCAAATTCAATGGGGAAGCCAGATTCACTTAACAACCGTGTTACTAAGTTATCAACTGCAGTAATTCACTTAACTGAGGCAAGAAAGGTCGTAAAATGTGGCAAAACTCGCTTTAAGAATATCTCACTTAACAACAGAAATTTTGGACTCATTATAGTTGTGTAGTCAAGGACTCCCTGTATTTTGCTTGGATAGAAATTGAAATGTGACTTTCCACTCTACTTTAATCCAACAATTCTTGACTTCTTTTTGCTTACATGGAACTACAATAAATTGCAAATATTGGCAGAAAGAAAGCACACCTTGACATCATTTGACTTACTCCATGCAATTCAAGATGCACAATCAGTTCAAGTGATAGAGGTGTGATGGTGTACCCCTGAGATATAACTTTGCATCCAAAGCTAAATCCTGGATATCCTCTGAAGCCTAATGTTTTTGGCCTTCACTTCTAAAATAGATCTCCTTTTTTCCCTTGGCTTTTATATTATTTATTTCAGTTATTTCTTAATCAGGCAAGGATTCTCCTTTGCGACCCAATGCTATTTCCTTAATAAATGTGGCTTCTAAGTGCCTGATAAAGCCACTTGGACCCATAGATTACATTTGTATCTTCAGCTATTGTTCATACAATTCAGCCTTGATTTAGACATCAAACTTCTGTCAATACCAGATCATTAATCAATGTTCTTGCTTAAATAAAACAACAACAACAACAACAACAATAACAACAATAATAATACCCAGGAGCTCTAATTTTGGGGGTGAATGAAAAAGCCTTTTATAGCTTGCTTCTCACTTTTTTTCCTTTTTTTTTTAAAGGATTTTTTACAGGGATGAATAGGCAGATTTTGATTTAGTTTGGATTTCCCCAAGGTCTTATATTTTGGGTTGATATGCTAATTTATGGAGTGAACAGAAAAATAGCCCTGAGGGGATCAGGCTGAGCCCCAAATTAGTCATTATATTTTTTCTACCAAACCAAATGCTTCTCTCAGGGAGGAGAGATGGGGACATATCCTTTTGAGGAATCTTTGGTGTCCTCTGAGCTTGGTTGTTTTCTTGCAGCCATTTCATTAACAAAATTAGGCGCTGATGATGTTACCTAGTTTGGGTAATGAAATGTCTGCAAGAAAACAACCAAGCTCAGAGAGTACCAAGGTTCCCTCATTTCAACCCTGAGCTATTGGTAACGCTTTTCCCAGCAGTTGATATCTGGAAGCCAGTTGACCAATTAAAAGATAACATTCAGACTTCAAGACAGATGTCTCTGCCATCCATGAATTGATCCAATCCTCTTTTAAAGCCATCCACACCTTGCTGAAGTTCTTTCTTTGGCCTCCTCTAAATCCCTTACCTTTCAGCCACCTAATGATTATAGATACTGATTAACAGAGTTGGAAGGGTCCTTGTAGGTCGTCTAGTCCAACACACCACCCAAGCAGACGCTACACCATTTTTTCCAGTGTCTTCTTGAAAGCTTCCAATGATGAAGCACTTACAACTTCTGAAGGCAAGCTGTTAACATTGGTTGATTGTTCTCACTGTCAGAAAATGTATCCTTATTTCTTCTCTCTTTATTCATTTTCCATCCATTCCTTGTCTGGCCTTCAGGTACCTTGGAAAATAGCTTGATCCCTTCTTCTCTGTGCCAGCCTCTCAAATATCGGAACACTCTTATCATGTCTCCCCTGATCCTTCTCTTCACTAGACTAGCCATGCCCAGTTCCTGCAACTGTTCATCATATGTTTTAGCCTCCAGTTCCCTAGTCATCTTTGTTGCTCTTCTCTGCATTCTTTCTAGAGGCTCAACATCTTTTTTATAGTGTGGTGACCAAAACTGGATGCAGTACTCTAGGTGTGGTCTTACTAAGGCTTTATAGAGTGGTATTAGTACCTTACTTGATTGATTGTGATGATCTTTTTCAGCATTTTTCGTAACTATATTATATCCTTTCTTTTTAGAATTGGGAACCAAAACTATATCCCATATTCCACATGAGATACACTACAGATATGTATAAGAGATTGCAACATGAATCACCAGCATAGAATTTGCCTCTTTCACTGCTGCCACATATTAAATCAACACCTTCACTAAAGCGTTCACTATCGTTTCAGTAATTTTTAATTATAGGTAGCTCAGGTAAATTATAACATTGCAACATTATTCATTTTCATCAGCTTTAAGGAAATCATTTTTAAATTATTGCAGAATGTTCAGAATGAATAGAATTTATCTCTCAGGGCTTCTTGGTAAAAAAATTTCCTTCCTATTTCTCTACCATGCATTTATTCCTAGTCAGCACGTTAGAGTCAGCATTTAATGCACCTGAGCACATCAGCTAGAGAAAGACTTATATATTCATACAAATATAGCTCAATTCATGCGAGTTAAGAATACAACTCCTGTTCCTCATTGATAGCTCGATGCTGTGTTTTGGAGATGAAAAACAACAGTTTCTATTTTCCCCTTTCACAAGATGTTGATTGGCAAAGGAGGTCTTTTAAAAGACCCAAGTTATATCCCTTTTTTTTAGTTTTTAAGAACTAGAGTGATTGTCTTCCGTCCTTTCAGTATGTGTTTTGAAAGCCAATAATCATATATTTCTCATCCCTAGGGTAAGTGATTATATAGTGGGGAATTTTGGATAAGCTGACACATGCATTTTCCCCCCTCAAGAAAGCACCCCTTAGTGTTTTTAAGTGAATTGCATCAGTGGATATGCAAACAAAGCACCAACACACAAAAGAAAACAACCGCATTAAGGATTAAAACGAAACCAGAGTGTCCTGTATTTGGTGCAATTAAAAAGGCTCTCCTCTGGCAACAACTTCCCCTTCCACTGGACTAGGACAAAATGGGGTAGATGAGAAGTTGGATGGCAGAGAAAAAGAGGCTGTTCCCCCACTTATTTTGTGCAGGGCCTGGACCACCCTGCCACTAAGGCAATGTTGTTCTTGAAAAAAGGGTTCCTTCCTGCTGGTCTAAGGGAACATTTTTATGGAAACAATGGCTAAACCAAACTATGCCAGATTGAATAAAACCTCTCTGGAAAATTAGCAGGATAAAGGTATAAATTAGCCTCATCCATTTTGCTTCTTTCCAAATTAGTTGGGTCCCAACATTTATTAAACCAAGCAAGAACAGTTAATGATTTCTTAAAAAATGGATGCTGCAGTCCAACACATTCATTCCCTATTCCTTTATATTAGTTGCAGATCCAAGGCAAAAGTTGACTCCAAACACAGAGTTTGGCTATAAAAAAACATTCTTTTGGGGGTTGGGATGTTCCCGAAACAGCATTTTATATAAAGAAAATACAATGCAATGTCCTAAGTTTCTTAAACAACCATCTTTTTTTCACAGTATATATCTTGTGTGATGTTTTCAGTTATTTTGATCAACATATTGATATATTGATCGTAATGATTGAACCATGGTGGCACAGTGCTTAGAATGCAGTATTTTGCAGGCTAACTCTTGCCAGGAGTTCGATCCTGATGGGGCTCGAGGTTGACTCAGCCTTCCATCTTTCTGAGGTTGTAAAACAAGGACCCAGATTGTTAGGGCAATATGCTAATGTTGTAAACTGCTCAGAGAGTGTTGTAAAGCACTATGGAGCAGTATAAAGGTCTAAGTGCTATTGTTATTGCTATATATTGACCAATATAACAGAAAACACAGTACTGGACACATTCTGTGTCAAAATAAAAGAAATTGTGTATGAAAGTCTCAAATTTAGGCTCAGATAAAGTGTCCTTTCTTTCCTTGTTGACTAGAAGATCCCTATGGTCAGGCTTAATCATTGCTCATTTTCTTCATGGTGCATCAGAGAAGGTTTATGATAGCTCCCAGCCTATTAGGAAACTTTACAAGATTCGTCTTTAAGAATACTGCAATTGTTTGGGGTTATTGCTTGGCATACTCTCTATGCAAAATATATTGTACCCTAGTGCCCTTATAGTTCAAAAGATTTGAACTATAAATCTTTTATTCCCAACTAGCCTAACTGCAAAACATTTTAGAGTTGAAAACTCACTAGGGTACCTATTTGGGATAGGTTGCTCTATGACATTCCAGATTTTAGATTTGTTCCCATACAACTAAATTATGCTTACTCAACTTAGAGCTTTAGGAACAAATATTATTAGATAAGCTAATGACGATCTATAAAAGGAAGATGGAGACCTGTCTCTGAATCTTTCTCAGGTAAGGTTTCTTTCTCAGGTAAGAGAAAATGTAATGCTGATCCATTTGGGTATTTATTTTCAGATGAAGTCTGGGTATAGCCTTCTGCTTTAACCAGTTCTGAGTTTGTGTCCTTTTCTAGAAATCCTGCAAGGTAGATCAGTGGAGATACATATAGTTTAGGCAAGCTTATATCAAATATAATGTGTTACAATATGTTGTTTTTAGCTTCTCTTAATAATGTAGTCTATTCCCAAGAAAGAAAGAAGAACTTAATTGGATCCAATTTATTTTATGATTTGAAAGCATTGTTGTTGGCAATAAATTGTTTATTTTATCCAATATGGTTTGAGAAAGAGAAACCATGGGTATTCTGGCCATTTTAATTCTTTTCTCATTTCTCCTGGGTGCTGGTGAAAACAAACTAAGGATGACTAAAAGGAGTCATAATTGCAGTGCTTAACTGCAGAGGAACTGAAACAAATAATCACATAGTTTTATGTTTAAAATAACATAGCCAGAGGAAAGATTCAAATCAAAACTTTCTAATTTATAACCCTGTTGTTGATTGCAGTTTTAGAGAGAGTGTTGATTTTATTGACTCTGTCCTCTGGCTTCCTATGAAGTGGATGTATGTTTGTGTGTTTGGAAGGAGGGAGGAACGCAAGGAGGACAATTTCTTACATGGAAGATGTTATTTTAATTAGAAATAGCTCATAATGATTGTCAGGGCTAAGTTCCTAGTGACAAATCCATATTAAATAAAATGATTCCTTCAAACACAGCATGACCTACAACCTATACACCCACCGAAATAAACAATTAAATAAGGCTTAAATACTAGAGTTCCTTTTCTTCTAATATATAGCTACTTGAAGAGCTAGTGTTTTTTCTAATTGTTATAAGAGACACAACTGTGAGGAATATAACTAGTAAAACACACAGTGTGGAGGAATTCTGTGGCAAGGTAAGACAATTTTGACTATTTTTTTCCAACAGCAGCCAGTCAAAGCTTTGGAAGAGCATATAAAAAAAATTAAGGCAGAAGATCTACCTTATTCTTCATCTTGTAGGCATATCAAGAATGAATGCGCTTATAGAATCTTTTTAACTCTGGTTCTTTATACAACACAATTTTGTGCATGAATTTTACCCACAACATTAAAAAATGCTGGCTTCACTAGATTTCCTTTTGTTTTGATTTCTCCCTGTCAGGATGACTTCGTGGGTTCTAGATAAAATGGCATTATTTCTTTATCAAAGACTTTGCTGCATAAGCTGGGTTGATAGCCATGGGCTACTAACAACCTTCACCTCCTTTTCTTGTCCTACTGACTTAGAGAAGTGGAGCGGAGAATTGTCCCTTCTTCATGCATGAAAGGTCACAAAAGCAGTCAGCCTCCTCCTCCTTCTGTCAGTGATTTACAAATGTGGCATGTATGTGTAAGGAGCTTATGCTCTATCTTTTAATTCTAGCTCTAGTGTTAACATGGTCTTTTAAGAGGGAATTGGCAACTGTTTTAAAAACTGATGAAAGAAGCATTGAAGAAAGTTGGCATTGTTATGACTTTCCTAGGTTTATTTTGTTGTGCATTTCTTCCTCTAAGGGCAGACATTTTGCATTATTTTTCCAAAGAAGAGATCTCAAAATATGATACTTCTATAATCCTATTTTCATAGTCAAACATTGGGAACTCTTCTATTCCCCCCCCCCTCTCTCTCTCTCACACACACACGGGGGGGATGCTGTCATTGATGGAAAATAGAAGGAAGAGTCCATCAGGATAATCTGTTAGGAAATATTAGATATTGCTTATAGCAGCATTAGGATGAATTGTTCCAAATGAAGGCAAATATATGTGTCCCAGGATAATGTTGAGGATCCAATCTGGGGTTGGTCCAAGACCAGAGGTTTAGAATTCTGAACTTTTGAAATCTACCAGCTCACCTACGTGGATTGCCCCTGTGACTATGTAGGACAGATGGGGAGGAAGCTAACCACGAGGTTGCAAGTATGCAAGTGAGTGGTCAGACGAGAACTCATTGGTAGCCTCACATTGTAATAAACAAGGACATACATTCAGTTTAGCAGCTACTAAGATTATTGGCCAAGAAGGTACAAAAATAGTCAGGGAAATGATTGAAGTCTGGGAAGCAGGCTCCTTGTCAGTCAACAGGTGTGCTGGTTTACCACCAGCTTATCAGGTACTTAGGAGCCAAAGATTTGGTAGAACAAGGAAAAAAACAACTTACTAACTGGCAATCAACACCCCAATCAAAAACTAAAAAGCCATACACAACCAGGCAGTGCATAAATCCTATGCATAGAATAGCCCAAGGCATTCTGGTGAGAGAGAAGAGAAGGATGCGCTTCAGCATAAGTCTGAAAGCTCGGAAAGACCGACCCAGATTGGGTCCTGCATGAATTGTTCCTTTTCACTAGCATAATTTGTATACTGCTTTCAACAAAGTTTTGCTCATTTTCATTATGTTTAAAATATCTTCACAACTCTAGAACACATTCCCAAGTATCATTTGAATGGCAAAGTGTCTAACTAACGAAAAGATAAAGTGCTAAAAATACCTTGAGGAGGGTTGGAAGTAAGCTTTACAACAACCCCAAGAAGTAAATGATTAGAGGTTTGGGACTAAGAGCAACAGGAAGAAATAAATGCAGTCATAGATACAAATTTGCTTGATTCTGAAGCCCACTGAAAAATCTATCTTACCCTACTTGCATGGGTAAGACGTAACTATGTCATATAATCGGACTTGGATTGCAGTCCTTCATTTATACCAAGGGAGATTCTCAGTCATCCAGGTCATGATTGTCTAAAAGGTGTTTTTTCAAAAGGCAACTGGACTTTTTTCCCCTCAAAGACATTTAGCTTTTCATCCAAGAAGCTTCATCAGTTCTTACTAGATGGTGGGGAGAATGAAAGAATTAGTTCTGACAGAATGGCAACTGGGATGGTGGGGTGGAGATGAAAGGATTATATTTCTTTGCAGGCTTCTGAAATACAGAACTTAATATTTATTTGTTTGCTCCTTGTCTGGGCAATTCTCATTTTTATAGAATGTGGGAGTTGAATGGAAGCCAGCTTTTGGGGAAAGAGAGTTCTTGATCTAATTACTGATAATGCTCACTGATGTCCTAAATCTAGCCAGCAAATTGGAAATTTTCTAGAAGTTAAACCAATGTTCCTCATTATTCTTGTTTCTTTTTTAGGAGTTAAACCAATGTTCCTCATTATTCTATAATATTCCATTATAAAGGTGAAGCTTGGTTTATGCCCGCTCAGCCTTTATTTGACTGAAATTACACAGTAGAGCCTATTTTACAGAACGTTCCATCCTTTCAGGCATTCATCAAGTGCTTTGGGGGACACAAAACTAGGGATTCTCCACAGAAAGTTCAGGGTGGAGCCATTTGGTTTCTCTTAAAATTTAGCTGGAGGTAAAATGTGATGCCGTGTTACTGATTCCTTCAACAATGGCTAAGTTTACGAAACAAATCCCATTATTTTTTGCTTGTAAATGCAGTTAAAGTAATATAATAGCCATGTTTTTATTAATAAAGGGTTCATACTGGGGGCCTTACTATCAGGACAGAGAACATCTAACACATCTTGTCCTTTTGCAGTCCTTCTCTCTGAAGAATACCAGTTTGGACTTGTCCTCATTAGTAAATCAGCTGCAAGAAAGGCTCCATTATTATGCCATGTCAGACTAGTGAAAAACCAGACTTTGGGATAGCAGCTATTCCAAAAGCACTTCATCTCATTTTGATTAAAACAGACAAGCACACGTAGAAGAGAAATCCTTCTCTCCAGTCAAACATTCATGTTTGA
Organism: Notechis scutatus; assembly: GCF_049901735.1. Taxonomy (NCBI): domain Eukaryota; kingdom Metazoa; phylum Chordata; class Lepidosauria; order Squamata; family Elapidae; genus Notechis; species Notechis scutatus. Next base: position 26,709,271 of record NC_142011.1, on the reverse strand, counting down.
TTCCTATCATCAGCAAACCAGGTGTAAAATCAATGGGCAAGGTCATTAAACAAAGTGAAGATAAATATTTAAAACTGCTTTTAAAGCATATACCTTGGAATATGCTTGGAATAAGGAACCTAGAATGGCTGCATCCACAGAACCATGCTTAATCAGATCAGCAAAAAAAACAACAACTAGTGGTTTAATTCTTCAGTGTCCCCTAAGCTTGTTTAACTGGAATCTTATTATGTGTGTGGCTTAGCCTGATATACAAACCTATGACTTTGATTAGGCAATGATTCAATGTATTATGTAAATCTAGAAATTTCAATACCCTAGTCAAGTGCATTGTGCATACTTAGCCAACACAAAAAGATAGAGAAACAGGACCAGAAATGCACAACATATGTTTAGTGCAGTTGTTAGCATGGAAATTCTTGTGTGATTGGAGAGCAATCTCTAATAAAAGAATTAAAGTATCTTTGTGTACAATGTCTCCTCCACATGAAGGTTCCTCCACCTAAACCATCTGTTGAAATAATGGGGTATAGATTGCATGTTTTTTAAATCATCTTTGTCAATCATTCATCTCAAAAGTACATGACTGAATTCATATTTTGTTTTACATCATTGTTTATTTAACCATGGTTTGTTCAATAAACCAATTGGTTTGCTTCTCACATTACATTCCAACCATGCAATTCGCAAAAGATTATGTATAGGTTCAATCATCATGCTAAGCCAAGTAGAAACAAACAATCTTCGGTACGGCTTGGTTGATGTTTGAACTCAGCCTATGAATTAGATCACTATTCAAAAGGCTTAGGGATCTCTTCAAAGCAATGAAAAATGGACATGATTTCTTGGTGATGTTCATCCTTGCATCATTAGAAAAGGTATAGTTCTTATTCAATTTGTAGCCTTAGATATTATGATGTGGTTTGGGACAATATGTTTGATTTAATTTGCTGCTGCCTTGGGATGGGAGCATAATTCTTGTCTTTTATTCTTTGGAGGAACTGATGTGACTCCTACACCACTGTTCTTTTTGTTACTGTGTATATTTGAACCAAAGTCCTTGAAAACACGTCAGGAAGAGGTCAAATTCATCCCTTGTTACAGTACTATATAGGCAAATGTGCTTCAGCAGCAACCCTCTGGGAGAGGTGCTTTGAATAATATGCTCAGTCAGGCCTAAGCCTGAACATACTTCAAGCTTTTATCCAGAGCAGCTGAGCTTTAGGGCATATATAGATTATGAAGCTAAATGGACCGTATGATTATGCTGGCATGTTTTGAAAATCCAAAGGAAGATTTAAGTTCAGGGGTGGGATTCAAATTTTTTAACAACCAGTTCTGTGGGCGTGGCTTAGTTGGTGGGCGTGGCTTGGTGGTCATGTGACTGGTTGGGTGTGGCCAACTCAATATCACTTACATCGAGGCACGCATCTACTTGCCTGGCCTCCCATGACTGTGGGGATGCTGCAACAGTCGTAAGTGTGAAAAACGGTCATAAGTCACATTTCAGTGCCATTGTAACTTTGAATGGTCACTCCACACAAGCAAAGTACCAGCAAAGGAGGGGGAAAAAACTCCAGAGAAGTTCCTGAGATAGGAAGTCTAGTCCTGCCAAGAATGTAATAAGGGTTAACGAAGAGGCAGTTTCTGTAAGCAACACCAGAATGTTTCCTTCCTGCCTTCCTTACAGGATTAGGCCTATAATTTCTCCTAACAATCGGTTCTCCGAACTGCTTAGAATGTTAACAACCGGTTCTAGCGAATAGGTGCGAACCTGTAGAATCCCATCCCTGTTTTAAGTTCCTTCTTCTTGTCCTTGAAACCCTTTTCTTTACTATTGGAGCTGAAATTAAAGCCTAGAAAATCAAGGAGAACCTGGTTATTTCGGTAAGCATTTGTAAGGATCTGTTCATGGAATAACAGAGGTAGCTTCTGCTTTTGTGTTTCAAGGCCCAGCAATAAGACCAAAGCTACAGTCCAAGCCTATCAAACTGGTGGCCCGTGGGCTAGATGCCTCACGCACAGGCCACACCCATCCCAGTTCCACAAAGGCAAAAAACATTGTGCTACATCATGATACATCACGTGACACAATCAAGTTTGACACTCGTGCTATAGACAGTAACCAGAATAAAAGCTTTCCCACGTCTATTCAGGTTTCTCTGACCAAATAATTGCCAGAACAGAGTGTGCTTCTTTTAAAGCAGCCACTTCATCCTAATTGCTTAATTTTTGACCTGGCCATCCAATAAGCCAGAAAACCTGTTGCATCTTCCAGAATCGAAGAACCTATCACCCATAGCAAAAAATATAATATTGCCTTTGCTGTCTTCTTCTCTTGCAGCTTGGACCATGGGGAGCAGTAAAAGTAAACCCAAAGACCCTAGCCAACGGAGACGCAGTTTGGACTCCACAGAAAATATACATGGCAGCTGCTCTACCTCTCAAACCCCCAGCAAGACCACCGTCCCAGAAACTCATCGTACTCCTAGTCGGTTATTTGGAAATACAGCTACTGAACCAAAGCTCTTTGGGGGGTCAAATACATCAGATATGGTCACTTCTCCTCAGCGCTGTGGTGCTTTAGCTGGTCAGTATGTCACAGGAGGGACTTTTAATCTAGAACATCTGAAATATATACTTCTTTTATGTTTAAAACTAAGGGTTAGGGTTAAGAGGATGCAGTGATCAAAAGTCCACACGATTTACTCATTAGGGCTGGGCATAAACACAGTTTGTGGTTGGGTTATATCATGTAAAGCAAGACTATATTATGGGGGGAAAGCAAGTTGTGCTTCCTCAGTGTCTCCAATTGAAATGTGGCAAACCCCTTCTCTTTGCCCAGCTTGCTTTTTTTTTTGGTGGAAATGTCTTCTGTGCAGATGCCATTATTAGCAGATGACAATTGAAACCACTGAAGCAGCTGTTTTGATATAGTGCACTGGATCTACTGTAGTGTCCAGAAGAAGAAAGATGTTCATTCTGTAGAACTGCATCTAAGGGTTTCTTTGTTGATGGCTGAATTAAAGTGAAGTGCACTTTCAAGGCTTCCCCATGGTTTCTTCAATTAACCCAGTTTCTAGGCTTTCATGGAATAGTAAATTATAAATTACGACACAGCCTGGATACATATTACATAATGACTGCATTAGCACAGTTCACTGAGATATTAGGTAGCCAAGATACTAATTTAATATCTTTATGAGGCCAAGTGTGTGTTGTGCGAATATAGTCAACCACATTTTTAACTTTTTTACTTGCGGAATCTATTCTTTTGTATCTCCAATGAAACAAACTTCCAAACTCAAAATAAGGAGGATTTTCCTGACCAGGAGAGCTGTAAAGTTCATCTCCTGGAGTTGAAGATGCTCCATTACTACAGTTTTTCAAGCAAACGTTAGATAGCCATTTGTCTGGGATGGTCTTGCTCTGGGCCGGGAGTTGGTCTAGAAGACCTTCAAGGTACTTCCCAGTTTTATGATTCTATAATATAAAATTGTGAAGATAATATTTAAACCATTTCCAAAAATTCTTATTGAATAATGACCACATTAGAAGGAGAAAGAGAATACTCCATTTGCTCATGAATTCATTCATTTTATTATCTAGAAAAGGAGAATAATCAAATACACAGAAATGGTTCCTCTACAGATAGAGCTCAATGCTTTCAAAAATGATCCAGTATATTCACTACTTATCCTTTCATAAGGCAGTAACAATGTTGATTAATTTCTTGTGGACTGGTGTTTAATTGTGTGAGTGTATATTGTTCCAGGTGGAGTCACAACATTTGTGGCCCTCTATGATTATGAATCACGGACAGAATCAGATCTTTCTTTCAAAAAAGGAGAACGTCTCCAAATCCTCAATAACACGTAAGTACTTTTTGTCACTTTAAGAACTATTGTATATGCAGAGGTCTCCAACCTTGGCAACTTTAAGACTAGCGGACTTCAACTCCCAGAGTTCCTCAGCCAGCTTTGCTGGCTGGGAGTTGAAGTCCGCTAGTCTTAAAGTTGCTAAGGTTGGATGGTATAGGTGTTGAGACAGTTTTCTCTCCTGAAATGCCACAGTGGTTCAAATGTAAAGCTTCTCGCTCTCTGATATATTATGTAGGAAGTGCTTATTATTCTAATCTGCAGCATGGGTGCAGCAATTTTCAAATCCATTGGAATTGGTCATCTTTGAAATAGAACTTGCTGAGTTAACTTTTTGTTATCCAGCTTAAATTCAGGAGGCATTCAGCAACTGCAGATTATTATTTTTTTAATGGTGGACTATCTATATATCTTCTGATGCTGCTAAATTACAGCTTTAGTCTTCCCCGTCCAGGGTGAGAAATGCTGAGAAGTATAACTCTGGATGATTTGGAAAGAGACAGGTTGTCTACCCTGATTTATGCTAATAGACATTTTAACATAGGGAGAAAAAACATTCTAAGGAATACTCTGTCTAGATTTTTTTAAAAAAAGAATAGCAAATATAGTCAAATTAAAAGAATGGTGCATTGTCACATGCAGCTGGTGTACTATAAAGCTGTCAGGCTCAACACTTTCCAATTAAACAGATTCCTGGGACTTGTAGTCTGATGGTATTTGGAAAGTGCCCACTTGGTGAAGGCTGTCCTAAAAACACCATGAAGATAGGCAGGATAAAGACTGAAGAGGATAGAGTTTATTTAAAACATTTTAAGACCAATTAGTGGTATTATTTGCCATTTAATAGAACAGATAGATACAGACTTTTCAGGGCAGATGTTGGTTCCTCGTTCTGCTTCCGTGGGAAATATTTCTCATTCATTACTCCTCTATCTAAACATTTCATCTGCCCTGTAACCTATCTGAACTTCTGCTTGAAGCCTTCCTCTTTTCTTTCTTAAAGTTACTTTGAACAACAAGAGATATTTATGAAAGACAGTGGATTAATTAATTCCCCTTTTTCCTTCTCTCTTGTAAAGAGAGCACTTTAGCAAATGTTATACTTCTCTATTTTAAGTGCTACCATGTTTCTCTAACAATACGGCCTCCACCAATAGGAAGGCCCAGCATGATTTCTAAGCATGACGTGAAATTAAGCCCCACCCCCAAAATTTAGGCCTATTTAAACCATGCGTTTCCCCGCCATTTCTCACATCGTTCGTTAGAACTACACGAGGTGAAGAGAAATGGGGGGAAGGGCGGGGGGTGGGGAGAAAACTTGCCTTTAGGAGTGCCCTGCAGGTAGCCTAGGCTAGAATACCCCAATAGCCGATAGAAGCTCCCCGAAGGCAGAGTCCCCAGCCGCTTCAGGGTATGGCGTGGCTGCCCGTGTCCCCTCGCCTTTAGGCAGTCTCTTTCGGGCGATGGAAGCTCCCCAAGTGCAGTCACCAGCCACTTCGATCGGCCGGTAGAAGCAGCCTCGGGGCGAGGGGAGTGTGTGTGTGCGCGCTCGCCCTGAGGCCGCTTCTCCCGACTGATCGAAGTGGCTGGTGACTGCACTTGGGGAGCTTCCATCACCCGAAAGAGACTGCCTAATGGCGAGGGGACATGGGCAGCCACGCCACACCCCGAAGCAGCTGGGGACTCTGCCTTCGGGGAGCTTTCATTGGCCGATAGAAGCGGCCTCACGTATGGGCCGCTCTTGGTGGGGGAGGAAATTAAGTCACCCCGAAAAGACAGCCTAGCCATTTTTGGGGGGGTCAAAAAAAAATAAGGCCTGGCCTTATTTTGTGAGAAACACGGTATGTTGCAGTTCTTTCCACAATGCCCACATTGAGAAGTGCTAGGATTTTAGTTAATAGCCAAAAAATTATCCAGATTGGATGTTTGATTTGTTATTATTGTATGAAGATGATTAATAGCACTGAATTAAGAAGGAATGAAGCTAAAGAATAGGAGAACTGAGGTGAGTTCTCATTTAGTGAACAGCTTTAAGCAGAAATTGGCCAGATATTTAGTGGGAATGCTTTAATTTCAATTAGTATGCTGAATGGAAGAATATTGGATGAGATAGCCCATACCCTCCCTCCAACTTTACAATTCTACAATTCTGGAACAGATTTTGTCATCCTATGCTAAGCAGATTTGAATGTCTGTATTCTCCATTTCATAACCACCAAATCAGTTTCACGAAATTCTTCTAACCTTTAGATTCACTATTATTTTGAAACTGTGTAATATTACGTTATCAATGATTCCTAAAGACGCAACCTTTGGGAGCCCTTTTCAGATCCATTAAGGGAGGATTGTACATAAGATAAGCAACTCTATGGACTCACCAGGCTGATCTTTAGATGCAAGAAACAAACTTTTAGTTTGGATTTCATCCTAAGCTAAAATACAATCCTCACTGTCTTCAAAGCAGTACAAACAATTAAGATGAATTATGTTAATACCACTCCTTCCCCTCCAATGGAAATTGTGCTTTTATTATACTACTATTTAATTTATACATAGCTTTGATTGATTTTCATCTTATTAAAGATAAAGACTTGTCCAGTATTAGGTTTTTGAAGGCACTCTGCAGTTCCTAGGAGTATAATTTAAAAGCAGTTTTAGGATTAATTTTTTTTTAATAGTCCTCAGCATACAATCATTTATTTAGCAACTGTACAAAGTTACAATGGTGCTGGAAAACGTGACCTATGACTGGTCTTCAAACTTATTACCAACACAGCATTCCTGCCATTATATAAAAATCCGGGCACTTAGCAACTGGCATGTATTTGTGACAGTTTCAGCCTCCTGGGGTTGCCTGATCACCATTTGCAATCTTTCCAATCAGTTTCCAACAAGCAAAGTCAATGTGAGATGAAGAATTTGCTTAATGACCCTGTGTTTGACTTAATGACTGCGGTGATTCATTTAACTTCCATGGCAAAAAAAAGTTGTAACATCAGACTTCAGTTAATGACCACTTTGCTTACCAATGGTCGTTCTGATTCCAGTTATGGCTGTAAGTCAAGGAGTACCTGTGATGTCAAGCTGGAGCATTGCATTGTTAATATTACCCACTTTTTTCTGGAGGCAGGTCTTGAAAGTTCTGATATTGTTTCCTGTGAAAGGGATTAGCTCCATCCCAGTTTTGAAACCACCATTGCTTCAGCTCTACCAAGGAATGTCTTCATGTTCTCTTTTTACTTCCTTTCTGTGCCATTTTTATTTACATGTTTTCTTTAAGGCTTAATATTACAAACTCTTCCCATAGGTGGTCATAGACTTTCCTAACATTCTCATAGTGGATGCTCCTATGGAAACTCTGACCTCAGGGCCAACTTTGAAGGAGATGGGTGGTTAGGAAATATGATAAATCAATCAAGCAATACTTGTAAATAAAGATGGGAAGAACAGCTCATCAAGGAGACATCAAAATGGAAATTTTGCAAGGCCAGATGAGCTATAGTATTAATCTAGTTTATGGCCTCTATATTATGGACCAAGCACTTAAATTTGCTTACCACTTACAGGTCATAGATAGGGGCCCATAGTTGGGTCTGTCTCTTTCATTGTGGAGACTAACTTGGGTAAAATCCATTTTTCAGCCAGAGGCATAGTAGCCAATGTGGCCATTAGGGGAAAACTTTCATTGAGACACCGCAACATGGACTCAGAATCAAAGTCAGTCCTTCTATCAGGTCTATTCAGTATTGGCAAAGTATTTGGAGAGGGCCTGAATGATATCCTGAGACTAAGGACTAAAAGGGAGCTTTATATGTCATCTGCAAAGGTGAGAAATACTCTCAAGCAGTGGTTATCAGAAGGTGCTTCAAGGTGAGGGACATGGCCTTCTACCCATCAGTCTGAACCTGGACCCAAACTTTATGTTTTTCAGCAGGGCCAGGAAACAATTGTGCCTTCCTTTGGCTACAACTGCAATATCCAGCTAGAGAAAGAATGACACAAATTAAACGTTAGATACACCATCAAGATCTGCCTGAGAAGTGTCTCAGACAGTCTTATAATATCTGTAAAACATCCCAGTTTTAGGCTTGAAAGCTTCCAACAACTATAGTCTCCAGCGGAATCAAGACCTGAATCGGGCTAGGTTAAGCAATATAGAATAAGCCTATTCCATGGAGAATTGTAGCCCATTTCACAAGAAGTACAACCACTTCAAATTCTTGGGCATAATGCATCACCCTTCCCTTCTGTAGAGTTGCCAATAGAACCTCCATGTTGTCCTTTATTAAACAAATATATTGAATTCTTATACCAGTTGAAGCATCAGGGAGCAGTCCTCTCCTATTTTGAGATGACCTCACTCTACTGTTAACCCCCCTCCCAACATATTGGACTTAACACAAAGTTCCACTTTGTACCATGGAGATAGATCATCCATCCACACCTGCAAAATAAGAAAGGGAAATGAAAAATGTATAGACAGCCCATCAATATTGGCAGCCAGTTGCACATAAACATTGTTTCACACATCTGTCATGTTCTCCTACTTTTCTGAAGTGTTTTTTTCCTGGATTGTCACTGTGAAATTGGGATGAAGCTGGCTTTTCTGAGGGAAGCAATTTTAAAACTTTCAAGAGCTGCATTGAAAATGGGAGGGAGGGAGATGCCCACTATGAAATGCCTTGTTTCTATGAAAGAAAAGGGAAATGTTCAGTCCAATATACTCTTCTCACTTTCAATACTGTTCCAAAACTGCACTTCTAATCTAAGCTCTGTCTATTTGTCTTTCATTCTCTTTTATCCTGTTCCTCATGCTTTCATTTAGGCGAAAAGTGGATGTCAGGTGTGTATCTTTTCTTTGATATTGGGGGGGAGGAGAAGTGCTAATCAATGTTTTCATCATGTCTGCTGTATGAAAAAAGGATTGAATGTTAAGGACTGTTTAAGATGCTTGATTTTATAAACTTGATCCTAGCCTTTTATTTTTATACAATATTGGTTTTATGAGTTCTTTCTTCTTGCATTCCAGCAAATTATGAATTTTTGAAGCACTGTTCCCAATGAGTTTTTTGGCCTTCGGGTATTCTTATGGTTTCAAACAAGAGTGTGGCAAATATGTGGTAATTGAAAGAAATCATGAGCATCAACTTAAATATTTTAAGAGTGGGGGAAAAATGGGTTTCACACCACATAAACATACAGTGTTGAATATTCCTTTGCCAGCCAAGGGGTTAACTATAGTTGTGAATATTATTTCATGTAGATTAAAGAAAAGAAATACACCAAATTGGATCTCTCAATTTCTAAGTGAATGGATTAATATATTCTAGAATGTTTGTATGTTTGTACATGTCTAACGAAGCAAGCAGACATTTGTTTCAGCCATGAATGGAAGCAGTCCAACAAAGGCTGAATCGGTTCTAATAATTTACATCAAAGATGAAAACTGATATGGATATAGATGTGGTAATGACATTTCTTGCGTGTGTGTGTGTGTGTGTAAAAAATAGAGGTGGGATCTGGGTTTTTTTGTACCTCCCTCCTATTGTGCACAATAAACACCAGAAGAAGTTGAATATTGCTTTTTTTTAAAGGAGAGTTGGCATTTCTGTGATTTTATTTCCTTGGTTCCTTTACAGATAAAACAAATTCTGCATTACTCTACTGTATTATTTTTTTCAAAGTGAAACATTTTATTTTTCTGGCATAAGGAATGACTGCATAGAAATTCCCTAGGGAGCCGAACTACAGTTGTTTTTTCTTTGCAGGTGACCTGTATAGGTTGCAGTTGAAAAATGCAGTGCTTGCTCCTGCCTCTGTAGTCTGAATGGCATGGCTTGGTTCAAGAAGCATCAGGCTGCATCTACTTTCCTGACTGCATTGTTAGGCTCTCTCTGAATGTGTGCATTATTAAGCAATGTTAACAGGATGGAGTAGAACCTACCGGTTGGGTTTTGATGTACAGGTAGTCCTTGACTTATAGCCAGTCTCTTTAGTCACCATCCAAAGTTATAATGGACCTCTCTGGAGTTACTTATGACCCAGATTTGAAATTCCAATGACTGGCCCCCTCATTTTCACGTGACTGGCATGCATTTATGGCCACTGTTAGCATCCCACAGAGATAGGACTGTGTTTTACAATGGTTTCTCGAAAACCAGCATTTACTTTTGTTTTTTGGCAAAACCAGACCATAGTAAACCATGAGTTCATTTAATGACCACAATATTGTTTAATGACCACGGTGGTTGCTTAAAGACCACCACAAAAGTGATATAATCAGGTTGATCATGTGGGTGACCTGATTTACATCCATCACAACTTATGACCGTAACGAGCATTACTGTTGTAACTTGAGGTCTACCTGTATGTCAGTGAAAGGAGGGAGGGAGCATACTTCTTGTGTTGTTATTCAAGCTAGCTAGCAAAGACCACCAAGATGAAAACACTTCCAAGTCCATGTTACATACTATACAATTTCATTTGCCCCTTTCCTATTTTTACTTCCTTATTTGGTGCTATCAACATCTGCATGCTCTGTAACCAAATAATTGGTTAAAAAGAAGCCAAATAAAAAGTGCTATTTTTGCATTTTTCCCCAGGGAAAGAAAGTATTAGTGCTTATCTTTTTCCTGACAAACACCTGCTTTTTCATCTATTGAGGTTCTTCCCACTGACCCAGCTGCATGCTTTCTATGTATAAATTTAGTGTACAGCCATGTAGTACACCACAGAAGGGAAAAATACTGCCTACACACACACACACACACACACACACACACACACACACACACACCTGATAAGGTGTCTATTGCAGCTTTTAAGTGTGGAGGCTGAAGAGGTTTTTTTAAATTATTATTAAGAAAATATGCTGATTGTCCCAACCAGAAATATAAATCTTGACTTTTACATGGCCTTGGCCTTCTTTTTTTGTTTTTTTATTATGACATTTCTTAAGATTGAAGAAAAACATTTTAATAGCCAACAATGTCAAGGCCATAACAAGTTCCCAGATATAGTTTCTCTTGCAGCATTACCATTCTGAAATAGTAATAAATCAGGAATTGTATTTTTTTAAAAAATACAACTATGACTTTTGCAATACATATATGGATGGTACAAATAAAATAAATTTCTGAATATTTCTTGCTTACATTGGTTGGAAAAAGTTCATCTGAATATCTATGGAGATTCTCAAACATCCAGGTCATGGTTGTCCCAAAGATGCTTTTTCCAAAACGCAACTGGACTTCCTTAGTTTTTTTTTTCTTTGAAAATGTTCCACTTCTCATCCAAGAAGCTTCTTCATTTCTGAAGGTTCATCTGAACGTAAGAGGAATGTTCCACTCCATTAAGAACTCAGGTCAGGAACATATGAAGTCAGAACAAATAGAAAGTTCCAATGAGTGTGTGCACAATATCATAGTGTGGAAGAAACTAGTTGATCCCAGTTAGATGGTTAAAACATGCAGAGGTGGTGTTTTGTTTTGTTTTTTTTTAAAAAAAACAAGATCTGTTTTTTAACACCAGTGAGCAACTATTGTTTTCTCCAGTTTTCAGAGATATTTTGGATGCTTCTGCATAACATATGAATATTTGTAGCTTCCAAATGGAAAATATCTGTAGGGAATTAAAGTTTCTGAGTTTTGGAGGGCAGCTGTATTAAATGTTTGATATGTGGGTCAACAGTCTTCCCTATAAATGCCATTCATGCAATCTAAATCAAATTTGTAACTAAGTTTAAGCACCATTGAGATAGGCATAAAGGAGATATAGATTCTATTGATCTCTCAGGAAGTTACACGAGATCTCTTACAATAAATGGCTGACTAGTCTGGTCATTTAGCTGTCTTCCTATTGATGAGTCCCTCAAAAGTGAACTATGGGAGCCATTTGGCTTTTTCCAGCCAATCTTCTCAAGCTACTGGGCAAATATTGCATTTTGCAGTCCTCTCAATCTTCAAATGTAAACATCACTGTTAATTGCTAAGCCTTCGTTTTCTTTTATTTAAAAAACAGCAGCAGACTGGAAAGTTTTACAGATTTTTTTAATTGTGTGGTTCCCCCCCACTTGGATTAAATGTAATGAAATACAGTTGATACACTACTGCTAATATAAATAATGCCGAGAAGAAAACAGCCATCACAAGAAAATGAGTTTTCCTTTAAACGGCATTGTTGTGAAGCCTGTAGGAGGGAAATTAATTTTAAGCCATATAGTTGACACTATCCAATATCACTTCACTGTTGGAACTGCAGATAAATGCTGGGTTCTCACAGTGATATTGTGGCAGTAATGAACTGCAATTTCTTGGATGGCTATGGTGCTTGGCCTTCTGCCTAAGAACGTATTGCAGAGGGAAGAAATTTCCATAAGAAAAAGCACATTCCATTGGCACATTGTGTTGAAGGAGCAGCAAGATTTCATCACTATGTTATAGTTAACCCCAGGACTTAAGCAGATGTAGGTAAAGGAGTGGAAAGCATTTTAAAGTCTCTGGAATATTGGTATGATTACATGATTTGATAAGAGATAATAATATTTGCTTCTTTTAAAAACAATAACTGTTGTCATAGGATTATTTCAACAACGAAAACAATTCTCTATTATACCTCCATTATAATCAGTACCTAGCTTTTAAAGAAGTTGACATTCAAAACCTCTGGAAATTTGGCAAGGCTGATATTTCTCAATTTTGAGAGTTGATTTGTGTTCTTATTAGTGTAATGAATATACTTAGAAAACTTTTCAGTTTGAGACATTTCGATTTAGACTTATACACTCAACACAGTTTCAGCTGAAAAACTGTGAACATCCTAGACTAAGCTAAATGCAAAAACAGTAGGGAATTCATGGAAGTTTGGCATTTAGACAAATCAGCCACCAACAGACAGATAAACCATATTTGCACACAATTAAAAATACAATAAAAAAGCTAAGAAGGAAACAAAAAGATCACATCACATCCTCTCTAGCAGCCAACATCCAGATAAGCAGGGATTAATACCCGATAAACAATCAAGCAGAAAATAATTCCCCAATCAAAGTCCACCAAGGAGCAAACCACAGCTCCACTAACATGCTCAGGGCAAGGTACTCTGTGTAAAGAGGGAAGCAAAGAGCCACTTACTCAAACTGATTATGGTTTTTTTTGGGGGGGGGGGGTAATAAAGCGCCTGAAGCAAGCAACCAAGCTCGAAGAGCACCAACAACATCACAGTTCCACCCTAAACTAGATATATTGTCTTCTATAGGAACATCCATATTTCAAAAGAAATGGCATCCCATTAGCTCCCTCATTCTTAAGAAAGTAGAATAAAGGTTAAGCCGAACCACAGCCAGCTGTCCATGTAAATTATCCAATTAAGTTTCAAAATAGAGATTCATATGTCGTCTTATTAAGTCATTCCACTGAAATGGAAGGAAAAGTAGTTATTGGCAGCAAATTTTCCATATTCTACATATGGTAGTTACCAGATTGGAAACAGATTATGAGTTCAAAACAAGCTGAAGATAGTTCTATCATCCTCTCCTCTTCCTCATTTACCTTACCTTTATTCCATGTCACAATGTCTTCCGAGAAATATTTTCCTATCATGTTAGAGCGGCTGAAATTTGCGGAGTTTCCTGATGCTTAGAATTTTCCTTTGCTTACCATTGCCTCATTTGTTTTTCAGCTCTTTTTTCTACTTCCATGTTATTTAGCTTAAATTAAGGGAACTAGGGGGAGATCTTAGAAAAGCACCATCTATAAGTGGTAGCTGATATACAGTATTATGACAAAACATCATCTCAAATGTTTTTGTCAGTGCTGCTATCTATACATTGAGACTTTTATCTGAAAATATTGCCATATTATGGCAAATGTTTGGTAGCTAGGCAGTTTTTCTGCGATCATACCATATCTACAGTATATAACATATATTATTTCATGCCTCAGTGATTCTACTTTGCCTGCTACAAATATCTTTCTGAGCTGACATGTAAGTGTAGTGAGAGCTGCATATGTGCCTGAGTTCAGCCCTGCATTTTATTAAGTTCTGTGATTCCGTAAGATTCCAGTGCTGGTAGAAAATTCTGGAAAGTGTAGTTCAGATTGTCTAGTAAAATTTGGGAAAGACAAAGTCCATCCTCTGCTGAATTGAAGAAGTCCAAAAGGATATCATCTCAAAAAGATAAGCTGTTTTCAGGATCAAATTGCTTTAAATAGCAAGAGGCTTCTATTCTTCTGAAACCATATTTCTATATTTGAAACTCAATAACTCTAATGGGGCTATGTGAAGAACCAGAAAGTAAAAGTTTACTGTATTTTATGTGAGAATGCTTGAAGTACAGTGTTACCTTGGTACTCATCATTAATTGGTTCCGTGAGGTGTGATGAGTACCAAAAATGAATATCAAACAATATTTTCCCACAAGGAATAATGTAGTGAGTCACAAGGTAGCCAACACTGACAACACTGAGTGCTGGCTGATGCAATCTTCCCAGGCCAGGTGGTGAGGTTGGTAGAGGCCTTTGTTATGTAGAATACTCTGTGCCAGGCCTTAATGGCCCACCCATTAACAAAGGTGCGGGGTGAGCTTCTGCTTCTGAGAGGAGTTTCTGCTTCTGAGTTTCTACTTCTCTTTTAGGGGAAATATTCTGCCTTTTTAATATTTTTTAGGATATTTCATTTTTCTAGGTGAATGCTAACTTCCTACACTAGGATAAAATGTTCACATCAAAATATGTTGAGTACAAAATACAATGAGTTTCAAAGCGGTTGAGTACCAAGGGACTACTGTATTTGCAAAGACTATAATCTTTGCTGTAACGTTTCCTGTGTTTGAAGGCATTATCTGATTATATCCCCAATATTTTATTGAATCTTTGTTCCTATACTGTTTCCTGAGATGGGTTTGATGATACCTTCTGCAAAACTTATTTTATTTATCCCATTTGTGTCTCCATCCTTCCTTTGAGAGCTCAAGACAAGTTGAATGTTTTTCTTTTCATTCTACCAATTTTATCCCCAGGGAAACCCCGCAAAGTGGGTTATGCTCAGAAAGGATGTAACTGACTCACAGGCATCTAACCTCTATTACATCTGAAAAGAGCTTTGAATCTAGGCCTTGCCGGTTCATTTAGGTAAATTTATCTTTTCCATATCTCCTTCTCCTAAGTGATGTTATCTTGCACACTTGTTCTTAGAAGTTTCCGATCTTTTGATATATTCCCTAAATGTTATGTTAGAAGAAAACCCTTCTTTTTATAAAAAGTATAAAAATTAGTTTCTCCCTGTGGGAAAATCAGACAGACACTGATATGCCACAACCAGAGGGAGGACATCTCCGTTTCTAATATGCGGGGAATCATCTTCAGCTTTTCTTCTCAAGTGAATACTATTCTGAATCTCTGATTCAGTTCCTTCTACTTCTGCCCCAATTTTAAGAATTTTCGTGGGCTTCAGCTTTGAAAGCCTGTGTATGGAAAGAGAAAAAAAAATTGACAACTTCCTTTAATAGATGAGTTTCTCTGGGCATACTGGACTGTTTTGCTATACCTTCCCAACAAGTCTTTTTTCCCATAGGAGCAGGTATTGAGCTATACAATGGAGCTAAAGGCATAAATTGAATTTTGGCATGATTAATAAGGCAATCTGCTTAACAGTAAATTAAATGTTTAAGTGGAGATGTAAACGACATCAGCTTAAAGGTCTCCACAGATGCTGCTTTCAATAAGGTGGCGAAAGTCAATTATATTTGAAATATTCATAATAGCTGAGTAGGTCTTTCCTTAAGTTAAATTTCTATTATAAGAAAATGTAGGAAATAGCAATATGTGATTATTAAAAACAAAGATTCTTCTTCTTTTGTTGGCATTGCAATGTTGGACTTTAATTCCCATATATCATGGTTGTCACTCGATTGTGTCATGTGACATATGATGTATCATGACGTGGTTTTTTTTTGCCTTTGTTGGCATGACCTGCAAGTGATGCATCCGGCCTGTAGGCTGCCAGTTTGAAAGGCCTGCCATAGATGTTCAACCAGCATATCTGGAGGACACTAGATTAGAGGAAACTGATCAGCACATGGTTGTGAGGATGTAGCTAACATTTATTGTCTAAGCACCATGTCATTTGAGGATGAAAGTTCAATTGGTACATTCTCTTGACTATTGGTACTCTGAGCATGCAGCTTATGTACGATTTTGCAGACTTGAGAGCTCTCTGTTTTATCACATGAGCACATCCACTTTGTCATCATGGCCCTATGACTTTGCACTTGAAGGATATTGCAAATATGCAACTCCCACCTCCCATCCATTCTGTAATCTGAAACCGCACCTTTCAATGGCTAGCTGAATTTTTACCAAGCCTCTGTGTAAAAAATGATGACCATGAATCAAAACGTCTCAAAAGAGACTGTGTGAACACCTATGTGGTATTTTCTTGGCAACAGTACAAAGGTACTTGCCTTTGTCTTCTTTTAGGATGGCTGCCCAATTTCCCAATCTAGATTATAGACTTAGTGGTCTGAATTCTGGTAGGTTCTGAATCCAAAACCAACCAGTCCAAACTTGGTTTTTTTCAAAATCCTATGCTGTTCTGACAGTTTAACAAAAGCTGTTCTGAAGACTTGTAGATATTCCTTCTACAACTATTGAGCACCAGAATCTGGATATGTCCTAAATCTAAAGCACTAGATATAGTTATCTAAAAGTGTGATAGTCTGTAAGTTCAATTTCCAGTAGAAAGTTTGAACCCACAGTATAATATCTGGCTATGTCTGACGATTCCCAATAAGAATAAAAGTAGAAATGTAATGCATCCTGGTGGCCAATGTAACATCAAGATCCGTTAGATGCTGCCATCAACTGGACGTTCTAGTTATTCTACGGAAATAACTTAAAATAGTCTTTGTTAGCAGCTGTTGCATTGATGTCCAGGGTTCTTGGAGCCTGAACATCTGCTTTTAGCACTGTGTTTTCAGTATTTTGCCAAAAGTAGTTTAAAATATTTTCCTGCCTTAATTGGAAAATTCAAAATGGTGTTATATAGTATGTCATAACAAGTGGGTTTTTTTTTTTTTTTTTTTTTGCTGCTGTTGCTTTTTAATTGCACATTAAGATCATCCTTTTTTCCTCCGGCCTTTCAGGGAGAAATAGTTCTTAGGGTTAATTTTCTATAATAAGCATAGATGTCAGAGTGAGAGATCAAGTGACCAAATCTGTTGTGACATTGTGACACAAACTCTACCCCTTAAATCTTTCCATCAATCATCATAATACAAGTACAAAAGGGCAGCACTTGCATTTGGCATCACAGCCCAAACTTTGTCATTTCAGCATCATGATGGTTAGTCCTCTGATAATTGGGGCAATGCTATGTTTTTTTTTTAATTTAGTTTGTAGGAAAAAAAGATAAGTTCATGTATTTCTCCCAATATGAAAATAAAAGTTTTTAAAGCAATGTTACGCTACTGATTATGATGAAAAGCCTTTGTTCCCATTGTGGCCATCACCTCGCAATAGTTATAATAATTCAGAGAAATCTGTTGTTTCATCCAGAATTACTTCTTTAAAAAAAAACCCTAAGCTTCTTCTGTCTCCTCTTGGGATATTTTTCAATGTTATCATATTTGAATGACTATTGTGTTCTTGTGTGTGTGTTCAGCTAATCAGTATTCCAAAATATATCAAAAGTAGGGAGAGAGGAGTAAAGGAGAGGAACAGAACTCCATTGTGCATGATATAGGTAGTCCTCAAATTATGACCACAATTGAGCCTCAAATTTCTATTGCTAAGTGAGACATTTGCTAAGTGAATTTAGCCGCATTTTATGATGTTTCTTGTTAAGTGAATCACTGCAGTTCTTAAATTAGTAACACAGTTGTTAAGTGAATCTGGCTTCCCCATTGACTTTGCTTATGAGGCGGTCATATAAGGGATCACATGACCCCAGGACACTGTAACGGTCATAAATATGAACCAGTTGCCAAGCATCTGGGTTCTGATCGTGGGGATGCTGCAATGGTTATAAGTGTGAAAATATTGTGGTTCGCCAGCAGCAGATGTGAACGGCTGAGAGCCTGCGTGTGATACAGGGATGGGGCCAGAACCATCAGGGAGTGGAATGCTGCCTTGGGAGATTGTGGGGGCTGGCAGCAGTGATGAAGAGACCCCCGAGGAGCCTGTGCCCAGTGCGCGCAGGGCTGCTCGAAGGAAAGAGCAGCTGCAGTAGCATGGGCGACTCGGGAGTAAGACTGCAAGGTAATGGACCCTCCCTTAAGAGATAAAAGCCAGCTGAGAAACCAGAGTTCTTTGCAGGAAGCAAAAAAGTTTTTGCATTCAAGCCTTGTGGATGTTCGGAATATCTTGGTTGGTGTTTGAAGACTCTTTGTGTTTGAAATATTTCTTAGTAACTTTATCTAGTATTCTTGGCAGCCTTGCACAATCTTGGCAAGACTCATTCTTATCAGAGACAATCAGTTTGAAACAGCCTTTTAACCGTGAAGGAACGGAATTCATAAAGAATCATTAAAAGGTTTTGCTGTTACCTCTGTTTCGTGTTTGTTTTCTTGGAACAAGGTTTGGGTCAGAATAGCAAAACTGTCATAACTCATTTTTTTCAGTGATGTAGTAACTTTGAATGGCCACTAACAGAACTGTAGCTTTCCTACCTGTTGTTTTCCTCTTCCTGACATTTCCAGATAAAAGACTTCTTAAATAAAGGATCAACACAGAGAGGACAGGACTGAGCAGAATGGAGTACCGTATTTGCCGGCGTATAAGACGACTTTTTTGCCCTGAAAAACATGCCTCCAAGTGGGGGGGTCGTCTTATACGGCGAGTATATAACAAAGGTCGTCTTATACGCCGGCAAATACGTTGTTGTCACTCGGTGCAAGAGCGACGGGGGCGGAGCTCCGCAACTTGCGAAGCCCCTTCAAGCCCAGCCGGAGTCTCTCTTCCTCCTCCTCCCCCACCCACCCACCCACCCACTCCGCTCGTGCGAGCGGACAGGCAGGCTCCAGGCTTTGCCCCCATCCCTCACCTCCTTCCATCCCCCTCCACCCCCCCCCCCAGTGGCAGAAACTTCGCCGCACGTGGGGACGAGTGGAGGGGGTGGGAGAGCAGCGACGCCGCTCAAAGCTGAGAAAGCACCATCCTTGCTTTTGTGCTTCGGGAAGAGTTCGTGTTTTTTGTTTTTTTTGTTTTTCTCCCAGGAATGGGATGCTGCTCGTGCAATTTTCTTTGGGAATTTTTCTCTTCCCGGTTTCAGCCTTTGCTCCGAATTCCCCCGATTCACTTCTGGAAAGGATGCTTATGTAACTCTTTTCCTAAGCATTGCTGGGGTGGAGGGGGGGGCAGTGTGCAGCATGAGCGAGAGGCTCCTTTCCTTTCTCCCTGAGTGCAAAACCGTCTGCCTTCTTCTCTCTTGGACGGACCGAGCAAGGCTAATAAGATAATAAGATAAGATCCTAAGCGCGTTGTGGAAACAGATCTGGATCTCATTGGAGAAAGGTAGCAAATGAATGAACTGGACTTTTGGCAAGTCTTGGGGTAGGAACTCGACGCTTTCTGGAAAGTTAGTGAGCAGGAAAATAGACATCCTTTCCGCTTTCTCCCAGCGTGGGTATTTCATTATCCCTCCCTGTAAGAAGTAACAACCACAAAGCCAAGGGAAAAAACGATGCGCAGGAAAAAGCCACAGTAGGAAGTAAAGATTTCTCCCCCCCCCACCCTCTCTCTCTGAAATAATTAATGTCGCAATCAGTGTGGTGCACCCTTGGAGACAAATTGGTTGGGGAGGTGGAAAGATATTAAACAACTCGACTGTTTTTCGTCCAGTTTTATTTTTATTTATTTATTTTCCCCTGAAAAAAGCAGATCGCTCAACGGTGTCACAAAGAAAGGGAGAGGAATTGAGTGCCAGCCTGAGAAAGGCGAAGCTGCCTCTCTAAAGCATTTTGGTGGCTTTGTAAGTTTGGGGGAAAGGGGCGGGGTGTCAATCAAGAATTATATCCAGAATACCCCAAGTGTTACAACTTACCGTATTTGCCGGCGTATGACTTTTTTGCCCTGAAAAACATGCCTCCAAGTGGGGGGTCGTCTTATACGGCGCAGTATATAACAAACTCTATATTTTGAGTGGAAATGTTGGGGGCTCGTCTTATACGCCCAGTCGTCTTATACGCCGGCAAATACGGTAGTTCTCAGGAATGCTTTAACGTTGCGCTTCCTACATCAAGCAAGGACCCATCCTAATTGGCATCCAGAACCCTCTTTTAGATTCTTTGCATGGGGATCCTTCTAAATGCTGACATCTCAAATAGCAGAACATCTCTGCAAGGTAGCTGACATTCCCCTTCAAATTTGCCTCTTCCTTTTTAAAATCTCCCTACTTCAGTCACAGCATGTTAGTATGTAATGCATAATAGCAATTTTTTGCTGTCTTATTAATAGGCTTTCCCCAGTCAGTTACCTCCTCCCCTTCCTGGAAGAATTAATAAAACATGAAACAAACAAAAATAAAGCAAAACAATGATAGCTCACTGCCAAAGTAATAAAGGCTAATACGCCATCTGTAGAAGAAAAGGACCCATACATTTCTTTTAATTGTTATGTTGACCCTGGTATCGACCAGGATTAAGTTTGTTAAGTTTGATTTAAAACACGGGTGTCAAACTCAGTTGCACCATGTGACGTATCGTGAGGTATTGCAATGTTTTTTGCCTTTGTGGAGCCAGGGTGGGCGTGGCCTGCATGTGATGCATCTGGCCCACGGGCTGCGAGTTTGACAGGCCTGGTTTAAAATATCACAATAACTATACAGCAGCTGCATATAATTCTGCAATCAGTGTTAAGTAACATAGTACATACTTTCCAGCTGCTATTTGGTTTGCACCAGAAGAACACTAGGGGAAAACATGGGGGGGAAAGTCTCTAAAACGTTCTGCAATTCTTCCTAGAACACATTTTAAGAGCAAAACTGGGTGGATTGACACCGATACAGTCAGTAAACCTCCCAAGACTTTGGAAACCTCAGCGAAATTTGAATTTAGAAGCCAATATTGTGGTTCCCAGAGATCTGTGGAGGATTAGACTGAATATTTGCACCAGTGCCTTTATGCTAGTGGCTGTCTTGGAGCAATTCTGCATGATAAGGCTATTCACAGACACCTGGACCTTCTGTGAAGGCTTGTTGGCTGGGTGAGGAAGAGCTAGGAGCAGAATGAAGCCCTGGAGGGGATCCTGGCCTGGTTCCTCGCCTTTGACCTAGTTCACTTTTGGAAGCATAGCAAGTCATTGCTGAAGCTCTTCTAGATATTTAAAGTTTTCTCATTTTGCTTCGCTTTTACTGGGTCTGAAGTGCAAATCAGATACTGAATTCTTTTATTGGGATTTTGTTGTGCTCATCTCAAGGCCAAGAAATTTGCAGTCTTTTTTTTTTTTACACTAATGCTTTCTAAGATGCATTGCAAATTTTATTTAATGCGATACTTTCCACTAGCAGAGAGAAGAAGTGGCCTTTAAGGTCTTTCCCATTCTAAATTTGTTAACCTGTTTCTGTAAGGACTGGATATTACAGCTACTGGATTTCCATGTGTGAAAACAATGTTACGCCTTAAGGGATGGTATGAGCTGTTAATAATACAGATATTGATAACTTCTGCATTTAGTCTACTAAGAAATCACTATTTTTCAGAGGTTAGATAACCCAGGAGAAATCAAAATAAAGCCCAACAAAACACAGTAATCAGCAGACAAAGTTGAAAAATATAAACCGTAAATAATAATAATCCATACCAATACTTGTAAAATATCTTTGTAGGAAGAAAATTCCTCCCTAGAGGAAAGGAATACAGGTAGTTCTTGAATTACTTTGAAGTTACAACGGCACTGAAAAAAATGAATTATGACTGTTTTTCACACTCACAACTATTGCAGCATCCCCATCAGTGGTGGGCTTCAATTTTTTTTACTACGGGTTCTGTGGGTGTGGCGTGGCTTGGTAGGCATGGCAGGGGAAGGATACTGTGAAATCCCCCTTCCCTCCCCATCCCACAAACCTGCTTTCCAGCTCCGTTCTCCTGTGCAGGGCAACAAAAGAAGACCCAGCCAGTCAGCTGGGACTCCAATCGGCTGAGACTCAGGAGGCAGCGAATAGATGGGATGGGGCCAACTAGAGGTGGTATTTACCAGTTCTCCAAACTACTCAAAATTTCCGCTACCGGTTCTCCAGAACTGGTCAGAACCTGCTGAATACCACCTCTGATCCCCATGATCATGTGATTAAAATTTGGGCTTATTTACAACAGTTGGAAAGTTCCGGGGTCATGGGGGTGGTGGTCACCATTTGTAACCGTCCCAGCTGGCTTCCGACAAGCAAAGTAAATGGGGGAAATCAGATTCACTTAACAACAGCAGTGAATCACTTAACAACTATGGCCAGAAATGTCGTAAAATGGAGCACAACTCACTTAACAACTATCTTGTTTAGCAACAGAAATTTTGGGCTCAATCATGGTCATAAGTCGAGGACTCCCTGTACACCACCTCACAACTAGCTCCCCATCTCTAAATGGTCTTAAGTGAATGCCTTATGATATCACCCTTGAAATACGTAAAATGAATTGATTTCGTATTTCTTTTCTTTTGTACCCTGCCTAACGAATAGCATTGTGGATGACGGCATCATTGTGTTAACTCAGCTACAAACACAAGTTGGTTCTGTGAAGCAGATTGCCTTCCCTATTTTCTTCTTCCCAGCCTTTGTGGCTCTTCGGATGTGTGAACTTTAAACTCCTTGAATTCTTTAGTCAGCACATTAGGAGGGGCCCAGACTGAGGAAGGCTGATTTTTTTAAAGTGTATCCATTTAGAGGCGTTTGTTTGTATGGTTTCTGAGTAAGCAAGCTTGTTTCCTCTTCTCCAGCATAATGGTAGTCCTCAACTTACAACAGTTCGTTCAGAGACCATCTGAAGTTACAGTGGCACTGAAAAAAAGTGCCGCTTATGACCATTTTTCACACTTACAACCATTGCAGCTTCCTCGTGGTCACATGATCAAAATTGGGACGCTTGGCAACCGGTTCATGTTTAGGGTGGTTGCAGTGCTCTGGGGGAGGAGGGAGGGGTCACCTTTTGCGGCTTTCTGACAAGCAAAGTCAATGGGAGAGCCAGATTTCCTAAACAACCATGTTACCAACTTAACAATTGCGGTGATACTGTGGCAAAAAAGTCGTAAGACGGGGCAGAACCCACTGAACAACTGTCTCGCTCAGCAACATAAATTTTGGGCTCAATTGTGGTCAAAGACTATCTCTAAGTTTCTCCCCAGCTTCTCTCTCCTCTTTTTTGAACGGCACGAATGAGTCAGTGGTGGGATTCAAAAATTTTTTTACTACTGGTTCTGTGGGCATGGCTTGGTAGGGCGTGGCTTGGTGGGCATGGCAGGGGAAGGATACTGCAAAATCCCCATTCTCTCCCCCCCCCCACTAACCTGCTTTCTAGCTCCGTTCTCCTGTACAGGACAACAAAAGAAGACCCAGCCAATCAGCTGGGACTCAAGAGGCAGAGAATAGATGGGGGCAGGGCCAGTCAGTGGTGGTATTTGCCGGTTCTCTGAACTACTCAAAATTTCTGCTAGCAGATCTCCAGGAACTGGTCAGAACCTGCTGAATACCACCTCTGGAATGAGTGATAATATTAGGTTCTTAATGCTATTCCATGGCAGCCTCTCTCTCCACTGGGATTACCGTAATTCCCAAGCTGTGCAAGCGGCCTAAATCATTGGCAGCTGCTTTAAGATGTTGCACATTTAAACTTTGCTTTGGCTGTGCCTGCCCTTTTTATTATCACAATGTTTCTTCTTATGTTTGTATGCCTATTTCCTTCCTGATCCTACCTCTGCTTTCACGGACTTCCAATGCTTCCTTCAGCAACCAGATCTGGTTCAAATTCAAAGGGCTGCAAAGGTATTTTCAACAGGGGATCGACCCTTCCCTTTTAAGTAAGGAAACACCTTATTTAAAAGGACATTGTGTTGGTTTGTCACTTAACCAGACTAATCAATTACCAATTCCAGTCTAAACATCTGGCTGACTGTGTGACCAACCATAATAATAATAATAATAATAATAAAGTGGTGGTGCATTTCTTCCATGAGCTTTGTTACTTAGAGCAGGCATTCATTGACGCTTTCTGAAAAATAGTGTTTGATGGACAATAGGTATCCTGCAAAATAGGCTGTGGGTGTTTCTGTTTCTATTCTGTGTCAGTTCTGCATATTCTTACCCCTCATTCCATCCAAATTAATTTTCATATGTATGCAATGCATATTTAAATATGAATATGTCCCAAAGCATAAATGAAAAAGGTTATAATAATCCATTTATGGCATGGAAAACTGTGTGGTATTGTTTGAAGATGTACGAAACTGAATGGATAGCTTTGTGCCTTGTTCCAAAAATAATTTTGAAAAATAAAGTCCTGTTTCATTTATAGGAATGTGTTTGGCCTCAAGGATCCATGTTGGAAATCTGAATTGCCTCCCAGCAAATCTGAATCACAGTGAATGTAAAAAAATCATTTTGCTTTGGCAATCTCCATAAATAATTCTGCCAAATTTTGTTGTATCATCTTTTCTTGTATTTTCTAGAAATTCAAAGGAGCACAGTGTAACTATTGGGAGAAAAGAACCAAGACTGTTAGGGAACTTTTCTTTCTTCTCTTAACAATGTGCTACTTTTGAGATATCTTGGGATTGCAATTCCCAGAACCCTAGCCAAAGGTCATGCTGGGTTGAAAATGCTAGAATTAGGCTCCTCACTAGAGGACACCAGGATTGGAAATACTGCTGGAGGTCTGAGCTTTCATGAAGTTTTCTGGCCAACATCTAACACAGAACGTGCCCCCAAATAGAGATTTGGCCTAAGCCAATGGGTAGAAGGAACGGAAGCAAAATATTTTTGGAAAACTAGTAATAATGATGGATAGAGAAGGTAATTTGATCAAATGTAATCTCATTGATGTTTTATTTTGCTTTGTGTTTTCCAGGGAAGGTGATTGGTGGCTGGCTCACTCCCTCACAACTGGCCTGAAAGGCTACATCCCCAGTAACTACGTCGCACCTTCAGATTCCATCCAAGCAGAAGAGTAATTAAAATATTATAAATAGATTGAAAAGAATTATGCTAAGTCTTTTGCCAGATATTATTGGCAAAATTGTTCTAGTTATAACCTTTTGGGGGCAACCGTCAAATCATCTCGTAATTCTCTTAAACAGAGTTCCCGAGTATGTGACTTTCGGCTAGTTCACAAATATGTATATTCTCTAGATAACGTTCAGTGTCAAATGGTATGTTTACGGATGGTAGAAAGAATATTTAGTTGCAGAAAACACATTGTGTTTCAAGTGGATGAGTTCCCACATTTAGATTTACTTCAGATATAAAAGAAAATAGCAATAATCAAGAACTTTAGCATTTTTCTGGCATTTACTAAGGTGCAAATTTATCAGACAGCTTAAGCCATCCTTCATCTCAGGTATATTCTCTACTCATTTGTTAAAAACTATAAAAAACCATATAACCTTCTCAATATCAGAAATGAGATTGTTAATCTTATTTGTGATGGGAAGGCACTCCATAGAAGGAGAGTTCCAAGCTGATTTTGTTAGGTCAGCTTTGCAAATAAATAGCAATAGCACTTAGACTTATATACCACTTCACAGTGCTTTACAGCCCCCTCTAAGCATTTTACAGAGTCAGCATATTGCCTCCAAAAATCTGGGTCCTCAATAGCAAATTAGCAGGCATATTAATCTAGGGAACTTTTACAAGCTATAGGAAACTGATATATATTATTGGTCTCTCCCTTCAGGTCTAAGATTGAAGAGATTCTGGAAAATTGTGCTTTGTTTTTTATTTCATTACTAACGTTTTGTATAGGGAGAATCTTGAATGCTGAACTGGAGGAATCCTAGACACTTGGCAACTGGGGGTAGCTTCCAATGCAGATATATGAGTCTGAAAGAAGATGTAGTTGCTTTAATGATTGGAAGAGAGATCTTCATATATGCTTCTTTGAGATCTTCATATGTGCTTCCTTTTTTCAAAGGAATGGTGTTGCCTCCGCATTTAATGACATGCTGCCTGAAGAGAGACTACCTGCTGATACACATAATAAATTGATTTAGTTTCTTTTTGTAGTCATCTAAATCAATGGCCATCATCATAGCATCTTGTACCAGTGAGATAGACGGTCTTGATTTTGCATTATTATTGCCTTTCATCTGGCTGTATTTATGAATGGTTAATTTCAGAGCAGCAGAATGGCTTCTTCTACTAGGTTATTATATTTTATAGCACTTTGGTGTTTACTGCTTTCTCATTTAATGCTTCTGACACCAACTGGAAGGTTTAGAGCTTAATGTAAACATTGAAGTGCACAGTATAAAGTGATTAGATCAGATTAAAATATATTGGAAAAACTGAAGCTGGAACATGAACCTATCAAAGAAAAGGATTCCTAATATACATATAAAAAAGGAACTCTAATGCATCAGAATTCAGAGATCTTAGAATCTTATAAACTTTGGCAATATGAGCTCATAGAAATGCTGTGATGTTAATCCATCCCAAAACCCATCCCAAAATAGCATTTAATATTCTTCCACATTAAATTAAAATAATTTAAAATGTGTAAATTCTCAAAACCTGACATTGTTATTAATCTTGCTTTCAGATGATGCAATATTTTGAAGGGGCTTAAATCTAATGAGATTTTTTAATCATTGCCAATCTAGACTTTTGCTACTTAGAATGTAGCTGGAAAATACTAGCATTCTTTCCTGTTGACTAAAATTATCTTTGGAGGCTACATATTTATAGGAGAAAATATTGCAGACATATCTGCAGAAATGTTTGCAGTGATTTAAATGGGATCTCACTACATTTATCTGTATTCTACTACTGCAGGTGGTATTTTGGCAAGATAACCCGTCGAGAATCTGAACGATTACTGCTCAATCCAGAGAATCCCCGAGGGACTTTTCTGGCAAGAGAGAGTGAGACCACAAAAGGTAATAATCATTGGGAAAGAAAAGGATACTTACAGGAGAATGTATTAGAAACTCAGTCTTCCACTTCAATGGAGACAAATAGGATTCTCTCTCTGCCTGTAGAAGGATGTTTCCCAAACTTCTAAGGGCTAAACCACACTCTTCACCTACCCTCCACTATATTCAAACTGGGGATTATCTCTCATTATTTCTCATAAAAATTGGCGATTTCTTAGAGGTCATGGGTTGTAATTAACATTTTAAAAATATTTAATTATGCAGGAACTAAGCATGGATGTGTCCACATCATACACACTGGGGGAGCTCGCAGTTTCCTGTTGTTTTCTAAAGATGAGGAAGCATTTGGATTCTTTGTCTTTTAAAACTTGTATTAATGCCTGTGTTTACATTACACATTTTGCAGCTCCCAGAGCTTCCTGTCATTTTAAAGCAGAAAATGTAATATTTTCAGACTGCAGTAACTAGAATTGTTAGCTCTGAAGTATGAGGCAAAGGAACCCCATGGATCTCTCTTCTCTCTTTCTAATTATGTCATGTGCCTGAGACAATGAAAAGCAATTATCTGCAGCAGCTAATATGGGTTATCTTAGTTTAAGAATGATAAACTATTGCAGCTATGTAAATAATAGTTAAACTTGTTTTTAAATGTAGACAGAAGTAGAGTAGAGGAAGATTTCAGACTTGGGGTCTTGGAGCATGTATTGTCTCTCCAAGGGTCTTTTTTCGTGCCTGATATACAATATAATGGCAGGCAGTAATCACCAGAGGTGTGCCATTTCTTATGTTAATAGCATACTTATTGTCCCTACTTGTCCATTCTATCTAGATACATGCAGTTGGTTCTGTCAAGGGGACTACATCCTCTCTATCTCCCTCTTGTATACTGGTGTGAAGGGTGGAGAACTGGATGGGATTTAAAAGTAAACAGAGACTTCAATCCTGTACTTCTCTTTTTTGTAAAAAAAAATACTGTAGAAACTAGGTCATTGTATGGGGAAATAGCTGGGTAACTAATAGCAACAGGAAACTCTGGTTTCTCTTTCTACCCTGTCAAGGAGTGTTTGTTACATTTATGAAACAGGTTATAGAGATTGTGTTTGTGAGTAAAAAAAAACAGCAACAAAAATGTGCATGTACTAGCCACAAAATCTGCACAAGCACAGAGTTGACAGCATTATCCATATATTGCATTTTTCTAATAGTGAAACACACCTAGAATTGTAAAGTGTGCATGTATATCATGGTCTCACATATGCATTTTTAGAGAAAAATAATAACAGTGGCACAAATTTCAGACTGCTGGGAATCTCAGCTTTTGGTCTGAGTGTTTTTTAAAATCAAGTATTGTTTGTAGCTGATGTTGATTTGGCACAAGAGATCATACGACATTCAACATAGAATCTTCAAACCATTCATTTGCCTGAAATTATTCATTTACAGTGAGTTGGATCCAGACAAGCTAGTTATAGGACTCAAAGTTATCCATGAGTGTTTTGTCTTATAGATAAAAAAATAAAATATGCCTAACTCTGTATTTAATCCAAATTCCCAATGAAAATTATTCAAAATGGATATTAAATATCCTTTTACAAAAGAGGTCACAGAATACGAGTGTTGGTATGATATGAATAAAAAGATTTTGCCCATTAAAAAATTATTTATAAATGCTAAACAGCAGTATTAGAAATCTGTTTTCCTAATTATTTCTGAGACCTTTACAAGTGTTTCTATGCATTTCGATGTTAATAATTTAGATCATATTATTAATTGTGGTCAAGGTGTTGCTCATGGCTAGATTTTGAGATGACAATACAAATCATTGAGGCAACAAGGATCTAATTCAGAATTGTATAGGTTTTACAAACCTTTTAGAATTCTGAATTTTGTGTAATACGCTAAAACTGATACCACAGTCATATTAATAGAGCAGCACTTTTTCCATTTAATTGGAGCACTGAACTAACAGCAAAGGAGAAAGTGGTTTTCCCTATAGATATCTTCCGCTTAAGAGTTGTAGCAAAGACCTGCCATCAAGGCCTTCACTGTCAACCCCATACAAATTAGCTGGTGAAGTTTGATAGGATCTGAATGAAGACTGCAGGCCATAATTAGATCGGATGGGGTTTCTAGGTTGCTTTCTTCAACAATGTCTCTTCTGCATTCCCCTTCCCCAGATCTTAATCCTGCTGTGAAGCTGCTATCCTGGTGACTGTAGTATTAATATCTGCTTTTATATAACTGGGATCAAGACATTCTGCTTTGACAGATTTGCTTATGTATGCATTCAGTATTTTCCCTATTCTAAAATGGCATTGTGACATGGAATCAGCAGCTTGCATTGTATACAGACATGTAATATATATAAAACATATGACCTAATTGCATGTATGCTTTGATGTGAAGCCTTGAGTTATTTGGAGATTAGTGTTTTTTTCTCCAGGATTGATAATTTTTTTAGGAAGGAAGGAAGGAAGGAAGGAAGGAAGGAAGGAAGGAAGGAAGGAAGGAAGGAAGGAAGGAAGGAAGGAAGGAAGGAAGGAAGGAAAATGCACACATACTTAGATACAAAATATAGCCTTGTCATCTTGGGTTAATCAGTCTTAATAAATATTGATTGCAAATTATCTTTAAGATTATAGACTGAAATAGATCTCACTTTTTTTAACAGGTGCCTACTGCCTCTCTGTCTCAGATTTTGACAATGCCAAGGGCCTCAATGTGAAGCACTACAAAATTCGCAAACTGGACAATGGTGGCTTTTATATCACATCCCGTACACAGTTCAGCAGCCTTCAGCAATTAGTGGCTTATTATTCCAGTAAGTGTCATTTCAGCTTCTAATGAGGGCTCTATTTTCTGCAAGGATCTCTGTCCAAAATACCTCAGAATAAGGAAAAGAGTGGCTATATTTGAAAGACATTCCATCAAGTAACCAAGTATTAAATATGAAATGAACAATAAAAGATTGCATCGTTGGATCCAAATTTAATTGTTCTAATGCTTGACAGTGCATGGCTTTTCTACTTTGAACTGTCACTGCAAGCAATATAAGATTTCTGTTCATTGCTCTTGAAAAGAAAATAAAGTATGCATTTTGTGATTGATATAGTGATACACTGAATAATATATATTCAATGTATAGACATTCCTCTACTGGCAAACAGGCTATGTTCCAAAATGCTATTCATAAGCCTGCTTTATTCATAAATCCAAACAAGCATAAAAATCACTCTTGCACTTAATTCCAAACATTCACAATCACTACAATAGATCCCACACACAGTCACTACACAACTAAACAACAAACAGCATGCATGAAGATCAGCAACCAATATGTGAGCAGAAATCAGGAGAAGATGGGAAGAGTTAGTTATAGTGTAAAGGTAAAGGTAAAGGTTCCCCTTGCACATATGTGCTAGTTGTTTCTGGCTCTAGGGGGCAGTGTTCATCTCCGTTACAAATCCGAAGAGCCAGCACTGTCCGAAGATGTCTCCATGGTCATGTGGTTGGCATGACTAAATGCTGAAGGTGCACGGAATGCTGTTACCTTCCCACCAAAGTGGTCCCTATTTTTCTACTTGCATTTTTACATGCTTTCAAATTGCTAGGTTGGCAGAAGCTGGGACAAGTAACGGGAGCTTACTCCATTACGTGGCGCTAGGGATTCAAACTGCCAAACTGCTGACCTTTCTGATCGACAAGCTCAGCATCTTAGCCACTGAGCCACCGCGTCCCTTTAGTTATAGTGTACCTTTGCCCAACTTCCAAGAGTTACAGAGGGATTTATTTGCATGAGTTCATAACTCAAACGTTTGCAAGTAGAGTAATGTCTAAACCAACGTATTAATAGTTCTCATTTAGTGACTTATTTAGAGACTATTTACAGTTACAACAGTGATGAAAAAGTAACCAATCTGCAGTTAGTAAAGCAAAGGAAAATTGAAGAAAGATCATAAAATTTTGATGTTTCACAACTGCTTCATTTAATGGCCAAGCTGTTGGTTCCAACTGTGGTTACTAAAAGAGGACAACCTGTAGGAGATATTCAATCAGAGGTGCCTAAGCTGCTCTGAATTGGGGCTCATTTGTTTGCCAAGGATCCTATATTGAAACATGAATTAGAGTAAATATAATAATTCCAGTCAAGTAATGGAAACTTAAAATAGAGATAAGGCTGGTTTAAAATAAATAAATAGCAATAGCACTTAGACTTATATACCTCTTCATAGACTTATATATCCCTTTACAGCTCTCTCTAAGCAGTTTACAATGTTAGTATATTGCTCCCCATGGGTCCTTATAGGTGTTCTTACATTCTGATTTTATTCTTTCATAGAACATGCTGATGGTCTGTGCCACCGTCTTACTAATGTTTGTCCAACCAGCAAGCCTCAGACACAGGGCTTGGCAAAAGATGCTTGGGAAATCCCCCGGGAATCTTTGCGGCTAGAGGTCAAACTTGGACAAGGCTGCTTTGGAGAAGTCTGGATGGGTAAGAATTTCCAAGAAGAAACATAATCATTTTATCTGATGAACGGTGCATTTCTGAAAACGTATTTTCAGGCATGGAAAAGCACTTAGAGCAAACTTTTCACTTTTGACTGTCCTATGACTTTGGAGGTGTTCGTTGAGTTTCTAAGGAATCAGCTGCATTGTTTTATGACTTGCTATAGCAAAAGGTGTAAGGTCAGTTATAACAGCTGTTTTAGTACTGTAGTATGATATCAGCTGGTGGATTTGCAACAAACGAATGTGGGCTCTTGTACTAACCATGCATTAACTGCTGCTTACTATTTCATTACTCAATGGCTATATTAATCCAAACATGTAAGGTGCTTAGAGTTACTTCAGTGACTGAGGTGACATGCAAATCAATAAAAAACGAACAAAAACAAGAGTATTCGAACACACAATTATCAAATATGAAAGATTGTTTCCAAATGTAATCCTTTGAGCAGACTCATTGAAATCCGTGGAAATGAAGATAATGACAAGGATAGTGGGACCAAACTCCACATCTCAAACAGATATTGTCCATCTACTAAATACTATTACCTTTCAATTTGCATAGAGTATTAATATTATGAATATTCTCAGGCAAGATACAGAAAGTCTAGTTACAAGTTGGTTCAGTATGGATGAGCTGAGCATTCTGCTATCTTGAGAGCCGTAGTGTAAGATTTCTGAGGAAACAGATCCAAGAGGATCTCTTAATCATTTTAATTAAGAGGGTTGATCCTGTTTGATACCAGACTGGAGGACTGTTTTTGCTTTTCCATTTATATCACAGAACTGCATGTGGAATCAGAACTCTGCCTGCAGTTCCAACTTGCTAGGAGAGGGATACAAAATTTAAAATTACCCTGACATTCATTTCTGTTACATTTTGACTCTACTTCTTTCTGAAATTGTGGATTTATAAGAGAACAGCGTGGAAGTTTTGGAAGTGAAACATTTATCATCAAATTCACAAGATTATTGCTTTTGACAGTAATTGTATTCTGCATCAATTCTTTATCTGTACTTGGATGTGCAATAGCACTTAGACTTATATACTGCTTCATAGTGCTTTATAGCTCTCTCTAAGTGATTTACAGAGTCAGCATATTGCTCCCAACAATCTGGGTCCTCATTTTACCATCCTCAGAAGGATGGAAGAGTGAGTCAACCCTGAGCCACTCAGAATCGAACTCCTGGAGTGAGCAGTGAGTTAGCCTGCAGTACTGCATTCTAACCACTGCGCCACCATGGCTCCTCATGATTGTGGCTTAATATAGTTTGAGTCTAAACTCTGGCACTTAGAAACCATGGTTTATGGCTCTTTTCTATATAACTGTATATAACGGTGACTGTAGTATGAGCATACCCCAAATATGGTAGTTTACATGTTTTAATATCTGAAGAGATTGGTACCTGACAAACTAGGCTTGTACAAGTCATGCTTCTTGTTGAGAAAACTAATTCTGTTTCTTCTCCAGGGACCTGGAATGGTACCACCAGGGTGGCAATCAAGACTCTAAAGCCCGGGACAATGTCTCCGGAAGCATTTCTACAGGAGGCTCAGGTCATGAAGAAATTGCGCCATGAAAAGTTGGTGCAGTTGTATGCTGTGGTTTCAGAAGAGCCAATTTACATTGTAACAGAGTATATGTGCAAAGGTGCTTGCATCTGCTATTATTTGTTCTTTCTATTTCTCTATATCACAGGTGTCAAACTTGTGGTGTCACGTTGCTGTTACGTGATGTTTCACAATGTTTTTCCCATTCGTGGAGGTGGGATGGGCGTGGCCTGTGTGTGACTCATTTGGCCTGTGAGCCACCAGTTTGACACCCCTGCTCTATATGCTTTCTTCTCCTTCAAACTGAAATAGGCAAAACAGAGGGAGGGAAGGAGAGAGAGAGAGACAGAGACAGAGACAGACAGAGAGAGACAAAGAGAGAGAGGAGAAATGTGAAACTGGAAGGAAAACATAACTTCTCCTAGCTATATTTATAATTTCTGTGTTACTGAATACAATAGCATGTGAAACATGAAGCTGACTGCTAAAAATGCATTTACACAACTAAAGATGTAATGTTGTAAGTTGGAGTTGAATGAATTCATATGCTGTTTAGCAAGCACTGAAGTGTGATTGCTTGGCACATAGGCAGTGCACAACTCAGTTCTTGCTTAAGGTGTCATAACAAAACTCAAGGAGTAGAAAATGACACCCCAATTTACAAGTGAAAATAGTGAAGGGTTTTAGAAAGCTTAATGACTTTGTGATTTCCCACTATGTGAATTTCTTGACAACTGTATGTTCTCTTGTAGGAAGTCTCCTGGATTTTTTGAAGGGAGAGATGGGCAAGTATCTGAGACTGCCCCAGCTGGTGGACATGGCTGCACAGGTGAGTGTAAAAAGCTTTGCATAGGCTGCAGATAACTTAGTGCATCTTTTCCACGCCTATATCATGACTCAGCATTTGGAAGGTAGGTTCTGAACTGATATAGAAAGCAATCCACTGTTTCCTGTGCTCTTTCTATTTGAATATGGACATGAGGAGCTTATCCATAAATATGTGAATAAAAATATAGAGCACTCTGTTTGGAATCACCATATTTGGGGCACCTCTTGTGACAGCTGCGCAAACATTAAGCTCTACCATTAGGAAGAGTTTTTATTTGTCTCCCACCATGAGAAGTAATACATTAGTTTTATTTATTTATTAAATTGGTTTGCTGCCATCTCATTGCAATGGATTATGGGGAGAGAGAGGGAGAGAGAGACTGAAATTTTTATGTTCAAAGATCACCACCACTACGCCCAGTTAGAATGGCACCAAAAAGTGTATCAAGGAAAAATTATTGTTTCCTCAAACTTTTGGGTCTCAGTGATAGGAGTTTTAATACACTGGATTTGTTGGAGCTATGTTGTTGTTTTGTCTAGTTTTACTTGATTGCATCTTATCTTAAGATTTATTTATATAAAATGAAATATAGCCATTTTAATAAATACATTCACATCAGAAGATTCTTCTTCTTGTAATTTGAAGTGAGTCAGGCCAGGGGAAAATATATGTTGGCTGCATAACATAACCTGCTTATTGAAGTAATCCATTTTTTAAAAAAAAATGCAAGATATATTAAATTATAAATTAACCAAATAGCTTGTGCATCAGGCCAAATCACAAAGAAGCATTAACATTAATTAAGCTTTATATGTTGTGCAGATATAGTTACATAATCGTAATTGACTTAGATAAGTATCTTCTGCAAACACTCATGAAATTCTGAGTGCTTCCAAGTAAGCTGTTTAGTCTGCAGCAGTCAGCCTCATCATTAACTATTATGTAGTCTGATATTTTAAGATCACCATCATACAAGACTTTACTATACAAATGACTATAACCCAGACTTTCCCTTGATATGAAGTAAATAAGCCTTAGTTGATTTGACGAATGCTTTAAGGAGTAAAATCTGCGGAACAAAAAAAAAAATTTTTTTTAAGTTACCTCAGACTTTAATTTGCCTTTGGAATAATGTTAGATTGCCTCTGGCATGGCCTACGTGGAAAGGATGAACTACGTTCACAGAGATCTCCGAGCTGCCAACATCCTTGTGGGGGAGAACCTGGTATGCAAAGTAGCTGACTTTGGACTGGCACGACTGATTGAGGACAATGAATACACAGCAAGACAAGGTATGATGACTCTTTAACCTGTTCAGGTAAAAAAATGCCATCTGCTTCAGGGGGGAAGAAGGTAGTATCAGTAGAATGTAGGCATCCTCTCGCTCAGCAGATACTAGTAAGAGGCTCATTTGCCAACAAAATGCATAATTAGGTATGTTTCAAATTACTATGGCATTGCTTACAGTGGATGAATGATAAAAAGTAGTTGGTAGACATGGCAGCACATATGAATGTAATTCACCTCCATTTGTCCCTTCTTTTTGTGGTCCCTAGACAAGAAAACCTGAATGAGAGTTTTCAACCTTTTAATTTACATTTCTGTTTCCGTGCTTAGGTGCTAAATTTCCCATCAAATGGACTGCCCCAGAAGCTGCTCTGTATGGTCGGTTCACTATCAAGTCAGATGTTTGGTCCTTTGGAATACTCTTGACAGAACTTGCTACCAAAGGTCGAGTACCATATCCCGGTAAGTGTGTGTTCACTTTTGGTATAGGTGCCAAGAGCTTCAAAAACATCTGTAGGGAACTATTTCCATCTGCCATGAGTTCCTATGGGATAAAAATCTAATGAAGGAATACAATCTGAATAAAACCAGATAATTCATGAAAGAGGAGGCTAGACTATGGCTGGCCATACTTAGCTATTGGCTCAGACTACATTTCTTTCCCCTTGAAAGTGGGGGCCCTACAAGCCATAAGTGATGAAGACCAATCCATGTGTTGTGGTCCACCGGCAGCCTGCGGAGATGGCAGCAGAGTCTGACAGTGGGAAGGAACATGGGCCAGTCCAGGAGTCTGGGAAGGACTCATACGAGGGTCCTGCATTTGATACGGAGATGGAGCCAGGGCCATCTGGGAGTTATGTGCTAACTCCGGAGCCTCCAGAATATGACAGCAGTGAGGCAGAGGAACAAGGGGAGCCTGTTCCCCATGCACGCATGCGCAGAGCTGCCAGAAGACAAGTTTAGTTAAGACAAAAGGAGTAAGGCTTGGAGGTGATTGGCCCTCCCATAAAACATAAAGGAGGAGCAAAGGGACAGGAACCTTTGTAGGAAGCATCTTTGTTTGTACTGGTCAGTTTAAACCTGAAGCTCTGTGTTGAATTTGTGCTCCATTTGGCCTTGTATAACTAATTGGAAATTTAGTTGTTGGGAGCATTTCAAGGATGATAAAGGTGCATGCTTATCAGACTTATCCTGAAGGACTTTGGCAGACTTCCAAATTGTTTGAGACTCATTACGGGCTGTGAATGAATAAAATTCACAGCTGTTGAAATAAAAAAAGAGTTTTGGGACTAACGTGTTTGTTCATGTCTTAATAAGCCTTGGTCAGAACACTATGTAAATACAGGCAGTGGCAACTAAACCTCATATCTCCAGCTCTTCACCCTCTCAACTTTGGATGGGTTATGATCAGGCTAAAATACTTATCAGATAGCATGCAACAGACATAGAGTGCCAATATGACTAATTGGGAATGCCTCTGTATGTTTTGATTGGAGAGTATACTATTTGATCCCAACAAAATAAAGGAGAACAAAAATGTGAAACCAGGAACAATTTGCAAGTATTTTCACTGTCGTACCAATTACATTAAACATATTTCTCTCTCTTTCTTCTTCTTTTGTCTCTTTCTTTCCCCTTTTCTTGTGTGTCATAGGCATGGTGAATCGGGAAGTCCTAGATCAAGTGGAACGAGGCTATCGGATGCCCTGTCCACCAGAGTGCCCAGAATCTCTACACGATCTGATGTGCCAGTGCTGGAGAAAGGATCCTGAGGAAAGGCCAACCTTTGAATACCTCCAAGCTTTCCTGGAGGATTACTTCACATCAACAGAGCCCCAGTATCAACCAGGAGAAAATCTATAGGTCTGAGGACCGGACCAGTTGCCAGAAGATTTTATGCTGCTCCAATGGCAAATGTCCTCTAGAGAGGAACTTTTGAGTCATATTAGGATCCCTGCTGGAGTATTAGCCAGGGTGTTTTTATCATTCTGGCAATTTGCCCTTCTTTTTAAGGATTGCACCAATCTACTTTGTTTATGGTTAACAAAAGCCTTGATGGATTGTGAGTGAACAAAGTCTCATTTCAATATGAAGTTGGTTGTAGTACAGCAGAGGCGTTTCAGGAACACCAAAACTTTCTGCAAAAATAAATAAATAAATAAATAAAAAATCAAGAGCAAGGATCCTACTCCTGAAGGTCACTTTATTTTCAGGACCGTGTCCTCCATCAAAACCATTCTTGACTATGATTAGAAGGAATCGCAATCAGGACAATCCTGCATTTGATGCAGGACCATCCTGCATCAAAGCACTTGAGTCATTTCTGATTGAATGTGGATGCTAAGCAAGAATGCCTTTCAGATTCTCATGGCTTTTGTTCTTCTTTATGGACAAAACCAGCACAATTTCCCTACTTGTATTCCAATATCTGGATCCAGGCTGACTGAATCCAAGAGAAGAAGAAAAAAAGTAGCTCACTTCTATTGTGGACACTGCACATTTCGTGTGTTTGTAATCCTCTCCTTTTTTATTTTTGATACCATTTTCTTCTGTGCCACTGTCTATCCAGTCTTGTCCTGTTCGTGGAGGTGCCCTTGCCAATCTTAGCCATATAATAGGTTGAACTGGATGTATTGGGCTTGTTTAGAAAAGGTGGTGTTCTTTGCCTTCTGCCTGTAAATGAAGTAAAGGACATTCTTGGGGAAACCGTACCTGGCATTAGCGTAAGATAGAACATATAATGTCATAAAGCAAACAACAATCCCCAAATTGTTCAGGACAGTGAGCTAGATCTTGGACTGGAGGCTTGTCTTCCCATCTAGCGCTTTAATTCAATAGACAGCTGAAGATTATCGGTTTCTTCAGCCTGTAAAAAGGGGTAAGGTAGCAGAATCATAACTCATTCTTTTCTCTACCTGTACTGAAGTGCTAAGCTGTTAATACCAGTCTCCTGCCTAGGAAATATTAGTCTTCCACATAGCATTCTATAAATTCTTTAAGCACACACTCAGCTCACATCACTGCCTTTTAATTTTAACCCAGTCTGGGATTCCTCGGTGCCTTGGAAGCATAATACTGCAGCAGGAAGTGGCCTGTTGTGTTTACTATCTAGTATTATAATCATGGTCTAATCACTGCTTCAATGGCCACCCATTTTCTTTGCCATGATATATGATTGAACAACATACACTGGAAGAACGGAAATAAAAATACTCAAATAAAATTTAGGAAAGCCCATATAATTCTGCAAAATCTGGTATCCCTACCCAACTTTCCCTGTTCAGTCATTTTAACTGTCTTCCCAGTTTAAGGAATATAATTTCAGGAATTTAAATCCAGTCTCCTGATCCAAAAAACACACTGCAAGATCCATGTGGGTCCCTTTCAGAATGATTCTTAGTCTTCCTTCTCCAACCCAATGCATTTCATCTACTTTGGATTAAAAAACCCATCTGCCAGGAGGTGGATGGTGATAACTGGTCAAAACATTTGAAGAGTATTGTCTTTGAGGGAGGCTGCTATAAGAAATTTAAAACCCTGTTCTCTTATGTTATTTTCAATGAAAATTAATAACATTAAAAACTAATGTACTATGTAAAGTTTGGCAAAGGGATTGTGAAGAAATGATTACTTAATCTTTTACTTTTGGAGAGTAAAGTAATTCTTTAATTTTTAAACATTCTTTTAGGGAAAACCTACAACAATTTAAATAAAATTTAAAGCATAAAAATAGGGCAATACAGTAATGCAAATCCTATTCCAATTAGAATATGCCATTAAATGCCAAATGCTTTAACAAATCTTTGGCCTCTGTATAAAGATGTAATGATGGTGTTTGGTAAAAGTCATTTGGTAGGTAGCTCCACAATTTGATAATGTAGGAAATGTACCAAGAAGGCCCTGTATATATACAGGAATACTGGCATACTGGCCCAAGTTAATTGTCTGGACCAGTACGCCTTCCCAAGCAATTTTTTAAAGAAAAAAAATGAAGAAAAATAATCTTATATTTACTGTGAAAATAGCCAGGAAGGTTTTAAACACCTACATCTCTATACACTCTTACACACACACACACACACACACACACACACACACACACACACTGGGATGTTCCTCTGCTTGTTAGAAACATTACAGTACACATACACATAACTGCATGTACAGTGTGGCCATAAGACTTTTTATTTGTGGATACTCACACTTTACTCGCCTCTTTTTTTTGCTTACTTTCCATGATCCCTAAAAGACTTTCATGTTCAAACATATTTTCACAGCAGTTTGCATCTGAGTAACAAGATGTAGCTTGCATTTAGATTTGTACATACACAGTAGAAATTGACTTACATCTTTGTTATAGGACTATTCCATCCTATTAAAAAAAAAAAAGCATAGGTAGCAAACTGAACATGGTCAATATTTCTAAACCAAGTGTCATAGTGATTTTGCTCAATGGCATTTACCAAGAAGAGAAAAATGAACGGAGCTCCACTTAGCTTGCTACACCATGCCTGTTACATCGTATTTGCTAAGAAATCTGCATCTTGGAACAGATGTAAGAACAGCAGCTGGTAGGACTAGCCTGAGACACTGTCTGGGACCTGGCAGGTATGTTCAGACCCAGTAACACTCGGGCAAACAGAACTGTGCATTCTAGATTCATATCACATGACTTTTCTGTAGGTTAGGCCTCAAGCATAGGCCAAAGAAATGTTTTAAAATAAACCAGTTCTATCTTAAACAGGAAAAATTTCATCAGTGAAATGTGGACCTCCATCTTTTTCCTCAAAAATGATCTTATGCTGTAACAGCAAACCTAGATTTATAGAAAAAAAATATTGATGGAAGAGACTTAAAGTCCCTCTAGTTTCTTTTGAAGCAGACATAGCAAGACTCACACTTAGCTGTCCACACTGGCAGTACCAGATGAGTATCAACTTTGTGTAAACAATATTTATATTGATTATCACTAGACTAGACTGGACAGTTTTGTCCTTCATGAAACGTGTGAGTCATATTTTATACTGCTGATCTCATTCTCTAGAATAAGCATTTTGACAGCTGAGATCCCAATCCTACAGTCCAAGAAACAGCTCCTTCCCTATGGAGAACAGAAATTGGAGGTGGCTTTGGGGCAGTCTTTGGAAACCTAACTGGCAATGCATACAACTTTAAGTGAGAAAAAATGCAAAGAAAGCCAGTCCAGCAATCTTTACTGATATGTCTAGCTAAGTCCAGTGAAGATCTCTGCAAAGAATTAAATCCAAGGACTAATAGCAATCCAAGCCATATGTAAACATATCTGCCTTTCGTTGCAACAATTTTGTTGCCAGTGTGGTATAAAAAAACTCTTGCAGTGCACCAGCTTTGTCTTACTGGGAGAATTTCTTACTAGCTGTAAGATAGCCCTGTTTTGTATATAATCCTTGAGTCAGCCAAGCTAGTGTTGCTTGGTGACTTTGGATGTCAGCTTAAGTGCATGGGTTGTTGTTTTTTCCAAAATAAGAATGTTTGTTGCAATTGTATTTAGCTGGAAAATATTGTCAGCCTGCCATCAGTTGATCTTATTTTTCCATGTCTAAGTTTTTGATGTTCTCTAATGTGCCAAAAACAAACAACAACAACCCTCCAACAGCAAAAACTTTTTTATTCCATTTCAACTATCCTTCATGACCAATTTATGTCAGAACGAAGAAATTACTTCCAAAAGTTTATATGTTGTTTGCTCTAGTCTAGTAGATACCTGGCTTGTTTCTTCTTCCATTCTTGTTGATGTCATCTTGTATGTTAGAATGATATGGTGTGTTGCCGGGGGAGGGTGGGGGTTGTTGTTGATAGTGTTTGCTTAGAAAGGTCCAAAGTTGAGATCTCACACCTCTGCCTTATGCAGAAAAGTGTGTCATTCTCACAATTATGTATTTAGAACATAGAACCTCTATCAGTGCTTCTGTTAATATTCCAAAGCTTCTTTCGTTTTCCAAGAGATTGTTTTCATCAGAGAACTAGAGAGCATAGCTGAGAAAGCACCAAAAATGATTTGAATTGGTGACCAGGTTAACTCAGTTTCAAACTGCTCTTTTTAGAAAAAGGGATCT
Organism: Notechis scutatus; assembly: GCF_049901735.1. Lineage (NCBI taxonomy): Eukaryota > Metazoa > Chordata > Lepidosauria > Squamata > Elapidae > Notechis > Notechis scutatus. Next base: position 26,668,052 of record NC_142011.1, on the reverse strand, counting down.
GAGACAAGGTATAGTTCCTATAGTTTGCACAAGCTCTTTCCCCAGATAGTTCAAATTCAAGTTTGTTTGTTTTTTCTGACACTGAGGATGTCAATATCCTTTCTAGACAATTGAGCCAAATCTGTTTCTTATGCCAAGGTGTGTGCGTACCTCAGGACCTCAAAATAGTCAACGACTGCAGCAATAGGTATAAACTTTAGCAATGGCTTCTCATCGGTAGAACAATGGGAGGGGCCCATGACTGTTCTCTTAGTTACATGCCAAAATGCCTCTCTCCTGCAGAACGAAACTATTTGCATTGTGTTGAGAACAGGGTACAATTTCCTTTCATTAATATAACCAGGGTATGATGCTGTGTCAAACTATCAAAACTTTTTCTTGCCTTTGTTTGTAAATATGCCTTGCCTGTTTTTCTCTACTTGTACTTGCAAAATTCAATTTAATTTTTTTCCCTGCTCCTTTTTGAAATCTCTGATTGATTGATGGGGCGTTCTTGTACAATCTCTCATCAAATGAGAAAGCAGTTTAATCAGGAATGGAGACTGTGCCTTTCCACATCTCTAAACTTTTCCAATTTCTTTCCTCCTTCCAAACAGAACACATCTTGCTTTCCACATCTCCTTCCATCGTTGGGACCAGAATGACTTTCTGACTTTAGCCATTTTTTTTCAAAATTGCAATGTGCTGACATACATACTAATTACCATTTTCCTTTGTTAAAACAAAATTGTTCGATCTAAAACACTAGTTATGTATTACGAGGCGGTTTGGTTAAAACCTTCTCTGGTGTCTACTGTAGTCCTCTACATTTAGGATTGATTGGGAAGTCAGTTATTTCTAGCAACTCCTACCTACAGTCTGAAAAAGTGGGAGCCGGATGATCTGGCCCCAAAATTAACTTCATAAAATCTTTGTTCCATTTCCTCGTGTATAAACTGTGGTTAAAAAAAAGTAGAGCATTTTGTTAGCATTCGTGTCTTCATGTTGTATGTTCTGGGGTTGCATGGGCGTATTTGGTAAAAGATGGAACAATTCTTTTAAAGGGGATAATTCTTCTTTCCAAGGAACTCCCACTTGTGTTACTATTGCTGTGTAATTAAATTTGGAGACGAGCCTTTTTTACCAATAAGGAACAAGGGTATTGCTTTTTCATGCCAATACCTTTTATATACCATACTTGATTAAAGTCTGCCATCATGGAGAAACAGCTTCTTAACAAATGCAAAATGGAGCACATATCAGCTTTCGAAAACTTTTACAGCGGAGCTAAAACCAACGTGTGCATGTGACTGTACATGTATAGATACTAATGTGTAAAAAAAATGATGATTTTCCAAATATGTACCTTTTTTAAAAAGTCAAGGTTTAGGTCAGTTTAAAATAGCAGATTTCTTTCCTAATTTTGGTGTAGCAATAATGATGATGAATACTAATTTAAATGAACACCATTTTTAGTTTTGCTTTTCTTCTTTATTAAGGGCAAATTTTTGAAAGAAAGAAATGGCTGCTGGTTCCCTTTTGTAAAATCATCACTTCCTTTATTCATGCATGATGTAGTCTTTGACCCAGAGGCAGGAAACCAGACCCCCATCTAAGAATCGGAGCCTGGCTGACCTCTGCAATTAATTCATGAACTGAAGAAAGCATTAAACAGACTTTCTGTGTTGGCTTTGTCATTCCTTATTAGTTTTGCTTTTGAAAATGCCTATTGGAGAGGAATCTTGGGATGGGCTCTGCTGTGGCATGAAGTTTAAACACGTCTGAATATGGATTTCCTTTGCTATTATATTTTTTTATGAAAACACACACATTTTGTAAAATCTCAGTTACTATGCAGAGAATGTGATGATCTCTCTCCTACCCTTGCCTTCTTAGTGTCTGAAATCTAACCCTTTAAAAAATAAAATGTTTTGAAATATTAAAACTCCTAAATGTAGGAAGGTGAAAGTCCTCTTTTTAATTCAGTGATGTACTTCTATTTCTTTTTCACACAGATATAAAAACACAGTTTTGTTGAATAAATGACACCACTTAGAAATGAAGAAAGTCTGCAAAAGGCAGATATTCTAGTTTAGGAATCGTATATGGGGGATGTCTCAGGCACATTTTCTTCTAATTGGACAGCAGCTACATTTTGATAAAGTCACTATTTTGGCATGTAGCATAATAGCTATAGCACTTAGACTTATATACCGCTTCATAGTGCTTTGCAGCCCTCTCTATGCTGTTTACAAAGTCAGCATATTGCCCCCAACAATCTTGGTTCCCATTTTATTGATCTCGGAAGGTTGGAAGGCTGAGTCAACCTGAGGATCAGGATCGATGTCAGATGTGCCTCATTCAAAACCCAAGAAAAAAACTCCCTCAATTCCATTGTTGTGGTCCATTGTTGTAGAGAAAAGGTACTTTTACTGAGTTTGAAGTGATAGCAACAAAAGAAAGCAAGATCTGATGCAAATAGGTGCGGAAATTACATATTGAAAGTTATCTCAAGTTTCCCTCCCCCCAAGGGTCCAGGCTGGCTATCCAATCTGAAGTGCTTATAGTGTCATGTGGGGTACATCTTCAGATGGATATTTCATCATCTGGTATGCCAGGATAAGCAGAGATAAGTCCATGCAGCCGCGCAGGGAGCAGGAAAGCATCCCCTCCTTTTCACACAGAAACCATCTTTGCTCTCCAGCAAAATTCCCCTCCCAAATACCAAATTTCCCCTCCCCCCATTTCTATGACAGCTTACAAGAAGCAAGCAGCATGAAAGTGAAGAAGTCAAGAAAGTGTCGTGGAGATTGACAATCGAACTCTGTGGGGCAGAATTAGCTTGCAATTCTGTGTTCTAATCACTGTGCCACCACTGCTTCACATGATTGTGGCTTAATATAGTTTGAGCCTAATCTCTGCTATTTAGAAATCATGGTTTATGGCTTAGTTTCATGTGGGAATCCAACCAATGGAAGGCTTGGGAAATATTGTATAATGGTTAAACAAAATAGCATTGTATAAAAGAGGACTGCATATGCTTTATTCCTATCCCTTCCACAGACCTTAGAAGATGCAAAGCAAGCAAGACTAAACATTTTGGTAAAATGGATGTGAGTTCAGGACAAAATTGGGTACCTTAACCTTTGTTGAGTTTGAAGACATTGCATCCCAAACCTCTCTGGTACAGTTAAACTGACTCCATCCATTCACCTGAGATCCTCAACAGTTACTTTTTTAAAATGTAGCATCTGATTTAAGAAAATTGTACATTTCTGCCTTAGTATGATGTGACGAATCAGTGAGTGCCACTTCTTATGTTGTGAAAATAAACACAATGGATATTGCAAAAATGACTAAAATGATAAGTCATAGAACTGGAAGAGATCATTCAAGTCACCAAGTCCAAGAATCTATTTTGTAATCCTAAATTTAAATGCGCTGAAGAGAATGGTGTAACTTGAATAAAATCTGAATCTGATGCAGGGACAAATAGACAATTAAAGCCTTATTTAAATGCATTCTTAAACTGAGGCACTGAAATTCAGTGTAGATTGTTTGTCTAGAACAGTCTTATTTTACTACTCCATGTAAGAGAGAGCTAAACTGAGCTCTGAAAATGACCATTTGCCTCCTTCAGTTTCTTATCTTCCCAGTTTTGAACTCTAGATAATCCATACAAGGTCCCTACACTGAGCTGTACATCCTCTTTTAACCATCCTCTTTTAACAAACCCATAATCCCTTGCAGAGTGGTGTCTGGGCAATTGAATGGAGCCGAGTGTTTACTGGTCGGATGCCCTTCCTGTCGCCAATGCAGTTTTTTCCCCAGCAGATATATTCTCAATGTGTCCAGAAAGAGAAATACCTTCTTCTACCTAGGATGGAACTCACAGCCTCCTGATTGTGAGGTGAGAGCTCCACCTATAGGCCACTGCATCACTCACCTACATTGAGCTGTACATGTTGCATGTCTATTGCAGCTTAGCCCAGTTAAGCATTACCAGAGGTGTTATAGCTATTCATCCCAGAAATCTGCCAGCAACCAATTGGCTCTGGAATCCCAGCCATCTACAATACTGGATTAGGGACAGCTATTTTAGAATTATTTATAATGAGATATGTGGGATGACTGGTGCATAAGTAATACCATGTATAATTTACTTTTTGTAGAAATACTGTTTAAATGTATATCTTATTCCAAAGAAAGATCCCACCATTTGCAATATTTTTCTTGAATTCAGTCTTCCTAAAAAGGACTGGACACTAGAATCCAGTTTATCTTACCAAATTGATTTTATTTAATAGCTTGGATCTTGAAAGAGAGAGAGAGAGAGGTAGGTAGGTAGGTATAGAGAGAAGGAGAGAGGGAGTGGAAATTGAGCTACTCATCCTGTGCACAGGAATCATAACATTTTGGTTAGTCTTCATACACACTCTTATGTACAAGCTCTCATTTTTGAAAAGTGCCCAGCCAATCCATCTCTATCCACTGCTTACCTTATGTCAGCCTATTTTGGCTTTTCTGCTTCTTTGGCTAGAAAAAGACTCATTTTTAAAACATGTTTAAAACTCTGTACTATAAAACCAATTACAAAATGAAAGGATATTTTTCTCATTCGTTGTCAGCTTCCGGGTAAGTCTGTATCACATGAACCGATGCCTTCATCACCGGTATAGACTTTTCTACTTGGGAGCAAGAGGATAGCTACTAAACGTGATTTTCTTGAAATCTAAAAAAGCATCATCTTGGGAAGAAAGTCAAGCACAGTATTTATTTATTTATTTTATTTTATTGATATTGCCACCTATTCGCCCATGGCGACTCAAGGCGGGTTACACAATATAAAACCATATTTAAAACAAAAAAACAAAAACAATAAAAACTAACAAAAAGAGTCAACTAAATTAGTAAAGTACTGTTAGGAATATACACCCTAGCAGAACGTGCAACGGTAGTCAGTCAGGCAGGCAGATATGTGAGATAAACGTTGTTGTAGCTTACACTCAGTAAAACAGATACACTGTGCCAGTTAAATAGTTTTTATTCCAGTAAGAGTTATAGCATAGTCAAACAGTCCATATATCATACACTTAGTTCAGTCCGTCCGGGGATTATTCATTAGCAAAGTCCAGTGTCGAAAAAGAGGTCAGTAAACTCACAAATAATCAGTCCAGTAATATATCTCTTTTTGCAGTAGAGATATGAAGAAAATCAAACCTCTTTTCTTCCTTCAGCAATAGCAGGGAAAACACGCAGTTATCACCATCAATCCATCATTGTCAGCAATCCAGTAAAAGCCAGCAAACAGTGAGCTCTCTTGCTCTTTCTTGTGGTGATTTTACAACCGCACCCAAAATACATGTTTTACATTTAAAGCGACACACACAATCATAGTCTATATATATTATTTTACCCAAACTAAGTTAGGTAACCATGTTATTCCTAACAAGTACAATAGAACAATAAAACAAAACAAAACAAAACAAAAAACCAGAAAATCAAAAACCAACTCCCCTCCCCCTCCCTGATGACAGCAGATCACACTAGCCACCTGATGGGCTCCATCCCTCTCTGGGTTAACTGTTTCTTCTTATTAAAAAAGAAAAGCTTTCCTAACCACCTAGGTGTAGCTATTACATCCAATACCTTTTTTAAAGGAACTTCCCACATCAGTTTGTATATGTTAGTCTTCTAAGCTCAAGTATTCTTCAATTCTAGGATTTCAGTGCCCTTGGATAGAAATAGCACTAGCACTAGCACTTAAGAAGAAGAAGATCTTTTTACAATAATTTCTGGAAACTCCTGTTTCCTGAACAACCTGAATATGACACAGGCTAGTAAATAATACCTCTGCTCTAACATCTGAAAAGGACTGCAGTGGCTGCGTTGCAAAGATGCAGTTTCATTTCCAAGGACTACGTCATTCAATAGTGAAAATTAACTGATTTCTCTTTGCAAAGGTTTGTGTAAAAGAGCCTATCTATGCATTCACAACTTTTACATCATTGATTTCAAAGTGGAGGGAGTCCTGAGTAAATCACACTTCTCATTCATGGTTCCATCACAGTTCAAAAGGGTTTGGGAGTTTTTTTCCTGAAAACAAAGCACAACCATTGTGATTTGTGAACCTTTTAATACTTTTGTATTATTTGTGAACCAGCTAACTGCAGGATGTTCATCACACCGCTAACAAAACCATGGCTTGATACAATATATGAACCCACCCATTTGGAACTGTTCCCAAGACCAAACAATTCAGAACCGTTACTTGCTGCTGGTTGCCTTTGCTCTCTTTCATCAAGAGGGAGAGACTTGGTTACAGCAACAGTGAGTACACCTTTGGGAGGCTTAAAAGAACAGGTTAGAGAGAGATCATCGTCATGGAGAAAAATCTATGTGGCTGCTAAGATCGGAAAACAAATTGATGGCACTCTGAGATAAAGATGTAAACAGAGGCACAGAGGTTAAAAAAAGGCTTTTAAAATAATTAAATCTACATTGTGAAAACATATGCCAACTTCCCATAAGCTGGAGCCATAAAAAAATAATAACCATCACTTTGAATTTTCAGTTAATTCTCTATTAAGTAAAAATTAATTCCTCATCTTTTACAGGTGAAATTCAAAAAATTAGAATATCATGCAAAAGTTCATTTATTTCAGTAATGCAACTTAAAAGGTGAACCTAATATATGAAATAGACTCATTACATGCAAAGCAAGATAGTTCAAGCTGTGAATTGTCATAATTGTGATGATTATGGCTTACAGTTCATGAAAACCCCAAATCCACAATCTCAGAAAATTAGAATATTGTGAAAAGGTTCAATATTCTAGGATCAAAGTGTCCCACTCTAATCAGCTAATTAAGCCATAACACCTGCAAAGGGTTCCTGAGCCTTTAAATGGTCTCTCAGTCTGGTTCAGTAGGAATCACAGTCATGGGAAAGACTGCTGACCTGACAGTTGTGCAGAAAACCATCATTGACACCCTCCATAAGGAGGGAAAGCCTCAAAAGGTAATTGCAAAAGAAGTTGGATGTTCCCAAAGTGCTGTATCAAAGCACATTAATAGTAAGTTATGTGGAAGGGAAAAGTGTGGAAGAAAAAGGTGCACAAGCAGCAGGGATGACCGCAGCCTGGAGAGGATTGTCAGGAAAAGGCCATTCAAAAGTGTTGGGGACTTTCACAAGGAGTGGACCTGTCATGCCCCTGGTGGAGACTGACTCTGAGGAAGAGGAGGAACAGCCAACAGGGAGTGGGAGTGTGGCTCCAGAGGTGGTGGAGGAGGCTGGGGAAAGGCAGAGGCCGGCTGAGCAATCAGAAGAGGATCCAGGCCCATCCCCTATCCATCCCAGAGCCCGCAGAGAGGAGAGGATCAGGGGAAAGCGAGGTCTACTCAGGAGGAGATTACCATGATCCTCCTCGTGGCTTGCAGCTGGGAGCTATGTATATAAGTTTGTAACTACGTAGTCAGAATTGCTGGAGTCAAAGTTTAGTGTTTCCTTTGAAAGAGGTTTACCTTTGTTGGCATTCTTCCCATGGACTCTCCCCGTTATCTTCCTGGAATGTATGATTAATTATCTTGGCTTGCTTCAGAACTCTCGTCAATGCGGTTTGTTTTGGTTTCCTTTTGCCTCATTATTTACTTTTGTGACTTTAAACTGTGCCTAATAAAACAGTAAAGTTAAGTTGAAGGCATTACTGGACTTTAATGTATGTTTTGGGTTTTGGGTTATTTTGAGAGACTATAGGTCATCACACTGAGGCTGGAGTCAGTGCATCAAGAGCCGCCACACACAGATGGATCCTGGACATGGGCTTCAAATGTCATATTCCTCTTGTCAAGCCGCTCCTGAACAACAAACATCAGAAGCGTCTTACCTGAAAACAGGAAAAACAGAACTGGTCTGTTGCTCAGTAGTCCAAAGTCCTCTTTTCTGTTGAGAGCAACTTTTGCATCTCACTTAGAAACCAAGGACCCAGAGTCTGGAGGAAGAATGGAGAGGCACACACTGCAAGATGCTTGAAGTCCAGTGTGAAGTTTCCACAGTCTGTGCTGATTTGGAGAGCCATGTGATCTGCTGGTGTTGGTCCACTGTGCTTCATTAAGTCCAGGATCAACATAGCCATCTACCAGGAGATTTTGGAGCACTTCATGCTTCCTTCCACAGACGAGCTTTATAGGGATGCTGACTTCATTTTCCAGCAGGACTTGGCACCTGCCCGCACTGCCAAAAGCACCAAAACCTGGTTCAATGACCGTGGGATTACTGTGCTTGATTGGCCAGCAAACTTGCCTGACCTGAACCCCATAGAGAATCTATGGGGCATTGCCAAGAGAAAGATGAGAGACATGAGACCGAACAATGCAGAAGAGCTGAGGGCTCTATTGAAGCATCCTGGTCTTCCATAACACCTCAGCAGTGCCACAGGCTGATAGCTTCCATGCCATGCCGCATTGAGGCAGTAATTGCTGCAAAAGGGGCCCAAACCAAGTACTGAGTACATATGCATGCTTATACTTTTCAGAGGTCCAATATTTTTCTATGTACAATCCTTGTTTTATTGATTGCATGTAATATTCTAATTTTTTGAGATTGTGGATTTGGGGTTTTCATGAGCTGTAAGCCATAATCATCACAATTATGACAATTCACAACTTGAACTATCTTGCTTTGCATGTAATGAGTCTATCTCATATATTAGTTTCACCTTTTAAGTTGCATTACTGAAATAAATGAACTTTTGCACGATATTCTAATTTTTTTGAGTTTCATCTGTATTTAGGACAAAAATGGGTTTGAACAATCCAAAGCAGGGAACATGCCACCTCTTTGATTAGTTTCACTGTCAAACTACTCTTAGAAAATCCTTTTTAATATTTAATCAGCACCTGCCTTTTTAGTAATTTAATCCCAGTATAGGTAGTCCTTGATTTATGATCACGACTGGGCCCAAAATTTCTGTTGCTAAGTGAGATAGTTGGTAAGTGAATTTTGCCCCATGTTATGAACTTCCTTACCACAGTTGTTAAGTGAATCACTGCACTTGTCAAGTTAGTAACATGGTTGTTAGGTCAATCTGTCTCCTCCATTGACTTTGCTTGTCAGAACATCGCAGAAGGTGATCACAGGAACCCTGGGACACTGCAAACAGTCCTAAAATATGAATCAGTTGCCAAGCCTCTGAAATTTGATCACATGACCATGGAGATGCTGCAAATGGTCATAAGTGTGAAAAACAGTCATAAGTCACTTTTTCAGAGCTATTGTAACATTGAATGGTTACTAATTGAACTGTCGTAAGTGGAGGAGTACCTATATTTTGTCACCTGCACTAGGATCAAGAAAGAATATGTCCTAATTATAAATGTGTTAACAGCGGCTAGAATTGTATTTGCTAGAAATTGGAAAAGTGAGAAAATTCTAACAAAAGAAGAGGTGATTCAGAAAACGATGGAATGTACAGAAATGAGTAAATTGACACTAGCAAGTAGAGAGCAAGAAGATAAAGAATATTACAAAATCTGGGATCTATTTTATCAATGGTTAGATAAGAAAATAGAGAAGTAAAATGTGTTATAAAAGAGGAATGGTATAATATGTAAGATAATATAATGTAATGATATTATATAATTGAATATAATGAAATGAATTGTATGTTCTCAGACTGGTTAAAACTGAGATTTGCTCAATAAGAATTATGTGAATTTGTAGTTAAGTCTAATAATGATATGATAATAATACAATATAATATGTATAGTTGACTTATGTAATATGAATGTATGTTTGGAAGAGTAAGACTGCTGATATTATGACATTGCACAAAAGAAATGTATCAACCGACACACTGTATTTTGGAAGATGGTTTTATGTTGATGTTTTATGTTTGTGTTTGTTAGCGTTTGTCTTTTAAAAAAAATTACAAAAAGAAAGAATAGGTCCTAACCATCTTTGAAAAGATGTGTCCATTACCCAGGAACTATTCTCGCCCCACCCCAGCACTTTCAGGGCTATCTTGGAATACTAGAAATTCTGCTGTCCTAGCAGAATGTATGCAATCTGTTGTATAAAGTCTGATAAACAGTTGCCTTTGGCTAGCCTTGCTTAGTACATGGCTTCATTGCTAAAGGTGGCAGTGCCATTTCAGTACTAGATTTGGTGAGACTTTCTGAATGATATATATGAAGGGCACCAAAACCAGTTTTGAAAAAGAAGGGGGAATATGTTTGAAAGACAGCTAGCATTTGCCTCTGGTGATGGGAAAAAAAGTCTTTAGTAGGAGTCTGTGTTCCAAAATAAAACCAAAGCCTAACAAAGGACCTTTGGCAGCTTCTGTCTCTCTTCTCACTATTACTGTGTAAGAAGCAAATTTTTGAGTCACTGGAACTTGAGATTTGGAAAGAGAAACCTGTCACATCTACACGAGAGGCAAAATTATCTGGCTCAGTGGCAAGAAATAGCACTTATATTGATGGATTGGCCTGGTTCCCAATTAGAGCCAGGAAAACAACTGCCAGACTGACCAACATGGCTGGGATTATTCTTGAATCAACCTGCTTCTACCAGAGAGGAAGAATAAGCTCTGAATTTGACAGTTTTTTGTTGCATGACAACAGGAAAATATATGTAGGAATGAGAGAAAAAGAATTATGTAAAAGCATCAAACAGAAGAATATCCTTTCATCAGGGAGAACTAATTGTACCTGCAGAGTGAAAACAGTCCATTAAAGCCATGGTGATAAAACCACAAAATTTTCCTTTTAGTTTAGTTAGAGTCTCCCCTCAACGTAGCACTGTGCCAAGAATATCTTCCTTTTGAATTGTTGTGGAATGCTGCATCTGGTTGTTTTCATACCTTCAAATCCCCAAGGATAGGGTTCCAAACACAGAGTAATACAGTATATTTTGCATTCTCCTCCCCCACCCTTGCCAATCCATGGAATGATGGCTGTGTGAACCTAGAGGGAGGTGGGGCATTGCCAAAAAACAGCTGGTGGGAGATGCTGTTTCCAGGGCAACAGGATCCAGGGCTAGGAAGGAATATGCAATTTTCTTTCTCTCTCCACACAAGCTGTTTCTTAGCAGGTCCCTCATCTTTTAAGGTATTTCATCTCTTTTATTAATCTTGTCATACCAAAGATAATAATGGGTATTTCTGCCTAGTCTCTTTATCTAAAATATGTAAATAATTATAATTTTAAGAATGCCCCCCCCTCCAAAGATGGTTTGACCTTTAATAAGGACTAACAATCTAATCTATTGCACAAGCCAACTGCAGTCATGCAAGAAGGAGCCATTTTGATGAAAAATGGAGCCCAAGAATGTGATTAAGTACCAGGAAGCGAGCTGTACAAACCGGATGGATCAGCAACGGGAAGATTAGAGAGAAGTAGAACCAGCCAATAATAAATCAATTGTTCAAGAAAAATTATCTTCAGAGATTTTGTGGCTTGATATGCACATTCCTGATTTTCAACCCCCTTGCTTTTCGGAAAGCAGATCATTCATCATCCTCAGAATTTATGCCAGATTATTCCACTGTAAGCAGGCCTTCTCCCCATCTCCCTTGGCATGGCTCCCACAGGACTTTATGAGACAGCTAATATTCTAGAGGGAAATTTAGATGGACCCTTTATAGCATTTCCTCTGAAGTTGGAAATTCCAATTGTGCTTCCTGAGATTTTTTTACGTTCCTGTATAAATCAACAAGTTATCATGCCTTGGTGCAACTCGTCTATGGCTGAGCTTATAGGTGTTTCTGCAACAGCCTTGGAAATAATCATTTATTGGGGGGTTTTCCTTACCATGAAAGAATACTGGGAGGTGATGAAGAGGAGAAAGGGGTCAGAATGCTGGTTGAATCTCCAGTTTCATGTTGGCCAGTCTGTTTCTGCCAAATCAGAGGGAACATTAACCAACCTGACAGAGGTTCATGATAGCCAGATGGGAAACAAGGGCTTCTGAGGTGAGAGGCAAAATAGGGATTGTGTTGAATTTCCTACATTCTCCTGATTTTACTCTTCCAACAGGGCAAAAGAGTTAAAAGATAAATGTGGCTTCGGCCATCATCCAAGAGTCCCTACATTTTAATGGTATTTCTGAATCAAAGAATAAAATTGTGCAGGCCATTCTCTATAACAGGAATACGGAAGTCTCCTGATTCAAGAACTACAGTCTTTGAGGAGCACACCAGGTCATGCTATAAAAAGAAACTGTTGAAACCAAGACAAAAAACACATTAAAAAATACAACTTGGTGACAAAATCTGGAAATCTCTCTGCCTACATTCAAAGCTTTCAGGGACCACTCACATTCCTCAGGCTTCTAATAATGTGCCCTTCGACAAAACTGTCAGGATGTCTTATCATCTCAATGAACCTGAAAACATGGAACTCTGAGAGGCTCTGAATTTTAAATAATGTTGCCTGTTTAACAGAAGACTAGTTTTATAGTTACAAAAAGACATGTCTCTGAGATATCAAATCAAATGACCCAACCTTTTCTTCAAACTTGTATGACACTCAAACTGCATTTACTGACCCATTTATAATCTGAGAATGAAAAAGCTATTTGAATTTATCTCCACTCTTACCTAGCACATGCATTTAGACACACACACACACACACACAGACTGCCCTTCACTTGGAATCTTTTTCATCACAGTTAACCTTACTAATCAGGGCTGCTGCTGTATTAATGAGGCAATAAGCAATGACACTTAAAGCCATCAAGCCAATTAATGAAATGCTTAAGTCAAGCAAGAAACATCATACTCAAAGTTAATCAGTTGAATTATTCTGAGTGCAAGGACCAAAAGTGCAATTTCCGTTGAACTTTAAGCACAGGCATACATATTTTTTGCATTATATTTTCTTGCATAGAAAAGCAAGGCAAGTGGGAAAAATTACAATTCTCAGAAACTTGACTTTTACTTAAAACATCCTTATGGAATATTAAGAAAACATCTCTTCTGGTTTGAGCTTCTTCGGCGAGAGACCGAAACCGTGTCTCTGCGCGCTTTTGATCCGAGCTCACTGCTGGTTTCGGGGCTAAGTCACCCCATAGAGGTGGTGAAGAAGAGGGAGACTGCCTGCAGGGTTGAGGAGAGCCGCATCTCTCCTCCCCAGCTGGCCATTACTCCCGGGGACTTCCGGTTTGAGCTTCTTCAGCGACAGACCGAAACTTCGTCTCTGCGAGGCTTCGATCCGTGCTCACCGCTGGAGCGCCCCGAGCCAGCTGGTTTCGGGGCTAAGCCACCCTGTAGAGGTGGTGAAGAAGGGGGAGACTGCCAGCAGGGTTGAGGAGAGCCGCATCTCTCCTCCCCAGCTGGCCATTACTCCCTTTCCCGAAGGCGGTTGCAGCGGTGGTCAGAAATGGCCACCACAAAGAAGAACTCCACCGGAAAAGAATGTGCAGGAGGAAGATAAGAAGATAAAGTTTTGGTTGAGCGGGTCAAACAGCAAAAGCAACAAATAAGGTACCCTGGAATTGAAATTATTTAAAAAAACCAATAACATTGTTCCCTAAGAAGATTTTTAAGCTGCGAAGGAGAGAGAAAAGGGAAAAGATTTGGTTTTTTTTTCTCCTTTTCCTATACTGACAGCTAAGAAACTTAAGCAAGACATTGGAAAAAAAATCCACTTTGACATCAATAGGCATTTAATGCTGAAAATAAAAAGTCAAAATAAAGATTTCTGGATAATTAAAAGCTTTTGAAAACAGGAAAGGAGAGAAAAAAAATAAAAGGGCAGGATCTGGAAGGGAGGAGACTGCCTGGAATTAAAAAGAACTTACAGCAAAATCTCAATAAGACTTCCAAAAGATACATCTTAACTGAAACATCGCAACAAAATAGTAAAACCCCAGGAAGAGAAAGTGGAAAAAGAAATAAGAAGAAACAGCTTGGGACTATTTGGATTACTTGGTGATCTCTGGATTCTTGGTTATTGTATTTGAATGACTAAAATTAATCGGGTGGTTGTTTAAAACTGTTTAAAATGGCTCCACTTTTAGAAGAACTGAAAATGGAACTTAAAAAGTACAAAGAAGATGCACAAGAAGGGAGAGGTTCTTTTGGCTTCGTATTTCAGTTCTTAGAAATGGAGATTTGGAACTATGAGAAACAACAAGAAATGCCTGCAGAACAAGAAGATTGCGACAAAGAAGAAGCCATCTTTAATGAATAAATAATCTTAGGTGGGGGGAAAAAGGAAAGGGGGGGGAAAGAGAATGGAAAGTTTAAGATTGGGAAAAACAACCCAAAAAAAGAATAGAGTGAAAAATAAGTATAAAATCAGAAAGCAACAGAAGAGGGAAATGCAGAAAAGAGAATTAGAAGTAGAGAGACAAGGGGGTAAAAAGGGGAGGGAGAAGATGAGAGGGAAGAAAGAAAGAAAGGAAAAGAAGTTATAAAGGACAGAAACAAAATATAGAGAAACAGGGCCTATTTAGAGATAATGTGTGAAAATCTAATGGAAAAAGGGATTCTGCAAAGGTACATAAGATAGTTTTGTTATATTAGAAATAGAAATAATTTCAGAATATGAAACAATGTATGATTAAAATGTTTGATAAAATAACTATCGTAACTCAGTGGAATGCTTGTCAATAAATAAATGTAACAAAATGAATATTTAATGATTTACAAAACATATGTGAAGAGAAATAAGGGAAAAATTAATTATGGAGATTATATGTGTCTTTAAGGAAGTATGATATTTAATTGAAAAGAAATGTTAAAGATGTTAAGATTTTAATGATTATTAATGATAGAACTGAATTGGAATGGAATGAGGGTTTATAATTACATATATTTACAATCTTTTTTTAAAAAAAGAATATAGCATGTATTATAAGAATGTACCAAGCAGAATTTGATTGGAAGTTATGTATTATGTATGATATTGAAGATCATAACCTTAAGGTATATATTGAAGTTTAAATAAGAGTTGAATGGATATAATTAAAAGATATAAAGGTGTCATACTCCAATTTTCCAGGAGAAAATTTGTTTAATGAGAAAAGATAATATGAAATTGAAACAGAACAGACAAAAGTATAAATATAATGATTTGAATTAAGATGAGATAATCAAAATAAAATTGAGAAAATTAAAAGAGGGGAAAAACTATATAGAAAATGTAGAATAGTACAAGATATGGAATAGAACACAAAAATGAGCATGAAATTGAGTTTGTGTCTGTATAAAGAAGTTTAACCCGGGACCATGCTATTTTCAAAAAGGATGTTTTACTTGTATTTTGTATGTGTGAAAACCCAAATAAAACTTTATTAAAAAAAAGGAAAAATAAAACATCTCCATAGATAAAAGTGGAAGTATCTTCATGTGCACATATGCATCATCAGACTATTCTCACCAGAGAAGAAAGCTCCCGAGACAGCTGTATGGCTGACAGCCTGCATTAGGGATCTGCCAAGAGACCCTGGAATCCTTATGAAGATGCTTTGAGCTCTCCAGAGAGAGAGAAATCATCAAATGTGACAGAAGGTATATTCTGCCATCATCAGGAAATCCTCTTGTACAGTTTCCTTAAAGGAAAGTTTCAAGCCAACAATAAACCATATCTTTCTAATTCTCCAGCTGCAACTGTAAAAGTTGCCCCTAATAATGGAAAACAACCAATCAACAATTAACAGTCTCTTGTGTTCTCATCCCTCAATTTGTCCATTAAGGCTAATACTCCAACTAGCAGCAAAACTCTTAGCATGACCCCCCCCCCAGCTAAGCTACCTGATTCTTTTTAAAAACTGATCCAGGTGCAGATATTTGCAGCGCCACAATGTAGAGCTCTATATTCTAAAGTTAGAAAATGACTAGTGATCAAGCATTCCTTTTTTTAAAAAAAGCAAGGAAACTGCTTTGCTAGCAGAAATAATCATCTGCTTTTCAAAAATAGCAAATAAATTGGGAGAAAAGTTTAGGATTTGCTAGAATGGATGGTGGAATAAGTTATCTTTAATCAAAATATTCTGCCTTTCCCATGATTGAAGACAGTTAATATGACATCCATTTTTGAATGGGAAAGACTTTCTGTGGCAGAGTTTGTGAAAACATCCATTCTTGAAATATCAAATGTGTCCACTGGCTCCACCCTCCCCCAAACAAACAAACAGACAGACAAACAAACCCAACTACAGGAGATGTTTGAATGATGGCAACTAAATACACAAGCATACTGAAGAAGATGGACAGGTAATTTTAGCTGGTATAAAGAGAAAGCAGCTACTGTCTGCTTATTATTCTTATCTTATTATTGCTACTGTCTGTTTTGGGATCCTCTTGAGATATTCACTCTTAAATCCAAACTCTAAATCTGGAAAAGTTTAAATGATATGCTGTTATGTAACTCAGCAAGAGCACCAAGGACTATAAAGCAGTAAATATAGCAATGATTTTTTAAAGATTTCAAAGAAATGAAGATGGCATAAGTGGCAAATTATAATACAATTTTTTTGGGGAAAGGTTTTGAACTTGCAGAGTGACCACCGAAGATCATAATAGCAAAACAGATATTAAAATATAAAACATAATTCTCATACTCTCACATTAGGAGCATGCTCTAACACAGTTAATTATTTTGACTTTTTTCCCCTGTAACAACTTACAAATTACTTTTTAAACACTCTACAATGCGAATGATCACAAAGAGCTGCATGAAATACCTACATGCATCTAAAGGTCTCTAACACTTATTTCCTAGATCTCCAGAGGTTGCTGAACTACAGCATGCATCCCAGCAGTCTCAAGCAGCATGTCATTATATTGCCAGTTTGTGTCAACAATATCTAAAGCAGGAGTGTCCAACCTTGGCAATTTTAAGACTTGTGGACTTCAACTCCCAGAGTTCCTCAGCCAGCTTTGCTGGCTGAGGAACTCTGGGAGTTGAAGTCCACAAGTCTTAAAATTGCCAAGGTTGGACACTCCTGATCTAAAGGTTCACAAGCTTTCCATCCCTGGGCTATACTGAATATTTACTCTGCAGTTGAATAGCTAGTTGAAGGAAAATCTATAACAGTATCAAATACTGGACAAGTATCAATTTGCCACACCCATCTCATAAAATCTGTTATATCTTTATTCCCATTTGAGGTTTGAGTTGCATATCACTCTAACTTAGGGAATCCTCCAATTGCACAGCCAAAATGCATATTATCTTGCTAATATAACTGCAGAATTGGAAAACATGTGCCAAGAACTATTGCATTTTCTTGCAGAAAATGAAGTGTCTGTCTGGGTAAGACAAAATATCTTCTGCATTGAGGCTTGCTACATCTGAGGAAATAGCAGTATTAAATGAAAACATCTGAGGACATCTGAGGAAATAGCATCATTAATTTGGGGCCAGGTTTTTATTTTTAATGTTTATGTTTTAATACAAGTAGTTTTTGATCTGATCATAACAAAATTTTTAATGGTCATAAGTTAAGGCATCCACTTGACTCAACCCATTGTTGCTCAGATTTTTTCATTCATGGTTAAGTGAATGCTGAGGTTAAGTGAACACCAAGGTTATTAAGCAAATCCATGTGTTCCTACGAGGATTTTTTTTTTCCAGAAACCAGAAAAAATGTAATAAATTGTGGTCACATGACCACAGAATACTACAACTGCTGTAAAGATGAACTAGTTGCCATGTGCCCAAATTGCAATCATGTGACGTTTGTGTATGGCCATCAGTCATTGAGTGAGGACTGCCTGTAGTTTTAACGTTGTTTAGATTGTTTTATTATATCAAGCTACTGCTTTGCTGTTATCCAAGTAAGGACATTTTGTAAGAAACCAAATTTTAATATATCCTGCAACTGGCTGAAATACTGCTCCCCCAAAACCTGGATTTTTTTGTCTGGCTTATTTGTACATGTGTTCAATTAATGTCATCTAAGTCAGTGGTTCTCAACTTTTTCTTCACCACAAACTCCCCCTTTAAATACCTTTTGTGGCCACAGACCATGACCACAGACCACCAAGACTTACCGTATTTATCGGCGTATAACACGCACAGGCGTATAACGCGCATCTTCATTTTAAGAGGGAAATTTCAGGAAAAAAAATTAAATTTCTAAATAAAAACTTTGAAGCAAAATAAGGGTAGCTCAGAACTTTTTTTTTATTAATATTATTACCACTTATAAGGTAAATAATGCAAAATAATGCCCTCTGCTCGCACCGCCCGGCCTCCGCTCGCACCGCCCGGCCTCCGCTCGCACCGCTCGGCCTCCGCTCGCACCGCTCGCACCGCCCGGCCTCCGCTCGCACCGCCCGGCCTCCGCCGCACCGCCCGGCCTCCGCTGGCTTCTTAACATTATATCGGCGTATAACACGCATACATCATTTGCCCCCTATTTTCAGGGGGGAAAAAGTGTGTGTTATACGCCGATAAATACGGTAATTCAAGATTTAAATAATATTTCTTCAAGCCTTCGCGGATTTGTGGACACCGCTGCCCCCCAGAGGACCATGGACCACAGGTTGAGAACCACTGATTAATGTACAATAAGTTAATTATGAAAAGCATTGTACTGAATCTGATGCTCATAATTCATTTTCTAATTCTGCAAGGTATTTTTTAAAAAACAAAACCCATTATGGCACTTCTAAATCATGGGTGTAATCTCTTTGCATGGATTTTAAATCTCAAATTAAACCATAAAAAATCCACAAAGCTCCCATCACCTGCATACTAAAATCAGTTCATAGTAACATGTCATTTTGTGTTGTAGTATTTTATTACTTAGTAAGTAAAACACTGAATATCATTCATTATGAATCTTTTTCCCAGGAAAGTGAATGCTTAGCTTGTGGGAAAGAACTCTTGGATCTTAAAAATAATCATTAACACATGGGTGTAATTTTCTAAATGAATGCAGAAATAATTTGCCATTGCAGGATGCTTTTCCACTTACAGCCCTATGATATGCAGATGGTCTCCCATTGTGGCATTAACCAGATGCAATCCTACTCGGTTTTTCAAAATTAAATATAGGTAGGTGCTAGCCAACTTCCCCTGGCAGATGTTTGAAAATTACATGAGCTGAAACAAAAACTCCAGTTGCCCTATCTGCAGAATTTACAAAAAAAAAAAAAAAATCAGTTCGATCAAAGTCCACAATACTCAATAGTACACTAATAAAGAGGATATAAATACATTTAAACTTTCATTTAAAAGGAGCTATGTGTAGTGTTACTTACATCAAAAGCTAGATTTCTGTGAACTTGATCTGTGGGCCACATCGCTTCAGTTTAGTCGGGATAGGTATAAGTTTAGATAACCTACCTTCATTACCTGGAGCCTACTGATGAATTCAGGTTCACACACTAGGATCCAGCTATAAGGATTTTCATCAAGGGAGAAACTAGAGTTCAATTTTTCCACTTTATGAACCAACATTTCTCCAGTAATTATTTTTGTCTGCTGAAACTTTTGCTGATCACCAGTTCCATTGTCTCCCTCTTGCCATTCTACATTTAACTCTTAACATATTTACTTGCTCTTTTCACACATGCCTTTGAAATAAAGCAAGTTAAAAGCATTTTCATTTGTATATCTATTTTTCTCGTTGCTGTACTTCTATTTTTTTTTTAATTGTTAGTTCCAAGCATTCAGTTTGTATTTGAGGCTGTAACTATGTGTGGCATTCTGCAGAAAATGAAATAGCTCACAAGACAGAGGAACTAAATCACTTCTGGAAAACTAGTAGTGTTTATCAACCTTGACAACTTTTAAGATCTATACATTGCAACTCCCAGAATTCCACAGCCAGCATGGCTGAGTGTGAAATTCTGGGAGTTGAAGTCCATTCATCTTAAAAATTGCCAAGATTTAAAACCATTTTGTGTAGATTAAAGGCCATCTTGAGCTGTTTCCCAAGATGCAATTTCCCTGCAGTGCAGCACTCCATAGGAACTGGCTGCATGCTGCTTACCTTCAGGCAGCGTTCTCTTTCTGTTGAAAGGCTCCTGTGACCTAGCTGAGGCTGCTTGAAGTTGCATGAGGCCTTTATCCTTGAAGCCACTTTGGGGGCTCTTCTGCAGTGTCCAAAAACCGCATGAAACCATGGCCCAAATCTTTCATGATTTGCAGAGGCCCCAGAGGATCACGCTCTTGCAGGATTTCCAAAGGCTCTGGAGGCCACATGAGAGCACAACCATTCTTGTGCAACCTCCACAAATTGCATTAGCAGGGTGTGTTTTTAAGAATAATCATGGGGTGCTGATCAACGCTGATGTGTCACCCAAAAGATAGCGGCATGTCGCCTTTGATAGAATTGTCATAGATTCGCCAACACTAGTGAGAAATTAAGTTGTTGGACTGCTACTATAGAGATTCAGATTCACATCCACCCTCATCCTTTGACCTTGAGCCAGTCATTCTTTCTGCCCAAACTACCATATAGGGTAATTGTGGGAAAAACTGGAGGAGAAAATGTTCTGTGCCTCAACAAAATACAAGATATACATCTGAGGTGATCAGTGAAGCTACCTAAAAATATTTATAAACTAATAGGATTCTCTCTATCTTTAAACATATATTTTATTATTGACTGGGAATAAAGTAAAATCAATAGCAAAAGAAAGCTTATCTGTAATTATTGTCAAAGACATTTTTCTGTTACTAGCACACAAACACATGCAACTGTTTTATCTAAAGTGTGAAACAAAATGTTGCCCAAATAATAAGACAGCCTTAAAAAGAAATAAAATTTATAGCAAGCATGTATATTTCAAAACCTTAGATGCTACATAATTACCAAAAACTAAATTTTATAATAATTTAAATCTGTGTTTTCTAATTTACTATTCTTGCTGCATCCCCACCTTTTTCTTGATTAACATCTATGAATTCCCTCAATATAGCAATGTCAAGAGAATTTCACATTTGATATCAGGCAAATTAAAGCTGCAAAAGAAACAGTAATTTAAGTTTTATAGTTTTGTTTATGAGCCTCCCGGGGCCAAAAAAGAAACTGCTAATGCAGAGTTTTAGAAAAAAACATGAGTCAGAGAAGAAATTTGATCAGCTTATGTCTCATAAATAAATAATCAGGAAAAATAGGTTTTTAAAGAAAAACTACCGAGGCTATTACTTATGCACAATTCAAGCAGTTCTTACATGACAAAAACAAGGGAGATTAATGCAATCTAGACAACACCAAAATTGGCTCCCAATTTTAGCCAAATTGGACATTTGGTAACCCGCATGTATTTATAATGGTTGCAGCACAATTTTGCAACTTTCTCAGCCAATTTTCCACAAGCAAAATCAATGGGGGAGGGGATTTGCCAGTTTTGATTAATGACTTGATTTGCTTAACAATCATAGCAAAAAAGCTGTAAAATCTGACATGCTCACTTAACAGTGAAGGATGTTCCAGCCCCAATTGTGGTACTGAGGGCTCCCTGTACTGTTAAAAAAGATTAGGAAAGTCAATTAAGAAAGAAAATAGTTTCTGTTCCCCTTTATTGTCCAGAAAGCTCTACTGTTTTCCATATCAAGATACACAGTTACTGGAACGTTTTGTGAAATTGGTCAGGTCAGTGCCTAGATTGGCACATAAAAACTTATTTGGTTTGCAATCAAAACACTTTGGAAATAAAAATGGCTTTAGGAAGTTGTGAAAAAGATAAGCTGCCTTGAAAGCAAAGGTCTTAGTCCAGTGAAAATGTGACTGCATCATAAATGGCACTAATCCACAGACCAAAGTTTATAAAGCTTTATTAAATCTGTTGAACAGCTGTGCAATGAATAACCAACAAAAATAATTTAAAAAAGCTACTGAGGTTTCACGACTGGATTTTCAGTTCCATGTCCTTTGAGAGAGACAAAAATGCCTTTTCAGCAACATTCTTCCAAGGAAGATTGTGTAGAGACAAATGAGAAAATAACTTTGGAAAGTAACAGAACAGGTATCTGTTTGTCTTTTCCTCAGGCTACCTTAGAATTTCACACCAGCAATTAGCTCTTGAGGAGGAAAGAAAGCAAAGTCTCAGTGGAGAAAAGGAGAGAAGAAGAAAACCACGAGCCAGGTACCACTAGAAAAACGGCTTCACAGAATCCTATGAAGATATGTAGCTTAAACAGATGTCACTTTCTTTCACCTATATATGTGAACACAGGCTCATTTGCTTGTGATAACATAATACTTTTGGCCTAAAAGAAAAAAGCAGCACATTATACTCCACTGACAGCCCCACCTTGGTATGGAGAAACCAGACCTGATATACTGATCCATCCCCGCACTCCGGTTGCTTTTTCAAGCTAGAAACACTGGCAGCTTAAAATTCAAAAGCAATACAATAAAAAACAAAATTCCCCAAGCTTTACAGCAGTGCATGCTTTCTTTCCAATTCAGGGTCCTCCATAAAAAGTAGATGTTTGGGATAAAGAGAGAGAGAGAGAGAAAGGGGGGGGGAGGGAGGGAGGGAGGGAGGGAGGGAGAGAGAGAGAGAGAGAGAAAGAGAGAAAGAAAGAAAGAGAGAAAGAAAGAAAGAGAGAAAGAGAGACAAGCTTCGGCATTTGTGCATTAAAAATGGCATCGTGATGATTTTGGAATTTTTGAGCTGTGACATAGATGAAGTAGTTTGGGAAACGGGCAGTATACATGTTCCAGGATGGCCTGCTGAGATAATAAGCAGCTTCTGGCTCCAGGTGCTGTCAGGCTTATCAACCACTTGATAGTTCCCCTTCAGATGAATACCGTGAGAAGGACTAGCTTTCTACCGAACTCAAGATGGAAAAACAGCGTTGCAACTGTTTCAACAAAGATCTGACATTCATGTTCCAAAGGATGGATGGCTACCTTCTCATTTGACGTTAGACAACACTCAACAGGTCTCTTCACCTCCAAATTGGAAATGGAAGGACCAAACTCAAACGATAATACCGAAGGAAGGGATGGCACCCATTAGCAGCTCTGCTTCAAACCCTCGAACAGACAGCATTGCCAGCTATTACTAATAACAACTTTTGTCAAATTGTACAGGAAAATTGTGGAAGTGCGGATAATCATGAATGAAACATTTTAACCGAAACATGTACTCCAATCACATGCCTTATATTCCCTCCTTCCCATGACACCGCCCTTTTAAAAGGAAAAAAAAAAGTGCAACCAAGTAGAAGATTTTAGGTGCCAACTACATTGGGATCATGAGCAGAGTCCGGCAGTTGGGAACCAGAGCAGTGGTATAAGAAACAATTCCCCCAGCAGCTGTAGCAGATGAGAAACAGAGCAGCCAAGAAGACCAAGGCACAGATTGTGCAAGGTTTCCGCTCCAACAAGAAACTCAGAAGGTAGAAGCCCATGAACATTGAGTGACTGAACCACAAGGCTGGGTTGAGGGGCTTGGGAATGAGGAGGACGGGCAGTAACCACTGGAGACAGTACATGATGCCGGGGGATCAGGATGTCACAGTGATGGCAGCAATCCAAGTCGCAGTATGAAATTTCTCCTTTGCACATTCAGCTCTTCACCAACCAGGTACTTAGTCTTCATAAAACTTGGGAATAATGTGCAAGTAAATCTTGACAGAAAAGGAAGAGAGGGGAAAAAAGGACAGGTCAGTAACATGTTTTTTTTTACATTTGCATTGCTTACTAATACAATCCAGCAGAGACCCAGAACTTACCTACAATAACTTAAATGTTATTGTATCCCCAAATCCCTAGGAACTATCTCTTACAATATAAAATTTTAGTCATTTCTTCTCCAAGACAGTGGGCACAGAACATTTGCAGCACCACAATCGTTTTTCTATTATGCACACTTTCTTCAATACATCTGGGTACCTTGCTTTTGAGTATACACTTGAAAAAGTCCAAAAACAATTCCCACTATGAGGATCAACATGTGAAAACTTCCCGAATATGAATGACAACAGCTTCCTGAATTGGAAATATATTCTCTACACATCTTCCTTACTGCAATGAAGTTACCATAACAGGGGAGGGGGTTGGGGGGGGGGGAAATCAACATAATGTACGAGAAATGCTGTTCTTCCCTTTTCTCTTCAAATATTGAGGCTGATATAGAACTATCCAATATAAAAGCCAATATAGGTGGTCTTCAATGTATGACCACAATTGACCCCAACATTTCTGTTGCTAAGCAAAGCAGTTAATTGAGTTGTGCCCCGTTTGCCAACCCTTTTTTGCCATGGTTGTTAAGCAAAACACTGCAGTTGTTAAGTGAATCATGTGGTTGTCCATCAAATTTGTTTCCCCCCATTGACTTTGCTGGTCAGAAACCGGCTGGGAAGGTTGAAAATGGTGACCACACGTCCCTGGAATGCTGCAACTGTTGTAAATACAATGCCAGTTGATAAGCAGCCAACTTTTGATCATGTGACCATGGGAATGTTGCAAGCTGTACGTGTGAGAACTGGTCATTTCACTTTCACTTTTTTGAACAGTCACTAAAAGAATGGTTATAAGTTGAAGACTACCTGGCTTAAATTAACCTAAATCAACTAACTAGGATTTTAAAGACACCATTTCTCATTCTCAGACCGGCATCATAAACTATTTGGAGTAAATATTGATTTACCTATATGACAATGTCATAATGGGGAGGTTGAAAATCTATATGCATCATTTTTAAAATGTAAAATGCATTAAATAAATGCTGCTCAACTTTGATGACAAGGGAAAAAAGAAAGTGCTGAAAACAAAAACTGGGAACCAGGGAGTAAGACAGTGGTCCTCTCATATATGGAACAATCCCACTAGCTTCTGATCTTTGGGAGGAAATATAAGCTAACTTTTAATTTCCAAATGAAATGCTAAGAAAATAAGGGGCTTAAAAACGAGGACATGCATTTTGAAGAAATAATCCAACTTTGCTATAAAAATGTAATGAGCTAGTTATACTATATTTTCATAGTCCTGCTTCTTGGAACAACAGAAATGTAACTGAGGATATACTCCTAAGAATTTACTGAATCTGGGAAACAGATTTATGGTTTAGCTGAAGAAAGGAATCCCAGAGGAAAAAAAATCTCGTGTGACATCACACTTGTACAACTTATGAACCACAATATAATTAGCTTTAGTACTGGATAGGAAAGCTGATGATTAAAATTAACTTTATATCTGCAGCA
Organism: Notechis scutatus; assembly: GCF_049901735.1. Taxonomy (NCBI): domain Eukaryota; kingdom Metazoa; phylum Chordata; class Lepidosauria; order Squamata; family Elapidae; genus Notechis; species Notechis scutatus. The sequence goes on along the minus strand of NC_142011.1, from coordinate 26,642,951 downwards.
GTATATATTTCCCATTTATACGGAAACAAAGAAGTGCAATGTAATGCACTGGTATGTTAACTTTGCCAAGATAGTAACTTACTACTCTGGCAAGAAATGCATCTCTTACTACTCTGGCAAGAAATGCATCTCATCATGGCATGTATCTGAGGAACTGTCTCTCCTCAATTGGACTAGCCCGTCTCACTCACACCAGTGGAATAGATCTACTGTGGACCCCATCTGCTAAGGAATTCCAGCAGGAGAAAAACCTTTTCTGCTGTGACTGCATCCCTATGGAACATTCTACCACCAAGGTGAGGCCCACCCTTTTGGTCTTTCAGAAGAGTATTAAAACTTGGCTTTGCTGGTTGGCCTGGGCCCCCAAGGAGGACGCTCATCACTGAAGTGGCTGATGGAGTAAGAAGACCTCATCCATATCCTGTCTCTTGGTTCTGGTTTCAGTATAATTTTAAAATTATAATCTGAATAGTTTTAATGTTTTGATATTTTAATTGTTTTGTACTTATAACTTGTAAATAGTCTCGAGTCACCTTATAGGGAAGATAGGGGGTAAAATAAAATAAAATAAAATTAAATAATAAAATGAATCTTAGCTCCCATCTCCTAAGATTCAGGTAAGAGGAAGCAATAGCACTTTTAATTATGAAGGCAGAATGTCTCAGTAAAATTGAATGTGGCTTCCTTAAAATAAAAGCAGAAACAAATAATTTTGAACCATGGCACCCTGCTGAACAGCATTTATTTAATATAAGAATAAATATTTGAGGATACATGGTAAATTTGTGCTCAAGAAAGAGGAATTGGATATGATTCACTAGAAGAGAGGTAGTTTCCCAACCTGTAAATACACTCAATATTCACAAGCAGGCACATGATATTACGGAACATATTATTAAACATCTGTATATTGTCTTATCATTATCTTATATGATAGTATCTTATACATCATTTCAACTGATAAAAAATACATAGAGATCATCTCATCAGATTCAGATCATGCACACTTCTCTCTAGGACAAAGTTTAAGGAAAAACAACAACAAAAAGCTCTTTAGAGAAGTATATGTTTAATAGCTTGCTTTCTTATTTAACAGCCAAGTCATATAGATAATGTAACTTTGGAATCTGGGACACTTGAAATACATTTCCCCCACAAATAAGCCTCTCCATCATATCAGCCTGTCAAATGTCCCAGTTCCATTCAGAAACTCTTAAAATTGCTGTAATTATGAACGTGAAAAAAGATTAAGGAAGATTATTACTGTGCAACCTGCCTGTGATTCTCTTAAATGATGGCAGTACTTGCAGTGTATATGACAAGAGTGACCTGAGGTTTGTAACTACCTCATTTGTGGGTAGAGAACAAAGCAAGTGTAAATAACTGTTTCTCTTTTGTGGCAGCAAAACAAGCCTTTTAGAATCAGACAGAGATAACAAAGAACTAGCGAAGATATAAGACTATTCTACTGATTTTTTTTCTATTGAAAAGCTATCAGATAGTATTATGTATACTGTTATAGAAGCCACCATATAAGGCTAAGTTGGGAACATTCAATTATTTTTGAAGTCCCACTTTATTGATTACTTTCTTCTTGCAGTTGATGCAGGCAAAAACAGTATCAGCCTTTTGCCTACTTGTTCTAAAAAAAATCTAGAAATCATTAGATATTCAAAGTATTTTTTAAAAGCCTACACTCAAGCAAGTATCTCTCTTAAAATACAGATTAGAGTTTTCAATGTAGTTGCTCAAATTCCTTTTAATGGCTTTTACAGTATTCCATAGGTACTTGAAAACTTAACAGGCCAAAGCTGAAGGGCATCCCCATTTGATGGGCAAACCCAAAATCCAGATAAGGTTCCAGAAAACTGAATTGGGAAAGGGATGGTATTGACCCCTTCCACCCCATTCTTAAGACTGCTGGTCAACTTTTTCAGAGGGGAAAACCTACAGGGGAAAGTCAGTGAGTAACTTTTCCCCTTCTTTTACTGGTTAAGGGTGTAGCATGTACAGAACCCTGAGTTGCACTCCCTTCCAAGTAGCAAGTACCAAGTACCATTGCTCCTGTCAAGGACTCTATCATAGTTCACCATATTGTGGTTCTGAAGATTCCTGCTACCCAACCTATCCATAGGATTGTTGCTATGGGGGAATTTGGGAGAGGGAATATTTGAACTCTTACAGGAAAGGCAGGACATAAATCTAATGAAATAAATAATGCACACACCCAGGCCTAGCATTTTACAGGATGTTATAGTTTCTTCAAAAACCTGTGATTTTAAATTCTGGCATAATAGCAATAGCACTTAGACTTATATGCCACTTTACAGCCCTCTCTAAACGGTTTACAGAGTCAGCCAATTGCCCGCAACAATTTGGGTCCTCATTTTACCCACCTTGGAAGGAAGGAAGGCTGAGTCAACCTTGAGCCTGGTGAGATTCGATCTGCCAAATTGTAGGCAGCTGGCAGTCAGCAGAAGGAGCCTGCAGTACTGCATTCTAACCACTGTGCCATCAAGGCTATATAATGTTGTGTGAACACGTTAAACTGTGAATATATACACTGAGTTCTGTTGAGGTAATCTTGATTTAAAGTGTTATATAAATCTAACCATCATTGTTTATAACTCATGGTTTATTATTGTCAAACTAGCAAATTATGGTTTATTCATATTATCGTTAAGCATGATGTAGGAACCAAGCTGTAATATGACTTGGCTGTTTGCTCTATTGTGAAGTTTAGAATGATGCATGAATCCAGCTACAGTATGAATGGCTTTGCTCATTACTGTAGCTGTTGAAAAGGCATTTTCATAACAAAACAGAGAGCTATACTGTGAGGGTTTTTTCACAGCTAATTGGGCAAGGCACAGTAAGTTAGATCACACATGTTAAACCAAAATAAACAAACAACATTATGATCTATCATTATATAGGAATCAGAAATCTAAATGTGTCCTTACTGATGTTGGAATCGAGTATCTGAGAGGTGGAAGCAGATACTTATGGGAATTGGAAGCCTATTACTCATTTATAAATTTTTCCAAAGTGAGAAGCAACTTGGATTTGACACAATTTTTACTATTTTATGTAGAATCATCAAAACACTAGGTATTTCTGGTGTATTATAAAACCTGTATGTTGAATAAAAATTGCATACTGATCACCACTTAAGTATGAGCCAGCTCAAGTGATTCATCCAGTTCAGGGGTGTCAAACTCGATTTCATTAAGGGCCGCATCAGGCTTTTGTTTGACCTTGGGGGACTGGAGTGGGCGTGGCCAGTTCAACATCACTCGTGTTGGGGCACCTGTGGTGGCCGGAGCACTCTGCCAGCAAAAACAGGCTTCTGAGCTCCGTTTTCAGCTGTGACAGCCTCCTGCAACTTTCTGCCAGCGAAAATGGAGCTCGGGAGGGCCCTCCTGAGCTCCATTTTTGCTGGCAGAGGCACTGCGGGCTGGTCCTTTGCTGTTTCTAGGGTGGCCCCTCGAGCCAGATCTAAGCACCCTGTGGGCTGGATCCAGCCCTTGGAACTTGAATTTGACACCCCTGAACTAGTTCAACTCCTAGTGATTTCGCAAATTTCTTGCTACCAACATGGTAGTATAGTACTTCGCCACTGTCTTCTGGGAACTTTTTTCAAAATTCCAATCTCAGTTATAGTCTAGAATTTCCTATAAAGTACTATTCATCTCTAACTCTGTTGAGATATTTTTAGATTACCCAAGGTTCACTAAGTGTTGTCATTAATTAGACATATTGTACTACTGATCATCTGATATTTCCTTGTATCTTGCATTGAAGTCAACAGGAAAGATTTAATAGGAGCATTCAAGTAATCAAATTTGCATTAACTTCAAAGTACAAGAACAATGAAAACAATAACTTTGTAGTTCATGCTTGATCACTTTCCTCTCCACATTCTTAGCATATATCATCCATTACAAACTTAATTCCTATTTCGTTGCCACTTTGAGACATTTACATGCCAACATCGTGAGATCATCTGGGAATGGCATGAAATAGATCATGACTAGTTCTCCTTTATATTTGGCCACAGCCTACAAAGTTTTCATGAACATTGAGCAAGAGAGTCTACATTTTACATTTATTTGTGCTAAATATCTGGGGACAAGAAACTATATAAAGCTTTTATCCAACATTTTCCAGCAGTCTACCAGAAGAACCTGAGCTATCAAGAATATCTGAAAAAGTTAAAACCAAAAGAATCTTGTTCAATAATCTGAATTCTCAGACATGCAAGCCATATGAGTGGAAGCTATACAGTTTCATTGCATGAGAAATAACATATAACATAAATATATGGAAATAATAGAAATAAAATACTAAATAAAATACTAGATTCATCTTAAATCTTCCAATTGTGAAAAGTATAAAAGGAAAAGCAGGCACTTTCCCCTTTTGGCAAAGAAACTTGTTATTCAATAAAATCAAATCTTCAAATGCAGAAATACTATGAATCAGGATTTTCATCTTAAGCCAGATTTCAGTGCCTTTTTATTAGATCAATATCAGTAAAATTAAATATTTCCATTTTTACAGGAGCTAAAAATAAAATAATGCAGCAGTGTTTTATTTTTGCTGCAAATGAATGAAAATTAGTTAAATCTCTTACCCTAGTGCATGCAATTTCATTGAGAGAAATCTTTTCCTTTTTTTGTAGCTTTGGTGTTCAGTGTAGCTAGATAGTCTTTCTTCCCTTAAAGAAAATGAAACAGTTTGTTGTTGAGGGCCTTAGCAATAGGTTGAAATTTATCTGTGTATCAGAAACAATAAACTGCAAACTATCCTGGTCACAAAAGCAATACAGGTGAAATATATTCACCTCAAACAATTACTTCATGATAAAAGACCAAGTATAACTAAAACTTTCCCCCTGTGATTTATTAGCATTTTTTTGGTATCTTGAAATCAGTGCTGTCTACTGGAGATTATCTGGATTAGTCCTACAGTTTCTTGGCAATACTTTTTCAAGTTTGCTTACTGCCTTCCTTTTTCTTAGCAAGAGAGAAAGTGACTGGCCCCAGCTGCTTTCATGCATAAAGTGGGATTAGAACTCATTTGTCTCCTGTTTTATAGCCAGATGCCTTAATCGCTGTCAAATGTGGAGTAATGTTTAAAAAAAGTACATTCATGTAAATATTCTTTTTATGAAACATAGTTAATCAGAGGATTGAAAAAGAGCTGGAAGAATATATGGAGTTGAAACAGATAATTATCAAAATTCCCCGGAACTATACAATTTGGAACAGAAAACCTCTTCTTAAATTCAAAAAGGTAAACAGTAAAATTCACATAAAAGCAGGAGAGGGCCTTCAATTATAATAAAATAATCAGAATCTCTTATTTGTTTATTCACATCTGGACTACAATTTTTAGTGCACAATCCCAACAGTTAATCTGTGGAATCAAACTATCTTGATAGTCTCATAACATTTTCCTTTATCTCTCTATAATGTACTGGACACAAATCTGATTTACAAATGTATTTCTTCCTTGCACTTCAATGTAGTTGTCTACCTACTGCATCAACTAGTTTCAAAAATTAAAGGAGACACGTCAGATATGAAAACAGAATAATCATAAATATACCAGAAGGAATAATTTGCCTCTTGATTTTTCTAAAACATTAAGTTTCCACACACAGAGAACTAAAGTAATCCAAAATATACACCTGTCAAAAGCTGCATTAGCTGTATAATTTCCATAGTTTTCCAGCAAGGGAAAAAACGCTCTGTTCCAAGCTCTTTAGCGCTATGTTGTAACAGGAAAGAGGCTTGCAAACTAATGTTTATTCAGTTCTCAACCGTCCATATATATATCTGTATGAACATGTTGGTGTTCTAGATCTCTTATTGAACTATTAAAACTGATTACTAAATCCCTATGCTGAAATACTTTATGATAGAGACTCCCATTTTAGAAAAAGCATGGGCGATTTTACTAGTCTACCACTTGTACAAACCAATTTAACTATCATCCTACTGCCTATTCTTAATGCCCAAAGCAAGAGAGTATGATGGAAGACTTGGAGTAAGAAGTAAGCCTACCACGAACAGTGATAATTAGAGTTACAATGACCTCTGTAAAAGGAGTTGATATTGAAGAAGTGTGAGAGGTCAAGGCACGAGACCCCTTTAATTCACCATTCGGTGTCAACAGCAGCCTTTCATATATGCCTCTATGGAGCCCCTCCCAAAAGGCTCTTGTCAAACCCTGGGTCTCTCATGCTGCGACTTGTGTAACAGCCCTTCGTGGATCCATTTCCCACAACCCTTTCTGTCCCTTCGGAGCAACCAGTGCAGCCAGCTAAGCTAGTTGTTCCAGTTGTCCATTTTTCGAAAGATTTATAACTTCTGGCTACCCTCTTTTTTCCCCCTCCCCCTCTGCCTGAGCTGCTTTTAGAGGACTAGGGCTGAACCGAAAAGCAGCCAATAACCATCCTCTTGTTGCAGGGTTTTCCAGAAGCAAATGTCGGGATCTGGGCAGGCAGGGAAGGGGGGGGGGGGCGGTTCTGCCGATCCGTTTTACGTTTGCAGAGCCGAACTTCCCAGGTCGATCCTCCCTGGGAACGGATCTGTTGGGAGGGTGGGGTGGAGAGCCGATCGTTCGGTCCAGCCGATCAGCCGCCACGGACACCGCAGTCCAGGGACGATCGCCTCGGCTCGTATGGCATAGCGTACCCGCCCAAACTCCGTCCCCCACGCCGCCAAAGCTCTGCTTATGGGTACCCGGCACACCCTTCCCCTCACCCAGGGCGACGACATATGTTTTCAGGGTTGCCGTCGAGGGACAGGAGCGAATCCGCCGGGCTTATACCTTCCCGGCGACAGTTGCCCTCAGCACCTTCGGCAGCTCCCAACCGCGCCCCCGGCAGCTGTATTACCTTCCCTCCACGCCATAGCGCCCCGTCGTCGCCCCTCGCCACGCTAATTCGCTCGCAGGTCTCTCGCTTCACGCAGGGCCTTCAACTGTCGTTTGGATCGTCCAACCCGGCGCCTGTTTTTTTTTTTTTTAAATAGCGCTCGCGATTCTACTTCTCCTGGAAGCCTGGAGGATAACCCGCGGCTGTCCGCGCGAGCCTTTCATTCCACTTTTTCTCTCCCGCTACAGAAACCGCCGAGCTGTTCCCAAGAATCAAGCGTTGTTCCGACAGGCATTGCTGTAGACAACCCCACCGTCCTCGATCTGACGAGGAGGGAAGGTCCTTTTCGTTAGGCTGGAAGCTGAAGATGCATTATAAATACTGTGCAGTCTGCATGGAAGAGAACGAGGAGGGAAGCTGGATGGAAAGTACGGAGTGGAATACGACAGACAACGGATTTCGAAGGCGGCGGCGGCGGCGGCGGCGGCGTAGTAGTAATAGTAGTATGTGTGGCTTGCACTGCTGTGATGACAAAAGAAGCTGGTTTCCTGCTCTTACCTCGTTTAATGCTGTCGACCGCAATACGGTAACGGGGGTCGTTTTTCTGGAAAGGTGAGAGGCCCCATGCTGTCTGGGGCTTCGGCCACAACAGGAGGTGGAAACGCAGCAAGCCAGAATCTAGGTTGGAGAGGAGACCACTTTGGAACACTTCACTCGCTATGAATTACTTGCAAGGCAGAAAGATAGCAGATCGGGGCTGAAAAGGCTCTGCTCTTTATTATGGTCTTCGCAAAAAATGTTTTTTTTTATCTTACAGAAGTTTTTGTTTTGACCTTTTCAGAGATACTGAAAAATGTCTTTGTCACATTTAATTGGGGACCTGAAATTGATGCAGGAGTCTATGAACTTAGTTGCCTCGTTCGTTTGGTTTGTTATTGGGATTGGGGGGGGGGGAGGTAAATTCTTTTTATTGGAATGGAGTTTGAGACCCTTTTTGTTTTGTACACGGAATGGCTTTTAACTAGGCTGAGATAGCTTATGTTTTTGTATTTACACACACGTTCATTTGAGAAGTACGTTTTATCCTGCCTTCAGACACACAGAGACCCCTCTTCCTCTCGCGACAGAAATGGGAGAGTGCTTAGTAGTACTTTAAGCTTGAGAATCTGGTGAAAGCATTTGAGGAAGAAGGGAACTGCCAAAAAGAAAGTTTGTGATCTCAATTGTGGCATATTGAAATTCAGCGAATTTATGTAGCTCTAAATGAGGCCCTTGTATGATTTGCTGATCAATTTTGAGACTCAGCATGGTGATTTACAAATTGTATAGCTTGCTCATTGAGACTCAGCATGGTGATTTACAAATTGTACAGCTTGCTCATTACTTAGGTTCAATTTTTGTGCAGTTATACCTCTTTCATAAGACTTTTTTTTAAAAAAATTGTATGTTTTAAATACTAGGGGAGGAATATCTGGATTTATTTCATTGCATGAAATAGCTAAACAAATGCCATTTTCAAATATTAATTGAATAGAAAGACAAAGACGTATTTAAACAAAGTGGCCAGAAACTAGAGCATACAAAACATTTGCTAGACCAATACTCGAATACAGCTCATCAGTCTGGAACCCACATTACGTATCTGATATTAACACAGTGGAGAAAATCCAGAAATATTTCACAAGAGTTCTCCACTCCTCTACTCGTTGCAGAATACCTTATGCCACCAGACTTGAAATTGTAGACCTAGACAACCTAGAACTACGCTGCCTTCGGTCCAAACTAAGTATAGTATATAAAATCTTACATTGCAATGTCCTACCTGTCAATGAATACTTCAGCTTCAACCATAACAATACAAGAGCAAACAATAGATACAAACTCAAGGTTAATCGCACCAAACTTGATTGCAGGAAATACGACTTCAGCAACACAGTGGTCAATGTCTGGAATACTCTACCTGACTCTGTGGTTTCTTCTCCAAACCCCAAAAACTTTAACCTTAGACTGTCTACTATTGACCTCACCCCTTTCCTAAGGTCTGTAGGGGGCGTGCATAAGCGCATCAACGTGCCTACCGTTCTTATATGTATCCATGTATTCATAACTATGTTTTTACTTATACCTATTACCTTGTAAGCAATTGACCAACCAAATAAAATAAATATAGTGTGTATTATAAAGTTCAAAAATGTTAATCTTTCTCAATATTCTGATGCAGATACCACCTTCTGGTGGTATATAATAGCAATATCACTTAGACTTATTCCCCACTTTATAGTGCTTTACAGCACTCTCTATGTCAAGTCTTCAAACTTGGCAAGTTTAAGACTTGTGGACTTCAACTCCCAGAATTCCTAAGCTGACATGACTGGAGGAGAAATTCTGGGAGTTGAAGTCCACAAGTCTTAAAGCTGTCAAGTTTGAAGACCCCTGATCTAAGTGGTTTACAGAGTCAGCATATTACCCCAACAATCTGAGTCCTCATTTTACCGACCTTGGAAGGCTGTCAACCTTGAGTTAGTCTTATTCATATAGTTATCTTAATAGATTTCAAATGTTTTTGACTCTTAATTACCACCTAATTGTTAGAGAAGTAGTGAAAAAGACAATATGCCTCCTTGCATAGAGTGAGCCAGTCATAAAGTCAATAACCTGAACCCCAATGTGGTAGCAGTAGGATCAGCAAATAGAATAAGTTAATGTTCCAGTGAATTACCTTTGTAACAAGGTAATAGCAACTTTTTATATGGTGTTAAATATGTAAATTCATGTGGTTAGATTATAGAACATAGAAAGTAGATCCATTGTTGATAATAGTAATGAACTTTCTTTGAAACTCATTAAGAGCAGGCCATGGCTAGTAATTTGCCTTTCAGGTATAGATTGTTTTGGAAATAAAAAAATCTGAATGCAAATCGAAATGTGGTTTTGAACAGATTTAATTTTTTTTCTGGACCAAAGGTCACATTTGGATTTTACAATATTTATTTGTAGATTCAATTCAGATGGCTATCCAACTAGAATTGGAGCTCTAGGCAGCTAATATCTGATCAAAACAGCAAACAGTATCAAACAAAGCAGCCTAAAAGCACATTGCCTCTGAGGTCACTCGTGTATCTTGCCTAATCATCCCTTAAAGACTTACTATCCTTGTCCAGCACCCCAGTGGAAGTGCTTCACAAAAGACTGGCAAGATGTAGGCCATCTGGATCACAGGTGTATACTATTCCACAGGGAAGGCATCATGCCAGAGATGATGTGTCTCTTGATCCTATCAAATGATGTTGCTTAATTGAAAGGACCTGGAGCATGTCCATTGTGTGTTGGATCATGTGAGAAAGTCTCCCATATCTGGGAGGCCTTAGAACCCATAGCACTCAGATTTAGCGTGAGCTTCTTTCTCTCTACAGACCCCCTCAGCTTCTGGACATTAATAATGAACAATATTTAACTCAGAGTTCAATAAAGATGAGACCGTGCACTGTTTTGGGTGTTGCATCTTTAATCAGAATCATTTTAGCTATTCACAAACTATCACCACTGTACATACTTGTAGCTTTCTTGACAATACTGCAAGTGCTTTCCACTGCCTTTTTCCTGAATGCTTTTTCAACTTCTGTCTAATTTACAGACTAGGTATTCCCTGGCTTTCTCTTATCCAAGTACTATCCAAATCTTATTCTCCTTAGCTTTACAACATCAACCAAAATAACAGTATCCTTCAGATTGGATTAGTGAACATGGGATAAAAACTGATAAGTTTTCTAAATGAAAACTTTTCATTTTCTAATGAAAACTTATTGACCAATTTCTTTATCTTGCATGATTTTGATGGGTTCACTCAGGTGAAATTTTTGCTTGGCTATCAGGCAGTATGGTACATGGAAGACTGATTAATATGATCTTTATGAAGACCTTAATACCACTTGTCAATTATATATTGAAACCTTTTTAAACTATTTGTGTTTGCATACAAACAGCATTCATTTCCCAATTTAGATTATCATCTTAATCTAAATCCTGTGGGTATCATTAGCCAGCACCATGGTTTTTTCTGTTTTAGAGTATTCTTTGTCCAGGTAGCTCATGCTCTAAGTCACAAACTGTTATGGAGATTTCTAGAAGCTGCATTCTCCAGTGACAATTGCATCAGTGTGCTTCAAATTGTTTTTTCCTCTAAAATAGCAATTTGCCAAACTTAAATAGTTATGCAGAATGCCCTCAAGCACAAATCTATATATTTAATATTTTATGTTTCTTCTCTCTTACATCCACCATCACAGTGTTGATGCATTGCTCTCAAAAAATTCTGCCTTCAGTTAAGTTGCACATCGCAATTAAAAGGTGCAAGCTCAGTATGTATATAGGACAATTGAAGTAAATTAGCTAATGAGATAAAGAGTGGTTCTACTTTACCAAAACCAGGGAGATAAAAATTCAAGAGCAATTCTGTCTTATTTGAAGTTGCCTTTTCAGATAATGTAAACATCTTCAAAAGAGTAAGCTTATCCCCTGGGCATTTTTATTTACAGTCCTGAGATCAGCAATGAAGGAAGCTATCCAACAACCATGAAAAATAATCCGTAACAAGAAAATAAATAAAGTCTTGCAAAAGGTACCCTGCTTCAACCATCTACCTTCTCACAAGTTGGCCTTCATTTCTTGGCTGGAGAGTTCCTAAAGCTTTCAGAAGTACATGCACCAGCTGTCCTCAGAGAAGAGGTACACCTCTTATTTTACGAATTATGTTTGCTAGTCGCTTGGCTAGGCCTCCCTTCTTAGGTTCTTCCACATGGAATGTTCTGGTCAGAAGATTGTAAAAGGAGCCATAACACACAGCTACCACAGTGCAAGTCAGGCAGATCACATTATATGGCATGCTAAAATCTGGTGTTGGCAGATTCACCAGTAGGGGTTCAGTGTAGAGACGTACAAAGTAGCTGGAGCCATCAAAGGAAGGAAATCTGGGAAATAAAAAAAAAATCAGCAGTTTAAAATCAGAGGTGAAGATAAAGATATTTTTGAGTCAAGCCCTACTTCCAATGACGAGTGCAATTTTCTTTGCAGATTATAGAGCTGATAAACCACTGCCTTCCTCCAAAATGCATTTCAATTTTGTTACCCTAGAATCCAGTAATCCTGGAATTCACAGGTGGTCCTCCAGCCATGTTCAACCCAGTAAGATCCCATAGCTTCTGAGATCTGCTATGGTGAGGTAGACAGCACCATTGGCTGAGGAAGATTAAAGATATATAACTTATCTGTCAAAAGACCTTAGTTTTTTTTAGCTGTGTCCAGTGCTTTAGCATGCACAAACTACTATGAATATTTAGGATGAGGCTTCATTCAGGAATTGGACATTTACTTCATATGATATTAGCATTCAAATAGGATTGATATGAATACAACTAAGATCACATATGAATACAACATATTTTGAGCATCATATTCCACATAAGATAATGACTCCTGCAAGTATGATCTTCCTTCAGCAGCAAATACTCAAGTGACAGATCACATGCACTATTGTATCAGGCGGCTTCCAAATTCAAGTGCTGGTGATCCCAGTTAGAATACCAGGCAATGAGGAAAAGATAATCAGTGTTTAAGAAACTGCAAACTATTGCTGTCAGCCTTATCCAATCCAAAATGCTCCATAAAGATAATTTTTGACTTACAATGACGATTGGAACTGGAATTTCCATTGCTAAGCAATGCAGTTGTAAAGCATGGCTGCAATGCTTACAAATGACAATCTTTGCAGTCATAGTTACCGTCTTTGGAAGTCAATAGAATCATAGGATTGGACGGGACCTTGGAGGTCTTCTAGTCCAAACCCCAGATCCTGATTTCTTCCTGGACAAATGGTTATCCAATCTTTTCTTGAAAACCTTCAGCAATGGATCACCCACAATTTCAGGAGGTAAGCTGTTCCACTGATCATTTTTTTCCACTATCGGAAAATTTCTCCTTAATTCAAGGTTGGATCTTCCTCTGATAAAACTTCCATCCATTGCTTCTCCTATCCTTAGGTGCTATGTATGGAGAATAAATTGACCCCCTTCTTCCCAAGGAAACCCCTTCAAATATTTGAAGATGGCTAAGCCTTCCCCCACTAAGCCTTCTCTTTGTTAGGCTAGACATACCTAGTTCCCTTAGCCGTTCACCATATGGTTTAGCCTCCACATGATCTTTGTTGCTTTTCTCTTACCATCCTTGTTGCTCTTCCCTGCACTCTTTCTAGGACCTCAGCATCTCTTGTGTCATGGTGACAAGAAATGGGCACAGTATTCCAAGTGTGGCCTTACCTAGTGCAGTATAGAGTGGTACTATTCACTTCTTGTGATTGTAATCACAAGGTTGCAAGGTTTTGTTGTTATAGCCAATCTCAATAAAAGTAGTTTTAGCTTCCCTGGTCTAGTCTACAAAATGGAGCTGGCAAGAATATGCAAGAAATATCTTGGGGAGAATGGAACAGATAATGACTCAATGGCCAAACAATGAAAGCTGGTATAAGCAGCTTCCCATGTTCAATAGCACTACACAAAGCAGCAATATCAACTCTATGCATTTCCCATTTTCCACCCTCCTTCATTTGCCAAGGTTTAGGGACTCACAGTGAAGCAAAAAGTGGTTTTACAGCTTCATCTTCCTCTTTTATGGCAATGGTGCTTGGTACTAGGGCACTTAAGACAGATGGGCTAAAATCCAGAGGGAAAAAAAAAAGAAAATTAAGGTTATAAGCCCCTTCAGGAAGACAAGCAGACAAGGATTCAAAGGGATGGGAGCACAGACAACTCTTTGGCTGAGGACTGTCCCCGCTTACCTCACATAAAAGCCATGGTTGGGGTCAGGTGTGTATTCGGTCCACTTGAGCAAAGCTCTCTCAAACTGGATGTTGATCTTGGTGACTGAGTTTGCTGGCAACTGAATCAACATTTCCAGGAGATGGGGACGCTTTCGGTCCTGTGCTGGCTGATAATGTATATAACCTAATAACAAAGAAATATAATTAGCATTTCAGATAAACAAAATCCTTCCACGAGGTTCATATAAATATACTGAAGAATGTTCTTGCTAAGGCCCAGATGATCTCCACAGCACCTCTCTGCAGAGCAGATCACACTGCTCCACTTTAACCCTTTGGAATGCAATCAGAATCTTTGGGATTCTGATTAAACATCTTAATTCATTTGTGGGGGGAAAACAAAAAAACAAATCTAGCATAGGACTGGCTGGCTAAAAAGCCAAACAGAATACAATGGGGTTTATTTCCAAAGTAGCAGGCAATTTATTATTTTTAATTCTGCAGGCAATTTATTATTTTTAATTCTTTAAAAAATGATATGTTAATAGTCCTAAGAAAATGTATAAAGATACTGATGAAATCAATACAAGTCAAACCCAAAGCAATCACGTTCTATAGAAAATTACTGTAGTTGCCAAAATGGGTATCTTCTACTGTGTTACTAGCCATGAATTATTTCATCCATGTATTATTTTTAGATTTTTAAAAATTCCATTAACCATGGTATAGTATCCTTCTGGGTCATTGGGAGTTGTGGGCACAGCATTACAACAATTTCCAAGCCCACCTCAATCAGTGGTTCCAGTCAGTAGACACGAGGTTGCAACTCTCAAGCTCTTATGAATGCCAACGTGGACTGCATCAGAACTTGCTGCTCTCCCCCATTGTTTATTATCTACATGAAACTGCTTGGGGGATGCCATTCAGCAATTTGGAGCAAGGCATTACCAAAAGGCTAATGTCACTCAGTTATATATTGCCACTTTATGCTGCATTGCAGATGCTGCCAAAATTCTGAATCAATGCCTGAATGCTATGATCTGAATCAAATGAAAATAATTTGGATTAAATCTAACAAGATGAAGTTGTTTGTCATCAAAATATCAGTGCAATGCAGGAACATTGATCCTGCGAATACTGCTGAGTGAAGGAGGTGGTTTATCAGCTGGGAGCTTCTTGTTTAAACAGCGAAAGTTGTGATCAGGAAAGGCCTTCAGCTCATGCATCACTTTCAATCTTACCAGGACAGTTACTGTATCTGGTACAAGCTATATCTGGAACAAAATGTGCCAGCCAGACTCTTAATAAAATAACCCTGTCAGAACACCAATATTTGACTATTAGGGCAATTAAATTGGACACTTATATGGTTCTTTAATTATATACTGAGGTATTTAATAATTGTACATTGCATTTTGTCTTTTTCTGTATGTAACAATGTTGTACATCATCTCTTCACTGAGGTATGCCATAAATATTTTAATAAATAACTTTGCCTCTAATCTTGCTATGGGGCTTCCTGCCTGTTCAGCAGTTTTGATACAATTGGAATAAATAAATTTACACATCCTAATTCCTTGTTCTGGGCTTATAAATCAGAAATTTATGGCTAAATGCAAATAAACATGTAATGGAATAGTTACACGCACAGATTGCTAAACTGGGGCTTAGAAAGTAAAACCCAAATATTGGCTCTGCATATTACTCTCTTTGCTTCACTGATAAGTGTGGATTTCAAGTCCAGAGCTCACAATCAGCTGTATAAACTAAGATTTCCAACATTCTGAAAATTGTAACAATCAGCCCTAAAGGTGGATGGTAATCTTGGGCAATCCTCTAGATCTAAGTACCATGGATACAAATTGGTTGTGGAGCAAAAGATAAACGGAGCAACAATTCTGCATTTCCACTGTTCTCTTCCAAAGGATTTCTCTTTCTAGAAAGAAAAGGATTAGAAGAAGAATGTATTAGAGAGAATTTCGATCTTACTTGGTTTATTTTCCTTTCCTTTAGTAAGAATGGTCAAGGTATGAATGTAGAGCCGTAGGTACCAGGGCACAGTCTCTAACAGAAGCACAGGGAAAGCTCGATACGGATGTGTGTTATACACAAGAGTGCTGATTTCTCCTGTTTGGAGACCATAACCACTCACATAGCGCTGAGCATGGAGCACCGGTACTGCCAGGCCCACTGAAGAAAACAAATGAGATGAATTAGAAACTCAACTTTAGCATCTGGATCAAATGAAATACACCTAAAGCAATACCTCAAAATAAAAACTCAATTTCCTTACTTACATAGGATTTCCCCATTGTTTGCCAATTGGGAGCAAGGACTATTGTTTCCTACTTTATATAAGATGTGACCAAATCACTGCTTGATGATTTAGACACTTTTGTAAGAGAGGACAATAAACACTTCTCTGAATTTCTAGAGTTTTTGTACTGTCTCTTTAAAGACATTTCTCCTGGATGGTTGGGAATACTACTGGATTTTGTACTGCTGTCCTATTTCAAAATAAATAATATTTTGAAATACACATGGATGAAATTCAGCTCTAAAGTATTAGGTCATGGGAGTGTGTGAGGACTAATTAAGTATTAGTCCTAGTTAGCAGATTTAACTGGCACAGTGCAATGGTATCCTTTATACCAGGGGTGTCCAACCTTGGCAACTTTAAGACTTGTGGACTTCAACTCCCAGAATTCCACAAGTCTTAAAGTTGCCAAGGTTGGACACCCCTGCTTTATACCATTAAAATAGCATGGGGAAGCAGGAAATCACTGATCACTCACAATTATCCTGAGGCCGTTTCCATTTCAACAGCACATTGAGGTTGCGAGATGTGTTGAAGAGTGTTGGATTGAGAAGGTCATAGACTGCATAAGTTCTCCTGTCTCCCTGGACTGATGCTTCATAGACAGATAAAGGAGTTGGGGAAACATCCAGGAGCTCTTGCGCCTGAGAATATAAGCACACTCATTTGCTTTGTGCCAACATATGACATCCTCATACCACAGCTAGCGAAAACATGCTCAACATCTCCTTCCTTATGTAAAATTCTAGAGCAACTTATGTTTATAAAGGCAACTAGACACAAGTTGTTGAGGCAGTCTCTCTGTGCATTCAGAATCACAACTGCCCAAGTTCCCCAGTTCATTGGAAATTCTTCCATTGAAACACTCTTCTAAGCAGCACATGGAAACATGACAACTGAAAAGCAAGCACAGCAAATCACAGGTACTCTTTCTATACACTGAATGGGTATGTCTATGAGAATAATAATTCTTCAATAGAGCATGTAATAACTATTTTAAAAGTCAATTAAAACATTAGAATGTTTAATGGAACCTGTAATTATAAATCTTTACATATAAACTACAGAAGCAAGATCACCTAGTTAAAAAAAAAACACAATTTAGATACAGTAAAGTAGCAAAACCAAAACCAAGATACCTAGACCAAGTAAGGGACCTCCTACACACTACCAAAACTATAAAAAGCAATCTATAAAAACTAAAAATGACAGTATTTTTTTTACATGACACTGCCTTACTAACAATCAGATTTTACTATTGAAGGTATCAAGCATTTCAACTGCAAAAAGCCAAATTCCTTGAGCACACCTGATACCCACTCAGTCCATTTACATGGGAAGCTTCCATCAGGATTTTTTCACCCAACTAGAGCTCAGTCTAAAGCCCATTTCAGGAGATGATTACACTATGGAAATATAAAGCTGGGAATCTTGTGCTAAAGAGGGCAACCTGTTGTGCCTCCGCTCCAGCCATTATTTTGATGCAGATACTGCAGATCATATTACCAAAATTTGGTTAGATGTATTTTCAAATTACATTAAGCAATCCACACCCTCCAGATTAAAGCATCTATTTTACCTAAAGCAACGGCCTTAAAACTTGGCAAGTTTAAGACTTGTGGACTTCAACTCCCAGAATTCCCGAGCTAACATGACAGGAGGAGGAATTCTGGGAGTTGAAGTCCACAAGCTTAAAGTTGATAAGTTTAAAGACACCTGACCTAAAGGAACCACTCAAAAGTCTAGAAAGCCTCAACAAAACAAGTCTTTTTCTCCCTCCCAATTCCTGTTTTTTCTAGTCTTATATAAATTAAAAAAAAACGGTGCTCAGCATATTAACATTACATCTATATTCAAACATGGTTGACAAAAAAAAAGTACCTTGGTTTTGCTGGATATATCAACATAAACCTTGCTTTGAGATGCCAGAGGACAGGCTTCAGTGAGAGTACGAGAGAAAATTTTTAAGAGCGACCAATCTGAAGAGAAAAATGACACAAGATCAACTAAGAGATGAATCCAGGCCAGCAGTACCAACACAGAGACAGTAGCCTGAGTTACCTTTCTTTCCTTGGGCACTGGCAAAACTATCAAAGACAACAGTGAGGATTTGCCTGAGTTCCCAAGATAAGCTCAGACAAGATTTGTCCTGAAAGAAAAAGGCAAAGGGAGACAAAAACACCCACATTTTAAAAAGTCGATGTGTTAAAAAGTATAGTAATCTCAACATTCTTCCCAAAATTTCTAGAGTAATCTGCCCTGAGAATTATAATTACGCCAGCAAAACAAATTTTACACACGGGAAATCCTAAGACGTATAAATAAGATTTCCTACCCAACATAAAGATATACATGGATAACTTCCTTATTTTGTTCTTAAGAGCCCCAATATAACTGCGTGGATTTTTTTGCTCAACTTGCTCATTGCCATTTTTAATTTTTCAGAACCAGTCTTTTATTCAGCCTGGATTTAAATGTGGGCACATATCACTCGGTGGTATCTTTGCCTGTTAGAAAACAGTCATCATTGTGGTAGCCAACACTTTACTCCTGATATTTGTGTGGTCTAATAAACTCTTATTAGCACACCACCAAAACAAATATAAAAATAAGAAAACCCAACTTAATAGCTGAGGCAAAGCTTTGGATCACTGAGTCAGTCAATGTATGGCATTGATATTGTTACTTAGTCAGGTAATGAAATGTTTGCAAGCAAACACCAAAGCTCAGAGAATTCCAAAGATTCCTCAGTCAATAAAGCTGATAATGGAAGATTCAGGTCAGATTAAAGCAAATTCTAGCTCATAGTAAATCCCATAATATAACCGAAGGATGCAAATACAGCAATGACCACCAACTTGGAGATTTAAAAAGGAATTGCCATATAATTGACATTAGGCTTATCAGTCATTTCTGCTTATGAAGGTTATATTTTACCTCTGGTGTTAGAGGTAACTGCCACTAAATACCAACTGCTGTGGATCACAATTGAAGCAGGGTTGTGATTTTCAAAGATATTAGATTGATCATAGTGGTAATAGAATGCCGAAATAATTAAACATGGACTGATCTACCCATTTCTTTACATTCAATTTTTAAGAGGATCATCTTTCACTTAATTAGGGAACCAAGACTATAATAGGTTCAGTATTATCAGTCTTGGGCATTCTGTCCTCGACTCTTTCAGATGACAGATGAACCAAACATCCAAAAACCCACCCTGCAGATGGGACGGATATGCACTGCCTGGGAGTGGTAACTGCTGTGGAACAGTCGCTCAGCCTTCAGCAGAACAGCCAGGCCAGCCTGGAAAATAAAAAGAAGCCTTTTTTTTCTGCAGAATCCAAAATAAGTTTAGGAACTATGCAACTAGTGTATGTACATATAATGCTATGGTACAAGTCCAAGTTACACATACCCATCAAAAAAGAGACAAAACCCCTGAAGCGATGTTGCAGATATCCAAGTAATGTTTACAAGAGTGAAAGAATTCCAGGGGTCAAAGGACATGCTGCTGCTTTAAGGCTCAACTACTGCAGCTAACACACGTCTCACCTTTGAGCTGCAAGGCAACAGCTTCTTCCAGGGTGTGAGATTTTCAGTGCATACAACTTCACGGGGCAAGACAGCATATCGTAGGAAACGATGATCTGTTACTGAATGAGGGAGTCAAAGATTAGAATCTTCCTCAACCTGGATTTTGCTAGGGATTATGGGAATTAAAAGTCCAGCACACTCAGAAGCCCCAAGCAGGGAAAACCTGGGTAAGAAGGTTTATGGACATATGCATATCCCCCTTTTATTATATATTATCCTATATATAGTAGCATATAATAAATGGGTTATGATGCTGATTAACTGGATTTCTTGTACTTCTTGTATGCCTCAGATCAATCCTGGGGAATTAAGATGTAGAGAGAGAAAAAGAGAAACTACTGTTGAACAAGCAACATATGTTTTGTAAAATGTTTGAAGAAAAATGGAATTGCCTCAACTACGGTAACTCAATTGAGAACTCTTCCTGGGGAGGCTGAATAGTGCTTTCAATGAGGTTTGAAAAAACTGTTAAAACCCTTTTTGTTATTTTTGGCTTTTTAACCATTATTAGTTCCATTCATTTTTGCTGCATGTCATTTTAAAGAATATCAATGTTCTATATTGTCAATTGCCATAATCATAGGACCTTTAATGATTTTTCCCCAATTATCCAAGTACCCATATTTTTAAATAGCACTTTTTGTTAAACTATTGTTATGTTATTCTTAAATTTTAACTGTCTTTGGTGAACACCTATAGAATTTGTTTTATAAGACCCTTTACATAGATAAGGGATGAATAAATAAATAATAAATGTAATAATAAATAGGATGAATAAATACATATAAACTCACCATTCACCAGCCCCAGGGGTTTGAAGGATGCCGTTGGTATGATTGTGTTGGTGGAATCAATGAAGTTCAAAGAGGCACAGAATATTCCTGAGAGGATGTTACTAAGATCATTCCAAGCTTTGTCAACACTAAGAAAGGAAAACATAGAGTAAGCCTTATGTTTGTGAAGGAGTTATCTGAAATTTAAAATATGTATTTGCTAAAACATTTAAAGAATAAGAATTTCTTT
Organism: Notechis scutatus; assembly: GCF_049901735.1. NCBI lineage: Eukaryota > Metazoa > Chordata > Lepidosauria > Squamata > Elapidae > Notechis > Notechis scutatus. Next base: position 26,622,317 of record NC_142011.1, on the reverse strand, counting down.
TTTCCTCCTCTCTCACAGCATCTGCAAAAACGAGAGCTGTTCCTGGGACTGCAGTCACATGAAGCCTTTTATAGGGTTGTCATGCCCTCAGCAGCCAATTATAATATCTGATTATTTTTTCTCACCCATATGCACAAGTGGATTGGAGATACCATTAGTGGAAAAAAGTAGAAAAGATATCAGCACATGATACCACTGCTAAATTATCAACCATCATATATAAACCTGAAAAACCCTTCCATGATGGATTCATCCAAGTTACAACAGTATAAGCCAAAAAAAACCCAAATTCAGATTATGGTTTAATATATGTGCAGTTCATGTCTACATATGATGTGGGCATGAATAATGGATGATCAGCTCAAGCCTTTCCCAGCTCTCTGAAATGTATTACATTATATTTCCCACCATCCAGTCTCTGTACTGTATGGTCAGACTGACAGAAGCCAATCAGGCACATCTATAAACTGTGAAACAACTGCCATAGCCCTTCTGGAGGCTCCCATTGACTTAAGACCTATGGAAATCACAACTTCTGTACCAGCATTTAAATAAGTAAACAAATACAAGTAACCAAGCAAAAAGGGAAGGCTGACATCACTTTTACATATTTGCCCTTGTCATAGCCTATGTAGGGTAAGTAGTTAAGGCAGGGCTGTCAAACTTGCAGCCCACTCACTGGCTGGATGCATCATGTGCTGGCCACACCCGTGCCTGGTATAGCAAAGAGGGAAAAGTCGCAATACTTAACAATGTTGTGACAATGCAAGTTTGACAACCCTGGGCTAAAGGATCCATGAAACCCAGGTTCAGTAACTCACTAGATTTACTGAAACTTTCTTTTAGCCCAGCCTACTTCACAGGCTTTCTATTGAGAAAAAAAGAATCAGTTGGAGGCATCCTAGCCAGGATGTAAGTAAATCAAATAAATACATAAACTAATGGAGACTGTGAACCGACTTACTCTGAGACAGTGTCCTGGAACCAGACCCAAAGTTCTGCGCCTGCAGGAGCTTGCAAGTAGGGCTGTCCCCAGCTCCGTGTCCGCCAGAAGCCCTGAGTGAGGGAGAGGTGTAACTCGCGCACTGAATATTTGGAAATAAGCTGGCCCAGAGCCTTAGGGAACAGCCGATAATGGGAGACTGGGAGAAAATGGAGACGGAATGGGAAAGCAAAGTGAGAATAGCATCCCTTCTCTCCCACTCCTATCTGCCCCACCTTTTATCTGCCCCTCCCCAAATGTCTATGGAGATTCTCAGCATCCAAGGTTGTCCCAAAGGTGTTGTTTTTTTTCAAAAGGCAATTGGACTCTCTTTGTTTTTCCTTGAAGACGTCTCTCTTCTCATCCAAAACCCGAAGAAGCTTATTGGATGAGAAGCAAAAACGTCTTCAAGGATAAACAAAGAAAGTTCAGTTGCCTTTTGAAAAAAAAAAAACACATCTTAGCGGCATTTATCCTCCAGTTAGAGATCTCCAAACTTGGCAACTTTAAGACTTGTAGACTTCAGCTATAGTTGGCTGGAGAATTCTGGGACTTGAAGTCCGTAAGTCTTAAAGTTGCCAAGTTTGGGGACCCCTGAGTTAAAGCAATGGCTGCTTATTATTCAGACTATTAAATAGATAGTCTAGCCCCTTCTGTCACCCTGCATCCCCCAGAGTGTTGCAACCACACAACTCCAGAAACTATCTCCCAAACCTAAAGGAGTGGGAAAGGTGCCCAATTGGAGAAGTTTTGGTTTTTTTAGGTAGAATCCACCAGTTAACAACAAGAAGTCAGCCTACTGCAGGGAAATGGGAAGCTCTCTGCTATTTTGAAACATTACAATAATTACCAGGATCAATAAATTACCAGGATCAATAAAGCACATTAAAATCCATCTGCTCCTCCGTGGGGGATTTTCGAGAGTGGAGCCTCACAATCAGGAGGCTTGTGAGTTTGATCCTAAGTAGAGGCTAATAATAGTTGGAATAGACTCTCCTGCTCGAGCAGGGGGTTGGACTAGATGACCTCCAAGGTCCCTTCCAACTCTGTTATTCTATGTTTGGAAGAGCACGGAGGCTTTTCTTAAAACCCCTTTCGAAAGAAGCCAAGAGGCAAGCTGCCCCCGGTTCCTACATAATTCCCTCAACACTATCCAACTATTTACAAAGTCTGCACTACTATTACTATTAATCTTCTCATCACTCCTTATCACCCATCCCCTCCCAACTTGTGACTGTATAACTGTAACCTCGTTGCTTATATCCTTACGATTTATATTGACTGTTTCCTAGTATAATTTGATTGCTCATTGTACCCTATGACTATTATTAAGTGTGGTGCCTGATGATTCTTGACTCTTGATGAATGTATCTTTTCTTTTATGTACACTGAGAGGATTTGCACCAAGACAAATTCCTTGTGTGTCCCATCACACTTGGCCAATAAAGAATTCTACTCTACTCTACTCCTATTCTACAAGCGAGGGTTCCCAAGGGCAGGAAAACTACATATCGGGTGCCAGAATGCACAGACCTACCCAGGTGCGCGCAGGCACCTGCCCTGTCGTCCCCCCACCCCACCCCACTCCTTCCCGGACGGGCTCTGCCACCACCCGGGCTCCCCGCGGCAGGTCCTTCTCTTACCGCCACCACGCTGCAGGTCCGAGTCCCAGCGGGTGCGGAATTGGAACGTGGCGGCCACATCGCCGGAAGGTAGCGGACTGAGCACCAACTCTTCCCGCAGGGAGTCCCGAGGGGGCTCGGCGGCGCTCTCCGCCGACCCCGAGGCCCAAAGCAGGAGGCCCAGCAGCGAGACGGCCACCTCCATTCTCGCCGCGCCAAGGAAGACGAAGCTCCGCCTCTGCCCACCTCTAGCTGGTCAACGGACAGCCGGCGAGCCTCGGCAACTCCGCCCCTCCCTTCTCCCTGAAGCCAATAGGAACTCTTCTTGCGATAACATAGAGACAAGATGATAGAGCGATGTGTCTCCTATGTTTTTTTTCTTATATTCCGAGTCCGCAGAGGAGAGGATAACTCTCAAAATGCTCTAAATCCTTGTTTCTTCCCACTTTTAAAAATTATGGAGGATCCCAAAAGAACTTTTATCAACATTTATCAACATTTACTATATTAAAAAATCAAAAGGATGCACTCGTAGAAAATTTGTCGAATTATTGAAGAATTTAAATCCATTGGATATTAAGATGTAAAATATTTTTCATAAAACCCTGTTTTTAACAAAAATAACTTAAGAGTGACATTCTTTTACATTTTTGGAAATATCTTCAATATATGGCAAATAATTTTGATTTTGCAAACTGTTACGAGGATCTTGGGGAAAACTTTGCTGTAAATCATCAGTTTTCAAGTGTGTCTGCAGGTTTTCAAGATCCATTCAGGGGGTCAGGGAAGTGAAATAAAAAATATTTTAAAAAGTTGTTTTAATTTCTGATCAGTAAATATTGACAGCTATAACCCACATTCAAGTAATCCTCACTTAATGACCATTCATTATAATCAAATAGTGATTATTTGAACTTCTGACGGTACTGAAAAATAGTGATTTATGACCAATCCTCTCACAACTATTTCAGTATCCCCACTGTGATCACATTTCAGGCACTTGGCAACTGTCACACATTTTACTATCATTGCAGCATCTTGCAGTAATATCATTGCCATTTGCAACTGTCCCAGCGGCTTTGAGCAAGCAGACTTAATGGGGAAGCTGGCAAGAGGTCAGGCAACGTGTTCCCATGATTTTTTTTATTTTAAAATTTCCTGATGAGTTGCTTAATTACATCAATGGAACTAGCAGAGCTGCAGTCACTAAGTGTGGCAGTCGCCTGATATTTTACTTAATGATGACTTTGCTTAGGGATGGAGTTGCCAGTCCCAATTAGGGTAAATGAAATCTGTTAAGCCTGGATTCCCCAACGGGTGTAAAGAAAAATCAACACTCCTACAAGAACGCAGCCTGGATTCCCCAACGGGTGTTAAGGAAAACAAACTAAACAGAACGTGCAGCGAAGTCAGATAGGAAGACAGGTAAATGTGTGAGATAAGTTTTCTAGTTAACACGCAGTAAAAATACAGATACGCTTGTGCTATCAAAAATATTGTTTATTCCATTTAAGAATTATAGCATAGTCAAATATAACGGTCCATTAGTCATATATCAATTTCAGTCAAGTCTTGTCGGGGATACTCTATTTGCAAAGTCCATGTTGAATAGCCAATGTCAGTACACTTACAATAAATCAGTCCAAACTTTATCTTCTCTCCGTTGAGAAAAATCAACACTCCTACAAGAACGCAGTCATCAATCCATCCAGTAATTAGGGATCTTCAAGCCAGAGAGAGCGAGCTGCATTTGCCTCGCTTCTTATATAGTGCTTTTACAACCACACCCTTAATTACATTCCTGCAGTTAAAGTTACACACACTTTAACTAACAAACCATGATACCTTATTTATTATTTTTACCCAAAACAGTTAGGGTAAACAATGTTATCCCTAACAAAATCGATTTCTGGTCCTCAAATTTCTAAGAATGCCAAAGGGTCCTGATGCTAAAATGTTGGAGAACTGCTGCTCCAAATTTCACTCATAGCATGTAGCAGTGCCTAGTCAGTCTTGCATATTGCAATATAAGTTATCTTCATGTTTATCATGAAACATCTAAGCAGGGAAGAACCTGCTTAATATTTGGGATGGGAGAACTCCTTTTGTGCCGGACTAAGAATTTGGAAAAATAGTTAAACCACTTCCATTTTGCAGCTGCGCAAATTATATGGGCTGGTCAGTAAAGCCACCACGAGTTGAGATGAAAAAATCCAGGAAGAGTTTGAATATTGTGATATCATTCTATATAAGCAAAAGCACTGGCATATACAGAAAGATAGTTAAACACAATAGCAAAAAACACATGTTTTATCTTGATTTTTAAAATATAGTAATAGATTTTAAACATTTCTATGGTTAAATACCCCTCTAAGCACAGACAAATGTAGCAATTTATAATCACAAACTCCTGTGTAGCGTGGGCATATGAAAATGTAGTTCTTTAAACATTACCACTTGAGAGAATAGGATCCGGAAAACAATATCCATGCAGCTATCTAGCATTGGCTCTGTTGAAGAAATATGATTACAAAGAGCTTTTTATGGATCCTCTTTGTATTGCACAATTATTGTTTGGGGACGGAGGGAGCAAACTGAAAGCACTTCTTTATTCAGGTGCTTCAATGCTAACAAGAATTAATGAATAGGAAGTTGGGCTTGGATAGGAATTAATGGATAGGAATTTGGGCTTGGCCAGATTGCTTTCAGAGATCTAGATGGATGGAAAGGTAACACTTGCCTTGACTTGCCGAGCAGTTTAAATGTAGGCATGCAGAATTGTGAAAATGGGTGGAGGCAAGAGTGGGGGGCTAAATCTAAGAAGGTACATCTGCAATTTAGTAAGTTGCAGGCTTAGGAAATCAAAGAAAACATGGAATGTTATTCGCTGGGCAAAAATAGAAGAAATGAATCCAGAAGAACTCAAAAGATGCTAAGCTGATTGACGTGCATTAGGACCAGTTGGCTATTGCAAAAGGACATGAAAACATACCAGTAAAACAGAACAATTTCTCTGGCTGAAGAATTAAAATAATCTAGGAAGAAAATTGAAAAGATCAGAGCACATCCTATCAAGCAATCAACACTCAGTTAAGCAGGAATTAACACTAGACAATCCGATCATTGAACCAATCAGTGAGGTCTCGATTTGTGAAGTTAATGAATTCCATGGAATAGAAGGGTCCTATTACTCGAATCTGTGCTATTTGAAGTGATATTTCTAAAAAAAATATGGTACAGTCATTGGTCATTGCTGAACAGAAAAAAGGCAATGAAATTTTTTAAACAAAATTGTATATGCATATGAATGAATTATTACAGAAAAAGCTAAAAAAAATATATTTAAACTTAAGGTTAACAAAGTCATGAAATTAAATCTATAATTTGTAAATCTTCCTTTTCCCGATTTTTCTCTCTAGTTCTACTAAAGAGTTCATAGACATTAAACTACAGCTGTATTACAGTTTGCAGAAGTTAAAGTTATATTAAAGACAGCCTCTCGACAAGTATTTCAGATTTTAAGATAGTGAGGAAATATTTTTCCAGCAGAGGGCAATCACTATCTTTTGAGACTACAGCTCATTGTTTTGCAGAGGTCCATCCTGCAAAGGTAGCTGTGCTCTTTTTAATCTTTTTAGGCTCCAATAGAGCTTCCACATCTGTTGCCATCTAGTGGTCCCTTGGGTCTTTGTAGACTTTGTTTGACTCACCTGGATGGCATATTGTGCTACACTAGGGGTGTCAAACTCTATTTCATTGAGGGCTGTATCGGGGTTGTGTTTGACCTTGGGGGGGCGTGGCCAGGGGGCATGGCCAGCTTGATGTCACTCACATCGTAGGCACTATGGTGGTTTGAGCACTCTGCCAGTGAAAATGGAGCTTGGATCTGGCCCGTAGGCCTTGAGTTTGACACTTCTGTGCTATACCGTAAGGTGGCTTGTTTAATTGTGTTTTAGCAAGTCATATGAACATTGTAGTTTGCCCACATTGGGTTATGGTAGGAGGGTGACATGTTTTGTGCTTCAGAGCCACATTCCTTATAACAGTGATTTTGTCTTACAAGGGCTTCGGGAGGAATGATTACTGAGCTTGTTATGTTATTGAAGTTTCTCTGTCATCCCTATTCAGAGTAGCATTTTGAGGCTCAGACAACAAGCATGTGATGATATCAGGTTAAAGATTGGTGTACATTGATTACTAGAGTTTCATGTGGGAAATGATTGATTGATACACCACATGATCCCCAAAGACTTTTGAGCATTTACCAAATAAAAATACACAATATAAAATAATACAGTGATAAAAATAATAGAATTTTAGGGCTAGAAGGGACCTTGGCCCAGGGCAGGAATTCTTATTCCATCCCAGAGAAATGGTTGTGCAATCTTTTCTTGAAAATCCTTTCATCCACAATGCAGGGAGACAAGCAGTTCCGCTGATTAATCATTCTTACTGTCAGGAAACTTATTTATTTATTAATAATGGATGGAAACTGAACGAGGAGAGATTTAACCTGGAAATAAGGAGAAACTTTCTGACAGTGAGAACAATCAATAGTTAGTTTGTGGGAGCGCCATCACTTGAGACTTTCAAGAAGAAATTGGACTCCTATCTGTCAGAAATGGTGTAGGGTCTCCAGCTTGGGCAGGGGGTTGGATTAGATGACCCACAAGGTCCCTTCCAACTCTGATTATCTGTTATCTGTTTATTCACCAGGACACCTAGATCTTTTTCACATTTACTACTACTGAGGCTGTACCTCCTATTCTATATCCATACATTTGGTTTTTCCTGCCTAAGTGCAGGATCTTACTTTTCTTACCACTGAACTGGATCTCGTAGGATGTGATAAGAGTAACAATACAGTAATTAAAACAACAAAAAAGGGATAATATAAAGATGTCAGTCACCCTCATAAAGCGCTGGCCAATTTTCTCAGCTTCATTTTTCTATACGTGGGACTTTTAGAAAGCAAAGTTGATAAAGTGTGATTTATTGCAGAAAGGAAGGAAGAATCAGGTCAACCCTTTAAATTGTGTGCTTACTTCTGAGTAATTGTCTGAGAATATTTTAAAATGTTTTAATATTTACATGGCATGTAATAAGGAATTCACCAGATGCTTTTCTGTCACTACCTTCAGAAAGCAAGATGTATGTTGTAATTGGCACCTTGTGATACATTTCTTCCAATGGAAACAGTTGCTGGCAGAAATACATGTTTTTTTCAAGATCACAGCAGATAAAATGACTCCTTCACCCTGAGCCTCTTGGTTGGCCTCTTCTGAATTTTGTGCCTATTAAGTATGCATGATGACAGCTTAGTGTAACATGATTGTTTGATTGTGGCCTTGTGTGCTGATTGAGCCTGTACACTACAGTGTAGTTTGAAAACCATGATTTATGGGTTAGCATCTGGTGGAAATATCTGGTGTCAGTTGTACCGTCTATAGTATAGCAAGGTTAAGCAAGCCATGCCTTAGCTCAGTGTGTGAACTCAGCTGTATGATTTCTTTTATTTATTTATATTTATGTTCCTAGACCTCTCGTATCCCTATAGAACTGCTAGCTGCAAAAGAAAATAGGCATAATTTTAATCTATTAATGATTATACAGAGGGAAGTGGAAGAAGTCGAGTTTTATAAGAGCTCTGGTGGCTCAGTGGCCAGGATGCAGTATTGCAGGCTAATTCTGCTGACTGCCGGGGGGGTGGGGTCAATCCTCACCGGCTCAAGGTTGACCCAGCCTTCCATCCTTGCAAGGTTGGTAAAATGAGGACCCACATTGTTGGGGTCAAAATGCTGACTCTGTAAACTGCTTAGAGAGGGCTGTAAAACACTATGAAGCGGTATATAAGTTTAAGTGCTATTGCTATAAGGGTCTTCACATATCTGTTCAAGAGGAAGGAACTTCATTCACTTAATGTTAAACCTTAGCTGGCCTTTAACAAAACTGGCCAGTTACTTAATGGAATTGTCACAAATTATATCTTGTGTACTTTAATGCATTTTACTTGTTTACATTCCACTCCCAGATTTTTCATTGCTTTTCTGTAAAAGCTTTAGACTAGATGATCAGATATGATTAATGTTAATGACATTTTCCTCTGCAAAGCTATTAAGAATTATTTTCTGACTGCAGTTCAGCTGTTGACCTTTCAAAACACTTGCATTATTTCACTGGACTTTTTCCTTACCGGGAAGCGGGGAAGTTTGTGGCTGCCAGATCTCTTTTTCTGGACTTTCTCCCCACCCACCTGTTCCTCTCCAAATCTTCCCCCTTTCAGTCCCTCCCTCTCTATTCAACCTTTCTCTCAAAAACAATGACTAGAGCTGCACTTGCAAGGGGGGTGGGGTGGGGGAAAGAGAGTCTATGAGTCATTTGCACCTGGACGGAAGTTTTAGTGCTAGAAGCTGCAACTGGAGTCACAAAAAGCTGGCTGATGTGTTGACTCAGTACAGATGCCAGGCAAATACAGAGAACCCCAGGAATTGAGCCAGCCCAAGGTTATTTATACATTGCACTTTGTTTTCCTCTTGAGCTTATTCTATTCTTTCGAGGAGTGTTTTATATTCTCTTTTATACTAGGCACCACTGTTCTGGTTTAAACCAACTTACAGTTTATGGGCAATCTGAATATTTTTTTGAGGCCAGTGGCTTCCTATGTCAGTTTTCTAAGGTCTGTGAGCCACAAAATCCCAGTGGGCGGATTCAATTTTTTTTTACTACTGGTTCTGTGGGCATGGCTTGGTGGGCGTGGCAGGGGAAGGATACTATAAAATCTCCCGTCAGAGGTGATATTTGCCGGTTCTCCAAACTACTCAAAATTTCCACTACCAGTTCTGCAGAACTGGTCAAAACCTACTGAATACTACCTCTGCATCCTCCAGTTTGGACTAATCTAATGGCTTATGTGAATGTGTATATGCAATCAGTTAATGGTTCAGTGGAGGGGTGGGATTCAAAAATCCCAGCAATTGGTTTGCTGCCCAGTTGCTGGGTGGGCATGGCCTACCAGAACTTGTGGGAGAGCCATTTTTCACCTTCCCAAGGGTCCAGAGGCCTCCCCCGGGCCTCTGGGAGGGCAAAAATGGCCTCCCCTGGGCTCTGGAACCCCCCTGGAAGTCGGAAACAGTCCCATTTCCAGACTTCCGGAAGGCCCATTTTCCCCTCTCCCAGACCCTCCACGTGGACCCTGCACTTACCTGCATTGCGTGGGGCCAGCCGGTCAGTTGAAATACTGGTTCGGTGAACCAGATGAAAACATAACATCCGGTTTTCCTGAACTGGTCCAAACTGGTAGAATCCCACCCCTGGTTCAGTGTATCATGCAGGCTCAGAAAAGTGGATTCACTGAGCAGATTATGGTAAGGTGAGGTTCAATGTGTAAACCCAAGTCTAAGGTTAAAAATATCCAGATGACCACAAGATGGCAGCAGAGAATTGAAACTGTCTTTATCTCTTTGCTGCCATATAGCAGTTGTCTGGATTTTTGCAGCCTCAGGTTTCTAGCCCTAATAAACCATAGAAGAAGAGGGAAGAAATTGTAAGAATAAAGCAATGATTTTGGAAGATTTTTCAAGGACATGAATGGATGCCACACAAAAAAGAACACCTGTTCTTTTTCAGAGCAGATGGCAAGGCATGACATTCATTTAAGGTACCAGAAGACACATTGTTATTGGGGGAAAATGTCCTTACCTTAATTAATTACATTAATGTCCTTACAAATTGCCACTGGTAATGAGAGGGATCTCTTTTCCTAGTAGCACTGTACACACTTGAAAAAGTATTTGGAGTAAATGCTTCAGAACTCAAGCAAGTACACCTCTCTATTATTCACTGTAGCACCGATTCCTTCTCCACCGCACACGCACACCCATTCCATGTGGATCTGGAAACAATTGTTTTAAAATTATATACAGTATTAACCTGAACCAACTGATTCTGTGAAACAGTCAAGGTTGGTTCCCCCCTCATCCTGGCTCCACCCTTAAAATTATTTTGTGATTTATCTTTGGAGGAGTAAAACTGCAGTGCCTGACGCAGACTTCAGCAGTAAAAGTTTTAAATTTACCTATAAAATTTTGTTCTTTAGCCTTGGTTACCAGTCTGTAAACTAACATTATGAGTGGTCACAAACCTGGCTTGAGAACTAATAAGACAGTTTTTTTAGGCAGTTTACAGAGTTGTATAAATTTTGTTACAGAACTGAACTCTGCGTGTTTTTCTCCCTCCCCACCCCTATTTCCAGTGCCCTATCCATGGGTCAATATGTTACTGTGTTCCTCACTTGATGCCATATACATCAAATCATGTAAATACCCCCAAATCAGATTGCTTTTGATCAGGGGTGGGATTCAAATTTTTTAACAACCGGTTCTGTGGGCATGGCTTAGGTGGTGGACATGGCTTGGTGGACATGTGACTAGGTGGGCATGGCTTGGTGGTCATGTGACTGGCTGGGTGTGGCCAACTCAACATCACTCACATCGAGGCATGCATCTCCTCGTCTGGCCTCTCGTGATCATCGGGATTCTGCAACAGTCGTAAGTGTGAAAAATGGTCATAAGTCACTTTTTTCAGTGCCACTGTAACTTTGAATGGTCACTCCACACAAGCAAAGTACCAGCAAAGGAAGGGAAAAATAACTCCAGAGAAGTTCCTGAGACAGGAAGTCTAGTCCTGCCAAGAATGTAATAAGGGTTAATGGAGAGGCAGTTTCCATAAGCAACACCAGAATATTTCCTTCCTGCCTTCCTTACAGGATTAGGCCAGTAATTTCTTCTAACAACCAGTTCTCTGAACTGCTTAGAATGTTAACAACCGGTTCTAGCGAATAGGTGCGAACTGGTAGAATCCCACCCCTGCTTTTGATCCTGTAACACTTCTATAATTGACACAATTGTTACTTCTCAATTATCACTTGATTTAGCAGAGATTTAACTCGGAGACATTATTTAGTCAGTCATCATGTTTTAATGGATTAAACCAACCAATTGACTAAGAGCTACAGGCAGGGCTCTGTCCACAAAGGCAGCAATTTCACACAGTGAGGTTGTCAACAACAACAACAAAAAAAAACAACCCAGAGGAATTAAGTATCAGGAATATTGAAACATTCCATAATCATTCTCTCCTGGGGGGGACTGCCAAATCTTTATTGACTACAATGGCTATCATTATTGTTCAGGAGCATTTATACACGGGGATTAAAAGTAGTCAAGATGGCAGCCACAACTACAAGATTTGAAGCCTCACCTCTTTTGTGCACATAAAATTTGGGTGGGGCTTGGGTCATGCAGTCCCCACCTTGATGTTTTCTTAAACCTCTTCCCCCAGAGACTTATATGGCTGTTTATTCTCTATGCTGGCTGGGGCTAATGGAAATTGGAATTCAACAATATGCCCCAAGCCACAAAAGTTCTCCTTTGGATGAATATTATAGTTCCATCTCTCACAGTGGTTTTGCTACTAAATCTGCTACTAGTTTACTCTTAAATGCTTTGTAAGATGTTGACGGTTTGACATGTCACTGAACTTGTAACATTTTTCAGGCATGGTTTATTATGACTGTTTGCTTAAGTGTTCATTCAAAGTTGCAATGGAACCTCCCACGAAAGATATTTACCACCCAATTTTGAATTTACATATAGCTGCCCCACCCCCAAGTCATGTTGTTTTGTGTCCTTAGCAACCTGTTCACCTTTGTGGCTCTTTGCACATCCTGTGGTAACATGACTGCAATTTTTGATGTTTTTGCTGGTTTCTGGCAGTTTTCAGCAAACACCATCCATTGGGTATAATGGATTGGTTTAATGACTGCAGCATTCGCTTAACATTCGCTGTGTTCATGTAATGCCTGCACAAAAATATTTTAAAGTCAGGTCTTGTCACATGGTGTCCTGCTTAATGATTGCAAGGACTTCTGACCATAATTCTGGGCTCAATTACGGTCATAAATTGAAGATTATATGTATCTTCAGTCCTACAGTGCAGTGGAGAAAAACCCTACAAACTGTCCCCATTGACAATGGAGTCACAAATTCTGCTGCCTGAATTCCCTTCAACTGAACGGATGAAGTGTGGATTGATCCACATAACTTACTAAGAAAGTTTCTTGGTTCCCATGTCAAGTTAACCATAAATTATTCACTTTAGCCTAATCTAGCATATTGTTAGGATCTTCAGCATGTTTCTTGAAGAACATCATCTTTCTTCAAACTACTAACTTGCCTACTAAACATATCCAGGGTTTTGAATTGTCCCTAATAGCTAAAATGAAAAAATGATAATGAAACTATTAAGCATTTAATGTTCAAAGTACTTTATATACATGTACCTTCTTGGATTCCCCCCCTCCCAAATGTCCCTGTGAGGTGGGGCACTTCTAAAGCTTATATTGGATCAAACCAATTACATCAAAAATATATATATATGAAAACAATTGGCTGTACCAACTTCTTAAAACTATAGAATTCGATACTGCAACCAATGTATTTTTCAGTATTATTGTTTCCATAGTAAGGAAGTAGGAAGGTTTTGGAAAAGAGATGAAGTGATGCTACAGCTAACTCTCTGGTTCATATTGGTGGTGAGATTTTACTGAAACTCATCTCATGCATCCTTCATATGTGGCCATTACATATCAGAGACAGGGAATCTCTTGGCCTCCAGATTTGCTGAAATGAAATTTCCAGCATCACTCCTCATTAGCTACAAAACAGTGGTTCAGCAGTATGTAAAGGGATACATGCTCCTGTATAACGGTACCTCTAACCCATGTTGGAAATGTGAAAAACATGAAGGGTCATTTTGCCATGCGTGGCAGACTTGTGAAAACCAAAACAAAAGGATAGAAATGCATACGATATAAAGAATTTTAAAGCCCAACATTCAAATGAAACTAGCACTTATGGTTAACCAATTAGAAAAGTTTTATAGGTTTTGTATATGATAACTGCAGCTAACCTATTATATTCCCTAAGTTGGAAAAAATACTGCCATACCCATAATGGAGAAATGGATTGTGAAGATGGCAGAATTGGTGGTAATGACAAAACTGAGCAGGGATAAAACAAAGTATTTTTTTATAAAAGACTGGAACAGGGACTTTATGCTGAAAATGGAAAAAGTGATTTTTGGATTTGCTGTTTAAAAAGTGTTGAATATTTATAAAAATAATATAAAGGTGGGATAAAAATGAATTAAAAATACAGGAAGAGAATCATGTAAGATAATTTTAAAGAGGAAATAGACACAATAAGTTTGTAATTGCTCTAAAGGAGATTGGAAGAGATTACTTCTTTATATATTTTTCTTTTTTTCTATTTGTGCTTTCTTTACACTTTTATCTTTTCTTTTTTGTTGGTCTCTCATTGTATTATTTTTATATTTATCTTTTAATAACTTGAAAAGTGCTAATAAAAATTATATATATATATATATATATATATATATATATATATATATATATATATATATATATATATATATATATATATATATATATATATATATATATAAAATGAAGGGGGCAAGTTCTTTGTAATAATAATATATCAAAAGGAAAGCAAAATTTAAGTGCCAAAATCTGTCCTCCAATTTCAACAAAGCTTCCTTCTCCCAAAGAGAGTCTTCTCTTTTTCTGCATCATACTATCTGCCTCATGCCCAGAATTTTTTGGAGTAATTTTTAATGTAAATATTTTTGCACTGATGAAGTTACCTAGTTTGGTAATGAAACGTCTCTGCAAGAAAACCACCAAGCTCAGAGAGCACCAAGGATCCTACAGTTCAATCTTGAGCTACAAATATTCTATCGGTATAATCGACAATTTTATAACGAGGCCGTCTGTCGTTCTTTTTGCCCCCTATTATCTATATCTGCATCATTCCACAGCACCTTTTTACCTACTTCTTCTTCTTAATCTGAAAAAGGCTCTGTGGAAGGAGTTTTCTTTGGTAGTCTTTGTCTGATTTGACTTTCACCAATATAACTGAAGGCTGGGATGCCTGACAGTGGGAGACATGACTGTGGAATGAAAGATAGAACACACCTAAGTATCTCTCAGGCATTTTGCAACTAAGGTAAATATAAAGACACAGCCAAGAAAAATCTACAAAATGTTCTTCTCCCTTGGAAAAAGATCTGAAAGCCATAAAAAAAGAACGATTGGGGGAAATGGAGAAGACATTTTCATCATAGAAATGATTGGGCTACTTTAAAACTTAGGGGAGAGCAATTAAAGTTCACTTTGCTACTGAGGTATTCAGTATGGAGGTTCAAAGGAAGTTTTTCTAAAGACTGTCCTGACTGTGTAGCTTTTCCTTAAGACCCATTTCCCTCCTCCAGAGCTCTTCCTGCGCTTTGTGGTACATGCCGCTTATTTACAATATCAGGATGTAAAATCAAACAAATGAAAAAGTTAATAAAAAATCTGATTCATTCCAAGAACCTTTCAAATTGTTTTAGTCCCACCACCTTTCAGCCATTTCTTCTCCATCTTTCCTATCCAGGTAGCCTCATTGTTTCTTTCCCAGTAACACATGTCATCCCAGCTGCTTGTTTGAAAGGAATGTAATCTTCTATTATTAAAAGGCATGCTGCATTCATGTTTGTGTGTGTATATGTGTTAGGATTAGAGAGCCTGTCAGTTTGCACAAAGGTTTTGTTTTAAATTCTTGTAGCCTTGTAGCAAACCGAGCCCTGGTGTGAGGGAAGCAGAAGCATTACTATATGCGTAAAAAGATGGAGAGTTAAATTCTATTTTAATTCTGTAGCACCCATGCCTCACCCTATTCTCCCTCTTCTGTTGCCTTATCCATGCATTGACCATCCTGCAGGGGGAAAGATTATCTTGAATCTTCCCCAAGTACAACAATTGGGTGGGGAGTTTCTGTGGGTTTTACACAGTGGGAATCAGAGCAATCCAGTCATGTTCATAATCTCATGCTGGCAGGGTCCGTTGTAGCACGATGGATGGAAAACCTTGCTAGCTCTTGATCTCCTGTTCTTCAGACCCATCTTGCTCCAATTCTTCCTCATCTGACTGCACCACAGGAGTTTCAGCTCCTTCTTCACTGGTGTCCAGGCTATTCAGGTCTGTAGAGGCAGATGATGTGGACGAAATTCGTGATTTGACCTCAACTGTATTGGGTACTTGCAGAGAAATATCTTCCTGGAAGGTGTTAGAATCTGGCAAAGGAGATGGACAAAAAGGAAAGAAAGAAGACATTAAGACGACTGGCACTTGGTTCATCCTGTCCCACAATATCCTGGTATCAGCCCTCAGGGATAAGTGGATCTACTATACCAGATTTATTTTTTATTTTACAGCTACTGTGTATTGCAGTTGCTTGACCAAACTTGAGAACTCTGCATTAAAATTGCATGAATGTTGGTGCACATTTCTGTAAACATACATACTTCTTTTGTCATATTACCCTACTGCATACATTATCAGCTAATAATATACTAGTGTATTTTATTCTATTTTATTTCATGAACATCTATATCTTTGTGCAGACCTTTCCCTTTATGACTTACAGACAAATTTGTTGATAAACTTTGTGGAAAAATTTAGAAAACTGCAAGTTTTGAATAACAAACTTTAAAATGCTTTTAAATGCAAAATGATGTAAGTCTGCACAGAAATCTAAATTATAATTATTTTTCCATTTTTGCAAGTGCATCCATTCATGAAGACACAAAATTAACTTAAGTTCTTGTTCAAATGCTATCCAATCCTAAAATACCCTGCCACTTAATTTTGCAGAAAGTACAGTTAGAAATTGCTGCAGTTTTTCAAAGATATGCACTGCTTTTTTTAATCAGTTAATAGATACATGCACATCAAGCTATTAATAGAAAATGCAAAATGCATTAAATTTTATCATTGCATCGCCCGAGTTGTACAAAGTAATACCTCGTACTACTATTCTGGGCTTAAATAAGTTGCATGTCAATCACTCCAAAAGATATAGTATGGACAAGCAAAATGCCATTTTAGGTCAGAGGAGTTTAAACTTAATTTTTTCTGATCAATCCTTCTCCAAACAAACAAACAAAACCTTTCAGATTGCCTAGAACTCAATGCCCCCTGACAGTTACACACTGCAGGGAATATTACAACTAGTCATTGCACTACATACAGATGTGCAGAAATGATACGCAGTTCCACAAACTGAGTTAATCTTTCCTTGCAGTCACCCTGCTGATAGTGATTGGTGGAAGAGGATCCCTTTTCTCTAGTTCTACATTCCAGAAGAATCCATCATAAGCAGCCTTTTCAGGCGTTTTGTCATGCCTGACCTAATTTTAAAATGTTGCAAACATGTACATCTTTGGATATATTCTGCACAGTTTATAATACAAATCACAAAATGTAATCTGAGAGGCAACAGTGAGACGGTTTCCCTTAGTGCTTCACATTAAACATTCTGCGGTGGTCCAAAAGAGGTGACCAGTTTCATGAAGGGTATAACTAGCCCTTGCTTAGCAGATTAATTGTATGGTTTGAATCACGCTGATGCATTATTATTTTATGATCTTTATTATGGCATGGGTTCAGTCAGCCTAAGTTCACGGAATGCCGTAGTGTAGATGCCAACTAGAGAAAGAGATGTGACTTGGATATAAAAATGCTATTGTAAGACCGCAGCATCACTACTTCACCTCCTATGAGTTATTTAAAAAATCAGCTCTCTAGGATCTTGCCTTAAGATGAAAGAAAAGGAAAACATGTGTCAGCTCCTTGCAGGGCTGCAAGAGGCCACGCCAAGAAAACATACACTGCAGGGATTCAAGGAAGGCCACTTTACTGTTGTAGAGTTATTTACAAATTTTGAAAATCCTGTGCAAAGTCTTCACTGTCCCCTTTGAAGGCCAAAAAAATCAAGATTGAGCTAGGCTCTCTTTCCCATACTTTCCACTCTCCCAGGTATAAGCAAACATTCTCCTTCTCCCACCTACTTCTCAAGGGCAGAGCTAAATTCCTGCACAACATATTTCTGAATCTTTTGCTCTTGGAAGAAAATTTGCAAATATGTAGGACGTACCCTGAGTGAACATTCCCGAGTCTAAACAGTTTCTGCAGCTGCTTGCTCTACTACACCTGTGATTATTATGCATCATTCATCTCCATTTTTATGTTGTCTACATTCTGCCTCTCTACAAAAATATACATTTCAAAGGCAGAATTATTTATCCAATAGAAGATACAGAATTGTATTAATCTCTCCTCATACTTCCTGGTGAAGTGATGTAATCATGATAGGAAACATCCCCAAGTTGCCATAATAGCAACAGCATTTAGCAATAGCACTTAGACTTATATGCTGCTTCACAGTGCTTTACAGCCCTCTCTAAGCAGTTTACAGAGTCAGCATATTGCCTCCAACAATGTGGCTCCTCATTTTACTGACCTCGGAAGGATGGAAGGCTGAGTCAACCTTGAGCCTAGTGAGATTCGAACTGCCAAATTGAAGGCAGTCAGCAGTCAGCAGAAATAGCCTGCAGTACTGCATTCTAACCACTGCGCCACTAGGGCTCATAAGGTCCAGATACTTCAAAGAACCACCCAGTAAGAGTCACCCTCCATAATAGTTAGGATCTAACTGGCTAATGAAACATTATGAAACATGCTAATGTATATGTGGCCCACTGAATTCAGGGACAGATGAAGCCAGTGATCCTGTAGCCTTCCACACAGAGCTGGGCTGTTTGGTTAGATCCTATCCATGAATGAATCTTTGAGCTATTCTTTATGCAATGCAAATGCTTTACATTCCTTCTCCATCTTTGGACAGGAGCTTTGGTGCTTGGGTTGTAAATCTCATAGTCTGGAGATTTCATTAGTGAGGTTACTTAATTGGAATGTGAGAAGTCTAAGCTGTGAAATGTCTGAATCACTCTCAGGGTGAATCATTGTGGCATAACTGAGTCCTTCTCCCTTCTAGCACAAAATCTAAAGTCTCCTGAAATTAGAGGGAAGATGGGTCAGCTTAAATCCCAGCATTTAAAAAAGCTCTTAATCTACACAAATTCAAAAGTATTTTGAAGATGTTAGCAGTGCTGACTATCCAGGGATTTAACAAACTGACTGGATGCTTTGTTGGATTTTTATAATTTTATTTTTACATATTCATAGTTTTCATTCACTGTACATGCATTCAATAAAAGCATTTGATAGAAGCACAGTGACATCACATGCATCACAACACATTATGCTATGATACATATGCCATTTGATGCATAATTGGTATGATAATAACCTGTTGTGCATGATATTTCTACCTCAACCTATGATGTGAGGCCATCTGTGCTCTTCCAGACATTGTTTAACTCCAACCTCAAATGTACCTCAACATTGGCTGGAGCTGCTGGAAGTTGTAGTTTCAATATCTAGAACCTCATAGAAATGGTCCTTAAAGTGATGTTGGCAAAGGGTATTTAACTTAGAAGTATTTTATATAGGTCAGGAAATAGTCAGCCTGCTTTATCCAACTCTCTCATCATATTGCGATTATATTTCATGAAATTAGATTAAGGAAAGCCACAGAGTGATGGAATTCAAGATGTGATAGAAAATGACCACTCCCTGTCAAATACATTTTTGCTCAATTCTTAAGTCAAAAACTAGTATATGCAGCAAAGAAGAAAAATTAAGCATCTTCTGTCAGGATTGCCACATGAACAAAACATACACACAGTTTACTCCTGTGCATTTATCCATTGTTTGACTTGAATGAAATTAGTTACTTTAGCAATTCACAAGAATATTGGGTCAACTTTAATAATAAAAGATGCAGAAGAAGAACACAAGGGAAATGCAGGCACCTCTGTTAGTAATCTAGCATTTTGAGATTCATCAAGGGGAATTTGGCTGTGTCCTTGGAACAGTTATTTCTTTTCATAAATTTCAGACATTGTTACTGAGGCAAACCTAGAAAGAGAGGAGTAAGGAAAGCACTGTTGCTTAGCAACAAGTATGGGGTTGTTAAGCAACAGCTTCCCTGCACTTTCCATTCCCCACTCCTCAGAATAAACATCACTGTTAAGTTTACAAAAAAAAAAAAAAAAAAAAGCAGGGGAGAAAATGTGATAAGTAAAAAGCCAGAGGGAAGAAGATGACAAGGTGCTATAAAAACAGTTCACAATGTACAGACTGCAGACAATGTAGGCACACAAAACACTACTATCACCAGACGGGTTGTTTTTCTCTTTCAGTTTTGGACAGCAGATCCAAATGGCTCCAAACCCCCATTTTCTAACCCAAACAGAGCAGATTCTAACTTGAAACAATTCCAGTAAAGTCAGAACAATGAGCTTTGAGCTTTAAGACGGTAGGTCCCCCCCCCCCCCAGGCTGAGTTTGAAACGCTTCTGCTCTGAAACATTCTGCACACCTCTTTGTGCAGCCTGCTATCCCAGGGCACAAAACAGGTGCAGTGGAGACAGTCTGCCCTCTTGGCACAAAGTGGGGAAATACTGTCTTGAAGGAAGCCTGGCTGCCTTTGCTATCCCCCCTTCTTAAGGCTGGCTACTTTATTTTATCCAAAAAGACCAGAAAAGCAGCAACGGGGTGTATCTGCCACAGGGAACTCCTTGGGTTCACTTCTTGGGGAGAATGGGGGTGGAATGACTTGTCCTGAAAAGCCCAGAAGGGTATTTTACAAGCTGATACCATATATAGCCAGAAACTGTACTGCTCCCTTTTTAACACTGAATTATTGTGTATTTATTTCATTTATTTATTTACCAGTACATGGCTTATAAATCATTCGAACTAAAGCTAGCTCTGAAAGGGTTTCAAGCAGGGATGAGCTTCTGGGGGTTCGCAGGGATTTGGGAGAGCCCCTAGCTAAGATTCTGTGCAGTTTGGAGAACCCCCAAATCCCACTCCTGGCTGACCCCACCCACCCCACCCCATCCCTCCCAGGAGTCCCCACCCACACGGCCTGTTTTAGATGCAGGAAAGTGCAGGCCGCACGCGGAGGTTTGGGGAGGGTGAAAAATGGGACTCCTGGAAGTTCGGGAAGGCCCGAAATGGGCCAGTTTCCGGCTTCCAGAGAGCCTCTGGAGCCCTGGGAGGCCGTTTTCACCTTCCAGAGCCCAGGGACGGCAAGAACACACACACACACCCCACTATGATGCAGGATGCCAACTAGGTCACACCTACCATGGCCATGCCCACCCAGCAACTGGGCAGAGAAACCTTTGCTAAAAATTTTGAAGCCCACCCCTGGTTTCAAGTGCTTATTGAGCATGGCCCCTAATATATCATGAAGCTTCTTAGGGCAAAAATGTTTAATCTAATTTAGGAGTTAAATTTATGGAGTGAAATAGGTGTATTAAGTCTAAAGGAGGCCATACTGCTCCTGTTTTTCCCCTTATTTTGTTCCAAACCTTTACTTATGGTATCAACAATTTTGCCACTCTGAGTAGTGTGAGCTGAAGAAGCACTGGGGATCACAATAGGGCTAGGGGACATGTCAGAGACCCATAACGTGGCTACTCCTGCCTTTAAGATTCCTATTAGAAGGTTAGAAGTGGATAAACAAACACCCAAATCTTGTCAGTGGGAATAAGAAAGCCAATTGTTTCCCTAGAGCCTAGATTTTAATTTATATAAATGCCCGTGATGCTTTAAGTTTTACAAAATGCCAGAATTATCCATTGCCAACAGCACATCCATGGTCTTTGGTGCTTACTTCATTATTTATTTCAATTTTCTTCAATTCAGATTAATACAGAAAAACCACACATGACAAAATGGAAGTTATACATTTGTGAAAAGGAGTAAAGAATATATGGGTAATAGGAAGTACTTGAAAGTTTAGAGCAAATAAAAAATGGTCTGTCAGAAAGAGAAAAAAAAAGAGTTTCTCTGTACTAATAGCAAGACATTAGTCAGGGTTGTGAGGTTTCTTGATTAACACAAAGGCCTACACTACTTTCTGGGTTTAAATTGATTATGGGTATTTGAGTTTTTCAGCTACAGTTGGGATTTTATAAAACAAAAAAACTCAAGCCTTGTCCAGTGGCCATCTGGAAATGTGTTTTGGGTTATGACTTCATCTCCCAAATCAATGCTCCCACTAAGAAGCTGTAACAATCTCCCTTGAAAGGAATATGCCTGGGCATAGAGCTTCTTTGACTGACTATCTGGTACCATAGTATTTCAATGTATTATACAAGAATGGTTCCATTATATACCATCCCACTTATGAATATTTTTCTTGGTACTTCCCTGATTTCTACCCTATCTATTTCTACCTGGCTTTAATTTTAGAAAACAGAGCAAGAAAATGTGACAGAACAAAAAAAAAAGTATAACTTTTTAAATTTCTACAGTATTTTTCATAGTTGCAGAAAAGGATACCAATGAAAGCTGTGTCATAGGCTGAGAAGATAAGTTAAGGTGGTATTTCTAATGACCAGGATGCTAAGAGCTTTCCTAGCAGGCCATTTCTCGTCTGTTGTCAGCCCTTTGAGGTAGACCAGACTAGGAAATTAAAGTCAAGAATGCTACTATTTTTATTGTAATATTACAGTAACATATTTTTTTTACAAATGAATACATCTCCTTCCCTCTCCCTTTATCTTCATCAGAATTAAGGAGGGTTAAGTCTGAGATGCTTCCTCAAGCTAAATTTCTGCGTCAGACTGAAACTTCTTTTGCCTGACTACGAGCACTGTTTTCCTGTTTCTCAAGGTTATTCTTGTTGCCCATTGCATCTACAGCCATACTAACTTCTACCATTAATGCCCGTGCTGGACCTGTTGATAAACAGCACATGCCCACATACTTGGTTAAATTTCCAACCCTTTCCCTGAACAGAGTTTTACCCCAGTTGGAACACAGCGGCCAACGATTGATATGGATAGTTATGGAAGTTGTACATACCTGGCAATAAGGTAGCTACATTGTTGTTATCCTCAGTCCCACAGCTAAGAAATACATCAACAGTGTCTTGGTCAGAGAGATCCAACATGTCCATCTGTTCCAGCATGTCCACATTGACCTCCATGGAAGAAATGCTACCTAGGGGAGCTGGAAAAATGTAGGGACTATCAGAGGTTTCACTGCATGAAGAATTCTCATAATAGCACAGGGCAAGACCTACACACGGCTTGATAATTGTTTGTACCTATACCTATTATTATGGAAGAAATGGATATCCATTTCATAGCTTGCCGCCCAAATTAATCACAAGTAAATTACAAAGTTACTGACTGTTCTCACACAAATAACACATAGTTTTCCCATACTCTCATTCAGTACCATGAAACAGGGTAGGCAGCCTTTCCTGGAGCCTAAACTGAATTGCACAATGATGTAGAGAAGACAAGGCTGCATCATAGCATGAATAGGACCAGGTTTTCCTCTCTATTTTTCTTCTTCTTACTCTTCTAGGATTTGTATGTGATGTTTTATTATTTTAACAGCATTGAGCCTATTTGAGGGCACATACTGTTATTTGGGGGGGGGGGGGTTGGGGGGTTCAAGGTGGAAAAAACTGCCTTCCTGATGAAAAACAGTGGTACAATTGCTGTAAAATGTCACAAAAAGAGATTTGGAGTAGAACACTGGTACTTGATGATACAGGTTGCCCATGTATGATCTATGAACTTGACACTTGAACTTACGCCTCCTGTGTTCTATCTGCAGGTGTGATACTGGGAAGAAGAAATCAACATCATGCTGGAAAACTTCTTCAAAGAATCTTTGCCTTTCCCAAAGTTTCAGTTGCTGTTGTTGCATCTGCTCAGGGTCCAGCCCCCGTTGTCCATTTTCAATATCAGCTGAAATGAAATCAGAATGAAAAATTGAAATAGTGAAGTGTTCTCTCCTGTTCTTTTCAGAACCAAAAATTGTCCTTAACAACATGCAGGATAGAAACACATTTCTTTAAAGAGAAATGTTAATGGTTTGAAAAAAAGTTTCACTTCTGTGGGTTTTTGCACAGGACAGGAAGCTGGACTAAAATTATCTCCAAGATCCTTTTCCATTTTTACATACTTTCATGCATTCTATAGTTTTGTTTTATTGTCACTTCCTGCCAAGTAGGAACAAACCCCATTAAAGCATGTTTAGTAGTGGTGAAAATCAGAAGACTTAACACATTGTAACTAGTATTAATTATTTTCTGTTTTCAAGCTATCTTGAGTTATATAAAGAAACCAGACCCAACAATTTCTGACTTGCTAAATCAATTGGACTATTTTCTACAGAACTATAACGTGATGCAAGATGATGCAAACCAAAGCTTATATTCTGACCAGCTAATCCTCTTCACTTTCCAAAGTCTCAAATAATTTATAATCCTTTCTAGAATGTATTCATACTGCAGCACAGTTTATAGCACAGAATTGCTTTGCAAAAAAAAAGCACTGTGTACACAGCTTTGAGCTCTTGGACGCACGGTGGTGTAGAAATGCATTGAACTTCCTATTTGTGATGATGAGGAAAAAACATTAAAACTTTTGCCCTACTCATTACGAAGCAGACCAGTTCTGTGAAATACACAAAATGAACCAGAAAATGACATAGTAAAGACTTATTAAATTATCTAGGCTACAGGAATCAACAAGAAAGGTTACCTTCAAAATGTCAAATTGATTGGTTCCTTTTGATTCACTAAACCAAATAAAAGATCAAAAATTTACTTTGAAAGGATGCTGATAAATACTACCTCTGAGGAGGATATATTTGAGGGCAAAATTCATCATTATCCAATATGAAACCATTTTGACATGGTGGGAACAAGCTTCCTTATTTCACATTTAATATGTTTCCCCTTTGAGCTTTGTCTATCCACCTATAAGAAAAATAATTTGGTTTCACTTATTTCTAATCCATGTAATGAAATCTATGTAAATAAATAAGTTAATAAATAAATGTTTCAGTGTTTTCTGTTAATAATTATGGTTTTAGGTATTTATTGTTTTATTGTTTTAATGTGCTGTAAGCTGCCCAGAGGAGCTTGTTCTGTAAGATAGGCAGCTATATAAATTAGATAGGATAGATAGGCAGGCAGGCAGACAGACAGACAAGAAATGTTATATAAGAAATAGCAAAAGAAAAATATAATTCATTTAAATGTATTATTTAGGTTGTGTGGGGGCTGTATAACTTATCAAGAGAAAAGGGACATATTGATGCCCATATGACATATTGATAAATTAATAAAAAACCTTGTGGGCCACAAATATGATTTACAATAATTGTGATTTATAATCTATGACCTACCATTTTGTTGCTTGTATGTACTCTGAGAGCTTATGCACTGGAGACAAATTCCTTGTGTGTCCAGTCACACTTGGTCAATAAAGAATTCTATTCTATTTTATTCTAAACATTGAATGGAGCTCACAAAAGTAAGAACATGAATAGACAACTCTTCCAATATTTTTATGCTAAACAAAGGACAAAAGCTTTGTTAAATCTTTGCCAAGAATATTAGCATATCTTCTGATGTCAGTTTAAATTTAGCAAAGCTAGTCTTAATTAGTTTTTAAGGCCATTACATTTTCTTAGTGTAATCTGCTTGAAGCTAACAGTTCAGGTTCTGTTTAGCTTCTGAAGTTGCAAGAAACTACTTGAACTACTTACTGTGCAAAGAAATTGTTTTGTAGTCTTAGTGGATTCACTTAATACACGGTTTGTTGCAAAGTGCATCACTCTGACCATTCACTGGACAATTTGTTTACTTTCTAAATTAGAAAACTGACCAAAATAAATTGAAATAATGAAGCCCATTTCAGAGGGTAAGTAAACCAACCTTTTGGAGTATCTTCTTCAAAAAGAAATATTGCTAAATCTGCTTCTTTTCAGTGTGATTAATATGAATGAAATCCACCCATGTTTTCTTTTTTGGATCCTATAATCCCTTCATAAATTTTCTCCAGCGTATACAATAATTGATCCTTGAATACAGGATATTCAAGATAAGCTTGGGTTTTTTTGAATTGATTTTTAAAATTATTTCAAAGATGCAACTCACAAAGAGACAAAAAGGAACTAGATTCAATCAAGTAATCATAGTCCATTATAAAAAGGCTGAATGTTGAGAAATCTCTTTTTTCCCCCTGGGAAAATCCACATAATTAAGGAAACAAAGTAACAGCTGGAATAAGAATGGCCCCTTGACCTTATCTAGGAGATTTTCCATAGCAAATATCAGATGCCTTTAAAAATTAAAGACATTTCTGCTCCTCTATTCAACAAGTGATGGTGCAGGGACTGGCTAGACTGATGTAAGGAAAATGTGATTACTAAGCTGGGCAGTGCCATAACCAAGGAAACCAAACAAATAGTGAAAATTGTAATTGTCTCAAGTACAACAGCCTTTTCAATTGCCTCAGGGGAAATTTCAGCTCAACAGCAACAACTATTAAACTTCCTGTTCTGGGAGGGGAAAAAGAAAAGAGGGAGATGAAGAGGCAGTGTTTCTCTGGTGTGGCCTATGCATTCAGCTCCAGATTGGGAGAAAAAAAATCTCTAAATCCATGTAACAAATATGCAATTTTGAGTTCTCTAGAACTTTTCATCAATCGTCACTGAATTCAGGAGAAGTAGGAAAGCTACACTCCTATCATTTGGCTGGTCCTAAGAAAGGCATCACCCAATGTTTGATTTGAAACTATTTTTCCCATGTATCAACCTGGCAATGGCAGCCTTTTATGTTTCAAGAAGCAATTCAAGAACCTCTGCAGCTACCAAATACAGTAAAAGGAGGCATGTTTAACCACTTGATATAGATATGGCTCATTAATTCATGGTCATCAGCCAACAAACATGTTTTTCTACCTGAGCAATTACTCAAGATAAAATTTACCCCACATGCCACCCTTCAAATATGCTGAGATTTAAATTCCAGAATTTCCACCTAGCACAAGTTTCAATTAAAAGGGATCCAGTAGCAGATGATGAAAATAATGTCTCTCTTGTCCTAGAGGCTAGAAGATCAGAGCAGATTATTAGTCCAACCAGATGTGTTGAAACATAATTGCCAATCAGCATGTTCAAAAGCTAAGCATTATGGGAGTTTTTGTTGCTCAGCTATTCATTTACCTTCAATTTGCCCAAGCATCAAGATCTTTTCCAATGACCCTTCCCTTTCATTATAGGTCCAAAATGATGAAGCTTCATCATTATTGCTTTTAGTGAGCAACCTGTTTTCACTTGATCTAGTACTGAACAATTTGTTCTTTCTCCCTTCAAGGGTATTTTCAATTCTCTGTCATGTTTTTAATTCAACTTTTCTTACTGTGCTTCCCATATCTTGTTAAAAACTGGGTATTTTTGTTGGCATCATCTTTAATGAAGCCATGAATTTCATTCTAGAGTTCTTCAGGCAACCCTATTAATCAAATCTAATCCATTTAATTAATTTTTATTTTTACTGCATCATCATGTGCAAAAAACAAGTTTGAGTGTGTGCTTCAAAGGAAATAAAAAAGAATGTCTGTGTAATATTGTACTGTAATTTTTATAGGGAGATGTAGAATTCTTTCTTTCTGCCTTTTCTGTGCCAGTATCCAGGATTGTTATTATGCAATAAAAATAATTCCTACCTTCTGATTACCAAAAACAGTAATCTTTTAGGCAGTTGGATGAAGGTATTTGCTTTGGATAGCGCACAATAGCTAAAAAGCAAAGGTATAAAATATATTGGATCAAATTTAGTCTACCCCCTAATGACCTGACTGTCATATGTGACAATGTTGGGAGTGCATATTCCCACTGATATAGTTCAGAGAATCAGTGGGAGGTGCAAGCCCTTCACAATTACAAGGGAATGATCCAGAAAAGAACAAGAAATCAGCAAAAGATCAAGAAATCAGCAAAATAGGGGAAGGTCCAGTACTGACCACACAAGTCAACACCAATTCCTCCAGATTCATGCACATGACAGCTTTTGTACATGGGTCTACACATGGTCAAAATATTTAACCATGGCTACTGAATATCTCTTCAGCCACAGTGGTTCTTCTTTATTCCAGTAAGATTTACATGTTCTTCTGGAATCCTTTATTAACAGACATGAATGAATTTCTGGCTGCTTAGCTGAGTTTTCCTAAAGAAAGCAGCCAGCAATTAAAGCAAAATTTTGATGGAAAAGGATCAGATTTTGATGGCTGAGGCAATGATTTCTAAACACTGGAGGTGCACTTGTTCAATTTCCTAAAGCTTTTGCATGATAAGAGCTGGCATAAGCTGAGGCTTTACTTCCTAAATGGCACCCTCAGCAAGACAGTAAAAATTCTGCAATCTCTAAATTGTCTTAGTTTTGCATGATCGCCTTGGTTTCTGCTTTTCATGGAATTGAAAAGCAATTTAAGTACAATGCCTTACTCTCAACACTCTTTACACTTTGAAGTCCATCATATGAATACTCCAGATGTTCCAGAACCTCAGCTCCCACTAGTCTCAGCCACTATGGCATAGCGTGAGGAATGCTGGGAGATGCAGTACAGTAATATCAGGAAGGCCACGGTTTGTTTAATACTATACCTGGAGACTTACTTATGGACAAAACATGAAAGGAAAAGAAAAAAGAAAAAACCACCAATGCTTGGAGAGCTCATTTCGTTCTTCATCAAATGCAGCAGCAAATGCAACCAGAACAGGTGCTGATAATAATGATGTCATCATTCCAAGTAATGGACTGAGGGAAGTCAAGACTCTAACACTTTGCTCAGGTTCAAGAGATCCTTTATTGAATACATCATATAGGCACTTAGAAAGGTGATGCTACCTCTAAATTATTCCCATGCTTAGGAATAGTTAAAAGAATGAGACCTCCCCACCCCACTTTGTCTCCCAGGTCATATGGACCAATCAGACCAGATGTAGGTTCCTGCTGGCGGAACAGGTGTCCGTTGACGTGACCTTGGTTCTCATGCCATGTTATGGCTGGCCAACTGAGGCACCACATTCCTGACTTCCCACCCCCCACACGCTCCCCTATACCCCTTGAATGGCAACCAAGAAACGAAGCAGAAGTAAGCATGGCTTCAGCTGAAGTCATTTTGCAGGTTGACAAACACTGCATATCTGGTGAACATATCTAATCTCCTTAAAATCAGAGAGAAATGCTAAAATCAACACTGCACAAGGGAGCCCCATTGCCAATTTTAAAAATTACAAGGTGTTCCTAATATATTCACTTTAATATAATAAATATTTCAGAATCTGGCCTTGAGCTTCAAGGCTTATTGCAGACAAAAGGGAACTTTCATCCAGCTTAGATTCTGGCTGACACCATCAGCAGAAAAATATTTTTGGATACTGACACAGCCAATACGTATAAATTTTTCTGTCTTCAAGGGGGTGACAATGAAAGCCATATACCCAACTGTGTGATACTGTTTAGAGCTCGGGTGGAAATATAAACTAGCCTGTGAAAAAGTGCTCAGTTCAGTCATCATTACTTAACTTAAAACATCCACAGTCGAGATTTTCAAAGTGGAAGCTCCATGTCTTATTTGCATAATGTATTTCCATTTTATATACTTTCTAATACACATATTTTTCCTAAGGAAAAAAATGTCTTTAAGGAAGGAAAGACAATTAACTGATATTTTGATTGCTAAAGCTTACTGTAAGTGCTCCCTCAGTTTGGAAGTAACATTGACTATGACCTACTTCACTAAATTGTTGCAGGGATATTTTGCAAACAATGAGAGAAAGTACCCTATGTAGTGCCTATGAACTATGTCATTTAGTGCAGGGGTCGCCAACCTTTTGGACCTCAGGGACCACCAAACTCATAATTTTAAATCCCGTGGACCAGAGACCCTGGGAAAATCCCAAAAAAAGTCTACAGGAAAATTCCCCAACCTGTTTTCCTACCGATCAATCATTCTTTATTTGGGATCGCAAGATATCGTTTCCTGCTCTATTCTCAGGGGGAGAGAGGGGGGGGGAGAGAGACTTTTGGCTTCTTGCAAGGAAAGCAGCAGAAGCAGCATAAGTCTTTCTTTCTCTCCCCCAAACTCTACCAGAAATGAGTCTTTGTGAAACTTGTTGTGCTGGTGCAGCCTCTTAGAGCAGGATGCCTTGCAGTGTCCCAAAGACTCGTTTCTGGCAGAGTTTGGGGGAGAGAAAGAAAGACTTTTGCTGCTTCTCTTGCGTGCAGCCAAAAGCAGAAGAAAGAAGCAGAAAGAAACAGCCCAATGGCGAGGCCAGGCACATGGGCCGAGTGGAGCAAGTTCCCCCCTCTGCCCTTTCCTCCCTCCCCTCACTACCTCGTGTTGTTCACAATGCAAGCAATGCAAGCCTTGTGTTCCCGTGGGCCATATGGGCAGCGCAGCCTTGTTTTTCCCGTGCAGCCTGGATTAATTGCTTTGGGGGGGGGGACATTTCTCTGCGGACCACCAAAATTTTCTTGCAGACCACCAGTGGTCCCCCGCCCACTGGTTGGCGACCACTGATTTAGTGACCATTCAAAGTTCGGATGGATTTACCTGGGGAGCACTTATGACCCAAATTCAAAGTTTTGATGATTACCCTCCCCATGGTCACCTGACTGAACGATAGGTGTTCAACAATCAGACCACATTTAGGGCTGTTTGTAGCATCACGTAATCCACAATTTAGAGCAGCTTTCCTATGAGGACAGATTGTGACACTTGAGGCTTTTTAGTCTAGAAAGTAGGTGAATGAGAAGGGACATGATGGTGATATATAAAATTATGTATGGTGTAGATAAATTGGACAAGGAGAAGCTATTTTCTCTTCCCAAAATGCTAGAACCAGAGGACATCCAATGAAATTGATTGGAAAAATTGGGACGGACAAAAAGAAATAATTTTTCACTCAACACATAATTAAATGTTATAATTCATTACCCCGGGATAAGAGGTGGTATTCAGCAGGTTCTGACCTGTTCTGGAGAACCAGTAGCAGAAATTTTGAGTAGTCCAGAGAACCGGCAAATACCATCTTCTGACTGGCCCCACCCCCATCTATTCTCTGCCTCCTGAGTCCCAGCTGATCGGCTGGGTCTCTTTTTGTTGCCCTGCACAGGAGAACAGAGCTGGAAAACAGGTTAGTGGGGTGGAGAGGGAATGGGATTTTGCAGTAACCTTCCTCCAGGAGTGGGGTGGGAATGGAGATTTTACAGTATCCTTACCCGGTTCATGCCCACTAAGCTATGCCACGCCCATAGAACTGGTAAAAATTTTTGAATCCCATCACTGCCCAGGATGTAGTGCTGGCTACCAGCTTGGTTGGTTGGAGCAATTCATGGAAGTCATGGGATCAATTACTATTAGCCTTGATTGTAGTGGGACCACCTCTGAAGTCCATCTGCTGGGAGACCAGTAGGCTTCCAGTGCGGTTGGGTGGCCATTTGAAAACAGACCGCTAGACTAAATGGGTCAGGAGTCCAATCCAGCAATGCACCGCTTATGTTCTTATCTTCCTCATCTGATGTTCCTTCCAGCTCCCTAACACATCCACCCATAATTACAATAGAAATATTGCTTTACATACACCACCAAGTGATGATAGACAACTTTAAAGCCAAAGTTAAAGGCTTTAAAAAGGGATTGGTAAGTTAATATTTAACAAGGGCGTTAATCTTGAAGACTCATGTTTCCAAATACTAGATACAGGAGAAATATGATTGGAAAAGGGTGTACTGTCATATTTTGCTTAGCCTGAATGAGCAAGGCTATTCTTATGCTCTTGTGTTCTTCCTTTAGAAGGTGCGGTCCTTTTTTTAAATAACCTTCACCAACTTTGGCACCTTCCAAATATGCAGATTTTAAGTCCCAGAATTCGCCAGCAATCATGGTTAATGTAAAGTTATGTTTTATTTTGGAGTGGGATAACTATAGCTTCATAGACATTAGTATGCTATTTATTGACTGAGGTTGATAGAAAGTGTAGTTCAACAATATCTGAAAGGTTAAAAGTTGCCTATCTTGTCTCTGATTACATCTAAATTGATAATTGCAATTTTATGTAAACTTGTTCTTCTATTGTTATTGTTCTTTTTTGTTGATTCATTTCCTGGTTTTCTTGGTGATCTGTAACTTGCCAATCTGCCCACAGTGTTCTGATAAATATTATAAGGTCTCAGTCACAAATTTCATTTGACATAGAATTGAAACTTATAACTTGTCTGAATGCTGGGTCTTTAAAAAAACAACCCAGCACTCTTTTCTTTTCAACTAAATATCCAGAGCAAACCCTTATTCCTATTGCTTGAGAATACAAGGTTTAGTTTCAGCTCAGAAAGAAAAGCTTTCTAAAATGAATTGCAGTTCTCATTCCATGGTGGTCTAATTCAATACTGGTCACTATGCTGGGTCTCCTCTTCTCCTGGTAGAACAGTTCTAATGTTTGAGCAAATACACTGGGAAACCAAGCTGAAGAAAGTGATCCTAGGCATCAAGACAAAGAGAGATGGAACGGATTGGTACTGTGTAACAACATGCCACGGCTTGGACATAATGCTTTATGTCAGAGCCTGAATCAAAAAGATCTGTTGGGATTTATTTCCCAGATAAATTAACAAACCTGCTGATAGATTCCTGATGAAATTTCATTAGCCAGCTGGGCAGTTGACCACAAGCATTGAATTGCCATTATCTAATTCTTGGTGCTAGTCAGCTGCTTTGTTGAGCAGCTGATGGTGGGCTGGACTGCACTAAGGCAGCAATTGAGGGTCAGCAATGGTGCCATCTTCTTCACCCCACCTTGGGCAGACAAGAAGGCAACAGGGTTTAGATATGAGCTTTTTTACATCCTTCTCTTCTGCTTCCCTGTAGCAAAGAACAGAGTGGATGCTTTTCCTTCTCTTCAGCACCGATGGGCTCTCTCATACACTGCCCAGTACTGAGATTGCCTCACTAGGATGGCATGTACCCCATGACTGTTCTGTATTCATTCACAATGCTTCCTCTTGTGGGCTGCATTCTTTGTTTAAGGAGAGAAAAATACCTGCTGCTGCATTTTCTTTCCCAGGGCATTCAACCAATAGGGGCCTGCGCTCATTCACAACTGGGAGTGGGGTGGACCGTGCAACAGTGCTTTCTCTTGAAATGCTGCCTCCCCCCAATGCGTTTCTTACTTGGGTTCCAAAAGCACCAGTTTCCCTATTGCCTACTAATCCTTCCGGCTCTCATTGCACACTCATTATGCACTGAGGTCTGGGGCTGAATGTGAAAGCGAGGGCTGTAAGAAAGGAATGAATCTGGGAGTGAAACCTATAGATTTGCTTCTCATTCATCTGTTTATTATCTACATGAAAGGTTTTTCAAACAAAGAGAGGCTTCCCAGCAGCTAGATTAACCTTAGCATCAGGTGCTGTACCTTTATCTGAAGGAAGAAGCATATAAAGCCCTCAAAAGATGGGTTTATATGGTTAGAAATGTTATTGTTGATGGGCAACAGAGTTCTATTGAATGTATTCTGCATAAGAGTTGGGATTGCATAATTTCATTTGAAATGTATTAATGTCTTCTGGAGGTAATTTTAGCATACAAGTCAAGAATATTAACACTGAATGTGTGGCATATCCACATCACTTAATATCAACACATTAAACTCTTCTATCATATATATAGATTCTCTTGAAAGCACTGTATTACTCTATCTAATGGTACTTATTTAAGTTGAAATTTTTCAAGCGATTAGATGACAATCCAGAAATTAATTCTAATATAGCTTTTAATCCATGTATTCTCAGGACATCTATAAAATAGTCCAACATAAGAAATTTAATTTTCATCATTAGCTGCAAATTTACAATAGCAAAATACTAGGAAACTAAGAATATTTTTTGTGTTTAATCAGATTTAAAAGTGGCAAATTGCATCAGTTGCCAATTTAACAGAATGTTAAATGTCATTTAATTAAGAAAGGTTTTACTCATGTTTGTTCTTTTTTTTTTTTTAACTTACATTAGTCAATTAATTCCTCATAGATTACCTCTACCTACACAAATGTACATTTTGGATAGAACAATGGCATTTTGAAGTTCAACTTGACTTTCTCAGATTTTAATCTATTGCAATAACCACTACTAAGTTAGTTACTGAAATCTGATTAAGAAGTAGGTTGTCATGGCGACAACATAGGTCTACAGCATTAGTAACTGGATTTATATGGACAGGATAGAGCCCATAATAGATGAAGCTGATCATTTTTTCCTTCTTTTTACAACCATTGGTTTGCCAGGGGCAAGCTATTGTAGGTGGATTTGTACATGATTATATGCATCCACTATATTTCTTAACAGATGTTTATTTATTCCCAAATTATTTTGATGCTTCTGCAACTAAAATAATACAAATGGTCATATTGTGTGGGCCCAGAAAATCCTTATATCCAGAGTATAAAATTATCTAACCACAATACTGCAGTTTCTCTAAATCCCTTTTCTCAAGTCTTAGGCTTCTAAGTTCCACAACAAGAAGGGCATAAAAAGTTCATCTCAGCAACTCAACTTTGTTAATGATTCATACTGCAGCTCCCATAAAGACCCTGAATGTTTGTCTGTCTGTGTCAAGCTGCAAAAGCAAAAAAGATACGCTAAGGTTCTTCTAAGGCAGGGGTGTCAAACTCGATTTCATTGAGAGCCACATCAGGGTTGTGTTTGACCTTGGGGGGCTGGGGTAGGCATGGCCAGGATGGGTGTGGCCACCTCGTCACTTGTCTTAGGGCACCTGTGATGGCCTGAGCATTCTGCCAGTGAAAACAGGCTCTCAAGCTCCATTTTTGGCTGTGATGGCCTCCTACAACTCTCTTCCAGTGAAAATGGAGCTCAGCCCTCCTGAGTTCCATTTTCGCTGGCAGAGGCACCGTGGTGCTGTTTCCAGGGCAGCCCCATGGGCCAAACCTAAGCACCCTGGGCCTTGAGTTTGACACCCCTGTTCTAAGGAGTTTCCTTCATTGTTCCTCACCTTTAGACAGAATTAAAGTAGACTGCTTGCACCATTAAACATATACTCTAAGAACTCCCAGGGAAGAGCTGTCTTAACTATTTTTACTCCCAACCAAACTATTGAAACTTTGCTGTCTTTTGCTCCTCTGGAATGTGATCCATCCATCTTGGGAATCTGGACCACATTCTACCACAGACTGTACTATAAAAGTAAAGGCCTCTTTTGATTCAATTGGATACGGTTATGTAGTTTTCTTAGAAACAATGCAGGTTATCCTTGACTTACAATCACAATGCAGACCAGAATTTCAGCCGCTAAGAGATACAATTAAGCAAGTCATCACATGAACAGAAGCAATTTAACAACCCTTTTTATCATGGTTGTTAAGTGAATCATGTGGCTATTAAGCAAATTCCATTGTCTTTGCTTGTTGGAAGCTCCCCGGGAAGGTCACAAATCATGATAAGGTGACTGCAAAATACTGAAACTATCATAAATGCAAGCTAGTTCCAAGCACCTGAATTCCTGTCATAACTTTTAACTGTTAAACTAACGGTTGTACGTCGGCAACCACCTGTATATCAATGATTTGTCATTGCCTTTTTCTAATTCTTTTTCTAATTATTAATTTTTCAATCTAGTTTATAACTCTGGTTTATCCTGTCCCAAGTATTAACCAGATCTGAACTTCCTTAGCTTTCTGAGATCAGCCAAACCATCTTAAATGACTTCCTCTCTCTTAAGTTGCTTGGTCTACTTCATAGATTGAAATATACTGATAAATAGAATTATTCACTATTTTGAATTAACATAGTCAGCCTATGAGACCCAACTTAAAAGCTGAAGATGATTAACATGACGATTCAACTCCCATTTCAGATATGAGATCACCAGGGGATATAGTACAAGTTACTAATCTCATGGCTATTTTATATTTGTCTGACTGCAAAATGAGAACAGTGAGCTATTGTACACAGTTATGAGGAAGTGTAACATAAAGACTATGAGCATGAACAAAATTCCAGAGTTGCTGAGGTCACACAGGTAAGCCACTCCAAATTCATTAATTGTTAATTCTAAAAACTATTACCATTTAGATCAAGCGTTTCCAATCCTGGCAACTTAAAAGTTGTGGACTTCAACTCCCAGAATTCCCCAGCCAGCCTGTCTGTCAGTTCTTTTAACCCAGTATTTTGTTCTCTATTCTGATAAACCAATAAATCCAAAAAGAGAAAGGACAGCATTATTTGCCTATGCTGTTGTTTCAAGTAACAGATAATTAATGAGGTACTGCTTTTCATAGAATAATAAAGCTTGAAAAAGCCATTGAGGAAGTCTCCTGTTCAACACACAAATGCAAATTAAGTATCTTCAGCAACTGTTTACCTAACATCTGGTTGCAAACTTCAATGAAGAGAAACTCACGACTTCCCTTCACTAATTGGTTTTATCATCAAACTACTCTTGCTATTGGAAAACATTTTCATAACATCAAATGAAAGAATCAGCTTTCCTGAAATTTAAATGTTGTTTTGGACTTGCATTCTGAGGGATTTTTTATTTATTGTGACACTCCTTCTGGTTCCTGAAAAATACTGTACAATCTTCCTTTCACCTGTCTTTTCTTTTTTCTTTTTTAATAAAGTTTTATTTGGGTTTTCACACATACAAAATACAAGTAAAACATCTTTTTTGAAAATAGCATGATCCGGGTTGAATTTCTTTATACAGACACAAAACTCAATTTCATGCTCCTTTTTGTATTCTATTCCATATCTTATACTATTTTACATTTTCTATATAGTTTTTCCCCTCTTTTAATTTTCTCAATTTTATTTTGATTATCTCATCTCAATTCAAATCATTATATTTATACTTTTGTCTGTTCTGTTTCAATTTCATATTATCTTTTCTCATTAAACAAATTTTCTCCTGTAGTTACAAATTGGAGTATGACACCTTTATATCTTTTAATTAGATCCATTCAACTCTTATTTAAACTTCAATATATACCTTAAGTTTATGACCTTCAATATAATACATAATACATAACTTCCAATCGAATTCTGCTTGGTACATTCTTATAATACATACTATATTCTTTTTTTAAAAAAGAAAGAAAGATTGTAAATATATGTAATTATAAACCCTCATTCCATTCCAGTTCAGTTCTATCATTAGTAATCATTAAAATCTTAACATCTTTAACACTTCTTTTCAATTAAATATACTTCCTTAAAAACACATATAATCTCCATAATTAATTTTTCCCTTATTTCTCTTCACATGTTTTATAAATCATTAAATATACCTTTTGTTACATTTATTTATTGACAAGCATTCCACTGAATTACGATAGCTATTTTATCAGACATTTTAATCATACATTGTTTCATATTTTCTAAAATTATTTCTGCTTCTAATATAACCATACTGTCTTATGTACCTTTTGCAGAATCCCCTTTTCCATTAAGTTTTCACCCATTATCTCTAAATAGGCCCTGTTTCTCTATATTTTGCTTCTGTCCTTTATAACTTTTCCTTTCTTTCTTCCCTCTCATCTTCCCCCTCCTCTTTTTACTCCCTTGTCTCTCTAGTTCTAATTCTCTCTTCTGCACTTCCCTCTTCTGTTGCTTTCTGATTTTATACTTATTTTTCACTCTATTTTTTTTGGAGTTGTTTTTTCCAATCTTAAACTTTTCATTCTCTTTCCCGCCTTTCCTTTCCCCCCCCCCCCCATCTAAGATTACTTGTTCATTAAACATGGCTTCTTCTTTGTCGCAATCTTCTTGTTTTGCAGGCATTTCTTGTTGTTTCTCATAATTCCAAATCTCCATTTCTAAAAACTGAAATACGAAGCCAAAAGAACCTCTCCCTTCTTGTGCATCTTCTTTGTACTTTTTAAGTTCCATTTTCAGTTCTTCTAAAAGTGGAGCCATTTTAAACAGTTTTAAACAACCACCCGATTGATTTTAGTCATTCAAAACAATAACCAAGAATCCAGAAATCATCAAGTAATCCAGATAGTCCCGAGTTATATCTTCTTATTTCTTTTTCGACTTTCTCTTCCTGGGGTTTTTGTTGTGATATTTCAGTTAGAATGTATCTTTTGGAAGTCTTGTTGAGATTTTGCTGTAAGTTCTTTTTTTAAATTCCAGGCAGTCTCCTCCCTTCCAGATCCTACCCTTTTATTCTTTTTCTCTCCTTTCCTGTTTTCAAAAGCTTTTAATTATTCAGAAATCTTATTATCCCTTTGACTTTTTATTTTCAGCATTAAATGCCTATTGATGTCAAAGTGGATTTTTTTCCAATTTCTTGCTTAAGTCTCTTAGCTGTCAGTATAGGAAAAGGAGAAAACCAAATCTTTTCCCTTTTCTCTCTCCTTCGCAGCTTAAAAATATTCTTACGAAACAATGTTATTATTTTTTAACAGTTTCAATTCCAGGGTACCTTATTTGTTGCTTTTGCTGTTTGACCTGGTCAACCAAAACTTTCTCTTCTTATCTTCCTCCTGCACATTCTTTTCCGGTGGAGTTCTTCTTTGTGGTGGCCATTTCTGACCACCGCTGCAACCGCCCGGGAAGGGAGTAATGGCCAGCTGGGGGAGAGAGATGCGGCTCTCCTCAACCCTGCTGGCAGTCTCTCCCTCTTCACCACCTCTACGGGGTGGCTTAGCCCCGAAACCAGCTGGCTCGGGGCGCTCCAGCGGTGAGCACGGATCGAAGCCTCGCAGAGACGAGGTTTCGGTCTGTCGCTGAAGAAGCTCAAACCGGAAGTCCCCACCTGTCTTTTCTTAAAGAGTAAGCATAGATCCTTCAACCATTCCTGGTAGGGCAGGAATCATTCCTCTGATCATCCTTATCGCCTTAGCTTGTATCTCTTTCAGTATAAATAAGGTGTTATTTTAGCAGTCTTGACTAAATCAATACACCAAATGAGAACAGCATAGAGTAGCTTTCTATAGTCTCTTGCCTTCTAAACTCATGGCCACACTAGCTGGGGAATTGAAATTTCCACACATCTGGTAGCTACCTGGTCTAGCAAGGCCGTCTTACAATAAAACCTTTTTTAAAAAAAATTCAGCAGAAATAAAACTTGCAAGAAAACCTGCCAAATCTGGCAGTTAAAAACTGCAGAAGTATCAGGAACAGAGGATATATTTAACCTAAGAGTTCTAGGGCAGGCTTAGATTTTACTGGGCTGTCTTGAGACCAGGAAGTAAAAGTCTTGTTTTGGACAAGACTTATCAGAATTGTTGGACTGGATTTCAGCTGGGAGTGGTAGCTTTTGTCATTCTTTCTTGTCCAGTTAGATCCTGAATACAAAACGCCTATTGTGAGGCAGGCAGTATGAATGAAAGGAGATGGAAGAGAAGGATTGTTACCATAGGCATACATCCAAGAGACAATGGTGGGCTTTTCTTCTTTAAAGAGGCTCTTAAAAATCTTTTGAGTTTCAAAATGCAGCTCCTTAAGGTTAAACCATCCCGTTTGGAAGAGATACCTTTTTACCTTTCCTCACTACGTAACATCTGGAATTCTTTCCAAGCCAGATATGAATGCTAGGTTAGGTTAAATTACAATTGCTAATGATAGCGGCTCATGGTTTGCACACTCAGCCACCATATAAAACAAAGGGCTTGCACTTGTATGAAAAGGA
The DNA here is from genome assembly GCF_049901735.1 of Notechis scutatus. Taxonomy (NCBI): domain Eukaryota; kingdom Metazoa; phylum Chordata; class Lepidosauria; order Squamata; family Elapidae; genus Notechis; species Notechis scutatus. The sequence continues at coordinate 26,583,150 of NC_142011.1, read as the reverse complement.
GTTTTTTGAGCCTGTTATTGCTATGCCATGATAAAACATTACTTATGTTTACTAGTAACATACACACTGAATTTGGTTCCCTCAAACTCACAGACATTTTTAAACTTTCATGGCTGAAAAATGGGAAGTTGACAGTACAAGTAATTCTCAACTTAAAACCGTTTAGTGACCGTTCAACCTTACAAACACACTGGAAAAAGTGACTTATGACTATTTCTCACACTTACGACCATTGCATCATCCCCATAGTCATGTGATCAAAATTCAGATGCTTGGCAGCTGATTCATATTTATGATGGTTGCGGTGTCCCAAAGTCATGTGGTCACCTTTTGCAACCTTCTGACAAGCAAATTCAATGGGGAACCCAGGTTCACTTAACAACTGTGTTACTAACTTAACAACTGCAATGATTCATTTAACAACTGTGGCAAGAAAGGTCGTAAAATGGCCCAAAATTCATGTAACAAATGTTTCACTAAGCAACATAAATTCTGGGCTCAATTCTGGTTGTAAGTCAAGGATCTACATATAAATGGTATATATTTGTTCCTTTTTATATAATTTGGTGTATTTTTGCAAGTCATGGGGGATTTTTCCTCTTCTTTTTCCTCTTTTAAGAAAGCCTTGACTCCTTCCATGGACAAATCCCTACAGATTTCTAAGCATCGTTTTTGGAAATGATTTGCCATCCATTTCTTCTTCCTAAGGCTGAGAGGGAGTGACGAGCCCAAGGTCACCCAGATAGCAGAATTATAACTCAGCTTTTTCTCTCCTAGTCCAGCACTTTAACCTGGCTCTCATTTATTTCCAGTGGAAGAATGCATAGCACTGAAAAACAACCATTGGTCCTCGTTTCTGTTCTTTTGGGATGGAGGAGAATGCATTCTCTGGCTAGTTGGTAATTCTATACTACAAACTCAACACATTTTGGAAGTCTTCAGATTAGGAATGCTGACCTATAGGAACCATAAATTATTTGTCATCTGGAGGTAAATCCCACTATTAAGGTTATTCAACCCATTCAACCCAGCTACTTTCAGGAATGATTCTAGATTTACTGCATGAATATCAATGGATTGTTGCTTTCTACATTTACATGGTTTTACAGATAGCATTTCTATCGGTGCAGAATGCTTTAATTGTATTGCATGCAATTGCAGGTATTTGGATTAAGGGATAAATTTTCTTCAGCAAAGATGTGATTTCCATCCAAATCTGACCCTGGACACCTTTCTTTCCCATCCATCCACCCTTCTTTTCTACATACTCCCTTTAGGCTCCTGATTTAATTCCCCACCACCACTGTTCCTGCAATCAAAATAAAATCATCAAGAGAGCAGCAAAAGTTGAGGAACAGGAAATTCTTTTAATATAGAGCATACTTCAATCATCTAGAGAATTAAGACAGCTCTGAGACTGAACCAGGCAAGGATGCTGGCTTCATAGCTTGGTTCAAGCATGACAAGGAAGCTGCCTCCTTTTGTTGTCCTTGGGGTTTTGAAGATCTCTTGCCCTCCCATCAACCTCTCTAATGTGCTCCTGGTTTTATCCTGCTCTTCGTTCTATATAAAGCAACTCGTGGCCCTGTAAATAGCCAGGTCTTATGATGTTGTCTCTGTTGGAGAGAGAGCTGTGGCCTGTGAAAATATTTTTAGCTTCAAGACTCAAGGGTTTTGAGGATAGGCCAGTCTAGCTTTAATTATGAATTTGAGACAGGGGGAAGGGTCACAGGACAATTTTTCTTCACCTCACCCCTCTCAAATCATCAGCTTTCCGGTTTCCCCTCCTTCCTTCCCTCTTTTTCTTGTACTTCATCTCCCTGCAGTTTGAGTTATGCTTTTACTGCAGTATTGCATCCCAAAAGAAGGTTAAGAGGAATATTCAAATGGGAATTGTGGATGGATTTTAAATCTCCAGTTTTAGGCCAGTTCTTCTTCCCATGCATATTATTCCTAAGACAGGCTTATCCATCATCTCTTATGGAACAGAAGGGTTTTATTTTCTTTTTCTATAAAGGAAATCTACCACCGACCTTTTAAACTATTTCAGTAATCTACCATAGGCTAATAGATCTTACAAAAGCCAATGTTATTCAATTTCTCTCCAGAGCCTAGGGAAAAAGACTTTAAATGGAGATCAAAAGAGACTTGTTTTAGCAACCTCATCTAAAAACGAAGGCTCTTCATCCAACCAGGAAAAAAAAAACCCGTAGCCTACAGATAGAACTGGACATGACCTTAAATACATCTTTGCATTAAAAATATACATTTATATTCTTAAAGGAATTAATGTTGTTAATATCAAAGGCCGATTGTAAGTGAAGGAGTATCTAAGAAAAGGGAGTATATGGTATATTTGTGTATGAAATGATGCAAAGATAGATCTAGCTTCTCTATAGATGGCAATGTAAAAAATGTTATCAATGTATGAATTATGTACATTCATCAGAATTGATATGGAGAGTACATTCTGAAGAGAGGTTACAGAAGAGGATGTTTTTCTTGGGAATAAGAGTTCATGCATAGCTTTTCATGGGGGTGGCAAGTATCTTGTCAGGAACATGACATCATTATCACACCAGCTCAGGGACCCCATCCATCATCCACTAGAGTTAAAAGGTCTCCCTAAATCAGAGCAAGCAGGGATATCATATGAAGAGCAAAGTTGAAATTGCTGGGATGATCCACACAAGAAGCCTAACTTCTTAAGTGTAGGGTATTTTTTTAGAAAGGTATGGGGGAGGTGAGGAGGGCATACTCTGACTAAAAAAAACGAGAGGGAGGAAACGCAGAGTGGGCTAATTGCTTTTATTCTTATCTTGCTGTCTCATAGCAATTATCCACCACTTGCACTTGTGAAACTACACATAAACACCCACCCATGAGAACAATACTTTCTCTTTGCCTGGAAAAAGAAACCTTTACAATTTGTGCTCTTACACTGATCACAGAGGAAGAGAAAGAGAGAGAGTTGGTGTATCAAATGTATTTTTCTCAGCCAAAACACCAACGAACACAATTATTTATTTTTACCATAAACGCCTCTCAAACGCCTCTCAAATGTAAACTAAACACCTTATACACACTTCATAGAAGGGTGGGAAGTGGGGGGGGGGGCATTGTTTAGATCTGACTATAGGTATTTCCTGAATGCAAATCAGGAAGAGACTGGAAGAGGCACAAAGTCTAAGGTTAGAAGGAGAATTATTTGTAGGCAGGAACCAATAAGGATGGGGGTTTGGACCATTCTGATTCTGGTTGAGGTTGATTGAGTTATAATTTCTTAAGAAGAGGGTGTGTGTGAAATTCTCAACAGCACATAAATGATGTAGCCATGTAAATTAGATTCAAATGGGAATATATCTGTGAGTCAGATTGTTTCCAGAAAGAAATGCTGTGGGCTGTTGTTGAAGTGACAAAATCCTAAGGGATGAACTACAATTAGAAGGCAATGGTTAAGATGGTTTCCTGCTATTAATCAAGAGGTATGGATCCTGGTACTTGTGCCCAAGCCATTCCCCTACTCCAGAAATGATGGGTTAGTCAAGCTACTTCCCCCCACAATATCCCAGGGCAGGAAATGGGGGGGGGAGTGGGAGAGTCCTGCTCTCCGATAAAAAAAAGCTCTTTTTATTCTGTATGTATTATATAGGGAGAAAACCTGGCCCCGCATCCCAGCTGGGAGCAAGGACTCTGGGGTCTGGGGGCATGAAGGGAAAATGGGCTTGTCTTCAGCCAGGCCCCCATTACTCCAGGCTAGTCTACTACACAACCTCCTTACACCTGCTGGCTGGGCAAGGCGGAGAGTTGTTGCAGGCGAAGTCTGGAGAGAAGCCGGATCCTGGAAGGCTGAAAGGAAGCCCTATCTTCTCACCTCCATATATTTCACCTGCCTGGCGCCTTGGGCCGGTTCTGCCTTGGCATTTCCGTTTCTCAGAAATGCCTAATAAAAAGTTTCGGTTCGGAAAAACGAGGGGCGGGAGGGCGCCCACTCCCACCCTGGCTTTCCCCAGGCAAAAGGACTTACAGGGCAACCTCCGGCTGTGGCCGTGATGGGCTTCGGGTCCAGACATCGCTTTCCGTGGGCAAGTACGCGCCGATTCGCCTGGATAGTCCACGACCTTCCCGGGCAGAAGGAGGCTCTCACAGCAGCAGATCGGCCGCCGACACTCCCGCCGCTCCCAAGCGCCTGCTCATCTTCCCAGGGAGTGGTGCAGCTCCGGGGACTCCACCGGCCGTAACTCCGGCTGTCTGGCTCCGGCAGGGCGGACTGGGACTTCGGCAGCACAACGTACCAAGTGGCCGGGATGCCAAGGGGGTGGAGCCGCAGATCGCGGGGCGGCGTGTGGGTGGGTGGAAGGGGAGGGTGTTGTTCTTCGCGCTGATTTTCCGTCCGCCTCGTTTGGCGACGTCGGAAGCGGAGCGCGAGATGAGGAGGCTGGGATGGCGCAGGCGTTCCCGAGCCCGTTGGAGCCCCCACAGACTCGCCCGTGGGGTGGTTGTTGTTGTCTTTTTAAAAAAATAAAGGCCGCTTTTCCCCTCAGGACCGCTGTAGGCGTGAAAGGCGGACGGGGATGAAAAGGAAGAAAGGCGCTGGAGGCAGACGTCGGAGAAGGGGGGCGTGCATAAGCGTACCAACGTATCTACCGTCCTTGTCCTATTGGTTCTTTTATTTTTATTTTTTATTTTTCTTATATGTATCCATGTATTCATAACTATGTTTTTACTTATATCTATTATTTTGTAAGCAATTGACAAAAACAAATAAATAAAAATAAATAAAGGAAACGCGGAAGGCTGCAAAGTTGGGTCGTCAGACGGGACTCCAGGGCCGATCGCGCGGAACAAGCCCTCATCGGCTTAAGTGATCCTCATTCAACTCGCTTTACCTTGCAGGGTTGTTGTGGAAGGGAATGAAGGAGGAATTGTGCCCTAAGTGGGAGCATGGAGCTCCTAGAGACATCTGGAAATATGAAGAAAATGATAATAATACAGCTGATGTAGTCTCAAATGTGCCTTACGACACCTACATGTAGCTTTTGGGACACCTGAAAGCCAGCAGGCTGTTTCTTTCATGCCAAAGGGAATGCAGGTAGAGCAGTGTTTCTTAACCTTGGCATCTTTAAAATTAAGATGGATGGACTTCCAGCTCCCAGAATTCCCTAGCCGGTTAGTTGGCCAGGAAATTCTGGCAAACCAGCCAAGGCTGGCTGGGGAATTCTGAGAGTTGAAGCGCACCCATCTTAAAGCTGCCAAGGTTGAGAAACGGATATGGAGAGTTTTGTTTTGACCGAGTCTCTCGTGGGTGCAATAAGGAACAGAGAACTGGAAATTTCAGACTTGTGCACATTAAATGGGAAGTCCCCGTGTTTTGAACTATTTTGCAATTATGTGGGGAGGTGAGACAGGTGCTTCCATTCCCTTGTGCCTGTGAAAGGAACCCAGGCAAGGAGGGCAGGCAGGGCAGCAGGTGTGATAAACTAAATTCCTGAAAGTCCCTTTTCCGGCAAACAATTTTTTTAAATTAAAAGACCTGGGATCACTTTATCAGATCTTTTGCCTCCATAGACTAGCAACAGCTCTCTTCCCACGGTTTCTCATGTCTGATGATATTAGTGACGAATGCTTAAAGGATCAGAAAAACATGCGTGGTATAAAGTTCCATGCCGCCAAAAAAAAACCACCCCTGCTTAGCAGCTAATAATTCTGTGAGTCCAATGTTACTTAATCCACTGATAGTGTCTAATGTCTCCCTGGCACACAGATTTTCTCTCCTAGATATCTTGTTGCTGTGAAGTGATTTGATCTGTTTTGATCTATTATTCATCAGTTTGAAGTACTCCTGCGCATTGAGCCCAATTAATTGATGGAATTCAGTGTGCTACTTCAGATGCAGTTACAGCTACTAGCTCAGACAAATTAAAAGATGATGCTATGAATGGCTATTAACTAGGATGGCTAATGGAATCATCTTTTGTGGGACAGATATCTGTGGGGGACAATCCTGCCAGATGCTATGTTTCTCTGCTGATGGATACTGTGACACCCAAGGTGCTGAATTCTACTCCAAAGCAACTGAAATGCCTGATCTCTTTGGGATTTAGTACTCCTTTATATTTCATCCCGTAGTTCTTAATTAGGCAAATATTAGCCAGGCTTCATGGGCATTGAAAACAAGATGTAATAGACCTTTTCATAGATACATTTTCTAAACCTTGACTTACCAATGCCGTAAAATTGAAGAGTAACAATGAACAAAGGATGCAATTATAATCTCCAATACTGATCACATTTGTCCACCTCCCCTTTCTTTGCCATTTTTGGGACCACTTTGAATGACTGACAGATGCATGTCACTCCTACATTTGTAACACCTAAGTATTGGTTCTTGATTCCTGATGCTGCCATGCAAATAAATCAGGGCGTGAGAATTGCACGAAGTATAATTTTGTGGCTCAAGGTAAACCGCTCCAAATTCAATTGCAGAAAATACGACTTCAGCAACAGAGTGGTCAATGCCTGGAACACCCTACCCGACTCCATTGCTACAGCCACAGCCCCTCACAGCTTCAACCTCAAACTGTCTATCGTGGAATTCACACCATTCTTAACAGATCCTTAAAGGGGGCGTGCATAAGCGCACTAGTGTGCCTACCATTCCTGTCTTATTGTCCCCATTTATCTGTATTTACTTCCTTTGCTCATCTTTATGTTCCTACCTACTTGTTATCTTGTACATGTCCTACTTGTTATCTTGTACATGTTTGACAAACAAACAAATAATTCTGCTTTGGCAGCCAGGGCACTCCAACTCTGCCTGTATAGTCGCCTTTCTAGTTTTACCATTTGTTCATTCAAGTGAACAAGGTTGAATGGGTTGAGTTTGAGTCATTATTGTCTGCTTTGACTCATGGCTGACCATGGCAGAGAAGGATGTGGTAAGAACAAGATCTTTTCCACATGCTATGCCATTGACCAGGCTAGTTGTTCCTTTAGAGAGGATTTGTCACCTCCAGGGCAAGAGAGTGACCTAGAGACTCTTCATCCAAGTCACCATTAAACAACCGTGGCTTCCTCCATCAAGTGGTCTTCAACAGGAGTGTATTAACATCCATAATCAGAGCCACTTATGGAAGGTCTTAGGGACTATGATGAAAATATGGGCCTGACTTGTCTCTCTTTCAACCTTATTTCCCCCCCCTCCCCAGGTTGGAATGCATATAATTCCCATCTGGAGAGTGTTAAATTCAAGGAGACTGTCCTACCATTGTGTCAGTGTGTTGTTATAAATAGTGTGACACAAAAATAACCAAGTCACAAAAATAGAAGAAAGTCCCTTTAATGCCTCCAACTTGGCCACAATGTCCAATTCTTCTCGGCTGGATATCAAACTCTTAAAGAAAACAGTTTATGGAGGGAGTAAGTGCAGTCCTCACCCAAAGTAAAGTTAATTTGAAATAAAAAACCCAACACACCACACTGAAGGAATTACTACGGCAGGCAAAGATGATTAATTGCAGACTTCTACCAGATAACGCAGCAACCACAGTTGGGAGGAAGCCAAAACACAAGTTCCGACAAGAATGCACTCTTTGCTTCCAGCAATTTTGCCATGTGCAGTTTGTCCTTTTAAACAGTCCTCCCAGCTGCAGACCATGAAGGGGATCAGGGCCCTTTCCTCCCCCGTAGACCATGCCACTCACATTTCTCCCTTATCTGCTCCTCTCTGCGTGCCCTAGGATGAAGAATGGATGGGCCTGGGTCTTCCTCTGAATATCCATCTGGCCTGTGCCCTTCCCCAGTTTCCTCCACAACCACGGAGCCACACTCACACTCCCTGTCAGCAGTTCCATCTCTCCCTCGGAGTCAGACTCCAAAAGGGGCATGACATATAGGCTATCTTAACTGGCTTGCTTGTCTTGTCTTTTCATGCATTTCTCTTTCACTTCAGGTTTCCCCTCTGACTTTATTAGACCAGAAGTCTCCAAACTTGGCAACTTTAAGACTTGTGGACTTCAACTCTTCAGTTGAAGTCCACAAGTCTTAAAGTTGTCAAGTTTGGGGACCCCTGTATTAGACCAACCTTTTTGTCTTTTCACTTGGGATCACTTGCTCTTGTTCTTTTCCATACCAACTGTTTCTAACTGGATGACAGAGGAAGGATGATTGTATTGTACAGATGGAAAGTGACGGTATCAAGAACTCCTGCTTTCACCCATATTGGAGGAAAGAGGAAAGATGCTAGGGAACCCTAAATTCTGTTGAACAAGAATTAGTCCATGTGTCCAGTGAAACCTACATATAATTCAGCAGCATGAGGTGGGTGACAGGTCCTCTCCCCAATTCTAGAACCAATAAGGTTGGAGCTATGTAAGGATGGGAGAAGATTTCCCAGATAGAGAACTTTGGGGCATATCTGGGCTTAACTGAATTTTCATGCGTTGTTTTTGCAATCCTACTTATGTGCAAGAGAGCTATGTATGAATTCTGGTTGTTAATGAAAGAATTATTTTTTAGAGTCAGAGCAGCAGTCATCAGCAGTGAATTGATTCACTGCCAGTTTGGAAGGTGGAATTAAAATTTGATTTTATTTAAAGCTGCCCTTTACAAAAGGAACCACATTGCCAAGTTATTTGCACTTTTTAAATTCAGTAAATGCTCTTGGAATAATTTGCTGAACATAATACATGGTTTTTGTCTAAGTATGTTTTCATTAAGCCCATTGTTGTGGCTTTAACATTCTAGTTTCCATCCACTGAAAAAGGTACACTCACCTCTGAGTCAAACTTTTCTCCTATTAATTTTATGGACATTTTTACATAGATTTCTTGGCATAATATGGAAGGAGTTTGCCATCATTTTCTTCATGGGGAGTTTTAGATTTCTTGGTTTAACCTACCGCACTGCAGTGGTATATTCTAGCAGCCTACTAACCTATGCTAAACAATTAATAGTGCTAATTTTGTTTCATTTATATCAGTGTTTCTCAGTCTTGGCAGCTTCAAGGAATATGGATTTCAACTCCCAGAATTCCCCAGCCAGCCAGCTTGCTAGCTGGAGAATTCTGGGTGTTGGAAGTCCCACATGATAAAACTGTTGATTGCCTTTGATCTTGTAAGCAGCAGTATGATCCTTTGCCCAACTTTCCTATTGTAGAAATGTAGTATAAATGTCTTTCAAGTACTGTATCAGCTATCTGTGAGACACTTCAGTGTTTATTTTAACAGGTTCGTGAACCAAGATGTTAAATGCCAAACAGCGGATGGACTAATCATTTTTATTACTTGACAGTTCTATTAGGATGCAATCTTCCTTGCTTATCTGTCCTGCTTTACTGTAGTTTCCATGGTGATTTTAATCTGAGCAACATTGCCCCCTGCTGATAAAATACCTAAGCATCCTGCACTTCGTAGACTAGTTAATATTTTTAGTCTTGCAATCAGTTAAAAGCAGTCCAGCTTGCTTGATAATCTCATTCCTTTCTATCTCCTCACTCACTGCATCTGAGAAGAATTTCTTTCCGTGCTTCTAAATAAGGTGCAATGTCTAAAATGAAGAATGTGATGTCAGGACTCAACGGCACATGTGAGGCATTGCTCCCAAATCTGTATAAACATCTTTTAAAAAAATAATAATAACAAGACTCTCCATGCCTAGGTTATGAATAATTGATAAGCGGTTAGGTCATTCTGGTTTAATTATGAAAGTAAACTATAAGCTGAAAAAAATAATTTTGATTTTTGGTTCCATCTGTTTCCCTATTTATTTGTTTTTCTCTCCTCTCAAACAAAGCAGGAGTTCCTTCAAAAAGATTAAATAAAGAATTTCAGGAGGAAATGCAGACAGAACACAATCTAGTACCTTCTGAGTCAAGAGAAGCTAAATACAAGTTGCTGGGGAACAAGCATGTGAGCACACTTATCTGGACAAGAAATTGTTTGGCAATTCTGGCTGGGAACTTTACAAACCTCACTCTCCACATCTGAACCCAAAAGTATTTTTTTAAAGAGGCAACTGGTCCTTCTGGTTTTTTTCCTTTGAAGATGTTTCGCTTCCTATCCAAGAAGCTTCTTCACCTCTGACTGGATGGTGGGGAATGCGTCCTCAGGGTCATCTGAGTGGTGTAAATGGGTGTGGAGGAGTCTTCTTGGAACTATTGTAGCTGGTAGCACTCAGTCCTTTCAACAGTTCCGAGAAGGCTCCAGACCCATTTGCACCACTCAGGCATTTGCCTGAGGTCACAGATAAACCTTAACAACTCGCTAAGAGAACACAAACGACCAGCTGTCTGCAAGGAGTATAAATCCTCCCATTTCCCACCATCCAGTCAGAGCTGAAGAAGCTTCTTGGATGAGAAGCGAAATGTCTTCAAACAAGAAACCAGAAAGTCCAGTTGCCTCTTGAAAAAAGCACTTTGGGGGCAACCATGATCAGATTCTGGATGACTGAGAATCTCCACAGACACTCCACATCTGAAGAACAATACATTGAGGAGGGCTGTCCTAATGTAATACAAACCAGTTAGACTTACTCCTTCCTTCGGAGAGCAGCTGGTGCTCTCCAATACACCTAGGCTGATACATTGCCTGCTTTGCCTCCCATCAAGGCAAAGATTTGCATTTGTAGAATGATTTGGAAGGAGGGGTGGTGCTGGCACCTCCTTAAGCCAGGGGTGTCAAACTCAAGGCCTGCGGGCCAAATCCGGCCCACAGGGCTTAAACCTGGCCTGCGGAGCCACCCTGGAAACAGTGAAGGACTGGGCCAGGGTGCCTCTGCCAACGAAAACGGGCTCCTGAGCTCTGTTTCTGGCTGCGATGGCCTCCTGTAGCCCTCTGCCAGTGAAAACAAAGCTCGAGAAGGCCACACACGGCCCTCCCGAGCTCCATTTTTGCTGGCAGAGGGTTGCAGGAGGCTTTCACAGCCAGAAACGGAGCTTAGGAGCCCGTTTTCGCTGGCAGACTGCTCGAGCTGCCAGAGGTGCCCCCATGAGTGACACCGAGTAGGCCATGACTGCTCTGGCCACCCCGACCCCCGGCCCTCTTAGGTCAAACACAACCCTGATGCAGCTCTCAATGAAATTGAGTTTGATACCTCTGTCCTAAGCTTTTCCCCGCCAGGTCACTGCCTACTCAGCCTTAACCTAAAGCCAATCTGAGGATTCCCTTATTGGAATCTGTCTCAGCCTCTCAGAAAAAAAAAACAAAACCTTAGGTAATATTTCCAGTTGCTTTCCATAATCCTGCTCCTCCCACCCTTTTCTCCAGCACTTTAATTTCTCTGCCATTACTGTCATGGTTTCTGATGTCACAAAGAAATGATGTCACAGCATCTGTGCAGCTTGAACATCACTCATGGCTTCCCAAACCCAAGAGGCCCATTAACTTCTCAGAGCCAGAGGGAGCAGTCACCTTTTCTCTCAGCTATCTCGCTTATGAGCTACAGGCCCTCCTTTGAAGCTCTGGCTGAACCACCTGAAAGAAGATGAAGGCTGTCGGAAAGAAGAAAGAATATCTTAATGTATTCCCTCTTGAGGCATTTTGAATATTACGGACCTAAGTTTCATTTGAAAGTTGATTATCATTTTAACAGTGACTCTAACCATCTCCTGTTATGGAGTAATAATTTGTAACCTTGTAATACTGAGTTCTATTTGAACTATGTTTATTGCATTATGATTTTGTCCATTGATTATAATGGGCTACATTGTTCTTTTCAGAAGTAAGACTAATTAATATCCACAAGCCATAATGTCATAAATGTGAAGAAGAGATGACCTTCCAGATGTTGCTTAACCACATATTCTGTGATTCCCCACTATTGGCCAAGTTGCCTGGGGTTGATTGCAGTTTCAGTTAGCAATATTTGGAAGATCCTATGTTGCCCATCCTGGTATGCAGGTTTAAATCCTAAATTATTAAATGACTAATAAAAGGAAGGAAATAATTTTTTTCTTGGGGAAGAAAGCTAAGGAATCATAGTATGTAAAGGTAGAAATGTTGAATTATCTTCTATAGAAGCAAAACCGATAAAGGTCTCTTTTCATTGTAATCAGTGTTATATATTGACTTTGGCAATTTGCTGAACTAACAAATTATATTTGTCAATCTAACAAATGATATTGCAGCAATATCCAAATCCTCAAAATCATGGTTCTTATTCCAGGAGCTTGATTATCTAAATTGGATTATCCGCCAACAGTAAAAGTCATTTGGAGATTTCAAAGATAAAGGAGACAGCCAGAGTAGATGGTGGGTAGCATATACCATATGTCAAGATTACAAGGCCATTCTGTCTCTACCATCCCATGTCTCAAAGCTGAATGAAATTACGCTTCATAAAAGTAAAACAGTGATTATGTGATGCCCACAATTTGTAGGTCTTCCAATTCAGGTCTGGAAGCTATTAGAAGAGAAAGATGCTTCCAGTTGACTAAAATTTGACTGGTCGCTTCATTGGTCCAGAAAAAACACTTTACCTGATACAGGTAGTCCCCAACTTATGACCACAACTGAGCCCAGAATTCATTAATTTGTTAAGTAAACTTTGTCCCATATTATGACTTTTCTTGCCACGTTTGCTAAAGGAATCACTGCAAAATTAGTAACCCGGTTGTTAAGTGAATCTGGTTTCCCCATTGACTTTGCTTGTCAGAAGGCCACAAAAGGGGATTATACGACCCTGGGACATTTAAACCATCATAAATATGAACCACCTTGTCAAGCATCCAAATGTAAATCATGTGGCCACAGGGATGCTGCAGCGGTCATATGTGTGAAAAATAGTCATAAGTCACTTTTTTTTTCAGTGCTGTAACTTTGAACAGTCATTAAATGAACTGCTGTAAGTTGAGGGCTACTTGTATGCACCCTGCCAATCATAAGAATGAATAGTCGGTATCTTATATTGAGTATAGATTTTACTTCTCGTATAAATCTATAGATAAGATGGACTGCACATGAATAAATAAAATAAACCTAACTTTCAGAATTTCAGTTGGCAATCGGTTATAGATGGGACTTCCGTCTTCTGCCAAGATAATGGCAATTTATTGATGGAATGCTCCCTCCGAGGCAACTCATATTGTATCTATTTCAATGATTTTCAGTTGTTTTAAGTGAAAAGATGGGATGCTTAAAGAAGCAGTCAGTGCCATTGGTCTTTAAGACGTTTTTGCTAATTTGTATTTCTCAAGTTTCTGCTATTTTTGTTTTTGTCACATCTTATTTTAATCAGGTTGGATCTTAATTTAGCTGTGTTTCTGTCACAGACTTGCTGAAATGAGTGCAGCCACTGCCTGATATTTTTAAAGCCTATTCTTGACGTAATAATGCTTAACAGAAGTATTTTGAATTCGGTATCTTAATATTTCCAATGAGTTAGCCCTGTCCATAATTTCTTCCACATGCAAGAATTGCAATGATCAATTGTTAGTAACTGTTTGCTTTTGTCTTCATGTTGCCATGGAAAATGTGTGTGCAGGATGAGCAGCTCCTGCTTTAGAGCAGGGATCTCCAACCTTGGCAACTTTAAGCCTGGAGGACTTCAACTCCCAGAATTCCCCAGCCAGCTTTGCTGGCTGGGGAATTCTGGGAGTTGAAGTCCTCCAGGCTTAAAGTTGCCAAGGTTGGAGACCCCTGCTTTAGAGGATACATTGGAAAGGCTAGTTTGCAGCATTTTCCTTGAAGCTATTTGGCAGTCTGTTTCCTACTCAAACTCCAACCTCATCCCACCTCCTGGATCCTGTGACTTCCTTATTCTCTCTTGCACTTTTTCTTCCTCCTATCTTTTCCAATCTCTTCAAAAGATGGCATGGATGCCCTCTTAAACAGCGAGCAATTAGATATGCTTTTCTTAGCTGAAAAAAAGCAAATGTTGCTGGACATACATGGATTCAAGGTGCACATTAGCTGTTTTTGGGGTTGGGTCCTTCTTATTGGACAGCTGGTCAGCTATATGAGCACAGCAATTGGGATGATGGTGTAGTGGCATGGAAGAGTTGCTGAGGGTAAAAGGGACAAAGCAATGGCTGGATAGAAGGACCATAAATGTGCATCTAACCAGGGGTGGGATTCAAATTTTTAACAACTGGTTCTGTGGGCATGGCTTAGGTGGTGGGGGTGGCTTGGTGGTCATGTGACTGGCTGGGCGTGACCAACTCAATATCACTCACATCGAGGCACGCATCTCCTCGCCTGGCCTCTCATGACTGTGGGGATGCTGCAACAGTCGTAAGTGTGAAAAATGGTCATAAGTCACTTTTTTCAGTGCCATTGTAACTTTGAATGGTCACTCCACACAAGCAAAGTACCAGCAAAGGAGGGGGGAAAAACTCCAGAGAGGAAGTCTAGTCCTGCCAAGAATGTAATACGGGTTAACGGAGAGGCAGTTTCTGTAAGCAACACCAGAATGTTTCCTTCCTGCTTCCTTACAGGATTAGGCAGTAATTTCTTCTAACAACTGGTTCTCTGAACTGCTTAGAATGTTAACAATCGGTTCTAGCGAATAGGTGCGAACTGGTAGAATCCCACCCCTGCATCTAACCCATTATATTTTTAAAGATAGAGACACTTTGAGAATCTTGAGTTAGAGTGTGCAGCAAAATATTTGAATCAAAAGATAGATTGAAACAAACAAGGCAAATTAAATAGTATTGAACTCAAAAATACATGAGAAGTTAAACTTAGGCCTGAGTTTCTCAACTTTGGCAACTTTAAGATCTGTAGACTTCAATTCCCAGAATTCTCTAGCCAGCATGGCCTTTGGCCTTTGGTCACAAAGCTGAGCCATCTTTCTTTGTTGTGTCATGTGTATTTTTACTTACAGCTCATCTCCTGCAGTTTTCTCCAACATGGCATCCTTCAAATGTGCTAAGGATTGCCAAGACTATGCTGGTTCAGAGGTCTGAAAGTTTTGCAACAGAACACCTTGTTGGGGAAAGATATTCTATACAGTCATTTCAGAATATTTATAACCAATTCTATAGCAAGTTAAATTAAAGATCTAGGGCTACATTTGTACCAAATAGTAAGCTTGGGTATTTTGAACCTTTGCAAGCTATTTTGGGAGGGGTATATAGTTTTTTCCTTACTTTTGCTTTTTAATTGTCCTTTGTGCAGCAAAGTTATAAACATAAACAATTACATTTTTTATTCTTATGAACCTTTTTCTAATTTGTCCCTTTTTCAGGTTTGCCTTTCACTTTTTCCAACAAATCATGCTCACTGTAGATGTAACCTAATTTGCAGCTCAGGCCCTTTGGGTTAGTTTATATTCCAATATACTGTGTTAGCCAAGAAACTTGATTAACTCAGCAACTGTGTTAAATTTGTGGGACACTCCCACATTCTCCCCTTTCTCTTTTTCACAAATGTAATGCAACATTTGTTCTTTGGATTCATAGCAAGTATGATTAGAAGGGATCACTTGGGGATCACGGCGTTCAATCTCTTGCATAGTGCAAGAATCTACTTTTATATCCTAAGAGGCTGTTTATGACAATATGTGATCCAACTCTAAACTAGCATGTTTTAATTCATTGAATTCTCAATATCTATGAAAAACCCCTGTTGAGTTCCATCTAGTTTGCTTACTTAGATACATAGTTTCCACAATTTTGTAATGATTTTTCTAACCCGTTACTCAGGCCAGTTTCAGAACTAGTAGATTTTACATTGAGGGTGCAGATCACACCCATTTTCATTCCTCTGAGTTAGTTCTTATTATATTGATATCTGTTAAGGCCACTTGGTTTTGCTTCACTTCTAAAGGCCCAAACTATGTACCCAGCCTTGAATCCTCTGTGGATGTTGCAAACCAGGGACTTTATAAGCATTGCCAGCAAAAATATTGGGGTGATAGAAAAGAAAAATGATCAAATATACAATAGTAATAATATTTGCTTTATTTATTTGCATTCTTCTCATTAAATTTAAATGTAAATAAAATAGATTCAAATTATATTTTTGTCATTGTCAAGCTTACTTTTCAGATTACAGTTAAGTATGGCTTTAAAAAGTTGCACTAGTATAGGGTCATTTGATATTATAGAATTAACCTAATTTATTGGGTGAGGCTGTTCTAATACTTTATTGCTATTAATCATGTGTTTTTTTCTCTTATCCTTATAACTTCCTTCCTTCCTTCCTTCCTTCCTCTCCCTCTCCCCTTCCTTCTCCTTCTCCCTTTCCCTTTCTCTTTTTCAGATCATTAATGTAACAAACGAAGTACCACAGATAAGCAATTTAGTACAAGTAATAAGCCAACTCAAAAGGGTAAGATGGCATTTCTTCCTTTCTCCAAATTTAATTTAGGTTAAATAGCTTTATGATAGCTAAGTATCACAATAAATGGGCGAGCATGAATGAATGAATGGACACAACCATCTTCCCCAAAGGATTTTCAGTAGGCTTGTGGCCTATTTTTGGTCAAATTATGAGTCAAATCCTGAATTAGGCAGAATGGTTTGGGAAGAAGCAACTTTATTTGTTAGATTACCAAACAAAATAAACAAACAAATACCTTGTTTCTTCAGAGTCTTATAGGATAGCAATAGCAATATCACTTCATAGTGCTTTACACCCAGAGGTGGTATTCAGCAGGTTCTGACCAGTTCTGGAGAACCGGTAGCGAAAATTTTGAGTAGTTCAGAGAACCAGCAAATACCACCTCTGACTGGAGAGTTTACAGTATCCTTCCCCTGGCATGCCCACCAAGCCACGCCCACAGACCTGGTAGTAAAACACTTTGAATCCCACCATTGTTTACATCCTTAGGAAACTCATATCACACAGATGTCTGGTGAGGTAAATTGGACTGAAAGACTACGAGTGGCCCAAGGGAACCCAATGAATGTCTGGCTAATAGCAAACCCTCCACTCCTCATCCAGGATCTTTTTGTTTTTTGTTTAATAAATGTTCAGAAAGAACAGTATTGATATCTGGAGCATATCAATCAAGCCTACATCTAGAAGAATGCATTTGGTCTCTTAGTAATGAAGCATACTGGCGGTACACCATTCTTTGTTGCAGTGGGAACTTTATTTTGGAATCCTGGAACTGCTTGACAGCAAATCTACATAATTTGTCAGCAGCCATCTCTTCCCACCTTCATAATCTGAAAAGAATGAGTATAAGTTCTATGATGTGTCCTCATATCACGATAGCACTGTGTAGCATCTCCAACAGTTGTCAAATCCTGACATTCCTTGTTCATAATGCTCACACTGTGAGTTCCACTGTGAGAATCCCAGGGCAGCCTAATATCGAAGTTTTTCATTTTCAGAGGAGAATTCTATAAACCTGTCCACAGTGTACAGTTTCCTCAGAAGATCTTAGCTGAATATAAAACACGAGAAACAGGATTTTGCAACAACATAGTTAGGAGCAAATATGTGCACCCCATAGAAAGATGATGTTGGACACCTGGGACTAAGAAGGCATCTCCCAACAGTTTTATACTTCCTTAGGGTCTCATCTCTTTCACAGTCATCAGAAAGACATTCAACTCTTAATCACTGCAATACACTGGCTCAGGAATGTGGTCTACTGTTAAAGAAGACACAGTTAAGATCAGAAAACAGTAGATTGCATTTTTAAACTTACTGTTTCTCTCTGAACTCCGGTAGATAATGAAGAAATTGGCTCTACTGAAAATTTTCAAGAGCCGGAACCGCAGAATTAAGTGGCTTTATGAATTAGCCCACAAATATCTGAAAATGCTAGTGCTTGAGAAGCCATCAAAGAACTCCACTTCCATTTTAGGGTAAGTGAGAATAATTGAGAAATTTTTGTGCAGGCATTTTGCCCAAATGAGATAAAGTTGGATCATTAAAGCGAGATGATTTAAAACTCACTATCAAGAAAAGTAAAGTTGAGCTGATGATAGTTTTCTTGGCAATAATATGGACATGAGTTGCATGGTCTTATTGTGGGAATGTTTTTTGACTTCCTACAGACCTGCGATATCCTGGTGATTTCTCATCCAAATATTATTTCATTCTTGTAACAATGGTTATTCACAAGCCAATTTATTATTTGACCTTATGGTGACCACTGGATCTCAGGGAAGGATGGAAAAAAACATGATAAATTCAAGAATTGAAACAGAACTTCATATGGCTGTCCCCATAGAAAGCAGTAGTGCAAAAGATTTTCCCAGTTCAGTCAGAAAGGCTATGCCACAGATTTCAAATGTATTAGTGAAAATATACTCTTTTAATCAACTTGATACTGTCAAAATTTAGACCAGCCAATCTGGTACGTGGAAGTGTACTGGGATTACAGCTTCATGTTGACCAAGTTGGCTTAGAGCTGCAGTCTTAGTACTTCCAGAAATACCCGTCTGTGGTATTACATTATTAGTAAAGCCAAGTATCAATTCTTTGGGTGGTTCCAGAGGAACAAGCCAACATTTTTTTCTATATTCCATGGTAGAAAGACAGAGCAAACCAGAATGCAGATCCATAATAATGCTTCCATTCTGCTTATATGGCAGGATGAGTGTCACCTCTGCAGATAGACTGAGTTCTAATGCTGATACGGTCATTGAGCCTGTCATGGATATTGCTAAGGTGTCTATTGACAAAGAGGCTGAAGATGATTGTTTTCCTGAGACATCCTTGAAGGCTTCAACCTCAAGATGTTATGAAGCACTCTGCCTGAAAGGCCTGCCTCAACGGTTCCACATGCCAGCACCCAGAATGCTCTGTAGACCTTCAGCTCTGAGATGGACCAAACCCTGCTGCACCAGATCGTGCAATGAGTCTCTGGAACACATCATCACCATCAATTATTAAGAATGTCAGAAGTCATATTCTGTGAGCAACCAAATTTCAATTATTGTTGCCTAGGGTAGAGAGTCTCATGCCTGCCTACAAAGCCAGGTTTTGCCTACAAGTCAAGCTTGAGTCTCTTTAGGAGTCTTGTCAATAGCTTCAGCACTTTACTCTGAAGCAATCTGGGAATCCCATCCTGCTTATTCTTGAAGCGAACGAGGGTAGAGACTCAGAAATTGTATAAACAGCAGGTTTCAAAGGGCTCGTCTGATCTAATCAATCAAGAGGAATTAGATTCAGTGAGGCAAAGGGGGGTGGAAAGCCACAGCAATAGCTTGGGATCTATTAAAAATGAGAACACACAGAACAAGGGTTGCTGAACCAACCAAAACGGGGAATACCTTTGCCTGCTCAGATTGAGGAAGCCCATTTACAATTAAGAGTTTACTTTCATTTCTTGCAAGACTTTTTGCGTGGAATTAAAACAGAGAGAGGCTATTTCTTTGGGACTAGTGGTCACAGCTAAATTTTGAGAGCATCTTGTAGGCACATTCCCAAAAAGAATTATCACAGGATCAAGGCCAATCCCTCCTTTTCTGTCTCTCCTCCCCACACAACACACAACATTTAGCAGAAAGCAGAGGGGTGGGGTCCTTCTCGTTGATTTCTGTAGCTCTTTCTCCAGACCGTTGCTATTGATCTCCAGACATCTCTGTCCTTTTCTTTTACCAAGTTGATTCATATCCAAACAAAACTAAAGGATGGGCTGTAAGTCACTCTCCAGTTTTATTTCTTAGGAATATCTCTCAGACCTATGTGATATTGTAGGCCAAAGCTTTACTCTGCAAGGTGTAGTTTTGCACATTGCTTTTAAAGTTAAAAACTATTTTTAAAAAAGTAAATAAAATCAGGTTAAAATCAGGTAAATAAAACCAGATTTAAAAGAAATGATGAATGTCTTTGGGATGATTATTAGAGTGATTTTGATAGATCTAAGTAGATGAAAAATGTGTTTGCCACAGGCAAAAGAAAAGAACAGGAGGAATTAAACTTTAATATTAATAATGAATAGTAGCAGTGGTAGAATTTTGGAATCTTGGTTTGGAAGTCCTACTTGTGAGCATCCTTCTTACCTTTTTTCTCTTTTAAGAAACTGGATTGACCAGACTGACGCTCATTTCAGATGGTCTGAAGATACTGTAGTAAGAAGAATCCTGAAGAGATAGATCTATTAAGTGCCCTATTAACTCATATTCCTGCAATAAATGGAATGTTGATCATCCTTCAAATACAAAACCTGTCTGCAGTTTGCAATGAACTGGGCATGCTTATTTAGGCCAAGGGAGGGGAAGAATGGTCAGAGATTATGGGATTTGTATTCCAGGTAGGTCCTTAGGTTTTGCCTAATAACAAGAGGCATGTACAATGCTATTTATATCCTTTTGTATTGCACCACAAATAAAAGACATGGCATCATTGGCCAAACTTTTCCATTCAGTCCATAACAACATCTCACCAATCTCTATCCCAGCATATTGGGGGTAGGGGGGGGTAGGAGGGGGGTGGAGATAGCAATAATAGCATTTATATACTGCTTTATAGTGATTTATAGCATTCTCTGGGTGGTTTACAACCTCAGCATTATTTGCATATTGCTCCCAACAATCTGGATCTTCATTTTACCAATCTCGGAAGGATGGAATCTTGACAGGGGTGGGATTCAAAAATCCCAGCAACCGGTCCACTGCCTGGTTGCTGGGTGGGCGTGGCCATGGTGGGCATGGCCTACCGGAACTTCCGGGAGGGCTGCTTTTTGCTTCCCTTGGGATTCGGGGAGGGCAAAAATGGCCTCCCCTGGGGTACAGAGGCCCTCCAGAAGCTTGAAACAGGCCCGTTTCCAGACTTCCAGAAGGCCCATTTTTCACCCTATCACAGCCTCTGCATGGACCCTGCACTTACCTGCATCCAAAACGGGCCACATGGAGACTCCTGGGAGGGGAGGGGTTGGTGGGGCCAGCCAGTTGGTTCAACTACCGGTTCGACAAACCACTTGTAAATTTAACATCTGGTTCACCCAAACCGGTCTGAACCGGCTGAAGTCCACCCCTGAATCTTGAGCCCTGTCAGGATTGAACTCCAGGTTGTGGACAGAGTTTGCCTGCAATACTGCACTTAGCCACTGCTCCACCAGGGCTCCTCAAAATAGGGGTTGGGTGCCTTTCGGAAGATTAAAAGTGTGGGAGCCAAGTCTTTGCTCATGGCTGATTTAACTATGCTTTTTCCTAGTGTCAGAATTGTTAAAAATGTTCCTGTTCTTTCTGAAGAACAGATTGAAGGCATAGCAAGCATATACTGTATTATTGTCAACTTGGTTTTAGGATTGCAAATGTTTCATGACCATATTAAGCAACATCATTTACGTAGGAAATATAGAGAAGAAGTATGTGAGCTGGTGGGGCATCGCTGCAGCCCCACTTAAAATATTGTCAATCCTGGATACCACAATTTAAAAGAGTGACAAATTAGAGTAAATTAGGAGAAAGACTACTTAGAAGGTAAGATGTGTTAGGTATAACATTGATACCAAATATGGTTTGGGTGAATAAATATATAAAACTTAGATATCATGGTTTAAGTGCTTATCACTTTAAGCACAATGCAGCAGGCAATTAGCCGATTAAGGGTGCGGTTAGAAGTTACAATATAAGGAAGCATTAGAAGCTGGAAAGCTTACTGTGAGTTTACTGTCTGTTACTGTAACTGTGTGCTGCTTCGACTAACTGAGATTACTGACTGTGAGTTTACTGTCTGTAACTGGCTGTAACTGTTACTGTGTCTTGCTGCGACTAACTGAGATTACTGACTGTGAGTGCCTGTGACTGAACTGTTATTGTTTGCTACTGTTTGCTGAATATCCAGCGTTTGTTTCTCTGGAGAGTGAAACCGGAGGAGGAGAAGATATCTTTATCGGCTGATAAAGATATTGCAAGGACTCTTAACTTGGACTATACTAGTGAGTCTTACTGGATGGAAATACTGTGAATGACTTAATGGACTGAATGACAATGCTTAAACTCTAACTGGATTAAAAACTATTTAAACTACAAACAGTGTTTGTATTCAGTGTGTGTATACTCTGGGGCCCTTCCGCTCTCCTTTGGCTGCCTGGCTTGACTACTGCTGCAATACTCTGCTAGGGGTTAAATCCTCAAACCCTAACATTGGTTATGGGCCCAGCAGCATAGTCTAACTAACCAGGATATAGCAGAGAGAGTTGGTGTGAGTTGCACATTACTGTAAAAAACAAACTGTTTTAATTAGTTTAAAATAGTCAAAATATCTGAAGAGTAATGGCACAAGTAAATTTGTCACAACTGTCCATGATATCCAGGCTGGATGGAACAAACTATGTTTCATGGTCAATGAAATGTAGTTTACTTCTACGCAGAGAAGGTTTGTGGGACATTATAGCAAACCCACCAGATGTGAGTAGATGGGATCCTGCTAATGATGATGATAAAGAAAAGTTACAAGACTTTAAACTGAAGAATGAGCAGGCTTTATGTATCATAGGACTGACTCTCTGTGATCAGCAGCTTGTCCATATTCGTGGAGAAGAAAATGCTGCAAACTGCTGGGAGAACCTCAGGAAGATTTATGTTCGGGACAGTGTAGGAGCACATATAAATCTTACACGGAAGCTATTTCGAACGCATCTTCAGAGGAATGGAGATATGTTAGTTCATTTAAACTGTATGAAGAGCATTTTTCAAGAATTGCAAGAAAAAGAGCTTATATTTAATGAACTGCAACAAGTCTACATAATATTATCTTCATTAGATCAAAGCTATGATGACTATGTGACTTCGTTAGAAGTATTGCCAAAAGAAAGCCTCTCATTAACCGAGATTACAGGCAGGCTACTAGAAGAAGCCAGAAGAAGGCGTGAGCGTGACGAGCTGAGAGAAGATAAGAAAGAAGAGAAATTATCTTCAAAGTTTGAAAGAAACCAGCAAAGCAAAGTAAAGCACCTGGAAGAAGAGAATTTATCTTCAACAGCATACACAATTAAAAAGTGTTTTAATTGTGGAGGCAGAGGACATTTGGCAAGATTCTGCAAAAAGAGAAAAAGCCAGAATGTAAAAAAGCCAAAGAAAGCATTTGAACTAGCCACGTTTAGCAACTCTGATGTGAAGAATAATTTATGGGTGGTTGACAGTGGCGCATCCCACTGCATCACAAGAGATAAGACAAAATTTATAAAAATGTCTACAAGTTCTCAACATATATCTCTTGCTAACGGCTGGAACCTGAAAGCTAAAGGTCAAGGTTTTGCACGTTGTCCGTACATAAACCAGGATATAAAAATGTTGTATGTACCACAACTAAAGTTTAATTTGCTTTCAGTAAGGGTATTAGATAAATTAGGTTATGTAATTACTTTTAAGGATAATAATTGCATAATTGAAAAAGATAACAAAAGGGTAACTGCAGCTTTAAATGGAACATTATATGTCTTAGATAATAGTAAGAAAGGGGAGGCACAAACTGTATTTAATAATATAAAGCCTCATGATGAATGTATCCATTTATTGCATAGGCGTTTGGGGCATGTAAATTTTAAAATGCTAAAACGTACAGTTGAGTTATCTGAAGGAATAAGGTTAAAATCTTGTGATAAATATTTGCGTTGTAATGTTTGCTGTGAAGATAAGAGCAAAGTATTGCCTGCAAATAGGCTAAATGGTTTCAAAACAAAAGAACCTTTAGAAGTAGTATTTGCAGACATAATAGGTCCAAAGAAACCCAGTATGGGGGTGCTAGATATATACTGAGCATTATGGACCATTATTCTAGATATGGGTTTTGCTATTTAATGAAAAGCAAAACTGAAACATATCAACATTTTTTCAATTGGCTTAGGTTTGCTGAAAGAAAGTCTAAACGACAACTGATAACCCTGGTGACAGATAATGGCACGGAATTTATTAATAACAAATTCCAGAACAGACTTAAGGTAGCTGGAATAGAGCATAAGAAGTCTGCTCCATACAGGCCAGAACATAACGCTTTTATTGAAAGAAGAGGCCAAACACTACAGGCAATGGTTAGAACAATGTTAAATGATTCTGGGTTACCTGATAGTTTGTGGGGGGAGGCTACAATGTGTGCTAATAACATATTGAACAACGTTGTTAATACAACAACAGGTGAAATACCATTCACTAGATGGCATGGCAGGAAACCTGATCTAAGTTACCTGCACACATTTGGTGCACCAGCATGGGTGCATATTCCTGCACAACTCAGAAAAAAAGGGGAACATAGAGCTAAAAGATTTTTCTTCGTTGGTTATCAGGCAAACCATAGGGCATATAGATTTTGGGAGAAAGGCACATCTAAAGTGTTATGTAGTGCTAGTGCCCAATTTCTAGAACATGAAGGATGGGAGAAATTAGAACAGGATGCCAATAAAGATGTAATTATTGAATCCTATAGAAATCCCATTAGTTATCCCTGTAACTTTAAAAATAAAGTAAAGAGACAAATACAGGATGAAATAGTGCCCATAAAGGAAGAAACAGATTCAATAGATGAACAGGATGAGGAAGATGAACAGGTAGTAGTTCAACAAAGTCCTCCTGTAAGCCCAGTAATTCCTAGAAGAACTACACGTGTATCTAGACCGCCTGATAGGTACCAGGCTAACACAGTGTGCCAGATTAATCAAGTTCCTAATTCTGTTGAAGAAATTAAAAAGTATCCTAATAAGGAAAAAGAAAGATGGTATGCAGCAATGAATAAGGAACTGAATTCATTAAGTGATATGAAGGTGTATGAGAATGCCAAATTACCTGTAGGAAAGAAAACCATTGGCTGCAAATGGATATTTAAGGTAAAAACAGACAAAGATGGTAATTTAATCCATAAGGCAAGGTTAGTAGCCCAAGGTTTTAGGCAGAATACTAATGACTATGATGAGGTGTTTGCACCTAGTCTTAAGGCAGCAACCTTGAGGGCAGCTTTAGTGTGGGCAGCTAGTAAAAACTATATAGTTAACCATTTAGATGTGGAAACTGCTTACTTGCACGCCCCATTAAAACATATTATTTATATGAAAAAACCTGTTGGTATTAAAAGTGAAAATAAGAATAATAATGATTGTTGGTTGTTAAAGAAAAGCCTCTATGGTCTTAAACAATCAGGCTATGAATGGAACCAGTATATTGTAAAGGAACTAAACAATATAGGATTTAAAGCTGGTTTAGCCGATCCATGTCTGTTTAAGAGGGAGACAAATGGGAAAGTATCATTATTATTACTATTCACAGATGATATTGCTTTGATAACTGAAACTAATGATGAAGCAAATAAAATAATAGCATCATTAGGAAGGAGAATAAAGATCAAGCAATTAGGGGAGATAAAGAAGTATCTAGGTTTGAATATAAAGAAAACAAGGAAAGGTTTTAAGATATCTCAGGAAGATAAGATAAGCAAATTGCTAAAAGATTACAAGATGGAGCTTTGTAAGCCAGCTAAGACTCCAATGAGTCAGGAGTTTAGCAACACTGATGAACAAAGCCCTGAGTTTGATAAGGTGATTTATCAATCTTTAATTGGTAGTTTGAGTTATATTAGTAATTGGTCTAGACCAGATATTTCGTACTGCGTGAATCAGTTGGCTAGATTCAATTCTGCACCATGTGAAAGACACTGGAATGCAGTTAAGAGGATATTAAGATATCTTAAAAAGACAATGAATTATTCATTGTATTTAGAACCAAAGGGTGATTTAATTCTGAGTGCATATGCAGATGCTAGTTTTGCATCAGAAAGAGACACTAGAAAGTCGACTTCAGGAACAGCCATAATGCTGGGTAAGACATTAATAGGCTGGAAGTCAATAAGACAACAGCATATAAGTTTGTCTACTATGGAGGCAGAATTCTCCTGTTTATCATTGTTATGTACAGAGTTAATAATGTATAAACAAATGTTAATTGATATAGGTATAACTGTAGATTATCCTATAATTATACATGAAGATAATCAGGAAGCAATTCAAATGGCCACAAATATTGGAGTAAAAACAAGGAGCAAGCATACAGATCTAAGATACCTAAATGTGAGACAATCTGTAAGAAGTAAGATGATTCAGCTAGAGTACTGTATGTCGGAGGACAATTTAGCTGATAATTTTACTAAAGCCCAAGGTGCCAGTAAGCACCAGGAGAGTTGTGAAAAATATGGGATAAGATTGTAAAGGTATTATATATTTATTTCACCCAAAAGGGGAGTATGTTAGGTATAACATTGATACCAAATATGGTTTGGGTGAATAAATATATAAAACTTAGATATCATGGTTTAAGTGCTTATCACTTTAAGCACAATGCAGCAGGCAATTAGCCGATTAAGGGTGCGGTTAGAAGTTACAATATAAGGAAGCATTAGAAGCTGGAAAGCTTACTGTGAGTTTACTGTCTGTTACTGTAACTGTGTGCTGCTTCGACTAACTGAGATTACTGACTGTGAGTTTACTGTCTGTAACTGGCTGTAACTGTTACTGTGTCTTGCTGCGACTAACTGAGATTACTGACTGTGAGTGCCTGTGACTGAACTGTTATTGTTTGCTACTGTTTGCTGAATATCCAGCGTTTGTTTCTCTGGAGAGTGAAACCGGAGGAGGAGAAGATATCTTTATCGGCTGATAAAGATATTGCAAGGACTCTTAACTTGGACTATACTAGTGAGTCTTACTGGATGGAAATACTGTGAATGACTTAATGGACTGAATGACAATGCTTAAACTCTAACTGGATTAAAAACTATTTAAACTACAAACAGTGTTTGTATTCAGTGTGTGTATACTCTGGGGCCCTTCCGCTCTCCTTTGGCTGCCTGGCTTGACTACTGCTGCAATACTCTGCTAGGGGTTAAATCCTCAAACCCTAACAAGATGTCTGAAAACTAAACCCTATGAGTGACAGTTAAAAAAAATCTGATATAGCAATAGTAATTAGACTTATATACCACTGCAGCCCTCTCTAAGCAGTTTACAGAGTCAGCCTATTGCCCCCAACCATCTGGGTCCTCATTTTACCAACTTTGGAGGGATGGAAGGCTGAGTTGACCTTGAGCTGGTCAGGATTGAACTCCTGGCAATGGGCAGAGTAAGCCTGCAATTCTGCATTCTAACCACTGCGCCACCATGGCAGTGGTGGGATTCAAATTTTTTTACTACCAGTTCTGTGGGCGTGGCTTGGTGGGCGTGGCAGGGGAAGGGTATTGCAAAATCTCCAGTCAGAGTGGCATTTGGTGGTTCTCTGAACTACTTAAAATTTCCACTACTGGTTCTCCAGAACTGGTCAGAACCTGCTGAATATCACCTCTGCACCACAGCTCTTATATATTTGGACTACAGAAGAGATGACTGAAGAGAAACACACGATAATGTTCAAATACTTGAAGGACTGTGACACTGTGACACAGAAGGAGGCCATTCCTTAATGCCTAAGAGGGCAAGGACCAGAACCATTGGATTAAAACTGCAAGGAAAACTATATATAAGGAGGAACTTCCTGATTGACCATTAGCCAATGGAATAGCATGTTCAAGAGAAGGGGTGATCTCTCCTTCAAACGAAGGTTGAATAGCCATCTGCTCACATGGCTTAAGAGAGGGATGGGCTCCAACTCTCTCGTTCTATGAAAACACATTTCTCTTAGTATTCTGGTTTTGAAAGATAACTTCCTTGATCTGAAGAAGTAATATGGTTTACATATTAAATAGGGTTAGGACTCATCAGTGAGTATACAGAATAAATATGTCTGCTCTCTAAGATCCTCTCATGACTAAATGACCTCAGGATCCTCCATGGGCCAACATTTTAGGATATTTACACACAATAAGCTTTAGTGTTCTGGCATGGCTGCCTTGTGCAATGTAATCATGGCACCAGCTGGAATGTAGAAACAAATGGTTTCTCTTCTGCCTCAGCATCATTTACATGTAACAGAAATTATACTGGAGAGGCTAAAGTGAACTCTTAAGCACTTCCCTCAAAAAAATATATATGCCAGAACAGGGTTGTCAGTTGGCCAGGAAAGAGTCTAATACACCAGCAGCTTTAACTGAATCAGGATTTAGTGATTAATCCCAATTGCCTCTATTTGTGCAACAGCGAGCCAATAATATTTTAGCATTGGGTAGGAATGCTGACATCTCTAAGCTTTTGTGGGATTTTAATAGCATATTATGAGGACCAGTTTGGTACAGTCTAGAAACCTGGAGGCTGTGAGTTCTAGTCCTGCCTTAGACACATCCAAAGCATACCAGGTAGAAATAATTCTAAAATGGTGTTCTTTGGATGTTTGGGATTATACAGGTAGTCCTTGACAGATCATTTAGTGCAGGGCTCTTCAAACTTGACAGCTTTAAGAGTTGTGGACTTCAACTCCCAGAATTCCTCTTCCATTCATGTTAGCTCAGGAATTCTGGGAGTTGAAGTCCACAAGTCTTAAACCTGCCAAGTTTGAAAACCCTTGATTTAGTGACTATTCAAAGTTACAACAGCACTGAAAAAAGTGACTGTTTTTCACAGTTACAACGTGGTAGCATCCCCATGGTCGTGTGATTCAGATGCTTTGTAAATGGTTCATATTTATGGCTGTTGCATTGTCTCGTGGTCACGTGATTCCCTTTTGTAACCTTCTGATCAGTCAATGGGAAAGTCCGATTTGCTTAACAGCCATGATATTAACTTAAAACAACTGCAATGATTCACTTAACAACGGCAGAGCAAAATGGGGCAAAAGTCACTTTACCAATGTTTCACTTAGCAACAGACATGTTGGGCAGTGGTGGGATTCAATTTTTTTTTACTGCCGGTTCTGTGGGCGTGGCTTGATGGGCGTGGCAGTGGAAGGATATTGTAAAATCCCCATTCCCTCCCCACCCCACTAACCTGCTTTCCAGCTCCGTTCTCCTCTGCAGGGCAACCAAAGAAGACCCATCCGATCAGCTGGGACTTGGGAGGCAGAGAATAGGTGGGGGCGGGGCCAGTCAGAGGTGGTATTTGCCAGTTCTCCAAACTACCCAAAATGCCCACTACCGGTTCTCCAGAACTGGCCAGAACCTGCTGAATCCCACCTCTGATGTTGGGTTCAGTTGCCATCCTAAGTGGAGGACTGACTGTCATTCCCACGTTCCCTGATGATTGGCTGGACCTAATGGATGTCACGGGAGTTGATATCATAACTGCTCCAGATCTCCAACCTTTTTCAGAACCTGCGCCAGGACTTGGGGTGAAGATTACGTGGCTGGAGCCGACCGGAATGGACTCAGTTGGGGTTCCTTGGAAGGGGGCTTCTTCTGCCCTGTCCCTCTTTTTTTCCTCCCTGCCTCCTTCGGCCAGCGACGTCCCCCGCCGGGTCCGTCTCGCGTGGCTCTTCCGTCAAGCACCTGGCCAAGGTCTGCCTTGCCCTCGGCACCTGAGCGAGAGACACGGGACAGAGAGAGGCAGAGCAAGCGCGCTCCGAAGGGGAATCCCCGCCTCGTGTTTCTCGATCGAGAAGCCCCTCGGGTCCTCCTCCCCAGGGAAGAGGAATGGGAGGGCTGCCACTGGCCGCGACCCAGTTTACCCGGAGCCCCTAAACCAGGCAGCCACAGCGGCGACCATGGCACTCCGACCCGGCGCGGTGCTGCTGCTACTCATCACGCTGGGTAAGCCCGAATCTCGTCCCGATCGCGGGCGCCGGTCCAGCGGGAACGGCATCCTCTGGTTGGGTACGTGGTGGGGGCGAAAGGATCAAGGGAACTTAAAAAGAAATTCGGATTTGTTAAGACAGTTTACGAGGCAAGAATGGATGCTAATTCCTCTTTCTCTGCATCGTTAGAAGGTTTACGGGAAACGTCCCTCTGTTAACTTCCTGAAATTGATAAGATGCTAGAAGAGCTCAGGATAGGGTTAGTGATGGACAACTTATAACTACATACTTATTTAAATCCACGGCTTCATTTCCAAGGAAAACTTTCCAAGGAACACTTTCAGAATTTAGTTAAATTGGTGAGACTTTCCGAAAGCAGAGACAGCGACTATTCAGAATGAAGCAAGTTTACTTTTCAGGTCATTTCCTGATTCGTTCTATTCTTCGTGGCTGGTTTTTCTTTTTAAGTACCAAACTCATCTCTTTTTCCATTTTACGTTTTAAATAGCCTTGTAAAAGAGGGCAGTTTACAAGAGATCATACTGGCTCAGCTCATGATTTAGTCCCTCCTTTGGAAACCATGTATTCCAGGACAAAATCCCTAACCCTGATCTTGTCGAGCAAACTGTGTCTTACTATGCCATGCTATAGTTTGTTAAAGTATGGCTTATTGAATAAATCCCACAACTGGCTTGGTTTGTGTAACACAAACCATGCACTGTGACTTTCAAATGATATGATAATGACATTATGGCTTAACGCAATGTCTGGAGCAGAATCCTACTTAGTACTTAATTTTGGTTCCGCCTCTTGCATATGATGGCCATTTATTGTGTGTGTGTGTATGTGCGTGCATGCGTGCATTGCACACATATATTTTATGCTTCTTATTTAAGGGAAATTGCTCTTGGTCTTTAGATGAAGTGCCTGGAAAAAGAGGTGTGCGGTTAGATGCTACATTAACCCCCCTTTCCATTTGCAGGGCACTTGCTCAAGCTACTGACGGCAGAAACTCAGTGTGAAAATATTTATCAGGATTTCTCTGGCTGCATCTTAAAATTAGGAGAGAACATGGCTAGATATGAAGAAGAAGCGGAAGAAGACAAAGTGAACCAGAGTCTGCTGCAAGGATTGCAGGTTGTTTGTGGGTGAGCAGCAAACTTCTTAACTGTACTGTAGGAACATCCTATCATGATGCATACCTTGAATATAGTTGTCAATTGAGAATAAAAGAATAACAGAGTTGGAAGGGACCTTGGAGATCTTCTAGTCCAACCCCCTGCTAAAACAGGAAGCCCTATAGCATTTCTGACAAATGACAGTCCAATCTCTTCTTAAAAACTTCCAGTGTTGGAGCGTTCACAACTTCTGGAGGCATGTTGTTCCACTGATTAATTGTTCTAACTGTCAGGAAATTTTCTCCTTAGTTCTAGGTTGGTTCTCTCCTTGATTAGCTTCCATCCATTGCTTCTCGTCCTGCCTGCCTTCTAAAGCAGGATGACTGGTATCCCCTTCCCTTTTCTCCTCTGTGAATGTTTCCACTGAATACTCTCCAAATACTAGTGGAAAAAGTGAAGGTTTCCACTCTCATAGTAAGTGCTGTAATTGATCTCATGTCTCTTATCAGTTGGCCAGCATAGAAAATGGTTCTGCGTAGCCAAAGGAACCACAATAATGGAAGGGAACTTTCTTTTGAACCTGGCTTGGATTTACTACGTTTTATCATAGGAAGTGCTAACATAAGCACTTCCTCAAAGACAACCATCAATTGAAAGAAAAAGGCTAATTGAAGTTAGGACCAATACAAGAGAACAAATCCTTCATTGTTGAGAAGTGCTTGCTGTCCATTATTGACACATTACAAAACTACCATAGATTCTAAACACAATTAGAAATGTCATTTTGTAGACAGCAAAGGCACAGCCAGTTCAGTTGCCTCTTATGAAACATGCATTTGCTTTCAAGTAAAGAATGGGGTACCATATTAGAATTTTAGGATACCTGCTTCTGGGAAACCAATTTGAACCTGAGCAGTTTTGGTTGGCTACCAATTCAGTATGGTGGCTTTCAGCCTATCAGTGTCCTTCAATCCTGGGTATTATATGATTAGATTTTTCTGGGATCCAATTCTTTGATTTAAGGCAACTATAAGGGGATGATGATACGGAGTTATGGTTATAGTGCTGGGATGGAGTTCATCCTTTAGCTTCCATAATTTCTCCACTCACTTTAATCCAGGACTCTCCAAACTTGGCAACTTTAAGACTTGTAGACTTCAACTCCCAGAATTGCCCAGCCAGCATGACTAGCTGAGGAATTCTGGGAGGTGAAGTCCTCAAATCTTAAAGTTGCCAAGTTTGGAGACCCGTGCTTTAATCCAACAACCTTCAAAGCCTCAATTAATATAGCTCTATCATTTATTTGGTGGTGCTTGTTGTATTTCCTGGGTCTGCAATGGCCTTTGACTTTAAACTATGCACTTTCTAACTACCAATATTAATCGTAATGGTAGTATTTTTGCTATCACCTCTGTTCTTTGCCAGGCTTGGTTTGCCACCTTGGGCAGCTTCACGGCCAGTGGACTGAGGGAAATAAAGACACAGCTGTTTGTTTATCTAATCAAGTGCAAGAAGAAGACAGTAAAATAGCAAAAGCGTCAAGATGTTGGGAATTTAGCTTGCAGCAAATCTGAGCAGAGAATGATTATAAGCAGACATGAGAATGGGAAGAAATAAAGGAATTGTAGAGATAAATGCAAATCATTGAAGGTTCCAAGGGTGAAACACAGACAGAGCAAACCTATAGATAAACTAGGAAATGTACAAAACAATTAAGGAAAAAGCCAGAAGTTCTGGAGAAGCACCTTCCTGTCAAAACTGTGCAAGAAGAACTATTGAGATGCGGAATGTAGAAACCACAATAAATTAGTTTAGAACACGGCTCCCCAAACTTGGCAACTTTAAGATGTGGACTTCAACTCCCAGAATTCTGGGAGTTGAAGTCCACAAGTCTTAAGGTTGCCAAGTTTGGAGACCTCTGGTTTAGAAGCTGATAAAAAGACCAGATAGAAGAGGGCAAAGACATTTTTCATGTAATAAAATGGACTAATAAAGGAAAAATAAGCACCTGGTAGAGGACAGAAGAAGGGAATCCGATGTAAAGAACATTACTGGATGTGGAATCATAGTACTAGATAGTGATGATGATGATGATGATTGATGATGATGATGATGATGATGATGATTACTGTATACTCCTTGACTTATGATCACAATTGAACCCACCATTTCTGTTGCTGCTCAGTGAGACATTTGTTAAGGGAATGTTGCCCCATTTTATGACTTTTCTTGCCTCGGTTCTTAAGAGAAGCACTGCAGTTATTAAGTTAGTAACAAAGTTATTAAGTGAATCTGAGTTCCCCTACTGAGCCTCAGTGGCGCAGTGGTTAGAGTGCAGTACTGCAAGCTACTTCTGCTGGCTACCAGCTGCCTGCAATTTGGCAGATCGAATCCCACCAGGCTCGAGGTTGACTCAGTAGCCTTCCGTCCTTCCGAGGTGGATAAAATGAGGACCCAAATTGTTGGGGGAAATAGGCTGACTCTGTAAACCGCTTAGAGAGGGCTGTAAATACTGTAAAGTGGTGTATATGTCTGTGCTATTGCCATTGATTTGGCTTGTCAGAAGGTCGCCAAAGCTAATCACAGGACCCCAGAACACTGCAACTATCAAAAATATGAGTCAGTTGCCAAGCATTTGAATTTTGATCACGTGACCATAGGGATGCTGCAAATATAAGTGTGAAAAATGATCATAAGTCACCTTTTTAAAGAGCCGTTATAACTTCAAGCAGTCACTAAACAAACTACTGTAAGTCGAGGACTATCTGTATAACACTTTCAAAAGAGCCAGCCTGTTGTAGTGGTTAAGATGTTGGATTAAGGCTGGGGAGATTCATGTCCTTTCTTAAACATGGATGTCAGCTGAGTGATGGTGGGTCAGTCACTCCCTCTCAGCCCTACTCTCAGCCCTACTCACTCCCTCTCAGCCCTACTCATTGTTAGGCTCTGTAACAAGCTGGCAGGAAAACAGAACCTCTTGTGGCATCATGAGCTGCTAGCTTTGCTGTGTGCACTACAGTAAGTTAGCATAATGCAAAAGAAGCAGAGTCTGTGACCAAGAGGAACAGAAGTTAAGATTGCACAGTGCTTTCGAATATTAAAAGCACTTTAAATGTATTATTTTGTTGCTCCCAACAATCCTGCCACATCATTCAGTCCCCAGTCCTTTTTTTTTTCAATAGGGAGGGTGGGAAAGATTTATACAAGGTCAGCATGAATTCACAGAAGATTTGAACTGGATGTTTTACAATGCATCAGTCACTTTGTAGCCTCTGCACAAAATTAGCTGTGTTTATCATGAAAGACAATGGCAGTGAAGATGCTTATGAGCCCACCATTGCAGCTAAAGTGGGGTATTGAAAGCTAGATACACCTCCTTCAGATTGAGTATTGAGAGTAGAGAAGGACAGGAGGAAGAGTCAATATCTTATTAATGGTTCCTGGGCCAAAAATAATAACTTGAGAAAAATGTCTCAGGCAAGTCTCTCCTTAGTTCACACAAAGACAAAATGAGGGAGGGGAAAAGTACATTCAGACTTGGAAGATTCTATAACAGTACTAAATCTGTTAAAATAAAAACAGTCCAGACCTATGTGGCATTGGTTTCTTAGTTTACATTACCTCTGGGGGCTAACAGATCCCCAAAAGATGCCAAAGCTATTGTTTTTTCCTCATCTATCACACAACAGAACAAGATTTTCTAAAACTCACTTCAATTTTTTTTTAAAAGAAAAGAAAAATCAGTTACCAGAAGAATCTTCAAACTTAAACGTGTGCTGGTATTAGGCCTGTTTGCATACTCAAAATGTGAAGAAATGCAAAACAGAAAGTAATGGAAAATAAACCAATAGTCTGATAATGAAGCTTAAGTAAAAAACCATTGAAAAATGAAAGTGGTTCTTGATTCAGTGCTGAAGGAGCACTTTTACGCACATGAACAATGAAAATATGACAATGTGCAACCTTGAGAAAAAGTGAAGATGAAAAATGTAATAATTTTTTCCCCACAGGCAGAAAAAATGAACAGAGTTATTACAGAATACGGCTTGATGTAAAACGTATAGTTAGGCTGATGCAAGGGACAGGAATCATAGTTCCCAGTTTGAAAGATTTGCAGTACTGCCAGTTACTTGCCAAGCATGATTTAAGATGTTGGTTTTGGCTGTGAAAGTCCAGATAACTTAGGGTACAATTCTCCAAACCTGGCATGCAGGAAAAGTCCTTTTGAAAATGCCCCTATTAGATTGTTTTTCTGGTCCCTGACAGGGAAGTTCTGCTCGTTTGGCTCCCACTTGATAGGATGCTGTTGTTCAGGAATTATATTTGTCATCAGTCTCTCAGCATTTAAGAAAAAATGTTAATCCTTTTGCCAGGTTCCTAATTGTTCAGTGATTTTAATATAGATGATATGGGATAATTTTAATTTGTTTTAAACCTTTTTATACTCTGTGTTTGTTTTTCATACATTTTGTTGTCCACCCTGAGTATTTGCCAGTATTAGAGGATGGGGTTTAAGGCAATCATTACATAATACATGGATACTTTACTGAAAAGTTTGTCTTTTTATAGCCATGTTATATTAGTCACAGATTTGACAGCACATTTGCTGTGTGGATGGGGAGGCTATTTGGCATTTTCCTGTTCCCATGTCATATTTTTCTAACTTTCCCCCCTTTTTTTGTGAGGAAGCACTCTGTTGTGCAAACCTCATAAATCTTCCTAGTACCTATGCATCAGGAACAATTTGGGTTCCTGAGGGGTTCTAGCACAAAATAAACAAAGTCCCTATTGTTGCGATACAAGACTTGAATCAGACAAAGGCAACCATCTTAGTCTTCCTTCTACAGTACTGTTGTGCACCTTTTCTGAGGAAGCTTCTACTTTTCTGCTGTCTACAAGAAGAAAAGGCTCATTGGTGACAGATATGATTAGAATGAATGCTTTGGAAAATGATCTATAATAGCATTAGGGTTGTTTTGGTTTGGTTTATTTGCCTTTGGGGGGGGGATTGAATTGTGCAACATCCCCCAAAATCTAGAACTGACAGAGAACTGACAAATTATGTGACATAATTTCATTCCCAAACAAATAAAGTCTCTAAAAACCAGGCATTGTGAAATTTCAATTATCCAATTGAAAGTGGAAAAGTGAAAAGAGAGAATTCTGATTTGGTGTCCTCTCTCCTTACTAGTTACTCCTCCTTTCTTTTTGTTTTTGTTTTTAATATGGAACCAGGTACCTGCTTTCACACTGGATTGTGTCCCCTTACTCTAACACACACACACACTGTTATATTCCCGATCGGAAGGCAAATGTACAGTACAGAACACACACACACACACATTGCTGCAGGATTAGGAGGAAATAACCAGAGAAAATCAAAACAGAGTTTACCTTGTTTTGCACCAATCTCTTATTATTGTCTCAGAAGATTTCTTCTACTGCATTTCTTCTATTTAATGAGTTCTTGACAGTTGGCAGCCAACTAGAGGCTCTTTCGTGTGATTTCAGGGATTTTTTTTTTTTAAGGAGAAAGCAGTTGCCCTGGGCACCACCACACGGTGGAAGCTCCCTCCGAAGGATAATTTAATATTTGAAATCATCCAATGCTTTAATATTTTTTCATGCAAGTTGGCAAAAGCTATTTTGTCAATTTATAATGGTTTCTTATTATGCTATGGATTTCAATGTACAAAATAAAAGTAAATGGAGAAAACATTACATTGATGTAGAATGTACTAAGAATATATAGTGGTGGGTTGTTTAGATAAACATTTCTCTTAAAATAGCCATATTAGTGGTTTAAAGTGGGATTTTTTGTTCTCAGTTTTTTGTTCTCAGTTTTAACACAATACTTCTGGACAAAAACCGTTTCACTAAGGCTGCTTTAGCACACTATAAAAGCATGATACATGAAAGCACACTATATGAACACACAATATAAGATTGTAAATATATCATCAGTTTGGTGTAGCAGTTAAAGGATTAGACTAGAAACCAAACTCTTAGTTCTAATCTTGGTAAACAAACAAGGGAAGGGGAAAAAAGGATTTTGAAGGTCTGCATCCACGTAAATCAGAAGTTTTAAAATTTGGCAACTTTAAGATGGATGGACTGGGAGTTGAAGTCTACCCATCTGAAGTTTGAAAAATACATAGATGAAGAGTTACCTCTGAAACCCTTCATTGCTGCCCTATAATCTTGCCTGACTCAAACAGTAAAAAATAAGTGGAAATATGTCTTGGAATTTCCAGGCAGGCCGCAGGAAGGTTACAAAAAGTGTTTCTGAAGCTTTAAAATAGGCTTCAGATGAATAGATATGGAAAAATGCTCAGTCTAAAAAAATTATACTCTCAGAAAATAGCAATTGCATCAATGTGTGGGATTCTCCTTATTTAGCTGCCTGTTTGGAGTTCCCTATAATGCGCCCCCCCCCCCACCCCAAATCATTAGAAAATTTCCCATTCTTGACTAGATAAACATGTATGGTCTTGTATGGCAGGCACTAATATTTCACTTTTCAGCTGCATAGTGTTAAATACTCCATTAGGATTATTGTGGAGATCCTGCTGCATACTTGGAACAGTATCCTTCTGTGACCTGGAAAAGATTCTGTACAGAGGAGCTATATATTAATTATAGTAATTGTGTGAGGATAGGTTTCTTTGTTTTTCAAAGTTGACTTTCTATAATGGATAGAATTAAACCAGGCAATTTATTTAAAAAAGAACTAAAGAAGATCATAAATGCATGGACCAATTAACCAGATATTATGATGCTGGGACAGGTTATGTTCTTCATAGATGGCCCATGTCTATCTGTGACTTTTGTGGCAAAGAACTGTGGAGTCTTTAGTGCTCTCTGCACTTGATGGGATCTCAGAGAGCACCAAGGACCCCACAGTTCAACCCCAAGCCATAAATATTCTCTTCTATTGGTGGTAAGTAACTTATTGTTTCCTTTTTCTTTTGCAGATATTGGAATGAATTTCATAATTGTGCGATGGCTACTCTTTGGGTATGCCAGAAGGAGATGGTGACTGTCTGGGAGAAATTGAAAAAGGAATCTAGAAAAATCAAATTTGAAGGCAATCTTTTTGAACTCTGCATCTCCAGTAACTACCAGAATTTACCCTCATCCCAGGTCCCAACCCTTTTTCTATTAGGCATCACACTGATGCTCATTTGGCTCAATTTATGAAACCAAAGCAACAGCTCTGTGATTTTGTACAAATGAATATATGCTTTCTCTCCCCTTAATATTTGGAAAATATTGTTTGGGGCATTTTTTTCTTTTTTAGTTATTTTTTTGATTGTGGTAGCAGAATTTTCTAGTATTTATTTTTTCCAGTGAGATCAGTTGTAAATATGGCAAGTGTTCCAATTGAATTTTGACAATCAAAAGTTGTGCATGCTTTAAGGATCTCAAAATTAAATTACTAAAATACAGCTTGAATAGGAAACTGTGGCAGGAGTGGAATGCTGTTGCTAGATTTTGTATCTTGATCTGCTAATTAGGTAAGCCTTTCATTCCAACTGTTGTACTAATTTCTCCATTTAAAGAACGTTGTAGCAACTTTCTTTTTGTATATAGATGTAACTTCTGTAATTAATAGATTTGCGGTTTTAGGAAATAAAATGTTGGGGAACTCAAGAGGGTAGTATGAGCTTTTAAAATAACTGGATTCTCTCAGCAGAACATGCTGGTTTCATTACCTGAAATGAGCTCTCCAAAATGTCGAAAGATTACAGACTGATGATTGACTTGTTATAGAGGTGTTTGAAGGAATGATTAGTTTAGATTAGTTTATGTTGTATTTGACTTGAGAATTAAAGAAGATTGACCGAAACTCTGAGATAACTTAAGGAGTAACATCTGAAGTTCTGAACCCATCTACATGTTTGCAAGGAATAATGCTGTGATACCCTTTTTCCTCCATTCCCGACAACTAGTTTTTCCTCCTCCCTGATTTTCCCATGGATGTCGCAAAATACAGTCATGTATAGTAAATATTTCTGAAATGGAAAGAAATAATTCAGTGAGAAGTAAACATTCTTGCAATTTTTTTAAAGGAAAACTTTTGTATTGCAGGTTGATCACTTGAATGAAGTATGACCATGGCTGTAAAATAGCAGTGGAGACATGGAATTGCCTTGTTCATTGCTTCTCTGGCTATATTTTTGATAGCTGCCTATTCTGGTTGAGGCTCATGGGAATTGCAGTTCAACTTTGGAAGTTCCCTACATTCCTTACCCCTCCTCTAAAGTCCATATGAATTCTTGTATAACTATGCCAGGGGTGTCAAAAGTCAAGGCCTTGGGGCCGGATGCAGTCCGTGGAGTGCTTAGATCTGGCCCTGGAAACAGCGAAGGACTGGCCCGCAGTGCTTCTGCCAGTGCAAACAGAGCTCAGGAGGGTCATGTGCAACCCTCCTGAGCTCCGCTTGTGCTGGCAGGAGGTTGCAAGAGGCCATTGCAGCTGGAGATGGAGCTCAGGAGCCTGTTTTCACTAGCAGAGCGCTTGGGCTACCACAGGCACCTCCAACACGAGTTATGCCGAGTTGGCCATGCCCCCTGGTCACGCCCACTCTGCCCCCCCCAAAGTCAAACACAACCCTAATGCGGCCCGCAACGAAATCGAGTTTGACGCTTCTGCTCTATGCTATACATATGCCATGTGTTGCAGCTATTTTCAACGTATTCTCATAATTTCTCTTACTTTCCAATTCCGCCTCTCTAATTTGTACTGAATATACAAAGCAACCTTAAATTGCCACCATTAATGTTAAGTTGCCTTTGTTTAGTATTGGTATTTAGACTGATTTCTTCCCAGATTTGATGGCATGGTTGGTTAGAACCTTTACCGATCCTTCTTCTGTTGCTTGCTATATTTCCGTAGCTTTTTCATCAATTCTCGTAGCCTTCTGGCTTGATAATTACTGGAGTGTTGATCAAACTTGTTTTTTTAGTATTTGACATTCATGTAAATAGGTGAAATCTTCTAAGGTATCTTGGATATTAACATCACGCTGTACAGAATGTCAGTATATTACTTCTGTTTTTGTTTGATCTTCTTTGAATCATTACAGGTAATCTTCGATTTATGACCAATTGTTTAATGACTGTTCAAAGTTAGAGTGGCTTCGTAGTTATGAACACATGATCCACTTAATGGCCACAGTAAAAACCATTAAAAATTGTGTCCTGTCATGTGGATGCCTCAATTTATAACTACAATGACTTACAACCACACTCCAGTCCCAATTATAGTTGTGTGTTGAGGACAACTTTTGCTATCTGTACATTAGTGTCCCTTACTATACTAATTTAAGGATTATATTTCCTTCTGAGTTAAAGAACTTCTGACATCAATCTTTAACAACCTCTTTGACTTCATTCTATTGTTCCTCTGGTTGCCTGTCAATAAGAACCAGGATCTTGAAGAAATTATTGATATTATTCTTGAAAATGATGGATATATGCTCAAAATCACATGGACATTGACTTACATCGTGTATACGATCAGTTTGTGATCTTCAATCAGTCTCGCACTTAACTAAATCTTCTTGTGTCAATAATACAATTGATTTTCTTTCTGCTTAGTCCATCAGGTGATGTCCACACACACAGGTATGCTTTTCGTGATCTGAAGACTTGTCAGCAATCAAGAAATAATTTGATTAGCAGAAACTAATTATTGTCATCGTTACCAGAAAGTCACTATTTTGCTTAATTTTCCAGGTTTCCTTGGCCTTATGATTCATGTTTTGCTTGTGAATTCTGTCAATGTATGGAAAGGTAGGTGGGGGTCGAATAAGTTGCAAACAAAGCCATTTCTTTTTAACTACTTCTTCACTTTGCCTTATTTAAGCACGTCCCTGAATTCCAAACATAGTCGACTATAAATAAATGTGCACCCTAGTTTTTCTTCAAAGCATATCATTAATATCACATCAAGGAAGGACAAGTGAATCCCTGCTAACATCTGCTAAATAGACCTTAAATAATGGGGATGGAAACACTTGGCACTTAGATTTTCACTGTTTGCCTAATTAGATTCTAGTCTTTAGTCAATGTTAGTCTACAGAGATTCATTGAAATAGCTGAAAATCTCCTTTACTGTGTTAGGTATGCTATTATGATACTCCCAAAGGAAAACGAATGCCTTGAGCACACACGTGCTCATACACATAAATACTGCAGACAGATTGCTTAATACCTTAGCTTACAACAGGAATTGCAGTAGCTTACACTGCTGTCTCAAAAGAAAGCAGTGCCATCTTCTGGAAGAAGTGATATTATCTCAGCTATAATTCAACAAGCATACTGTACAGTACAATATGTTAACATTGGATGAAGGCAGTGTGACTCACCTATATTTCCCAACTACAGCAATGGTGCAAGGAAAGATATTCCTTCTGCCCAAATCTATATTTAAGTATGTGGACCAGAACATGCTATTTTGGCAGAACTTTCTTTTATATGTTATCAATGGATCCCATCTGAGTACTTTGAGAGATGGTTGATAAAATTCATTTTCCAAGATTATTCACCTTAATCATTATAAGCATTAGCTTCCCAACTGTAACCGATACAAATTATTAGCATTCCCAAACATTTATGTAAAAAAGGAAAACTCTGGGATATATATATATATATAAAGTAATATTATTATTTTTAAACAAATAATAACAAGTACAGCTACCCTGGGGTGCATTATAGATGAACCTTCCATTCACATCCTTTCTTTTCACAGGAAGTCAATATGAGCTCTGGAGTTTACTCAGGTTCCATTCTAAGAAGACAATTACAATTATATGCAAAACAAGTTTGACAGTAGTAGCAGTTACAAAAAGAATTAACCATCCTGCTTTTTGTGCCCTGCACAACACCTTGCACATTTCCTTGGTTATGAACAGTGAATCTTCAAGATAAAACATTCATTGCAGTAAACAAGAGGACTTATTTGAAACATCTCCAGTCTCGAAGTATGTGACCAGGGGCAGTTACCTCTCTATGCCACACATTATGCACAAGAGTGGTTAGTCCTTGTTCACCTTTTTGAAGCCAGTAGTTTAAAACTGTCTAGGCCATGGTTTTCTAAATTGTATTACCAACTGATGACTTTCTCATTTCATAGTCATATCAGTAATACAATCCAGCCCGATGAATACATTATAAAACTTCAATGGAAAGTTGAAATCTTTATTAAATAAAATAGTAATTTTTTTCAGTCCAATAAATACAGTCACATTACTCTTTGTTGTTAATAAGCTTTCTGGAATCTGAGCAGCCAAGTGAGTCACAGTACTGTGCCTTTCTGCATTGTTTCATCTCCTTGATCCTTTAATTCAAAAAGTGGAAGTAAAACAAGTATCAGGTATATGAAGGATAAAAGGGAACAAAGTGTCCAT
Organism: Notechis scutatus; assembly: GCF_049901735.1. Lineage (NCBI taxonomy): Eukaryota > Metazoa > Chordata > Lepidosauria > Squamata > Elapidae > Notechis > Notechis scutatus. Next base: position 26,541,134 of record NC_142011.1, on the reverse strand, counting down.
TGTGCAATTGTTGGAGTTCTCTAGTCAAGTGATGTTCACACTATAGAGAAGGGAAACTGTGATCATCACAACTCACTGCACGCCTCTCAAAATCAGTCCTCTTCCCAAGTCTTTTATGGATTTTATCCAACACTCGAGTCTGATCACTTTGGCAAATTGGTCATGTCTGCATAGTAATACAAATGAGTTATGTAAAAACTATATTCATCTTGGCCTATCAAAGTATTGCAAATGTCAGTCTCCCAGCTAATATATTTAAGGCCCTCTGGATTTCTTCGGTTGCATTTCCACGTTTTACAAACTAGCACCAAGATGCTGATACTGATGGAGAAACACAGGCCCCCTGACGGCCTATACACTGGATTTGGGGGCTGAATTTAATGGGATTTCTTTCAGTTCTGTCCTCATACAGAGGTATTCCCCAATCACAGCCATGAGTGCTGTGCACACAGTATGTACAAGCCACCAGGTCAAAGCTGTTGGAAAGTATCCGTTGTAAATCCAGCAGCCCAACAGGTGAAAAAAATGAACGGTGGCGGTGAAATCCAAGCACTGCTTTCCGCGTCGAATGAAATACAATAAACCGACGGCACTGCAGAAGAAAAGAAAAGAATGGTGTCAAACCTTAAGACACACCATCTTCAACATGGTATTTTCCATATAAGCTATGCAAGATATAGCTCATGGATTTTCATTTAAACCTTTATCCAAGCGATGTGAGAAAGCAAAGAAATTAAAGGAAACTTTAGATTCAAAAGATAGACATTTTATATTATTTTCAATTTCAGCACTTTTAGGCCCTTTAAAAAATTGGTAGCTGAAAATAAAGTGAAATTCTAATATAAAAATTTCCTTACTCTTCTGTTTTATATGTATGCCTTTGGTTTTTTTTATCATTGTCTCTAGAAGGGTAATTATATACAGGTAGTCCTCGACTTACAACCACAACTGGGCCCAAAATTTCCACTGCTAAGCAAGGCAGTTGTTAAGTGAGTTTCCCCCATTTTACGACTTTTTTGCCACAGTTGTTAAGCGAATCACTGCAGCTGTTGAATGAATCATGTGGTCATTAAGCAAATCTAGTTTCACCTCCTTAACTTTGTCTGAAGTCTCTTGGGAAGGTTACAAATTGTGATCGTATGACAATGGAACAATGCAACTGACATAAATACATGCCAGTTGCTAAGTGCCTGAATTTTGATCACCTGGCCACAGGGTGTGATGACCCAGGGTGGGATACAAAACAAACACAGTCACAGAAAACAGGTGAAGCCCCTTTTATTCCTTCACTTTGCTTTCAAGCTCCGAATATTCTTGATGGAAGACAAAAACCTCCCACACAAACAGTTATAAGAAGGAAAAAAGCAACACAAACCAGGCAAGATAAGGGATGGAGGACGTCCACAGATAAAACACACTGGGAAGGACGTCAAACTCAGAGAGGAACCATCAACTAGAGATATTTCCATGCTTTGTTTCCAGCATTCGCCCGTATGCATGTCCGTAGTCTTATTCAGTTGTCACAGCTGCAGCCCATGAAGAGGATCAAGGCCCACTCCTCCCGAGTAGACCACGTCTCTCCCTTATCTTCTCCACCCTGCGTGCCCTAAGATGGATAGGGGATAGGCCTGGATCCTCTTCTGATTGCTCAGCTGGCTCTGCCCTTCCCCAGCCTCCTCCACAACCTCCGGAGCCACACTTCCACTCCCTGTTGGCTGTTCCTCCTCTCCCTTAGAGTCAGTCTTCACCAGGGGCATGACGCAGGGTTTGTTGCAGCCATCATGTGAAAAATGGTTCTGTGTCACTTTTTTCACGATCATTGTAACTTTGAATGGTCAGTAAATGAATGGTTGTGAGTCGTGGAAAGTTTGGGTAATTTCTCCCTCTTGAAACTCTTTCCTTTTCTTCATTGCACCTTAAACAACTCCAATTTCTTTTTCTTTTGCATTAGATGTCACCATTATTTGGCTTATAATTTATCAACCTCGGCTTCATCTTTCTGTATGGCCCTGCTTCTATACTTTTTCTCTGGATTCCTCTTCAGGATCTCTCCATAGAATTTGAGCAGTTCATCCAACCTGACTTCATTATGTTATCAACTCAGTGTCCTCTCTTAGGAATTACATAGGTAAATTTTCTCCTGGGCACTGTGTTCCCAGCCTGGTCTTTTCAGATGTGTATCCATTGCTTCTGTAGCTCAATCTGTCCACCTGGCAGACAGATATTTTGGGCTACTTAGCTAATCATGTCAAATGCCTAATCCCAACCTTCTTTAGTTTGGCCTTCAATTTTCAGCACTGATAATCTGAATGCTTCTGTTTTTATCAAGAGCCAGCTCACCACTCTAAAGGTGTTTAGTTTGAGGATGTCAGAAATATATAACACGACTTACCAGGTGAGTGCATTTAGGATAAATGCCATTGTGGAAAGTCTTCCAGGAGAGGTGGCAAATCCCAAAACCTGTACAGATACAAAGAAACATAGCCATTGCAATAAACTGTAAACCAGCTAAGATCTATTGGCTTCAATGATACATCATGTTACATCAGCTCTATAGTTCAAGAGGCACTATCTGGACAAGTAATCAAAGTCATTTTAATACTTATATAATAAAGGCAGTTATTTGAAACAGTGCATATTAACTTTTGAGATATTGATGATTTCATTTATAATATATACCAGAAAAGTACTTTAAATTTAAATGTAAATTATATGAGAAGTTATCCATGAAGTTATAGTTTTCAGTATTCCTCTTAAAAATCTTCTACAAGATTTTTCTTTCCCTACTACCTTCTTTGATTTGTCAGAATTTCTTTTTGATATACTGAAAATGTAATTACCTACCTCATAACTGAAAATCTGATCCAATGATGGGTTGCTCTGCACCAAACTATCTACTAGAGCCAACCAAAGCCCCAGACTGCTGTAATAAATTGCTTGCATGAGCATGATTTGAGAAATGATAAGTGCAGGATCCCAAACATAACTGCGGAACTGCGGAGCCATTCCTGAAGCAACAGCCAATAGACTGCATAGAAATATATAAATAACCCACGGATGTCTCAAAACATGAAATCCCTCGTGTCACTGTCTAGAGAATGCAGAGTGATTCCATCAGCATCTGAAAGAAAAAAAAAGTTTCATTCCAATTAAACCCTACAAAAAGAAGGCATTCTAATATACATCTCCAAAATCCAAGAAGTTGGTGGCATCTCACATATTATTTTAACTGACGGATATATTTATCTATTTAGACTGCAACCGGACTGATGTTATGTTACTATAATTGGGTTCATAAACAATACAGGCAAAAAACATAGACTGCCAATCACAGTGACTGGATTCCTACATTATATTAAGCCCAAAACAATCACATTATAGTCTAACATGATGTAGAAACCTAGTCACCATCACTCGTGTTAACAAGAGATTCAAAAGCCTTAATAAACTTCAATTCTACAGTCATGGCAACCTTTTCACCATCAACATATACTAAGCTTGAAAGATGCTAGGTGAAGGGCTTGCTCTACGAATTGGCTTTATGTATAATTCCAAGTCACTAATGATTTACTCACTATTTATGCAACAAACCACAAATGACTGAATTCACAAGTCACCCTAAACCACGATTGGCTGACTTAGACTTAGAATAACTTTGTCACTTTGAATACTAATTGGCATGCATTACAATGAAATTATGTTGCATACATTTCTCAAAGGGTCTCCATCTCTAATATAAACATAAACATGACAAGATAAATAAGTAAATAGATAAATACAAAATTATGCATGTACATATGAGTTTGTGCCTGGTCAGGTTTGTGAAACCAACCCCAGATCTTTTGACAAGGTTCCCACATCTTACTGAGTTTTCCTTTCACGAGTTCCAAGCCATAGGCTTCGGGGGGGTTGTACAAAAGTAGACTTTAGATTAACAGAGTTGGAAGGGACCTTGTAGGTCATCCAGTCCAACCCCCTGCCCAAGCAGGAGTCTCTACACCATTTCTGACAGATGGCAGTGCATTTCTCTAGTTGGATACTATGGAAATGATCTCTGAAAGTATAGACCTTTAAAAGACCAAAATAATAGCTCATAGCTTCCGGTGTCTTTACAAAAAAAGAAAGAAAGAAAGAAAGAAAGAAAGAAAGAAAGAAAGAAAGAAAGAAAGAAAGAAAGAAAGAAAGAAAGAAAGAAAGAAAGAAAGAAAGAAAAGAGAAAAGAAAAGAGGGGGGGAAAAAGGAAAAGAAAAACCACTCCATTGTTGTAGATCATGATGGGAGAAAACATCCCTGCTGGTTTTCTGTCAAGGGAAGGAAACGAAAGAAAGACGCATCATCCTAAAAGAAGCCCATCCGCCCCCCTTCTCACGATCGCTGCTCCCAAATCCTCCCGATTTACCCTTCGCATTTATTTCCTCGGTCCTTCTCTTCAGCCAGACCGAGAAGCCACGACAGCACAGGCTCCGCTCATCCACCGCCAGGCCCGTTCTCCGCAGCTGACTCCGTTCGGCGAACCATCGAGTCACGCGGCCTCCAGTCGCCTAGAAGGAGCATTGAGACAATCACATCCCTCGAAAGAACCATGGAAACAACCCCGCGCGCCTAGAAAGGTAGCCAGTAAAAAGGAAATGACATCGACCACAGGAAACGTGCGGGCCGGGTGGAGCTTATGATTCTATGTTGTCCCTGAGCCGTAGAGATAGAAGATTAGAGAATACATTTTTTTTAAAAAAAAAATCTAAATCGTTGAATATTTTTCTAGGAGACCTTTTAGAATGAAGAGAAGATAGTTTGCTCTAATCCATTCATTAAATACGCCTGAATATTTACAAACTCTCATTAAAAAAGTGAACTGGCTGTAATTTCCAGTGTGAACATTGGACGGTGCACAGAACAGTGCTGAGCGCTAATGCTACGGTGCTAATACAATGTTTAAGTGTTTCCACAAAAGTACGGGCAGTGTTTCACTCTCCATTTCAAGCATGTCTGAGTATGTTGCCTGGATCTTAGCTCCAGAGGCATTACTTCCTAGGGAACTTCTGGAGCAGAGGTCCCCAAACTTGGCAACTTTAAGACTTGTGGACTTCAACTCCCAGAACAGGAGTTGGAGCTATGCTGGCTGGAGAATTCCGGGAGTTGAAATCCACAAGTCTTAAAGTTGCCAAGTTTGGGGAGCCCTGCTTTAGAGGGGTCGGGATGACCCAGCGCTGAGTCAGCCTTACTCGTTCCGTCACGTTCACATTGTGTAATAACTTCTTTGGGCCGTCGGTTTCCCAGCCGAAGATGTAAAGAGAGAAAACTTAAACCTCTTCTTGATGACCGATAGGAGAATTCAATTAATGCAACTCCTCCCGTATCTTGGATTAGAATACCTAATCCCGCCCCCATGGGGCAGCTGAGAAATTTAAAACCAAATAGCTGTAGCGTACAATACCGTCAAGTGTTGCACTGGACAGGACTTTTTTTTTTTTTTTTTGAGAATATCAGAAAATCCTGAGTTGTACCTAAGATGGGACATCCCAAAAAACTTTCCAGAATAAAAAGCAGTGCCAAATAATTTAGTTGTTGCAAATAAACAAGGCATGTGCAGTCACCAGAAATAACTGACCACATTCTTACCAGTTTACTTTAAACGGGCTGTTTTAATGCATTGCTAATCAAATGACACTGTTCAGAAAATAACATCGAGGAGCATTTATTCAACTATAAGATTCTATGCAAAACCTTTGATTCTTATTTCAGGATTGTCTAGTACCACCCCCAATATTTTCCAACAAATGTTGTGCTGTACAAAGATTAAAAACAAAACAAAACCAAGTTGATTGGAACACAGAACTTCTAAATATGTACGGCTGCCTTCTCTTGCTTACTTTAAATCTTCTAGCTGCCTGGTAAGCAGTAATATATCTTGAAGAAATCCAATTGGAAAGGCTATCCTATGCTATCCTCATTGTATTTGTGAAAACAAACATGAAAATAACATCCCTTTTCTTATTCTCTATTTGTTTGTTTCCAATGTTGTTTTTCTCATTCCAGTTAACCTCATGTCATTGTTCCATTACTAAGACAATCAAGGAAGTTTTGGAAAACATTGTGAGTTTCAAAATGTCTACACTCACCATTCCTAGCCTAGCCAGGCTCTATATGATGAAACAAAGGAAACAAAGAAAAGAAGGAAGGAGAAGTTTCAAAATCAAGAGTACTAGAAAAAACTTATTAAGGTGAAATTATCTGAATCACAAGACAGATGAATCAACCTCCTTGACCCAGACCAAAAACAACCATGTGCTGTGACTAATGAAATATGCTATCGGAAAGCAAGTTTGTTTCTGCTGACCCTTGTGAAATGGGTTTAGTTCCTTTTCAAAGAAGAATTAACTAAAAAGTCAATTTCTGAATCTGCAAACCTGGGTATGTTTTCTTGGAAGCAACAGTGGCATTTACCTTTGAAGAATGAGACATCGGGTTGCCAGACTGGTGGTTTTTCTAATCTTTCTTTGAAAATTCTCAAGAAAGGTAAATTTCACAAGGTGATCTTGTGAAATATGCTCTCCTTTATGAAGGACATTTCTTTGTTTGAAAGTATCCTCTACTTAAAGCGCTGTTGGATTTAAAAATAAAGAGCTACAAGAAAGGAAAGCTTTGAAGTTGCCTTTCAACAGTTAAGACTTTCCTACATGCTCCCAGCACATGAAAATGGGACATTAAGTAAATAAAATAAACACAAAGACTAAACTGAGTCTTAGTAAGTAAGTAAATTGAGTGAGTAAAATAAAAGGAACACTAAGACTAAGCAAGTAGGTAGCTTATCCGGACACTGAGCTCATTCATATTATCTCTTACCTTCAAGATAGCCTGATTACTGTTTATGATGTGTCCTCACATCAAGGCCTCCATCTTGGAGCCAGTTGGCTGCTGAGGCAGACTAAAGCTAGATCAAGGTTACTCAGATAGGAAAATGGAAGAAAACCTCTTATATGAATATTTTGAGTCACAAGATTGATTAGTTTTCAATGTATGTGTCAGGAAAGTCTTAACCTCACAAAAGACAATATTCCCATTTCTTCACAAAAACAAAACAAATATGAGGTTGTAGGCCCACATCAGTAGCTGTCTGAGTTTGTAGGCTCACATCAGTAGTTCCAGTAGGAAGGGGTTGCGCTGGCAATGGCTCTTCCAGTTCAGCTGTACATGATGGGACTTGCACTCACCTGGGACTTTGGAGCGGCTGTCCATAGTCTCCGCTGTCATCTTTCTTGGGCTAACTATCAATGAACTACAGTGTCTGCCCTGCCCCTACATATTGATAATTAAGGATACATAGATGGATAGGTCCCGCATTGTCTACATCCCCTTCTTTTGGGTATTTGTAGTAGCAAGGGCCTGAAGTCTCTACCTTTAGGAGATGTTTACAGCCTGCCTACAACCTGTTTAGAGCAACTCTTGCTACTCATGTCAGGAGCAGTAGCAATCACTATCCTTATTGGAGGACAGAGACTGCCAGCCTAGTTCTGGAGGCCCAGCCAGGAAAAATTGCCACGGGGCAATGACTTTTAGATCCATATTTCTCTTTGAATAGAGGCTGATTACTGCAGTGATGGCTGTGCAGACCTTTTGAAAAGGCATGTTTATCAAAGCCTTAATGGAAGTAATCTTTTGAGATCATTCTATAATACAGTCAAAGGCATTCAGTAGTTCTTACATGAGCCAAGACAACTCTTTCATGGGCATTTTTGGTAAAGAGAAGTGCCTCATTTTTTCTTAGTCAAGGCACAAAGTCAATTGTTCCATGTTGTAATCCAAGACTAAGCCCATGCAGTAAACATAGATTCTGGGATTAAATCATATTCAGTCTTACTGAATGAAGTGCAAATTCTATTGAGAAACAAAAATGGTATAAGTAAATAGAGGACATCCATAATGAAGGCTGGCTGATATATGCAAAGTCTTGTCTGAGAATGGTTATGTCTGAGTTTAATGGAAATAATGAAGTCATACATTGCATTTGGTTCTGTGAATTGCTTTTTTATTTTTATTGCAGAACAGCTTTTAGTCTTTCTTCTTCTCACCACTCTGTGCTTTATGTTTATGCATTGAAACTTACAAGAAGGAAATTAAAATAAGGCATTGTTTCTCTGTCATGATTATGTTGCAGGATTCTTGCGATCATAAAGTAAGGATTGTGAAACTGATTTCAGTGCCACTCTGAACTCTTAAGCAAAGTGGAAAATATAAATAAGTATCATCCTAAAAACATTTTGCAAGGATTTCTGGAATCTTACTTTCTGAATCTGGAAAGGAACAAAGACAATTTTATTCATCATACACTACCTCTGTCTTCTTCCATCCTTCTCTTCAACCAACTTTAAGGTATCAAAAGGGGCACATCCGCATTCCTCTACCTTCAAGTTGAAAATGCCTCACTGAGCTTCTTTAGGGACATGGCTATGTGATAATCTTCTTTGTCATCCACAATTTACATCCAAGTCCAGCTAATATCAGGGTGTTCTGATCTGATATGCAAACAGTGTGTCTCTATATTCTCTCCAAATACAAGCTTTGCAGCTCACTTAGTTCCTGTTGGTTTCTGCAACCATTTTCCTCTCCAGTCATTGCCAGTTTTCCTTCTTGAGCATTATGATTGGTGGTGGTGGACTGACACCATACTGGATCACTTCAGAAATGTCTTAGATTTTCACTTTCTCTAGCAATCTTGTTTGCCTGTTAGGGAATTTGTTGTTACATGGTCCTAACAGGCAGGTTGTTTTAGAAAGAGCCTAGTCTATCTGCTAGTAGAACAATAATTCCTAGAGAAAGCTCTTAAGCAGGACTTGCTGGCTTTGTTATCGAGTAGAGAAGAGACTGACAAATGTAGGTGGAACATTGTGCCAGCAAACGTACCATCTCAAAAAACAGATTAAAGCACTTTAAACCAGTTTTTTAAAGATACATTCATGATCTATGATGGGCAAATCCTGCCCTGAAATATTTGTAATTATCTTGGTGTCATGTTGCTTTGCTGTCACTAGGCGGCAAATCCTCTTAATACGGTAAATAATCTAGGTTTGGTTGCAACAATTATTTTTAAGAATTGCATAACTAATGTTAACCAAATCAAATTTTTTAAAGAATGCTCTTTAATTTTTTGGGACATCTTATTTTCAGGGATGTATAATTTTGTATATGAACTTCTTTTCTAATATTGTAGCTGCTTTCTACAGCTTGTAGTAACATGCCTGTAATTTGGATTGTTAAAAATGAGGAAATAATTTGTTCTCATGCTACTGATGAAGGGAGGAGAAAATATGACTCTTCCAACTCCTGTACAGATTATTTCATGTACTTTTTCTGGTTGACTGAATCAGGTCTTCTGGATGATCCACTTTAGAGCCTTGCTAAGACTGTCATGGCAGTGTGCCATGTACTATGTTATCACTTACATTTATGAGGAAAAGCTGACAAGATGGGGGAGGGACTATAAAGAGTTAACAAATAGACAATTGTGATGGTTTGGCACAACTTACTTGCCCCACTCCTCTACTTCTCATCTACATTGCAGAATCCTCTGTCTGCATTTCCAATTGGCTTGAAGCCTAGATAAGCCAAACAAATTCAGAGGGATAGAATGAGTAATGTTATTTACATGAGATTTCTTTAGGTATGACTTAGCAGAGGAATGGACAACCTGTGGCATTCCACATATTGTTATTTTTAACTTCCAGCACCCTCACAATTTAGTCATTGGTGGAAATATTATAAATAACACATGTGTGAGCAATACATTAATCTATGTGAAATAGTGAAAACTATGCATAAATAAATCCTGGAAGAATGAAACAAGAAAATATAGGGGAATTCTGGGAGATGATGCAAAATGTAGAAGAGAAAAATGATCTTAGAGGGAAATTAAAATATTAAGCATAGCCCAAGTAAATAAAATATAGATTAACAAAATAAAAATGTAATAGTGCATGCCACAATAAACTTAAGGCAATAAGAGATATGGAGACAAAGCTAAGAAGAAAACAAGTATTATTTAACTGTAAAATAGTTTAAGTTCTTGAAATGTGTACTATCGTATAAATGTGTTCCTTTTGTTCATATACTTTTAATCTTTGAATGCCGTGTTGTATTCAAAAACCTGTTGAGCCCCACCTACTTCTCTCATTATCATATTCAAAGCAGAAATAATATGCAGGTCCATTACACACAGCAGGGTGCTTTCCCCAGTCAGAGACACTGGAAATCCCTGGGCAGGTGGGGCTCACTAATATGACGAAAGGACTTTTGTCTAGATTACTTCTGTATAGGTTGTGACCTACTTTTTTCAGATAAATACATTCCTTTTCATTTTCATTCTCTATCTAGTGTGAGGTAACAATTATCACACTGTCCCGAAGTTTTATAGCATTAGTGCAATAATGATGCTAACCTTATATGAGTTTGTGAAATATTTGGCTGAATTTTCACAAACTACTTTTGAATTTCCTCTTAGTTGCAAAAGCCCATTGTTATTTCATATGGGGAACGACTCTTTGAACATATCAAACATTTCCAAATTGCCTGGTTTGATCTAGCAAATAATCTGACATTTTCTAGGTATTTGGGGCAATCCCAACAATCATTCCCCAATATTTATAGTGACTGGGGATGATGGGGCTTAAAGTCTGAAATAAGTATTGGGCACTAGGTTGTTTTTGCTTCAGAAAATATTTAAATAAAGCCTATAACTGCTTTTGGCATTCTTTTTTTCTTCCTGAGATGATTCTAATGCATTAAACAATCTTAGACATGTGCATACTCATATATAACAACAATGAACCAGAATTCCCAATTTATACAGTGAAATGCAAGCAAGTAAACTAGGAAAAGGTAACTTATTTTGGCGTCTGAACACGGAATCAACGAGACAGGAAGGTAAGGCAGCTAAATCAGGTTAAAATATCACGAATTCCTGGTTAATTTTACCCAGTTGTATAAAGGGAAGAACAAATCAAGACTTCTCATTCACAACAAACCATGCCCAATATGACTTATTTTCCCAACAAGCAACCACTTTTGTTCTAGTTTTCATTTTCTTTGGCAACTGATTTATAGAAAAGAAAATTAATAGACTCAACAATGCAATCCTTTGTGGCTCTCAGAGACCCACTGCAGAAGATCTATTTTATTTATTTATTTATTTATTTGATTTGCCAATTGTTTACAAGATAATAAGTATAAGTGTATACATAGTTGTGAATACATGAAATGGGTACATATAAGAAAAATAAAAGAAGAATAAGAGAAGCAATAGGACAGGGACGGTAGGCACGTTGCTGCGCTTATGCACGCCCCCTACAGGCCTCTTAGGAAAGGGGTGAGGTCAATAGTAGACAGTCTAAGGTTAAAGTTTTTGGGGTTTGGGGAAGAAACTACAGAGTCGGGTAGAGTATCTAATCAGAGACATGCTAAGGGCCTACTTGACTTGGAAGAAAGAGAAGAGGATGACAAGACAGAGAAAAAGGGGAGACTCGGAGAACACTTTTGTCTGGGTCACACTCAGCGCTTATTTCAGTTTAGTACAGAAGTATTGTGCCCGTAAGCAGGAAAAAGCTAGCTCACTCTACATGCTGGGCTAATTCCCTTCACTACAATAGGCTTTAATATGGTCTTTACAAGTACACAAGGGGAATGCCATCTGGCAGCATGAAAGCTAGAGCAACAACTTCAGCTGTGCAGAATTGAAACAAGATGTGATTCTTCCAATGGTTTGGTTTCACTTAAGCAAAACAAAATATGTATTTTGTTTTCACATAGTATTTCACATAAGTGATACTGACATGAGGAACTCTAAGGCAGCCTCTAGAGCAGGGGTGTCAAACTTGTGGCCCATGGGCTGGATGTGTCACGCACTGGTCACACCCAAGTCCAGTTTAGTGAAGGGGAAAAAAGTTGTGATACATCATGTGATGCTGCCATAATGATGCAAGTTTGACACCTCTGCTCTAGAGACTTACTAGAATGTCTGTCTACTTCCTAGACCTAGAATAACTGAACGGGGGTAGTAAAACTCTAAGGAATGGCTTCCATGAAGATGGAACACAACTTATGTATTTGTCAACCTGTGCATAGTGTGAAACTCATTTATTTCAGTGTACATTTTCTTCCCCAACCTCAGGCTTTCCAGATTGAATTGAATTACAACTTCCATTGCTCCCAAACTAGCACAGCATCAGATTGGTAAAGACTACTGAGAATGCTTATGTTTGGGGTAGCTTGAAGAGAGTCCATTCCTACACTAGCTCTTCCTGAGCAAGCCTTCAAAAATAGCTATTCCATTTGGATGGAAATAATTATTATGCGATCTGTCAGGGTCTATGCGGCTTATTAGATGAACTATAGGTAATCCTCAGCTTACGACCACAGTGAGCCCAAAATGTCTGTTGCTAAGTGAAACATTTGTAAAGTGGATTTTACCCCCTTCTTGCCACAGTTGTTAAGTGAATCACTGCAGTTGTTAGCAACACCGTTGATAAGTGAGTCTGGCTTCCTCACTGACTTTGTTTAAAAGATGGTCACAAAAGAGGATCGTATGACCCCAAGATACTGCAATCGTCATAAATATGAGTCAGTTGCCAAGCATCTGAATTTTGCTCATGTGACCATAGGGATGCTGAAATGGTCGTAAGTGTGAAAAATGGTCATAACTCTTTTCAGTGCCGTTGCAAATTTGAACGATTCACTTGTTAGTCAAGGAGTACCTGTATTATAATATTTTCGAAAAGCAGTCTTTTCAATGTATGAGGGAGATTAATATAGTCCGTGTTACTCTTCTGGGTTGCTGGGCCTGAATATTCCTTTAAATGTCCATGGGCCTTAAATTTCCTAATTGTTTTATATGGTGCTATTTGTGTCAAGTTTTCCCTATTCTGTTACCTACAGAGATGGAAGAGATTAAGAATGTCATCTAAGGACAATTCTATACCAGATGCTTACGTTCCCCCTGAATTGGCTTTGCAGTACCCTTAAACCATGCTGTCACTATGCTTTAGCAGATGAACCTTTTTACTTCTGGTTCAGCTGCAAAGGCATCACTCTGAAGCTGGTTTTCATATGGAAATGTTGTTACCCTGTAGTTTAGAAGCAGGTGAATTCCTGCAAGATAGAGGTGGCCATGACCTATTAGCTCTTTGTGATAGCAAGTTGGTCAAATTGCAGTGTTGCTTTTGTTGTTTTGTTTTATGAATTAAAGGAGGGTGTTGAGGTAATTCCCTGTTAGGAGAATGAGCGCATACAGGAAGACGTATAGAGAGTAGTGTTTGAATAATACACATACAGCACACAGATACACTGTACAGTAAATGTAGGTTTTTACTTCCAGAAACGATTTAAGCAAAGTCCAAAATAGGCAGTCCAAAAGTCATTCACAGATAAATCAGTCAGTTTTTCAATCCAGGGATAATCCAAATATCAAATTCCGGTGTCAAAAACAGTTCAGTATCAGACTTACATTAAATATCAGTCAATTAGAAGAAATGGAGCAACGGCAATATTTTCCAACAGAAGGAAAACAGAGATAGAGTCACACTCTCTTCTGAGATTAAGACTAAACAACCCAGGTTTCTGGATCCATCTTATGTCCGTTTGAGAAACCACACCTAATTACAGTTTTGCATTTTCTTAAAGATACAGTTTTAAAATGTTTATCCTGGTTTATATATTTCTAACCCAAATAGTTGTTAGGTGACTCATATTCCTAACAGAGGGTTTGGAAATGGGAGATCTCTCTCTCTCTCTCCTATCCCCATTCTTCAGTGCACCAGAAAATGCCCCCAAGTTTTTCTTTTTCTTTCAGGATCTTGATTTCAGGCAGGTTTCCACATTCTCGAAGAGTTTCAAAGCTGGGAAAGGAGCAAGAAGCTTCTGAAAGGGAAACAACTCCCATCTCAAAACCAGTGGTGGGATTCAATTTTTTTACTACCGGTTCTGTGGTGTGGCGTGGCTTGGTGGGCGTGGCACGGGAAGGATACTGTAAAATCCCCATTCCCTCCCCACTTCTGGGGGAATCTTACTGCAAAATCCCATTCCTTCCCCACCCCACTAAGCTGCTTTCCAGCTCTGTTCTCCTGTGCAGGGCAACTAAAGAAGACCCAGCCAATCAGCTGGGACTTGGGAGGCAGAGAATAGATGGGGGTGGGGCCAGTCAGAGGTGGTATTTGCCGGTTCTCTGAACTACTCAAAATTTCCGCCACCGGATCTCCAGAACTGGTCAGAACCTGCTGAATACCACCTCTGCTCAAAACCCTCCCCAAGTGCAGCCATGTTATGCAATTTTTCAGTGGGTTGGAATAATTAAAGGAGGAGGGAATGGAAATTATTTATTTCAGAATCCTCATGTTTCCATTGCTACAAAAAATGAGGAACTGTGCAGAAATAGTTCAGACTCATCTTTTTCCAGCTCAAGTGTGGTCCCCACACACCCTAAAACTTTGCCACCTACAGTAGCTTTAAAGTGGGGTGGTGGTGGGGGAGAACTATGGCCCTTTGTGGACTTCAATTCCCATAATTCCTGAGCCAGCCATGCTGGATCAGGAATTCTGCTTGAAGTCCACAAGTCATAAAGGGGCCATAGTTCTCCACCTCTGCTCGGAAGGGAGGTTTGTTTGACAGCTTCATATCTTTCCCCTAGAACCTCTAGCAGTGGTATTCAGAACAGGTTACTAATTATGAAATTAGTAATATTTTCAGTTTCACCCATTTGTTCTGCAAGTTGTTGCTGCAGAAGAACAGCTGCAACAACACAGGATGAGCAATGTTTTGGGGTTCTTGTTACTGAAAGGTCCATCATCAGTAAAGTAGATTGTGAGCAGTTTTCAAACAATCTTTGGACAATTGATAAGTGGACTAGTAGCTGTGCCTAACATACAGTATATAGATTATAGAGGACATCACTTTTTGGGGGAAACATCTGGAGGGCATCAAGTTGGGGTCGCCTTCCTTACATAAGTTGTGTTTCTTTTACTTCTTTATTATGCAGAACATGTACTGTGTATAATATACGAAGTGTACGGAACTGGTGCACATGTATTATAGGTTATTTAAGTTTCTATCTCAAACCTCTATACTCTTATGATTTTATTTATAATTATTTAGGAAAATAATTCTGATCCCAAGGTTTATAAACAGGGATACCTCCAAGGCAGTGTGAGATAAGAAATTGAGTAATATTCTTCAGAAATTTCCCAGCTTTCGGGAAGGTGAATAATAATTTTAAAAACCTGCTTCTCTGTGCATAAGGAGAGGTTTGATACTGTTGTTTGCAAGATTAATTTGTTGTGTTAGGAATTTTTCCACTTTGCTTGTTACATTCTACAGCTTCCCTTTTCCTTTTGTCAATTTGAATGTGACACAACTCTGCTATTTGTGGACAGCTTTCTAAACATGATAAGTTATTTAGCTAGAAAGAAGAAGGAAAATCCCACTTGGGTAGCTACTGACTTTTCCAGGCAACAAGACCGGAAATGGCCTTTTCAGATAATTTGATTGTGATGTAATCAACCATTATGTTTGGGAAAGTCCCAGCTCAGCTGTTCAGCCTGCTCTGCAAAGAACCACAAAACCACAGAGCTTCCTCTTATACCAGAAATTTGAAACAATTAGTTTCCATTTTTTAGATATCTCCTGAGCACTTCAGAGAACTGAAATTCTGAGAATCCGTCTTTGGGGTGCATCTTCATTAAGACAAGTGGATGTTCGGATGATGGCATGCAATGATGTACAAGAAATGGGTATTGCTCCAAAGCCAGGTGAAGTCGTTTAAATCCAGTTGTACCATTCCTGGACTCATCTCTGACTTGAATTCCCAATTTTCAGTTGCACAATTGCCTCAGGGGTGGGATTCTACTGGTTCGGACCGGTTCTATAGAACAAGTTGTTATGATTCTGCACAGTTTGGAGAACCGGCAAATCATGCCCCTGGCTGGTCCTGCCCCTCTCCACCCACCCCACACTTCCCCACCCAGTCAGTCCTTATCACGCATGCCCGACATAGCTGACTGCATTCTCCCCAGCCCAGTCACTACTTAAGGTATTTCTTCCCCCCCCTCCCGACGATCAGCTGTTCTGATGATCAGCTGTGCTGCAATCCCCCTTGCTGTCTTACTGCTTTGGCCAGGTTTCGCTGAGGTCCAGGAAGCAAAAAAGGCGGGGGGGGGCCGGGGTGGTGGTTGACCCCCCTCCATTTTTTTTCTTTCCTGGGCCCCAGGGAAGCTTCCTGGGAGCAAAAATGCCCCCTCAGGAGGCTTCCCTGAGGCCCAGAAGGCCCCAAAATAGAGCGTGGGGGGTGTTGTGTGCCCCCCAGCTCCACTTTTTCCTTCCTGGGCCCCAGGGAAGCCTTCTGGGAGCAAAAACGCCCCCCCAGGAGTCTTTCCCAAGGCCCAGGAGGCCCGAAAATGGGTGGTGGTGGTGGTGCTGCAAAAGCCACGCCCACCTAGTCTCCTGGCCATGCCCATCTAGCCACGCCCACAGAACAGGTTGTTAAAAAATTTGAATCCCACCCCTGAAGAAACTTTCTCCCCCTATTTTCCACTTACCCAGGAATCTTTTCTGTTCAATCCATTTCTTTTGCATCATCACTCAACATATTCCTTGTGTGATCCACACCTTGTGATCCACTGCCTAATCCTGTACCCCAAAATTATTTTTGATTGTTTGCCAGGAAATATGATTTATTCCTAATATTTAAGCAATGGATTTCACCTTTCTCCTTTGTAGTAGGAATGGGAGGAGTTCAATATAAGATATTACTATTCCAATTTATAGGTTTGTAATGGTACAGAAATGCCACTTCTAAAGCTGGTGAGGTCAAGAACTCATTCTGAAAATATTTTCTCACCCTTGTATCTGATCCTCTGATCCAAATATACATGTTCATCCTTCAAAGTCGGGGGAACCGATACATGATGCCAACAGTTTTATGGGATGAAGATACTGCATGCTATTCATACGGTAGCTGAACTGCAGAAAGCTATTGCTCATTGTCATGTGTTTTGGTTTTTGTTGGACAAGGTAGTGGATGTTTTTTATTTCCATCTTCTGAACAGAAGGCCAGATCCTTTTGTAATTCCTGTGGGCTTTTTTTTTTTTTAAACAAGTTTAAGGAAATGCAGAGCACGGGTTTTTAAATTCTTTCCAATCCCTTTACGAGCAGTGGTCATAAGAGGCCATTTTCCCCCATGCAATGAAGTAGTGTATTGTGTCTGTGTTTTTGTTTCCCCCTTGTGCTACATCTCTCTGTGCTTGAGTATTTACCGTATGTGTGCACTGGGAAGCATAGAGCAAGCTAGATGTGCTTTGCTCTGGATCATATGACCAGGAAAAGGGCTTAGAATAGGGGCATTCAGCAGCCTTTCCTAATGGGAATTTGGGATTCTTTTTCTGGAATGTTTTTCCCACAACCCCAAAGCAGTTCCAAACCCATATTTTGCCAGCTTCTCCCACCACACCACATTGACTGTAATCTCATTCTTTTCCATTTGGAGAAAGTCATCTCACTATGGTTCATTGGATGGCATTCTGAGCCCCTTTGCATAGTTTCTTTTTAACATACTGTTGTTTTGAAAATAATAACAGATAACCCTTGGTGTAGATTCACATATTTTAAATCCAAAATATTATTATTATTTCACCTAACACCAGTGTTTTGCAAATAATAGCACTTGACTTCTAGAGGAACCAAACATTATGTTAGGTTGGCTTTTGACTTAATCCAGCAAAGTTCTTATAGGACAGCTAGGTGAAGGTCATTGTCTTTTTGAGGAAGGCAAAATTTTCAAAGGTGAATGTAAAACTGCACTTGAACGACGACAAAGTTAAAACTATATGTTGGGGGAAATACTTATTAAAAAGCATATGCTACTATTTTGAAGAAGAAATAGCTGTAGGATTTGATCCAAAAGTTACTCCCAATCTGATCTGAAGGCTCACACTTTATCCTTTGGACTGTCATTTGTTCATGTAGGTGCTCTTTACTATTAACAATCTCTCCATGGTCTTTTAGGTGTTGGTAATTGAGAGGGGAGTTTTCAGCAGAAATTGGAATAATTGGGGTTGACATTGACAAGAAAAAATATATAGGGTCATTTCTTCAAAATTATAGTAAGTTGGGAAGGTTAAGCACACTTTAAAAATGTTTATTGTAGGGACTTCCAGTTAGAGCTTCTCCGGCGACAGACCGAAACCTCGTCTCTCCAAGGCTTCGATCCGTGCTCGCCGCTGGAGTGCCCCGAGCCGGCTGGTTTCAGGGCTAAGCCACCCCGTAGAGGTGGTGAAGAGGGGGGAGACTGCCTGCAGGGTTGAGGAGAGCCGCATCTCTCCTCCCCAGCTGGCTATTACTCCCTTTCCCGAAGGCGGTTGTAGCGGTGGTCAGAAATGGCCACCACAAAGAAGAACTTCGACCGGAAAAGAATGTGCAGGAGGAAGATAAGAAGAGAAAGTTTTGGTTGACCGGGTCAAACAGCAAAAGCAACAAATAAGGTACCCTGGAATTTAAACTTAACAACATTGTTCCCAAAGAAGATTTTGAAGCTATGAAGGAGAGAGAGAAGGGAAAGGATTAGGTTTTTTTTTTCTTCCCTTCCTTATACTGACAGCTAAGAGACTTAAGCAAGAAACTGAAAAAAAAAATCCACTTTGACATTAATAGGCATCTAAGCTGAAAATAAAAGTCAAAGGGATAATAAAGATTTTTGGACATTTAAAAGTTTTTAAAAGCTGGAAAGGAGAAAAAAAAAAGAATAGAAGGGCAGAATCTGGAAAAATGGAGGAGACTGCCTGGAATTAAGGAATGGAACTGTAATTAAAAGGAACTTACAGTGAAATCTTAACAAGATTCCTCAAAGATACATTTTAATGGAAACTTGGTAACAAAATAATAGAACCTCAGGAAGAGAAAGTGGAAAAAAGAAGCAAGTAGAAAAAGCCTTGGATTATTTGGATTACTTGGTGATTTTTGGTTTTTCCATCTAGATGACTAAAATTAACTGGGTGGTTGTTTAAAAGTTTTTAAAATGGTATCACTCTTAGAAGAACTGAAAACCGAACTTAAAAAATGGAAAGAAGACACACAAGAAGGGAGAAGTTCTTTTGGCTTCGTGTTTCAATTCTTAGAAATGGAGATCTGGAACTATGAGAGGCAACAAGAAACGCTTGCAGAACAAGAAGACTGGGACAAAGAAGAAGCCATCTTTAATGATCAAATAATTTTAAGTGGGGGAAAAAAGAAAAGGGGGGAAAGAGAGTGAAAGGTTTAAGATGAGAAAAAACAATTAAAAAGAAGAAGAACAATTTGAAAGATAAGTATATTAGAAAGCAACAGAAGAGAGGATTACAGATGAGAGAGTTAGAAGTAGAGAGACGAGGGGGTAAAAAGGGGAGGGAGAAGAAGAGGGGGAAGAAGGCAAGGAAAAGAAGTTGTAAAAGACAGAAACAAGAAATGGAGAAACAGGGAAAAGATATAAGGATTGTAACCATAAGTTTGTTTAGAGATAATAGGTGAAAATTTAATTGTAAAAGAGATTCTGAAAAGGTACATAAGATAGCTTTGTTATATTACAAATAGAAATAACTTTAGAAAATATGATGATGGATAAAATATTTATTGTGATGCAGTGGGTTGTTTGTTAATAAATAAATGAATTAAAATGATTGAGAGAATTAAAAGGGAACATTTTTAATTATTAATAATGATTTATAAAAATATAAGTGAGAAATATGGAAAAAAAAGAATTAACTATGGAAAGTTTATAAGTGTTCCCAAGGAAGTATGATATTCAATTGAAAAGAAATGTTAAAGATGTTAAGATTTTAATGCATATTAATGATAGAATTGAATTGGAATGGAATGTGTTTTATTTACATATATATATAATTTTTTCTTTTTAAGAATATAGTGTCTATTTTAAGAATGTACCAAGCAGAATTCGATTGGAAGTTATGTATTATATTGAATGCTATAATCTTAAAGCTATACATTGAAGCTTAAATAAGAGCTTGAATGGATAAAATTAAAGGATATAAAGGTGTCATACTCTAATTGGTAACTACAGGGAAAAATTTGCTTAATAAGAAAAGATAATGTGAAATTGTAACAGGACAGACAAAAGTATAAATATAATGATTTGAATTGAGATAATTGAAACAAAGTTGAGAAAATTAGAAGAGGGGAAAAACTATGTAGAAAATATAAAATGGTAATAAGATATGGAATAGAATATAAAAATGAGCATGAAATTGAGTTTTGTGTCTGTATGAAGAAGTGATAACCTGGGACCATGCTATTTTCAAAAAAGATGTTTTATTTGTATTTTGTTTTTGTGAAAACCCAAATAAAATTTTCAACAAAAAATGTTTATTGTAACAGGTTTGGCAGAATGTACATAATTTCTAGACTCCTAACTAATACTTGTTCTGAAAAAAGGCAGGTGAACCAAAGTTATTTTCCTTTGTTTTACCTTTCAAACATTAATTATAGGTGGTTTGAGCAGAATTCCTATTATATATTGCTCTAATGGAATCCCAGGTATGAACTGTGCTTTTAAAATCTGATTTAAGGGTAGATAGTCTTGAAAAAAAGCAGTTTTCACACCTTTCTCCTGCTGCATGCTATTTACAGCAACAATACCAAACAAACCTTGACTATGATTATAAAAATCGTATTTTATAGATGTAGTCAAGATTTCCTCAATATTGTATGGAGAATTAAAGTTAGCAATGTTGCACGGGTAGCTTTGAAAGAATAATTGTTTTTGTCTGATTGGAAAATGATATTCATAGTCTTAATTTGAAAACTATATACCATAGGGCAAGAATCAGTGTAATTTGAAAAGTTTCAACTTAAAACTAGAGATGAAAACCTTCAGTGTTTGTTCAGGAAATGTTACTGAATTCATGCAAATCTGGAAAACACAGCAGCACGTCGGTTGATTTCCCACTTCATGTATTACTCACTGGCCTCAAGTCAGTGATCCTTTTCTTTTTTTTAATCACTTTGTTTAGGCACCAGAAACCAAGATCTTTGCATTTTTCATCCTGAAAGTTCAAAGTAAGTACTGAAATTGAAAATGCCCTGGCTTTGGATGATAAGAAGAAGTAACAATTAAGCTTCTGCAACCCAACATTGCAGGGAGAGTCCAGCCAAGATAGCAAAAACAATCTTCTAAATTTGTGGATTTCTTCATTGTCATATTGTCCTGTTTTGTTCTCTGAATCCCACAGCTACTTTTATTACAGGTACTCCTCAACTTAACAGCCATTCATTTAGTGACTGTTCAAAGTTACGACAACACTGAAAAAAGTTAATCATGATGTTTTTTTTCACACTTATGACCATTGCAGCATTCCCATGGTCATATGATCAAAATTTGAATGCTTGGCAACTGGCATGTATTTATTTCCTGGGATCACATGATCACTTTTTTGTGAACCTCTGATAAGCAAAGTCAACGGGGAAATCAGATTCATGTAACGATTATGTTAGTAACTTAGGAACAGCAATCATTTACTTAACAACTGTGGCAAGAAAGGTCATAAAATGGGACAGAACTCATTTAACCATGGTCTTGCTTGAGAACAAAAATTTTGGGCACAGTTGTGGTCATAAGTTAAGTGACCTTTATTTTTTTTTCTCCAAGTAGCTAATCACTAGATGCCATTTTCATAAAACTTCTCAGGAGGAAAATAACCATGTATTAAGATAAATCATACTGAGAATTTTCAGACATGGTAAAAATACTGGATGATTCATTCTTATGAGAACAAATCCTGTGGACTCTCACTTTCTCTTCCCTATTCTTTACAAAGAAGAGATGGGGAACATTTGCTTCCACATTTGATTAACACCTAAGCTCGGGATGAAATGTAGTGATGTTTGGCTAGAATAAACCATGGTCAATAAAATTAACCATGGTCATCAGTTTAGCTGATGCAGCTAGTTGCAATTTCCTGGTGAAATAAAGCTAATACTAAGGATAAATATGTTCTTATTATGGCATTTGAATGAAGGCAAAGAGTTAGACCATGGGATTGAGTCTTGTCTATGTTACCTAGCAGCAGTTCTTCAAGGTTTCAGCTAGAAATCCTTTTGGCTTAAATATATTAAGGCAGTCTTCAAGAATGTTGGATATATCCCCAATAGATATCCAAAATTATAATTTTTAATTTGCCAGGGAGAGAAAATTATTCAACAGATGACTAAAAGATAGTAATCCTCATTATCCATGCATTCTGCTTCTGCAGATTTGCTTATATGTGTCTATAAAACTGTAATCCATTTTTCATGAAACACAGACTCAATATGGTTCTATGTATCTATGCAGAATAGGGAAAAGTGTATGAGAGTCTTACTGCCCAGTGTTAAATATGAGCTACACAGGGAAACTGCGTTCCTACACATAATGACGATTGAGTGTAATATTTAATGTTAATTAAATATAAATTACAGGTAGTGCTTGATTTACCACCATTCGTTTAATGACCAAAGTTACAATGGCACTGAAAAAAAGTGATTTATAACTGGTCCTTGCACTTATGACCGTCACAACATCCCTATGGTCATGTGATCAAATGTTGGACGCTTGGCAACTGGCATGTATTTACAATAGTTGCAGTATCCCAGGATCATCTTCCCTGTTGACTTCCGACAAGCAGTCAATGGAGGAAACCGGATTAACTTAACATACGTGATTCACTTAATAACTATAGTGATTTGCTTAACAACCATGACAAAAAGGTTATAAAATCGGGTGCAAATTGTTTAATAATTGCCTTCATTAGCAATGCAAACTGTGGTCCCAATTATGATCGTAAGTCAAGGATTAGCTGTATATCAAATTTAGGTTTTGTCCTAGCCCTACTATCGGTTGTTTGAGGCCAGCCAAATTTAGGAAAGACCCACAAGGATTCTAGGAATAGTACTTTATTATTCTGGGTATTATAATATGAAAGTTTAGACTTTTTTCTCATACTAAATAAAACAAGGTGGGGGCTGGTGTTAGTGAGCATTTTTCATTATCAGTCACGGTACAGTCAAACCACTTCTTCAGGTCCCTCCTTAATAGATGTTTCATACCATCCTAAGGTCATCTCTAAATTCCTTTTACATTGACTCACTTTGTTTTGGAATGTAGCTGCTGAGATATTTTTCTTGGTCCAGAAAAAAATGCAATTTTACTAGAAATGCCAGGTGTTACACAAAAATATGCCGCCAAAGCACTGTAAATTATCCAATACCCGATACATGAGTAAGGTAAAATACAAACATGAATTGAAGTGATACAAACCATACAAAAAGTCTGAAAAGATAATATAATGTTTATTTGATAATGACTTTGTATTTAGAATAACTTTTAAACATTAACCTGCTGTATTAGAATATTTATTTATTGCTATCTTCTTGATATGCCTTTTGTATTTATATCTGCTTGTGTTTTTTTTCAATGATGCATTTTTAATGTTGATTTGATTATTATTTTAGTAAAGGAATGGGATTTAAATAACCAGTATAATGAAATGAAAATAAACGGTATCTATTTTGAGATAATTTTGAGATAACCCTCAAAGGGTTTCCTCTCTAAACTATTCTGGTAAGAGATGCTTTGAACAATTTTATTAGCTGTCTTGTGGTTTTACCCTTTGCCAAAAGAAGCTCACGTCTTTTGAAAATAAAATAAATGTTAACGTCCACCCAGGGCATCTGGGTTGTGGAGGGGAACATTGAAAAAAATCAAAATGGCCCCCACAAGTGAATCATTAAAAGCCTCACAATTTCTTACATGCATGTAAGAAGGGATGAAATTTCTATTGCATGATTGTGTCTGCCATCTTGGAATTCATATTACCTACTTTTCCTTACTTGCAAAATATGAAAATATGACACTTGTTGCTATTTGAATTCATAGATCTGAATTAGATTTAATGTTACATAGTGCTCTGAGTCTCAAAGCAATATAAAAAATACATAGTAATGTTTTTGAACAATGCATTCCTCAGTTTCTTAATTAATCAAAACATAATATAAATGTATCTTTTCTCATGATGTATTGATGTTATTCACTGCATTTACTATATATCCTATATTTCTTCCTCAAATTGGTACACAGCTCTCATTTTTTTTCATTTTTCTTACAACATACATTTTGCAAAATAGGGAGGAGAGATGTTTGGCCCAGGCTGGATTTTAACTTGGACTTCTCATTCCCACTCCAATACCTTATTTCACCTCATGACACTGGCTTCAAAGGGCAGATATCTTTCCATATATATCAATTAAACTATATTTCAGAGAAAAGGAAAGAATGAAGTATGACATTGTAGTTACCGGTAGATTTTAGTAAAATACTGACAGAAATAAATCCCTGCTAGTAGTAGTGATTGAGTTAATCAACACTTTTCAGTCAATTGCTTTTGTGAGAAAATTTCCTGAAATTTTTCACCAGTAAGAATCAAGAGAGAAACTTTAAATCTATTCCTCCCCCCATCTCCCAATTTTCATTTATACTTTCTTAACAGATAAAAATGGATAATTTACTAAATATATTGAACAATGGACATTTATATGATTTTATTTTATTTTTCATAATAAAAACATTTTTTTGTTTTGTGATATAGTTGTGATAAATGGATAATGCTCCCTTTCCTTTGTAAATCGGTTTAAATCTAAATTTTTGCTAGCTTGCCTCTGGGGAATTTATTTTCAACAATATTAAGTACTCCCTATGAGTTAAGAGATTTGTTAATTAAGGGAACGCTTTTGCATTTACATGCTACTGAAAGTTGCTGTAAGTCCTCTTGGAAGGAACCATTATTTGAGAATAAACCAATGGACGTAAGAGAGTTTTAGCAATCAGGATTACAATTCAGTAGTGTTTATAGTATACTTATTTGTTGCAAGGACACCAGCTGCCAAGAGAGCCTGCTACAAAAACATCATGCAAATTTGAAGTACAAAGATCACCAGAATGACATGTTTCAGTTTAGAGAGATGAAGAAAGAAAGAAAGAAAGAAAGAAAGAAAGAAAGAAAGAAAGAAAGAAAGAAAGAAAGAAAGAAAGAAAGAAAACGGAATAGTCACAAAACACAGGTTATTAACCCTCTGAGAGTCTGGTAAAATCCATTAACCCTTTCTCAGAAGATTTTAAGTGCATAAAATAAAGTCCATAGTTCTAGTCTGTATCACAAAGTAAACAAGACTCAAAAACACGAAAAGCTAAATTTCAGATAGGGGTTAGTGACAATATAAGCAGTCCTTGTTTAACATCCACTTGTTAGAAGTTATGAATTGATATAGTTATAGACTTTATTAACTAGTGTGAACACCGTTACGGAATCTTTCTAAAAAGTGGAAATTGTTTTTTAAATGTTGAAATGTTGAATAAATAAATTTATATATAAAAAAAGAAGTTATAAACGAGGATATTTATGAGCTCAACATCCAGCTTGACATCACAGTATCCTACCACATTCACTGCTGGCTTCTAACAAGCAAAGTCAATGGGGAAGCTGACAAGAAGTTGCAAATGGCAATTATGTGACTCTGGGATGTTGTAATCCAGGGATGTCAAACTCCTGGCCTGCGGGCTGTCACACACTGGCCACACCCATGCCCAGTTTAGCAAAGTGGGGAAAAAAAGTCCTGATATGTCACTTGACGCCACCGTGATGATGTGAGTTTGACACCCCTGCTGTAATCATTTGGGATTTACCTAATAATGGCAACCGGGACTGCCAGAATTGCGGGCATATGGTGGTACAGTCATGTGATGTACCACCATATGCCTTTATGACTGCATTGCTTAGGAACAGAGTTCCAGGTCTCAATTATCACAGTGAGGACTACCTGTAATATATTTTTTCCATCTAAGTTTATGAAATCCTGGAAAACCATCCCTTGTGCTGTCCTGCTTACTCACACACATAATGATGGTTTAGTAGGTTTATTAATATTCCCCAGCAATTTTCTTCACCAAAAACCCAGAACTGTCCCAATTAAGTCCAGCCAAAGGCAGACCAATGCTAGTCCACAGAGCAATGGCCAATGAGTCCACAAGGCACTTGAAAAGTTTCCCAAACAAAATAAATCCGCCAGGCAAAATTAAATTCACCACACAAGAGGATTCACAAGGCAGTTCATAAGACACGATCCAAAGTCAGTGTCAATCCAAAGCAAGGCAGGAATCATAATGACCAGGCAGCACACAGCTAGGAAATAAACATATTGTTCCCAGCATTGGCTCCAAATGTCTGCTGTGCTAAATAGCCAGTTTCTGATCAAGAGGGACAAAGTATTTGTCCCTCTCAGCTTTGGAAGCCATATTAGTACCAGAAGCTTCCATGCTGCCACATTCTTGAGCCTGGGAAAATGGGAGGGGGGAATTTCTTGGAGTGTGTGTGGTTAGACATAATAGCATTCTTCTTTAAAGTTAAGGTCACGTTATTCCTGCACCTGGTTGAGTAGTGGTAGAGGGGATGTCATAGGTTGGAATGGATGGTGATTGGGGCATGTGATGGAATGATGGGTGCAGGGGGTGGATTTGTAAGTTTTTTACTTATTGGAGGAAAACCTGGAACTTTCAGATTCCAATTTTCCCGATGTGCTAGTATAACTACTCTAATAAAAGGAAACTTTGAGAAAATGCCTGTCTCAGTTTTAACTGGAGTTGGGTTTTTCTGGAATGCTGATAGAGGCTACTTGTGAATAATAAGCTGATTTTAGCTGCCTTTTGTCTTGCCCTATGTGTTCTTGGATTAAATGCAGAAGGCAGTTCCTCCTCATCACTAACTGGCTGTAGCTGTGTGCTTTCCTTATCTGAAGCTTCAGGGCTGTCCACCTGCAGCTGTGCTTCAGCCAAATCACTCTCAGATGGCTTCTTGGAGCCATTGACCAACTCTCTTCTTCTGATATGCCTGGGACTGGTTTATCCTCCTCTGAACTCACACCTGAAGAGATATCTGGGGACGGGTCTGAGGGAGTCATCACATCTCTAGATTCAGATCAAGACTACGTATCACAAGGCAAGTAGTTAGGAGATGGGCCAAAAGTCTCTCCCCACTGCTGAATGGAAGTGCTCACTATTCATCCTTGATTCAGAAAAGATCAGAACAAAACTGATACCTCCATTGCTGCCTTGCCACTGACTTGATTTCAATTCCCTACCATCACTGGCTTCCCTCCAAGATAATGGATGACCAAGCCCACCAGATTTTGTACACTTGAGCCTGTCCTTGGACAGTATCAAAATAAGAAGGAAAGAACAATACAATTCGGGATCTTCAATCACAAGCTTGGGATGAGCTCCAGGCATATCATTTTGTTGCATGCTCGTGTAGAGGTCAGATGAAGAAACCAATGTACATGCATATACCCCACTTTTATGCAGACATGTGGCTGCATACATAGGTTTCTGTAGGAAAGGAATGTGATGTGAAAACAATGGAATGTGAATCACAACACAAATACCACTGCTTGTGTTACGATGTTATTGCGTGAACATTGTCATTTTCCTGCCACTGTTGTTTATTGCACACATCTGTGGAACCATGAGCTTTTGCCCAGGTTTTAGTTATTTAAAAACAAGGCTTCTATATAATTCAGGACAACCATAAAACACATACATACAATAACTCTTTGCTGCTATTTCATGACTGTCAGGATTTTGGCAGCCTAGATACCGTTTGGCTTTGTCTCTGAAATCCTGTAGCTTCATGAATTCCCTAGAACTCCTATACAGTTCCGGCACAAGCTATTCAAATGACAAGCCACCCACATGAGTAGCTTGTCCTTCCATGTGAAGGAAATAAAGATGAATCATCGCTGCCCACCATCTATATGCTTTCTTTGGCATCAAAGTGATCAACTGCTCCTTTAACATGCTTTAAGGCACATTTCCTTCAGGGTTCAGCTTATAGCAATTTTAGATGCAAAAATCAGAGTAGTGTAACACCTTCAGAAATTTCTCAGAGACAGAATAGTACACTGGCAAAGACTTACCATTCATAAGTAAAATCTTTGTGCCGTTGCAGTATACTTTAGAAGTAAGCAGCACGTCTTTGAAAATATTCTTTTCCCATACAAATAATACAGAAGATAAAATCAGTTATAAGTGTTTTGATTCTGTCCTGAGAAAATTTGTACTTTTTAAACTTGAAAGTTATTAACTGATTTGCAATCCATCTTTGAACTTTATCAAAAGCAACTGCATATACTACATAAAACAAATAACAGGAAATAATTTAATGGAATTAATTATTTTTGAAACATGAAAGACAAAGTTATGAGATGCACTTTTTTATAATATGATCCTAAGTGTGCTTATCTAAGTGCAATTCTTACTATATTTAATTCCAATAAATCGGCATAAATTTGTATTCATTTTTCAAATGAATTCTAATTTATCCTATACAAATCTTCTTAAGCGTAATTTTTATTCTGGATTTCAATGGCAGTTACTTTTAAATATAGGACTGTATTCTGAATCTGCTTTTTCTACGAAAGGAAAAAATATTTTCCATTGAGGCTTAAAGGTAATTTTGTTTTTATGTATTGGAAGTGAACCTCTTACATAATCTCTTTAGAATTTTAAAAATCAACTGGACTAATAAAAAATGAAATATGCACTAAGTTGTGCCTCTAAAGTAAGGACTATGCATAACATATGTATTATTTATTCAGTAAGACCACATTAAAGTTCATCTGGCAGATAATGAGTGATAATTGAAACAGTCGAATGGCTTTTTTTAAAAAAAAAAAAAAAAAAAGCAGAATACCACACAAGAAAAAAATAAAAATGAAGTTAGATAAAACACTGGTCTTTCAGCCACATTCTCCTCTTTGTGTCTAATATTTTGTATTCCTTATTTGAAGTGATCTTTCATTATCAATGATCAATGTTAACTCTAATCATTTATTTGGAAGTTGTTGACTAAAAGTATCCCTAATATTTAAATAACAGATAAAGAGAGTTGGAAGGGACCGTATAGGTCATCAAGTCCAACCTCCCGCCCAAGCGGGAGACCCTACACCATTTTTGACAAATGGCAGTCCAATCTCTTCTTGAAAGTCTCAAGTGATGGTGCTCCCACAACTTCCGAGGGCAAGCTGTTCCATTGGTTGATTGTTCTCACTGTCAGAAAGTTTTTCCTTATTTCCAGGTTAAATCTCTCCTTGTTCAGTTTCCATCCATTATTCTTTGTCTGGCCTACAGGCACTTTAGAAAATAGCTTGACTCCTTCCTCCCTGTGGCAGCCCCTCAAATATTGGAAGACCGCTATCATGTCTCCACTAGTCCTTCTATTTATTTATTCATTTATTTATTTATTTATTTTTGTGAATTGCTTACAAAATAATAGGTACAAGTAAAAACATAGTTATGAATACATGGATACATATAAGAAAAATAAAAAATAAAAATAAAAGAAAGGCACATTGGTGCGTTTATGCACGCCCCCTGCAGACCTCTTAGGTGAGGTCAATAGTAGACAGTCTAAGGTTAAAGTTTTTGGGGTTTCGGGAAGAAAACACAGAGTCAGGTAGAGTATTCCAGACATTGACTACTCTGTTGCTGAAGTCGTATTTCCTGGAATCAAGTTTGGTGCGATTAACCTTGAGTTTGTATCTATTGTTTCCTCTTGTGTTGTTATGGTTGAAGCTGAAGTATTCATTGACAGGTAGGACATTGCAACGTATGATTTTATATACTATACTTAGATCAGACCGAAGGCGGCGTAGTTCTAGGTTTTCTAGGTCTAGAATTTTGAGTCTGGTGGCATAAGGTATTCTGCAATGAGTAGAGGAGTGGAGAACTCTTCCTGTGAAATATTTCTGGACTTTCTCAACTGTGTTAATATCAGATATGTAATGTGCGTTCCAGACTGATGAGCTGTATTTGAGTATTGGTCTAGCAAATGTTTTGTATGCTCTAGTTATTAGTGTAATATTACCAGAGAAAAAGCTACGTAAGATTAGGTTAACAACTCTGAACGCCTTTTTGGCTATGTAGTTACAGTGGGCTCTAGCACTTAGGTCATTAGAGATGAGTACTCCAAGATCCTTGACAGAGTTTGGATCATCAACAAGGTCTTGACTATTCAGCCTGTATTTTATTTTCTGATTTTTTTTTTGCCAATATGTAGGACAGAGCATTTATTTGTTGAGATTTGAAGTTGCCATTTGTTTGACCATTCTGATACATAGTCAAGGTCTTTTTGAAGGGTAGCTGTATTGTCTGTGGTGTTGAATAGCTTTACATCATCAGCGAAGAGAATGTAGTTGCTCTTGATATGATCACAGAGGTCATTTATGTAGAGTATGAAAAGAGTTGGTCCTAGAACACTGCCTTGGGGGACACCACTGTTGACAGGTACAGAATTTGATAGGACGCTCCCAATTTTGACCATTTGTTGTCTGTTTGACAGGAATGCTTCTATCCAGTTATGCAGTTGTCCAGAGATACCCTAAGATTTTAGTTTTAGGAGTAGTTTGTCGTGTACCACTGAATCAAAGGCTTTACAGAAGTCTATGTAGATTGCGTCTATTGCTTTGCCCTGATCGAGTTGTGTAGTCCATATGTTTTTGCAGTGTAAGAGTTGCAGATTACATGATAGTTTTTTCCTAAAACCAAATTGTTTATCAGAGAGTAGGTTGTTTGCTTCTAAGTGGAGGATGATGGATGGGTTAATAATTGATTCCATGACTTTACAGGTGATGCAGCATAAAGAGATTGGTCTGTAAATTTCAACTAGGCTGGGGTCTCCCTTAAGAAGTAGGCACATATTCCATCCGGTCCAATAGATAGAGATGGTTTTATATTGCGTTTACTAAAGTAGCCAAGCCCAGTTCCTGTATGTTTTAGCCTCCAGTCCCCTAATCATCCTGGTTGCTCTTCTCTGTACTTTTTCTAGAGTCTCAACATCTTTTTTATAATGTGATGAACAAAACTGGATGCAGTAGTCTAGGTGTGGTCTTACTAAGGCTTTATAGAGTGGTATTAGTACTTCCCTTGATCTTGTTTGTATCCTTCTGTTAATACAACTTAGGATTGCATTAGCTTTTTTGGCGGCTCATATTTAGCTGGTTGTCCACTAAGACTCCAAGATCCCTCTCACAGTTACTGCTATTGAGCCTGGTTTCACCCAGTCTATATGTGTACTTTTGGTTTTTCTTGCCTAAGTGTAGGGACTTTACTTTTCTCTACACTGAATTTCATTTTGTTAGATACAGCCCAGTGGACATACTGGACTTTTAAGAACATAGGAGGGAGATAGTCATAAAGTTGTGATTGTGGATACCACCAATTACAAAAAACATTCATATTCCAGAACAGTGTTTCTCAGTCTTGGCAAGTTTAAGATGGACTTCCAAAATGGATGCTGGGATGTGAGAGCATGGATGCTAGCTAGGGAATTATGGGTGTTGAAATCCACACACCTTAAAGTTACCAAGGCTGAGAAGCACTGTTCTAGAAGAGAAACAAAGCATTTGTAGCCATCCAAATTGCTATTTTTAATTTTTTGTTTGTAAAAATAAAATACTGGAATCTACGTGGGGTCCAAAAACAGTCCAGAAGATACAAAGTACGATTTACACTGGTAAATCAGCTTTTCAGTCATTTTTTCTAAATTAAAAAAACTCTTTAAAAATTTGGAGCACGAAGGAACTTGAGGGGCATCAAGGAAAACAAAATGGTGGTTTCTGCAACTTTCTTCCCTATGGGCAGATTTGAAGTTTTGAAGCGGTTTTGCTGTGCAAGAAAAATGGTAAAATGAGGCAAAATCCACTTAACAATTGTCCCGCTTAACAACAGAAATTTTGGGCTCCATTGTGGTTGTAAGTTGAGGACTACCTGTAACAGCTCCAGTTTGGGTCACCTAATCAGAAGGCAGAGGCGAAGCATGGAACAATTGATGGCATTCCCACAGAGTGCCCAACTGCCAGTCTCATAAGGATGCATTGGGTGATTTTATTTTTCTGGGCTGTTTTTCTCCCCCAACCTTCTGTCACATTCAGACCATTTCTTTACTTAATGTTTCTCTGTCTGGTTTCTTCTACTACACCAAATTTGCTTCTGTTCAGGTTTCGAAGAGTTATCCTCCAAGTTATGCTCCCAAAACATAAAATCCCAAGCATCTTTATGTAATTTCTTCCTACAGTTTATTGGGTTAGAAGCAATAAAAAAAAGGATGGCTCATAGAAATAAATAGGAAAAGTAAGAATGAAGGCTGTGGCATTTCTCCAATATTCTGTGCAATAATTATTTACTGTATTTCTGTTGAGACATGTGGCCCTTAAGAGCTTTGGAAGGAGCAAGATATAGATGGGAAAAGTGAGGCTCCTTGGGAGGAATTGGAAGATGCTACATTTGGCCGAAATGTGGACCAGTGTTTCTTCAGCTACTGTAAATCCATGATCGGTGGCGACATACAGATTTCCGATTTCAATGTAATTCAGGAGTATTTACATGGCAATTTAAGCTCGTTTTTGATCAAAAGATGGTTTCCAACTCCTGAGGGAAATTTGGCCCTTAAGAACTGCTAGCTGTGGAAGTATTTGTGATGAAACAGCAGGAAAGACACTTCCTTCGATGCCAAAGACCAACCATAGTTTGCTTTTCTTCATACATCTGCAATAAAATTTAGCACTTCTGCCAACTGATTTCACATCCAGAAACAGAGCTGGGTCCTTGCCCAGAACTTTTGCTTCTTTCCCCCACTCTACTTGTAAAAGTTGCTCTTGGCACATTTCTTTCACAAGGGACCCCAGGCACACATGTATGTCTGAGGGAGGGGAAAAAAAGGTATTCCAAATCTAAACATTATTCCAAGCTCCCTTGAAGTTTTGCTCTTTTCTCTTGCTAGACTTGCTTATAGTGCAGCTTTTTGGGTCAGAATAAAGCAAGATCTCTTGCTAGAAAGGCCACGTCTCTGTGGGCAGAGAAAGAGAGGTTGGCAGAATTTAGCTGGTTTTCCTGCTGGCAGATGATGCTGTGTGGAGGGGAAAGAACTGTAGGGAAGCCACAAAGTGCTGCCCAAAACTGCATTGCAATGGCTTATGCCAGGATAGCAACACTGCCTAAGCTAGTTGCTAGGACATGCAGAAGAAAGGCTGTGGGGCCAAAATAATTTAAACAGTTATGCAGGTAGTTCTTAACTTACAACCGTAATTGGACTGCAACTTCCATCACAGTTCTTTAAGTGAGTTACACCAATTTTACAACCTTTTTTCTCTTCAGTTGTTAAGTGAATCATGCGGTTGCTAAGCAAATCCATCTTCCCACATTGCTTGCTAGAAGCCCATGGGAAGGTCACAAATGACGATCATGTGACCCTGGCATGCAGCAACAGTGGGAAGTATGAGGACTGGTGGTAAATCACTTTTTTCAATGCCATCATAGCTTCAAAGAGTCGTCAAAACCAGGGGTCCCCAAACTTGGCAACTTTAAGACTTGTGGACTTCAATTCCCAGAATTCTCCAGCCAGCATAGCTGCAACTCCAATTCTGGGAGTTGAAGTCCACAAGTCTTAAAATTGCCAAGTTTGGAGACCTCTGGTCTAAACAGATGGTCATAAGTGGAGGACTTAAATTCCAACTCAAAAATGTAAGGAAAGCTTATTAGTGGGCCATTAGAAAGAGCCTAGACTAGAACTGTATGAACTATAGGTAGAGTATTCAGATCTGCCTTGATGAAGTACAGGTGGACCTTGACTTACAACAGTTCACTTAGTGACCACTCAAAGTTACAATGGCACTAAAAAAAGTGACTTATGACTTTTTTTCACACTTACGACCGTTGTAGAATCCCCATGGTCATGGGATCAAAATTCAGACACTTGGCGACTGACTCATAATTATGGCCATCACAGTGTCTTGGAGCCATGGGACCAACTTTTGTGACCTTCTGACAAGCAAATCAATGGGGAAATCAGATTCACTTAACAACTGTGTTACTAATTTAACAAATGCAGTGATTCACTTAACAAATAAGGCAAGAAAAGTTGTAAAATGGGGCAAGACTCACTTAACAAATTTCTCACTTTAGCAACATACATTTTGGACTCAATTGTGGTCGCAAGTTGAGGACTACCTGTTCTTTGTAGGGTAGTTTTGCTCCAGCCTTCAACAAGGCAAGGCATCCTTTTGAAAAGCCACATGGCTTTAATGAACTATATTTTTAAATTACATCCAATTTTTGTCCCTCCTCTACCCAGTTGCAATGGGGCCGTCACTACAGGTAGTCCTCAGTTTATGACCAGAGTTGGGACCAGCATTTCCATTGCTACGCAAGGTGGTTGTTAAGAAAGTTGTGCCCGGTTTCATGACCTTTTTTTGCCATGGTTGTTAGGCGAATCGCTGCAGTCATTAAGTGAATCATGCAGTCATTAAGTAAATGTGCCTTCCCCATTTGCTTGTCAAAAGCCAGCTGGGTAGATCACAATGGCGATCACATGACCTTGAGACCCTGCAATGGTTGTAAATGCATGCCTGTGCTTGTCAAGCACTTAAATTTTGATAACGTAACTGTGGGAGTGCTGGGACAGTTGTGAGCACAAGGACTGGCATTACTTTTTTCAATGCTGTTGTAACTTTGAAGAGTCGTTTAAACAAATGGTCATAAGTCAAGGACCAGCTGTCCTTAAATTCCAACTCAAGAATGTAAGAATGGACACGAAACAAATGGTTGCAATTTGAGGACTACCTGTAACCTGCATCTTTAAGCATCCAAATTTCACATCTTGCCTATTTTTGCAGAGAGCGAGATCAACACCATGTCATCTCGCAGACAGCAGAGTTAGTTAAACAAATAACCGGGAATGAGATAAGTTTCAGTTCTCTGTAGCTGGAGAAACAGCATTGGGTGATCAGCTTTGTAAAACTATTTGTTGCAAGTAATGTGGATGATGAAGAGGTAGGGGATGTTATGTATGTGAAACCTTTCACCCTCCAGATTACAGTGATTTATAACTTCCAGGAGTGAGGAATGCCTGAAACTGTAGTTCAGAAGATCCAACAAATCATATTCCTCATCTCTAAGCTACTGGACTGGCCTACAGACTACAGTCTAGAAATATTTTCTACTTCTCCCACTGCTTTTTCATATGGCCTCATGGAAATCCTCCTTTCTCTCCTCCAGGCCTGGTGTGAATCTTTGAAAGCAATCCTGCCAAAAGCATCTTCCAAACCTAATTACCATAACCTTGTAACCTTCCACAACCTACAAGTCTGCAGGAACCATTTGTGCTTCAGTTTGAGATGCAGACAACACAGATTCATCCCCAACAGCTTGCTCCTGTCTTCAACAGTGAAGGGACACAGGGGAGAAAACATCCTGCAGCCAAGAAGGCTCCACACCCATTTGCACTGCTCAGGGGACCCTGAGGACACAGATACAAAACATTTGCTGGACCAATACATGAATACAGCTCTTCAGTCTGGAATCCACATTACACCAGAGATAATTCTGCTACCCTTCAAAAAGACCTCGACTATGTATCAGAATGGTCAAACAAATGGCAACTTCAAATCTCAACAAATAAATGCTCTGTCTTACATATTGGCAGAAAAAATCAGAAAATAAAATACAAGCTGAATAGTCAAGACCTTGTTGATGATCCAAACTCTGTCAAGGACCTTGGAGTACTCATCTCAAATGATCTAAGTGCTAGAGCCCACTGTAACTACATAGCCAAATAGGCATTAAGAGTTGTTAACCTAATCCTATGTAGCTTTTTCTCTGGTAATATCACACTACTAACTAGAGCTTACAAAACATTTGCTAGACCAATACTCGAATACAGCTCATCAGTCTGGAACCCACATTACGTATCTGATATTAACACAGTTGAGAAAGTCCAGAAATATTTCACAAAAAGAGTTCTCCACTCCTCTACTTGTTGCAGAATACCTTATGCCACCAGACTTGAAATTCTAGACCTAGAAAACCTAGAACTATGCCGCCTTCGGTCCGATCTAAGTATAGTATATAAAATCATACATTGCAATGTCCTACCTGTCAATGAATACTTCAGCTTCAACCATAACAATGCAAGAGATACAATACAATACAAAAGATACAACAGATACAAAGTCATGGTTAACCGCACCAAACTTGATTGCAGGAAATACGACTTCAGCAACAGAATGGTCAATATCTGGAATACTCTACCTGACTGTGATTTCTTCCCCAAACCCCAAAAACTTTAACCTTAGACTTTCTACTATTGACCTCACCCCTTTCCTAAGAGGTCTGTAGGGGGCGTGCATAAGTGCACCAGCATGCCTACCGTCCCTGTCCTATTGTTTCTTTTTATTTTTCTTATATATATCCATTTCATGTATTCATAACTATGTTATACTTATACCTGTTATTTTATAATCGCTTGACAAAATAAATAATAAATAAATAAAATAAACCTCCTAGTGGTCTCAAGGACTCTCTAAAAGAATGCAAATGACCAGTTGTCTGCAATGAATATAAATCCTTCCATTCCCCACCATCCAGTCAGAGATGAACAAACTTTTTGAATGAGAAGTGAAAAGTCTTCAAAGAAAAACAAGAAAGCCCAGTTACCTACTGAAAAAGCACCTTTGGAACTTCCACAACCTGGCATTTTTTTTAGATGACTTAAAATTGATATTTCTAGCCAATGTGCGAAAAAGTAAGTGGGTACTCAGGGAGCAGAATCTGCAATGCATCCGGAACATAATTTCCTAAACTGTGAGGTGTATCTCCTTTGGGGAGTGCAGAAAATAAATCCACTTTTCCCAAAGTTTTATTGTATTGTTTTCATTCTTACTTGTGTTCGTTCATGTTGGTGTTTTTATGGGAAGTGTGTACATTAGAGCTACACTAAAGGGAGATGTGACGGCAAAAAGTTTAGGAACTACTGATCTAGAGGGAGACCAGGCCCTGGGGCAGTGCCCCTTATTTCCCAAGTATTTTGAAAGAAATCCATATCTAATTACTCCCCTTATTCTGTCCCTTGCAAATTTTCCCAGAAAATTTGAAAGCAGCAGCTCATTCTGTAAATTACAAGGCTTCGGCTGAGTTGCTCCTTGTTTTCTAACTAATTTTACATGGAGCACAGATAGTCTTCGACTTACAACAGTTCATTTAGTGACCGTTCAAAGTTACAACGGCACTGAAAAAAGTTACTTATGACCGGTTTTCACATTTATGACTGTCGCATCATCCCCATAGTCATGCGATCAAAATTCAGATGCTTGGCAACTGACTCATGTTTATGGCCATTGCAATATCTTGGGATAGGATCCCCTTTTGCGACCTTCTGACAATCAAAGTCAATGGGGAAGCCAGATTCACTTAACAATGATTCACTTAACAACAGTTGCAAGAAAGGTCGTAAAATGGGGCAAAAGTATGCTGGATGCTCTGCAGCGGCTAAGAAGATGCTCCAGAGAGTTATAAACACAGCACAAAAAATCATTGGTTGCTCTCTTTCCTTTTTGGAAGAGATTGCGAAGACCAGACTCCTCTAGAGCACTAAAAATCTCCACAGACCGTTCTCATCCTGGACAGTCATATTTCGATCTGTTACCATCAGGGAGGCGTTATAGGTGTCTTAAAATGAGGACTAATAGATTGAGAAACAGTTTCTTTTCCAAGGCAGTAATTGTCTTGAATTCAAACACTTCATTTGTGATTTAGTCCTATTATTATTATTATTATTATTATTATTATTATTATTATTATTATTATTATTATTATTATTATTATTATTATTATTATTATTATTATTATTATTAAATTATTTTAAGTTTTAAACTCTGTAGTGTGATTGTGATGTGGTGTTTGGGGCACTGTGATGGAGTAGCTTTTCAAATTTCATTGTATTCGTGGAATGCAATGACAATATAGGCATTCTATTCTATTCTATTCTATTCTATTCTGTTCTGTTCTGTTCTGTTAACAATGTCTCGCCTAACAAGATAAATTTGGGGTTCCACTGTCGTCTTAAGTCGATGCCTACCTGTACGTCCAAGAGGGGGGGCACCATCAAGAACGAAGCATCCTCCGGGCCCGGGGAACGTGCCTAAAAGGGAGCGAGAGGGGCGGCGCGAGCAATACGAAAGGAATCGCGAAAGCAGGGAAATTTCCCGCCGTCCGCCCAGCGAGAGGCCCCTCTTCGGCTCCACCTCGAACGAGGACGGGCCACGCCGGGGGCCGCCTATAAGAAAGCTGAGCGCCGGCGCGGGGGGGTTACATCGGAATCACCGCGGCTGATTTCGCTCCGTGCTCTTCGCCTCTTTGCAGAACGCCATGCAAGTCGCTCGCCTCGCCGGCCTGTACGCCGCTCTCCTGCTCGCCGTCGGCGTGGCTGCTGAGTCGGTGAGTGGCGTTGTCGGGGATTTGCGTGGAGGAGGAGGAGGGGGGAGCAGCAAAAGGTTCGCGGTGGGTTTTGTGGGGGGAAAAGGAGGGAAATTTGCCCGGGATTGTCCGGCCTTGATTTCTAAGCTATTCTCGCTGGCGGAGTTAGGAGGGAAGACGAAGTTGGGTACCGGGATTCGATCTTCTTCGCCCTTGATGGCTTTGCGGGTCAAGTAATGAGGAAAAGGAGATCGCCCTTTACTCCCGGTGCCACGCCGGAGAGGGAGACCCCTGTCCCCCTTTTTCTGGAGAGACGTCCACACATTCTCAAGTAACCCTCTCTCCAAGCGAGGGTCGCTGGGCTAAAGCCGGGGCGACTCTCCCTTTCTTCGCAGGAAGTTAGGAAAGAGGGAGGGAGAGAGAGAGAGACGCTGCCACCCCTTTGGCCCCCGCTTAGTAGTTTATTCTTACTCGGTCTTGTATTACTTTTTAGCGCAGCGTTTGCTTAACCCGCAGCTATCTCCTCGGTCCTTTTGAGCGTACTGCGATTGGGGAAGGGGGAGAAGCTTCGCCCATGCTTGGCAATCTCTTCAGCCGTCCTTTACGACCAGCGGGATGGTTTTCATCATCTCATTGACTGCCTGGTGGATTCCTAGCCTCTTTCTCCCCCCCCCTCCCAAATGTTCTCAGAGTCTCCCAAGTACCAGCAAACAGCATGCCGTGTTGTTGCCTTATTTAGCACTTCCTCCAGCTCATAGCTGTGGAATGAGTAACCGCTGACCCAAAACCTGGCTCTGTTGCAATTCTCCATCGTCACACAGAACCCATTAAGTGAAATTCCCAAGTGTCTGACACATTAGAGATCTGGGGTTTTCCTGTAAATCTGAATGTGGTTGCTTTGCTCCTGAGGCATTCACCTCCTTCTGCTTTTTGAGAAAAGAAAGCCTCTGTTTTGCTTCTCCTCTCTTCAGTTATTTGGCCAGGCTGTTTTATCCTCCTGCAAACACTCTTCAACCTTTGACCTTGCCAAACACTGGTCTGCCTGTTGCTGATCTCTCAAGTTTGGGTAGAGTGGGTTAGGTTACTGGTCTAGAAATCAGGAGACTGAGTTCTAGTAACACCCCTAGCCAAGAAAGCCAGCTGGGTGACCGGGGCAGTCACTCTCCCTCAGCCCAACCCTCCCTCACAGAGTCCTTGTTGTGGGAAAAACAGGAGGAGGAAGTGGTATTTGACATGTTCACCACCAGAGTTGCTTATAAAGTAATAAAGGCTTGATAAAAATCTAATAAAACTCGTTAAAGCTTTGTGACTCCTCAGAGGAGATGGTGGGAGATTAGTTGCAACTTGCTTTATAAGGTTATGCTGGGAGAAGATCAGAAAGCTTGAACAGCAGCACAGAGGAATAATTCAGGCTAAATTGTATTTAGGTTGTGTACTTGCTTATGTTTTTAGCAACTTGAGTGAGTTTGTATTTCTAGAGGGGAAGGGTGACATTTATAAACTGGGGCTTCATGTTTAATCCCTCCCCTTTATCTTATTTCAAATGTAGCTCTATTATTCCTTTGCCAGTTTAGTTTTTGTCCTGGTTTCTTGTCTGTCATTTGAGCCTTTGCCTGTAATTGTACTGTGATGTTCTGTGATCTTCTCTTGCAAATTGTTTTTTATTTCCGTTGGATTTGGGTATGGATTGCAGTTATCTATAGACTTCAGAAGCGTAATTTTTTTAACCCTCTTGTACTTGCTGTTTACTCTCCTTTGCCTGATTGTTCCTAAAAATTCTGCATTTAATTAATGGAACATAGACTTTCATTTCTTAGTAATGGATCTGCATAGCTTATTTTATTTATAAGCAGTAGTAATTTGTAAAGCTTTCACCAGCAACATTCACTTAGCTTAAAAATGCAAAAAGTCTTGGCCTCAAAACTGATGAGTCTGAGAGAATTTCAAGATAACAAAACATTTCTGAAATTGATCACTTTTGTTTTAAACATTCCTGCAGTTTCTCAGTCAAAGGTTCTGTTGATGTCTCTTCAGTCTTTAGTAAAATATATAGTTATCTAGCTTTTCAGAAGGTGTCCTAAATACTAACTGACCTTAATTTTATGGAATACTAAAATGCATGAGAGGTTCTAACTTGTTTTAAGTGAATCCATGCAGAAAGTTACATGAATCTGAGGCCTTATTGGGTTAGTCAAAAAGTTCAGAGATTCTAACTGCTTGGTATTCTGTAAAAGAAGGATCAGAAAGGCCTTCTAGGAGATGCTGAATTGCTGTTCTCAGCAATTTAACCAGTGCTGAGGGATGCTGGGAGTGGTAACTCAGCGACATCTGGATTGTGATAGATTACAGGTAGTCCTCAATTTACGACCACAATTGTGCCCAAAATTTCTGTTAAGTGAATTTGCCCATTTTATGATCTCTTTCCACTGTTGTTAAGTGAATCACTGCAGTTGGTAAGCTAGTAACACAGTTAAGTTTTTGCTTGTCAAAAAGTTGCAAGAGATGGCTACATGACCTTGGGACACCACAATGTATGGGTCATATAAGTATGGGTCAGTTACCAAGCATCTGAATTTTGATCACACGATCATAGGCAGGCTACAAAAGTCATAAGTGTGCAAAAAAGATCATAAGTCACTTTTTTCAGTGCCATTGTAACTTTGAATGGTCACTAAATGAACTGTTGTAAGTCAAGGACTACCTGTACATACCTTTTCTATAAAAGAATGTCTTATATGGTTGGGATGAACTGAACTTGTAGTCTATTTAGTCATTTCCTCCCGGACCTTCTGTTTTTGCTGAAAACTGTGTTCCAGGTTCTATTCACCTGACATATTTTAATAGAGCGCTGATGGATTAATCTCTATGATATGGGTTTATCTACAGTACATGCATCTGGTTTGATGCTGCTGTTTATTCTTTATTTTGCACAAATTCCTCTTAACTCTTTCTGGAAGGCCCCCCCCAAGGATTATAATGAAAGGGTGGTGCATGAATCATATTTTACGGTGCTGTGACAGTTGGCATTCACAAAGCCTTGCTGTGGGGAATTGGATTGTGTTGTAAATGCAGCATGCCAAGTTTTTTTTTCCATCTTGGTGTTCAGGCAGTGTTAATCAAATTCAAAAAATATATATAAGAATCTGGCTGAGCGTATTGTTTTGAAAAGTAGTGCAGCATTATTAATGAACAAACCGGTTTGTCCTGTCCTGCTGCCATGGATCCCCCAGGCTTGTTCTTTCTACTCTTTCCCAGTTTTGTTTTCTGTCTCTCACAGTCAAATCATCATTGTTAGCCTAAATATGTAATTTTATTTCCAATCTATAACATGTGGTTTAGACAGGCTGAGACATAGTACAGATGCATATGCCCTCATTGGGCCAGTATGATATAACTCCCTGTTCAAAGACTGGCCATCTTAGAAGCATCTTGTAGCTTGACAAAGTCAAAGAGGACTAGCTTCCTTTACTAGCATCTTCAGAATATGTTTAGCAGTGAATGGCCAAATATTTTGTGTAGTTCTTGAGATTTTTCTATAGTTTCTCGTCGTCAAACATGTAGGTATATGTGACAGTAGACAGAACATGCCATAGAATTAAAATATGGTTGGGCCTGTACCATCCAAAGCTATCAACTCATGTCTCCAGAAGATGGGAGTGTCTTAAATCTTTTAAACACATAGGAAAGAAATTTGAAAGAAAAATGGACGTTTGTTTAGTTTGTATAGGTTATCTGAAATGGCTTCAGTCTTCGACTTCATAATATTTCCCATATAACTATTATGACAAATGTATTAGACATGTTCCCACTTTAATAGAAGGTAAAGTAGCAGAAACAACAAATAATGAAGAAATCAGCAAAACAGTGGGATGATTAAGGCTGACCCATAGTACTCTGTATACAGTATGCTTATAAAGCTATAATGTTCTGGGACCATTGTTTGAATAAGTCACAAATGGCTAAGTTCGCGTTACGCAAATGCAGTCACTGGATTCACACAATATGTAAAAACAAAATCAAAACTGCAATATGATTTTATATTTGTGAACTCTGACTTGGTTGTGTTTGAAGGAACATTAGATCTTTTCAGGCATCCTTTCCCTGCCACTGGGTTATAGGTCACACAGGGTTTGGGGTGAAATCAGTGGACCTAAACAAACTTGCTGGGTGCTAGAAGACTGGTAACCATCTAAGACCCAGCTAATTTAATATAAGTTAAGTAGAGCTGCCAGTTCATGGCTGCCAAAATTGGAAGATCACTAGAGTTTACTGAATCTTTTGGCTGCCAAATGATCATCCATATTTTTGTAACCTTAATTTAGCTGCTAGCCCATTTAAATTTTATATCTACCGTGTCTCTCATATAACAAGGCCGGGTCTTATTTTTTTTTGAGCCCCGAAAAAACGGCTAGGATGTCTTTTTGGGGATGAATTAATCCCCCCCCCCGCACCAGCGCCGTCTCCAACAACAGCATCTGAGTCGCTCCCGCTTTCCCCCCATCCTCATAACAACAGGAAAAAAAGATTTTGAGGTACCTGGGAGCCCCGCATGCTACGTTTTGGTTTAATCCCGAGAAGCTGGGTGGGCGTGAGAAGAGCCGAGTGAGCGTCTCTGCTGCTGCTACCCTTGGTGCTCCAGCCTCGGGCTCTGCAAATTTGCAAAAGTCCTGGTGCGCAGCCCGTTCCTACATTCCAAGCGCCCAGGCTGAGCTGCAGCTGTCCCTCTCTAGCCAGTGCCATCTCCAATAACAGTAGCAGCAGTGGCGGGAACTGTGGAAGTTACGGAGGTGGCTCCCCCACCCGAGAAGCAGCTGAAACGCTTCCACGTTCTCACCGCTGCTGCCGCTGTTGTTGGAGATGGGGCTGGCGAGAGAGGGACAGCTGCAGCTCGGCCTGGGCGCTTGGAATGCAGGAACGGGCTGCACACTGGGACTTTTGCAAACTTGCAGAGCCTGAGGCTGGAGCACCAAGGGTAGCAGCAGCAGAGACACTCGCTCGGCTCTTCTCACACCCACCCAGCCGCTCGGGATTAAATCAAAATGCAGTGTGCGGCGCTCCCGGTACCTCAAAATGATTTTTTTCCCTGTTGTTACGGGGACGGGGGAAAAACGAGAGCGACTCAGACGCTGTTGTTGGAGATGGCGCTGGTGAGAGAGGCACCAGCACCGGTGGGAAGTGTGGAAGCTACGGAGGCTTGAG
Organism: Notechis scutatus; assembly: GCF_049901735.1. Lineage (NCBI taxonomy): Eukaryota > Metazoa > Chordata > Lepidosauria > Squamata > Elapidae > Notechis > Notechis scutatus. The sequence continues at coordinate 26,497,581 of NC_142011.1, read as the reverse complement.
AGGCGGCTGAAACGCTGCCAGACATCCACGCCAACACCGCCCGCCTGCTGACCCGGGTAAGGGAGGGGTAAGGGAGTCCTCCATGCTCCACCATGATTGGCTGTTAGGAGCGGCTGATGGTGAGGCATAGCTGCCCGCAGGGCACTCCTAATGGCAAGTTTCCCCCCGCCTTCCCCCCAATTTTGCATGTTTTAAACTAGGCCTAATTTTGGGGGGAGGGGCTTAACTTCATTTTATGCTTAGAAAACATGCTTGGTCTTCCTGTTGGGGGACCGTATTGTTGGAGAAACACGGTAGCAGCAGAAAGACTATATATATTTTTGATTTTGTATTAATCTAGAGCTGAATGTAGAAAAGTTGCACAAAATTAGGGCCATTATAAAATATATTTCAGAATATTGATATTATTGCATTGTTTTGGCTCAGTTTCATTGTCAATCCTGCCACCCTAAATTGAGTTAGCTTTTTTTCATATTTACTAGTAAATGAATTAGGACTTGGTTTATTACATTGTGAGACTTTAATAACGGTAAGATATTTTCTATCCACCTGTTCATTGCTATCACTTGAAACTGTACCACTTTGCCGCTTGTCAAACACCCACTGTTCTTCTAAGCAAAATGCTCAGAATTCTTGAGTGTAAATGTACGGCTGTAGTACTGTAAAAACTTTATATAGAGAGGGGAATGGCAACATAGAAAGCTGAGTAAGTGATTCTGGCTGAACTCTTCCTAGGAAAATTCTTGCTTATAGTTGATATGCCTTGCTCTCTTGGCCCAGTATGTCACGCTGGAAAGTCTATGGAAAGACTAAACATGTGGAAAAAGTATGACGTAGTACTGTGGCATATTGATTTTGTCTACAAGTTGCTACTTGAGATGGAAGATGACTAAGTGGAAACAACTCCTGGGTGGTAAAGACAACCCCCTAGTGCTTGTTTTATGTCACATAGGAAATGGAGGAAGGTATATTGCAAAATCAGTGGCAACAGTATTTCATGAATAATATATCCTGTGTCCATCTGACCTGAAACCTTTGGGGTCTTGTAGAGCAGAGAAAGCATAGTTAGAAAATATTGGTTCTATCAACTACAGCAATGGAATGAGGAGACCTTGTATGGTGATCTAGCATCAAGTCAACATGCACACAGAATGTACACAAGCATCCTGAAAGCTCAGCATTTCGCTACCTTTTTGTAGCTGTTGCGTTGTTATGAACTCGACAGGGAAGGTAAATTTTCCCAAGAGGTGTTCTATGTCCTAGCATTTGTTATGGACTGTTTGGCAAATTGCTTAGATTTGGAAGCAATAGAAGCCCTCAGACAAATTCTTCCACAGAATATAGACCTGAAGGCCTCGGGAAGTTCAGAGAAAGAGAGATTCTGCAAATAATTCCAAGCAAGATGTATCCGTAGTTATTATATAAGATCAGATTTGAAAGCATCAGTGCTCAGCATGAGAATATTAGGTTTTGCGTTCCTGTTGATATTAAAAAATATGGGGTAAACCTGTGAACATCAATTTTTCCTCAGGCCAGAAACACAGGAGGTTGCACTGCTAGTTTGCAACAGAACCTATCTATGGAGGTGTGAGCAGATATTTACAGAGTAACAGAGTTGGAAGGGATCTTGTAGGTCATCTAGTCCAACCCCTCGCCCAAGAAGACCCTACATGATTTTTGACAGATAGCAGTCTCTTCTCGAAAGCTTCCAGTGATGAAGCTCCCCCAAGATAGCAATATGATCATTTTCAAGCAACTGATTATCTTAGTTTTAATAGTTTTCTTTTTAAAAGCTTTAATGAGACTTGCCTTTTGTAAGTAAACTGAAACTTAAGAGGAATGACCCTGGTATGTTCAATTCTGAAGCGAATAAGAAATGTTTCTTTAAAAGAAAAACTGTATAATATCTTTTATATGCAGACATGCTTTGCAGTTTTATATATACACCCACTGTTCTTCTAATGTGTGTGTGTGTGTGTGTGTGTGTGTGTGTGTGTATGGCATTCGGCTTTGTTCGGGTATTTTCCCACGTCATTGTAGTTGTTCTTTTAAAGTTGTAGCAACGTTTCAGCAGAATCTCATCTGCCATCATCAGGCTTCTGTGATGGCAGATGAGATTCTGCTGAAATGTTGCTACAACTTTAAAAGAACAACTACAATGACGTGGGAAAATACCCGAACAAAGCACACACACACACACACACACACACACACACACTTGCAAGTAATCTTCTCTGAGTTGACTGTCTGATAAGAGGTTATAGGAATGCGGCTGTGATGTGGAGAATTATGGGAAATCTATATATTCTGATATCACTGCAGTGCACACCTTTTTACGTATTTTTAATGATTATATGCTAAGATTGTAATGCAAATGAAATTGAATCAGTGCTATTTGCCTCTGAAAAGAACATTCTTTCTTAAACTCATTATACCCAGTAAGTCAAACTTTCTAAACAACTTGACATTCTCAGAAGTTTAAGTCACGTATAAGATCTGCTGCCATTGCTAACTATTCTCAAAAAAACGTTGAGAGCTAGCATTTACAGCTTCACTAAGAAGCAGTCCACTTACATTGTTTTTTTGTAAATACATGTAGAACAACATGATCTCTCTTTTCAGCCATGCCAACACATATATTTTGCTGTAACCACCAGGTCTCCATACTGCGTAATTTCACATGAGTCAATTTCTTAACTGTCCCTCATTTCCACTTCCTATCGATAAAGCCTGATTAAAGTTAATACTATACCAGTAGTGCAATATATTCTACTCGATGGAGTTACATTAGAAAAAGGTTGAATCCTTGTGTCAAGGAGTTCACAATCTATCAATCTTCTCCACCTTGCTCTTTGTAAATGAGACATGATAATTAAATAAGCATAGCTTATGGAAACTCTTTGTTTTTTGGGAAGCATTTATTGTAATGACTATTTAAAACCCCTCACATGAAGTGGTCATTTGCTGCTCCTTAATCAACATTCTACAGCTGGCCAAATGCTAATACTGATGTATTTCATTTAATCACTTAACAGATTTTGCTTTTAACCTTGCGTTGGGCACAAAAAAATTTAATTTTGGGGGGAAGAGCGGGTATGTACACTGATTATCTGACACAATGACCTCTGGACCCAGAAAATGGGGAACTGATGTTAACTACAGCAGGTTTTCTGAGAACCTACTGTATTAGTTAGTGGTTAGCCTTTCCAATCCAGTCTTGTAGTATAATTCAGCAAAAACATTTATTTACTTTTCTGAATAGACTGGAAAATTCAAAGCATTGTATGCAGAAATTTCCAAAAGTTAAATATGCTTTGGACATTATTAGTATCTATTTAAGACATGTTTGACGCTTGAGATTGTTTTTAATTAGAAGGAAGAATCTTTGCAGTCCTACAGAAAAAGAATCTACTCTTATCTAATCAGGGGATTTGAAGGAGACTTTTTGTGAGAGCAGGAAAAGTAATATTTCTGTTAACAATACGGGCATCCTTTGGGTAAAGTAAAACTTCCAGGATTTTTAGTGAAGTATGAAGGTGATCCTGTTTGGCCACCTTGCCTAACTAGACTCTTAAGCTGGGTCAGGTTAATATTTGGGTGTAAATGCACTGGAAGATTATTGCTGTAGACCAGACTAGTAAGGCAAAGTGCATCCTGGAAGAAGGAAATGACGAAGTATTCTTATATCTTGCCAAGAACATTGCACTGGAAACATCTGTGTAAACACAAGAGGTTGAACTTGACTCCAAAGTAACTTAATTTTTTTAATGGAATGAATTATTATTTTTGTGGTAATGTCATCATAAAAATGTCCTTTGAGAACTAGATTCCTGATGACTGTATGGACATATTTTCTAATTTTCTAGCCATTGCCGCCTTCTGAGATATTTTTTTTAGTTTTTCAGTCCAAACTAGGGTCCTGAGACATAAGCGCACCAATGTGCCTACCGTCCCTGTCCTATTGTTTCTTTTATATATTTTTTTCTTATATGTATCCATGTATTCATAACTATGTTTTTACTTATACCTATTATCTTGTAAGCAATTGACAAATAAAAATAAATAAATAAATCTAAATGTTTAAAAAGTCCAACATTGCCTAACTTTTCCAAGTCCTTTCCCCCAAGTTGGATAAACGCTGTTTTTGAGGCCATCTTGATTTAAAATGTTCATGGGAGTAAAGCAAGACAATAATTATCTTTCTTGGCCAGAAAGTAACTTCTGCTGTTACTATTAATACATCTATTTGCCTAATTAAGTATCTTTATTTTATAAAATGGGATGAACAATCTGTCCAGATGTTAGTGAACTGGAGTTCTCAGCAACTCTGGTCAAAGTCTGGGGACTATAGTTGAGGAATTCTGGGAAGTATAGTTGAAGAGCCACACAGGTTTCCAATGTAACTTAAAATCATGAACTAGATTGGAATTATTACATGTAATGTCCTAGGGATGGTGATAGGGAGACTTAGATCAGTCAAAACTGATGATTTTGCAAAGCAGAATTAACCATAAAGGTCACCAGCTATATCTTAATTAGTTACAAATTTAAAAAGTTATGCTAATCTTTAGGCATCCTGATTGGATTAAAACAGATAGCATGGATATCATGCAAGAATTTAGCTGTACAAACAAGCCTGGATTATCTTTATAGTATATCTGAACACAAGCTAACTACATCTGAAATATCCCAGATATAACAAGTGGGAGAGTGCCAGACACTTAAATAATTAAATCAAGCTTTCTTGACACTAAAAAGTTAAACTGATATGGCAAACTAGTTGAGAGGCATAGTTAAAAAAAAATAGACTAAGCAGGAGGTAGAATACTTTGTGTTGAAAAGATTTATGTTAACCCTGCGCACCGCTGAGGTTGACAGCTCGGCAGTTCGATTCCCATGAGTGAATAAACCGTGTAGGGACAAGAAAGCCTCCTCCGAATGCCTTTTGGCATTCAGGCGTCCCGCAGGTAAAGATAACTGCCCAAAAAAATTCCTTTCACAGAGGCAGCCAGCCACCTCGGTGATCCCTGGCTAACACGTGCCATATGCTAAATAAATAAATAAAGCACTTAAATTTCTAATTTTCTGCAATTTAAAATTGGTTCTTCTTTATTTTGTTTGATAACTTGGATATCAAGCTATATACCTGGCTGGGTCCAAGTATACTACTGATATGAGAAATCAATGTCAACTCTTTCTTTCTCTCTATTACTTAGCATGGCTTTGGACTGCTTATACTAAGTGAATGGTCTCCGGACCACTGCTTTATTTACCTAAATGCTATCTTTAGATAATTTAAGTAAGGAATTTTAGCTTTTTTCCCTTGCTTATTCTGTTAACATTCATGTTCTTGTAATTCATATATTCAGAATGATTCCAAGTGCTTCCTGGAAAAGTCTCTAATGCTAGGAAAGGTGGAAGGGAAGAAGAGAATGACCAGCAGCAAGGTGAATGAATCCAGTTAGAATGGCAATGGGTGCAGTGTTGGAAGAGTTAAGGGCAGACCATTGAAGAAATCTATGTGGACATTAGTGGTTGAAAATAACCTGAAGGCACATAAAATCCAAGTGTTCTACCTCTCTGAGCCTATAGGATTAGTTCCCATTCAAAAGTGGCTTTATTTTAAAACGTAGTTTGTATGGATGAAATATAGTTGGAGGGATGGGGTGGAGGTCTTGGACAACAAGGCCTTTTGACTGATATCTGCAGGGTTGAATCGGTGCATGACTATAACCTCAGCAGAGTCTGCTGACAGAAGGATTCTCTGAACTTCCTTAGAACTGTGTAGTCATAAAACTGAATGAAGTGATATTTCTCTTTTCTTGCTCAATGTTGTTGTTGTAAGACTTAAACCTTTTACCACTTTACCCAATCCCTTAGCAACGGGTTTTTTTTTTTAAGGAACTTCAGGAGTCAGAGCAGATGTAAAGATTACAAATTTTCCAAATGGTCAGCAAGTCTCAAAGCAGCATTTTTGTAAATGGGGGATTTGGAAACCTCATGAACTGCAGAGCACAAGATTTACTTTGGCTGAGACACCCTCCGGACCACATAAGCTGCCAAGAGGTTATGTGGTAACTGCATGAGGGGAGAGGCTGTGGGAGTGGCAGGTTTGCCCTTCGGGACTGCTGTTAGAATTCTCTCAATAAGGTTTTGTCCAAATAACACAGTCCGTTAAGTCATGTTAGGTAAATCTGGTGAGCTTATTGCTACAGTAAAGCTGCCCTAAACCTTGTCAATGCATCTTGGAGACTTCCAAGGCCAAAAAATATTATGTAAATTTGTTTAATTAATAAACATTAGGAGCGAAAGTTTTCTCCTGCTAGCTTTGGAAGTAATTAGACAGAAGGGTTGCTGTAGTCCCTTATAAACAGTTGGGATGAAGATATAGTAGCAGACATCTGGTTCTTAAGTTTTAGTCCTCAGTTAACCTTTTCTGTATCCTGCCACTGTCAAAACACCGGCTAGCAACACATATGCTAAACCATGTTACAAACTAAGGGATTTGGCTGAACCAAAATTAATATATTGCGTGAGAAACCTTTGTGCTTTTCGGGAAACGGGGGACAGGGTAATGCTTTAGACTAGATTAATGGATTGCCTTAATTGTGAGCACCAAATAAGAACTTGCTTAACTCTTGTTTCACATATACTTTAATTGAAAGATTTATACTGGCAAGCAAAGTTTCTTTAATGGAAGGTTGTCTACTGATGTCTATTGATCTTCTGTCCAAAGACTCTAAGCCTCCAGGGAACCCTAAATTTCTTTAAAACAATTTTGAAAATCAGGATGAGATAAAATAAGGACATATGCATATTTTTCATGGAATTAAATTCCTGCTGGAATTATAGTCATTTTAATAGTTTTTGCCATTTGTGTATGTAGGTAGAGAATTTTTGCACTTGAAATCTGGATCAGTTAACATAGAAGTATCAGTAGCTTAACCAAAAGGAAATTAGACATGATCTTGCTTTGCAAGCATGGATGAAGCAGCTTTTGCATTAGGAATGATACACATTATAACTAAAAAATTGCATAATTCCTGGCCAAATGCATTAGAATCAAAGTGATTAAGGGATCACCTGTGGGACTTACATATGCTGTACTTCTAGAAGAGTGTTACCCTGCAAATTGAAATAGAAAACTTATTTCTTAAGTATAAGGAAATCAAAAAGAACATTTTTTTCACTATATTATATAATATTATGTGGGACTTTGTGATTCTTTTTGTTGGTTTCTTCTGCTTTCAACTATTTTCAAAAGTTCTATGAGCTCATAGAACTTTTGAAAACACAACATGATTTTATATAAAACAAAATAAAATATGATTATGTAAAACGTGTGGGCCAATTAAATGTACATAGCAATAATATTTGCCTGGCATTCCTACCTGTTGCTATGATAATGTTCAGAACCTTAAAAAATGGCCAAGATTGTTAGTAGTTGTACGGTTGGTTGCATATCTGCCAGACGTTTAGATTGGAGTTGGCATTTTATTTTATTATTGTTATTTGGAAACTGCAATCAACACAGAATATATGTACAGGAAAAAAACTCCCAATATGGCTTTAGTTGCTGAGTTGCTTTTACCCCCAAAAGAGGGCTGCTTCTGTTTGCAGTAGAGTCTCTGATTCAGAAGTGGAAGGAATTAATTTTGTATTTCTTCTATGCCACCTTTCACACTCTTCAGTTTTCTGCTCAAGGGACCTGCAGGAAGAAGAATTGGTTGTTCCTAGGATATCTCTGCATTCAAATGTGCATGTGACTAGAATGTGAGAAAATTAAGAAGGAACTGACACAAGTGTGCCTTAATCAGGGCTTTCCTGCCATTTTAATCCAATCTTGCACAATCTTGTTCCATTTACCTACAGATTGGATTAAAAATGAATAGCCCTGATAAAGACACACTTGTCTCAGTCCTTCCTAATTTTGATAAAGTCAGCGGATACTTAGCAAGATAAAATACGTTGGAAGACAATTGTCCACCCATTCTCTGAAGGAGGGTTTATGGTCTATGCTTGAGTTTTCTGCTTTCTCCTGTCATTCTGTTCTGCACATTCCTGGGAAATTGAACAAACAAGCTTTATTATCACCCACCTAAGTAAACAGTTGAACTGTGTACCGTTCACAAAAGAGTGCACAACACGTGAGAGTGTTTGAGAGTGTTTGACCGTATCTGGGAGGGAGCAGAGTGTTGTTTTAGATTTAATAGGATCCATTCCTCCTGCACCTCCTATCTGAGTCAGAACAGAATCAAGAACTAGCATGTTTGAAAAATCAAGACTGGCAAGAATCATAGTGCCATTAAAGTCAATGTTTTACTGGCTTGAGAATTGTTTTTAAACCCACCTGTCATACATAAATGCCACACCCCACCAGAGAGTTTTGCATCTCGTTGGCTATTATTAGGCAAGATCATGGATGAGGCAGTTCCACAGGAAAGAAGCAAATTAATTCACCTCTGTTTGTTCCCCTTGGCAACTTAACAAAAATGGCAGCTTTCCTAAAAGTGTATTGTCACTTGAACTGGCCAGATACTGTAAAAGATAAAGAAATTTGCCAGACACATTTTTCTGTTTGGGGTACTGAAAAAATAAATGTACTTCTGCAAGCTTGCAAACTGTTAATGATACATCAATACTTCATTTCCTAAGCTGCTTGGCTCAGAATTTTGGACTTGAAGATATGCACTTGATTGCTGTGGCTGTTTTACTGTTTTTTTTTGCCATGTATACATTAATAAGGATTAAATAGAATAATCTGAACTTTAATTATTTGTCTTACTGAAAAGAGCAGAAAATGTGACATCTAGAGTAGGAAATTATTTGGCTTTGGACAATCCTTGGATAGATTTGAAGGTTTCAATCATAGACTTTCTTTTGCTAAAGCCACAAATAAGATTTCCTTAGAATCTGATTGTTTTCAAGATGGGTGTTCTGAATTAGCACCAAGTCAGTCTGAAAAACAACAAACTGGTTATTACACTATAATTTTTGAGTGGACATTTCAAGTCATGAAAAAGAACCTATTAAATTTGCTGGCTTTCCTGAGAGCCATATCAATAAAAGTATCTTCACTCTCTGCACTAATAATACTTTTATTATGCATTATTGGGCACATTAGTTGTATAGTTAACTATCAGGATTGTAAATATTTATATCTTTCTACAGTTTCATTCCTAACTAGCAGCTTCAAGGCATATTTGTGTGCTTGCACAGATTTGTGGCTGGTAGCTGAGAAGTAAATCTTTCAGCGATTTGTAGGTTAGAAAATCTGCTTCTCCACCCTTCTGCTCGTCCCTATGATGTTTACTAATCTCACTTGGCACTCAATATGGGTAAAAGCTGCTTAATGCTCAGAAAATACACTGGAACTGGATTAAATACAGAAATGACAGACTCTAGTAGCTAAAGGATTCAGCTGGAGAGTGGATTAAGAGCCAGGCTCAAGGAGACTGTCAGAGCTGCAAGAACTCCTTTTCGGTCAAAAACCTTTCTGGCACATGTATTGTGATGAAGTCATGGTGGAGTTTAAAAAAAATAAAAACAAAGCCAGAATCTATATATCACACTAGCCTTAAGTTCTGAACCCCAGTAAGGCTTTATATAGTAAAAAAGCAGGTCATAGCCAGCAAGTCAAGTACACCATCCCTGCTCCTCTTCATAAGAATGTGAAAACTATAGAAAGGAAATATAGCAACTTTGTTCTTATCTAGGTTTTTTTTTCAATACAGTATATATCTAGTGAATACTTCTGGTACAGAAAAAACTGATAACTGACAGTCTAATAGATCCCATGTAAAATTGCCAGCTTATTTTACAAAAAGCAAAATTGGGAAATCTGGAGGGCTTTGTTCAGGCAAAGCAAATCATTTGAAACTTGGGGATCTTTTTAAATAATAGCTATGTTCACATATCTCCCTCCCCCTTTGAGTTGAATATTAAGTTAGTCAAGCTGATTATATATCTATATGTGTGTGTGTGTGTGTGTGTGTGTAACTCTGAAGCTGAAACTCAAAGAGGCGGGAAGCAAGACAATAATATCAGAAAAGACAGCCAATATGTATTTAAATTTAAATATTAGAGGTATATCCTGTCTTTCATTTGAGAGCTCTATATATCTTATCCTACCCTCCTACCTTCCCATCAACAACAAATCTGTGAGGTAGATTAGGCTGAGGGAATGAGTGACTGACTCAAAGTCACTCAGTGAGCTTCTGGGTCTCTTTCCTCCTAGTCAAGTACTTTGACCACTCTACCATTGTGGCATTAAAATTCCTGAGCACAGACTTCCGGTTTGCAAGGCTTCGCCGGCGGTAGGAATCTGCGATCGTGCGCGGTCCCTGCCGCGCTCGCGGCTGGAGTGCCCCCGATCCAGTTGGATTTGGGGGCTAATAGTTACCTCGTAGAGGTGACTGAAGACAGGGGAGATCCAACAGGGGTCCGGGGGAATCGCAACCCCCCTCCTCAGCTGGCTTAACTCCCTTTTCCAAAAGCGGTGGAGCGGCGGTCAGCAATGGCTGCCACAAAGAAGCTTTCATCCAGACAAGAATGTGCAGGAGGAAGCTGAGAAAGTGAAAGTTTTTGGCTGAACCGGGATAACAAGTAACATCTAAATACCCTGGAAACTTAACTTCATTAAAGATACATTGTTCCCAAAGAAGATCGTAAAAAGCGGCAGATGAAAGTTAAAAGGGAAAGTTTTGTTTTTTCTCACTCTCCTTCCCTACGGAGATAGCAGATGGAAATTGGAAAAACCCGTTTTGGCATCAGCAGGTAATTAAATTTGAAAATTAAAGCCAAGGGGACATTAAAGATTTATGAACATTGGAATTGAAAAAAAAAATTCTTTTTTTGCTATAAGTGGGAAGGGAGAGGTAAAGAATTAATATTAAGACTTCGCTGGAGGAGGCTGCTTGAAGCTTTTAAGATCAGAGTTAAACTGTAATAAGACTTCTAAAAGATACATTTTGGAACTTTGCAATTGAACTGTACCCCAGGAAGAGAAAGTATAAAAAGAAGAAAGTGCTAAATGAAACAGCTTGTGTCTATTTGGATTGCTTGGTGACTTTGGGACCTTTGGAAATTATTATTTGAAAGATTAAAAACATTTGGGTTGTTTAAAAATTTTTCACAATGGCATTATCTGTTGAAGAACTGAAAATGGAATTTAACAAGCTAAAAGAAGAGGAACAAGAAGGGAAGGGCTCTTCTGGATCTGTTTTTCATTTCTTAGAAATGGCGATTTCTACCTATCAGGAATTACAAGAACAAGAAGGTTGGGAGGAAGAAGAAGAAGCCATCTTTAATGAACAAACAACTTTAACTGGGGAAGAAAATTAATAAAACTTTTATAAAAAAAAATATTCCTGAGCACACAGAATTGTGTAATTAAAACTGCATAAGGGGTGTGTTTTGGAGAAAGTGTGTGGTCTATTCAAATGAAGTTTGTAATAAACTTGGTATTACACATACAAAGTACATTGTTTAATGCTCTCATACTGTGTTTCTGAGTGAATCAGATATCCTGATCCAAATGAAAACTTTATTCACTTGTTTAATTTGGTTATTTAGTTGACCCTTTGTCTGAGTTTCTTGGTACAGTAAAAAAAAGTCATTTTTTGAGTTGAGTTCAACTCTTGTTGATTTCAGGATATACCATTGCTTTTTGCAGAATGTGTATATCAAAATTTGAAAGATGGTGGCAATGGTGTTGTGATAAATCATCTTACAGATTTTGACAGCACATACAGGGACAGATGGACCCTTGTGGACATATCCACGTGCTAAAGCACTGAACCACAAACTAATCAAACAGGCCAGATTCAGTGGCCAATATGGTAAAGGATCAGGTTAAAACTAAACAGCATACTATTTTGTATGAATGTAGCCACTGAGACTGTTTTTGACCTAATTAAGTATGTTGCATAATACCAGTCAAAATAAAACAGTGCAGGATATATGGAACGTGAGATAAGATGGACTCTTTGGAAGCTAACTGAAGACCAAGAATATGCCACATGGCAAGGGAGAAAAGAAATATGGCTGCCTTAAGAAGACAGATCTTGCTGTGACTAGGCCTTCATCTAGATCACGGGTGTCAAATTTGCGGCATCACATTGCCTTCACATGATGTATTGTGAAGTTTTCCCCTTCGTGGAACTGAGATGGGCATGGCCTGTCTGTGACACATTCGGCACATGGGCCACCAGTTTGATACCCCTGATCTGGATGGTGAAGATGCCCAACTTCAGTCAAGTTTGAATAGCTACTGAAAGTACATTCCACTTTCTGAGCTTCCTGTGATGGGTAATCTGTAATTAAATTTCCTAAACTTTCTGATCTTAATCTCAACATTAAGTTAAACAAATTGGTTAATATCTAGGTATTTTGATGTATCCTTTGCAGACTTGGATTTTCATATTTGCAGAAAATGAGATTTTTTTTAGTAAAGAGGCTATTCAGCTGATTTTCCCTTTAATGTACCTTTTTGAAAGTAGATTTTCAGCACTTACTACACCCACAATAAAATCTGAAAAGAGTCTGAAAATTATGATTACTACTTTAAAATCATTCTATGTGTTGATGACAGATCTCATTAGCTGCAAGATCATGCATGCAATTAAATCTTTTTTATTCAAAGTATTAAATATAAGTGGGAGAGAGTATTACTAAAGCATGTTTTATGCCAATATTTATATTCTTTTCTTTTTTTAAAAAAAAAGAGTGAATATTCTACATATGGTCTATATATATATATATTGATAGTTTGATGTTGATGGTCTTAAAATTTGAGTAACATTATTTTGAATGAAATCTTTGATTATGTAAAGTGCTCCATTTTACCACTGAAACCTACCTATCCTCTTTCAATTAAACTCCTGTAGTATTAGAAGCCATGTGATTATATATGTCTGGTCCTTGACCTTGCTTATCCTCTGTTAATACACCATCTACTGTTTTCAACTCTTTTCTTGTAGTAAAATCTGTTCAGTCTTTTCAAATCTCTTATCAGCAACAGAATGACTGTTAAAGAAAAGTTGCATTGATGAGTCAATAAAGTGAATGCAGTCTGAGTTGGCATATATAGGTGTGTCCATTATGTCTGTTCTGCAAAGAGGACAAAAGTGAATCACAGTGTATGAGTTCATGAGTGACATGCACGAAGAGTTCACAATACCCCTGGCATCAGAAGCCAAAACTTGCTAGCAAAACATATCCTGTTTGCAGAGCTCTGATCAGGCAAGGTTTATTCAGAACCTTTAGATTCTGCAGCTTGGCATACTGCCATACCTTGTTGTTTAGGAATTTCTGAAGCCATTTGGCAGTGGTACCGAGCTTGTATCTGGTACTTCGATCTAATTCTCAAAGCTGTAATTCAACACATAAACATTCCAGAAGGATATTCTAGTGGATGGTGCAGCCTTTAGGGCTGTGGATAGGAGAATCTGAAAGGATCCTTCTAGCCCTCACATGTTCATTTCCCGCAAGTTCTCACTGCTGCTGCTAAATAAATGGATTAAATTATACTTGCCTGCAAACTCTGATACCTCTCTTCAAGCAGATGGAGAACTTGTTTTCAAAAGCAAGGCCATAAGTTATCAAAGTAACAGAACTAACCATCCACTGATTTTGGAATGTAGTCGCCTGCAATTTTAAATTGCAATGTCCCAGTTACTGTGCTATCCAAGGCTCAATGGTATACAGCAGGAAGCTGGCTTATCTCGTAGCACTGTAATACAGGACCTCTCTGGTTCCTTGAAGGCACAAGGCAAATGGGCTCTGATAAAATCATGTAGTTTGATATCTCAACCTTGGCAAAGTCACTTTGGCTTTTATGTATTGTAGAGCAGCTTATCTGCTGTTGCAATGCTAGCATTATATCTGTAGCTGTTATTAGGTCCCAGCATTGCAGCCTTTTTTAAAAAAAAATTTCAAAGGGCAGTTCCCGAGTTTCCTTTATAAAGAGTAGTGTTCTTAATGGAACACTTAATTCAAGTGAGTTATTTTTTTTTACAGACTAGTCCCTTTGATCCTCTGTCAGCTAAATTTTCAGATTGAGTTACAAACAAATCTTATCAGTTTTAACTTGAATGTAATAGTCCCATTTAAAAACATTTACTAATATATTATAGGTATATTATAGGTAAAGGTCTCAGAGAAGTAAATAATTTTTCTTTAAATATACCTGGCTTCAGACATTAGCATTCAGTCTGGGGGGAAAAGTACACTTGGCTCACTAAGAGTATACAAGTAAAAAGTTCGTTGCATGATGTTTGGCAAAAAAAGTGAATTGGTGACAATGCTGTAAGAAAGTTGTTCCATTTTGCCCACTGTATCAAATATTGTTTCTATCTTTAAAATTAACTATGGAGGAATGGCAGCACAAATATAAGAAGGGTAACAAATTATACTACTACATTCTTTCCTACTGGATCTTGGTTTTTAATAAATTAGGTCCTATTTCTAAAGCGATGACCTGACAATCCCAGCTTAAATCCTTGTCAACAAAGAAGTTTGAATGGCATGAATATTGCTCAATATATAGTCTCAATTAGTTATAGTACTAATCTTACTAATCTGCAGAGGTACCAATATTTCTCTCCCCCACCGTAAATCTTCAATATTCATTAATTTCCCTGTTCATTTCTTTTTCTCTCTCTCTTTCTCTCTTTTTAGGTGAGAGAAACTGAGATTATGGATCCAAAACTGAACATAGAGGAATTTGCATCTGGTGACTTGCCAGATGATGAAGATGCAAGGTCAGACTTAACAGTTGATTATAATGATGGTGAAGAGTTCTCGGGTTCAGGAGATGAACAAGGTAGGTCTTTCTCAGTACTAACTCCTGGTCAAATTCATGTTTTGTTTTGTTTTTGCTAATTATGTATCAATGGGAATGGTGCTTCAATATGTAAAAGACCATAGTTCATAAATCTGAGGTTACATTTCAACTTAGACTTACTGTGCTGCTATTTACTTTGTTGACTACCATTTGTCTAACAAATTTGAGATGACAGTATTGAATTTCTTGGCTTTGACCTGGGAATGGTTCCTCAGCTGAGTAGAATTCATAAACTTTGGAGAACTTCCTGCTTTGTATTTTTTGATCATTCAAATGTAACCCACCTGGTTCACATTTTTAACTTGTAATACTTCCAATACCCTTGTTTCCACATGCCCAGTAATGGGAGAGCCTCACATTGTCTAAATTTTCTAATTCTCCTTTCAAGAAAACCTGCTATCCTCTGGTTAATTTGATAACATTTTAAACACTCTTGTGGGGGGTGGGGTGGGCATGGCTTTTGACATTTCATATATCATTTTTTTCTGAAGACTTTTATTCCTTCTCTGTTTCTATCTTCCGTTTGCAACTAATCTACCAAGCGGTCTTGGTTCTTCCCAAATTCTCAACACAAACTTTGTCCTCATGTACACTGAGTTCTCATGAAAAACAAACTCTGAAACTAGCACACGGCAAGTTGAGGCAAATCTGGTGGTTAATATGAGTCAAAGACTCATACCATCTTCAAGAAATGGGTGTTTTAAAAAAGCCAGCAGGTTCCTTGCAAGGCAAGCCAAAATACATTTTGAATGACTTGTAATTCAGGTCTTCGTAACTAGTTGCAAGATCTAGTGAGACGGAAGTATTTGATAGAGTGTGCATGATCTGGTGCAAACTATCCAAAAGAACTTGACAGATTAAGCTAGCGATTGTTTTGAAATACTGCATTTCACAACTTTAATATTAGCAAGGATTAAATATTGTTTTCTTTCCTGTAGGTTATACAGATATGGAGGATAAATTGGTTTCTGCCACCAGTAGCACTATGGTAGGTATTTCCACTTGAAATTGAATTTCTGAAGTAGCTGGTCATTGGCTTTCCTACCTTTCACCATGAATGATGCACTAAAATGAAAAATATCTTCAATGCATTAATAATAGCATGTTCAAATCATGGAAGGTGTAATAACTCAGTTTTACTCTGGACTGGTTAGTTTATTCTTAAGACTGTTGTGTCCACTTTTGAAAAGGAAGATAGAAAAGCAAGGTGTCTGAATCATAAAAGGGATTGAAAACCAAACCCTGTGGTTAAAGTTAAAGGAAATAGAATGTTTCACGTACAAAAGAAAAAGCAGTTTACAGATATATAAATGTCTGCCCCATGCAAGAAGGGGAAAGTTGGTTCTTCGTTAAAACAAAAGACAGGACAAGGGACAATGTATTGAAATTAAAGAAAAAAGGAATGAAATTAAAGAATGGAAACCTAGATGGATTATTTGAGAAAACATCCTGACAGTAAATGTAGTTAAGCAATAGAACAGTCTCCCTAGAACTTCTGGGTACTGCAATTGGATTGCCATGGTTTCATGCAGTTTTTTTCAAAGTTGGCAATTTTAAGATATGTGAATTTCAACTTCCAGATTTCCATAACCAGCATATTGGGAGTTAGAGTCCACACATCTTAAAGGTGCCAACTTTAACTGGTTTAGTGGATTCTGACACTGCTGCAGTTGGTCTAGATCAGGGGTCGCCAACCTTTTGGACCTCAGGACCACCAAACTCATAATTTTAAATCCCTCAGACCACTAATATGAATTTTGACTGACGGTGGCTTGCTGATGTTTTCCCAGGGACTCTGCAGAAAGCAGCAGAGACTCTGGAAAATCCACAAAAAAGTGTGCAGGAAAATTCCCCATCCTGTTTTCCTACCGATCTATCATTCTTTATTTGGGATTGCAGGATACCATATCCAGCTCTGTTCTCGGGGAGGTGGGGGAGAGAGAGAGAGACTTTTGGCTTCATGCAAGGAAAACAGCAGAAGCAGCAGAAGTCTTTCTTTCTCTCCCCCAAACTCCGCCAGAAATGAGTCTTGTGAGACTTGTTGTGCCAGTGCAGCCTCTGGAGCAGGATGCCTTGCAGGGTCCCAAAGACTCGTTTCTGGCAGAGTTTGGGGGACAGAAAGAAAGACTTTTGCTACTTTTCTTGTGTGCAGCCAAAAGCAGAAGAAGAAAGAAGTGGCAAGAAGCAGCCTGGTGGCCAGGCGATGCGTGTGGTGCATGTGGGGCAAGTTCACCACTCCTCCCTTTCCCCCCTCCCTTCACTATCTTGTGTTGTTCGCAATGCCTTGTGTTCCTGCAGGCCATGTGGGCAGCGCAGCCTTGTGTTTCCACGCAGCATGGATTAATTGCTTGGGGGGGGGGTGACATTTCTCTGTGGACCACCAAAATTTTCTCGTGGACCAGCAGTGATCCCCGGCCCACTGGTCTAGATGACCTGTAAGGCATACTTTTTGGGAATCTGTGGTTATTGCCTAGTTAACTACTGCAAACCTCAATCTCTTCTACTCTTAAAGTTTTTTAAAAAGTGTGGAGAGAAAATGTGTACTGTGTAGGAAAATGGCACAGTAGAAACTCTTAATAGCATTATTAATGTCCACAGGTAGTGTGTAACACTAGTTGCATACCTGATTCCAACAAGGAGCTGTTGTGTACTCTCCGATTTTTGGGTCAGTCTCCATTATATTGCCTCCAAATGTGTGATCAGCCCTAAATAGAAACACTTGAAATAAGGAGGTGGGGGTGGTAGCAAAGTCTGGCTTTTTAAAATGCTCAACAGCACTCATAGTACTACTGCTCTCAACTGTATGTTAAAGGTAGGATTGACATTCTTCTCTTTACTAGGATTCCATGGACAACTCTATTCCTGACTCCAAAAAAGATTCCAAGGATGAAATTGCACCAGCTGTCATAGACAATGAGATTATTGTACCCAAAAAATCATCTCCTGAAGGAGAAGACCTGTCTAACAAGGTCTCAATGGCCAGCACAGCCAATGGGAGCATCTTTGAGAGAACAGAAGTGCTTGCAGGTAATCATTGTTTGGATGGATGGATAAACTCTGCTCTCCATAACTAAGGAAAAGGCCATGCTTTCTGAACCAAAGTTTTTTTAAAATCAGGACTGTCCCATACAGACACAAATCATGCTAGTTTTAATCTTAAAAAAAAAACCAGAATGGTTTGAGTACTAGTTTAAAATTACTTTTTCCCAGTCTCCATAGCTATTATTTTTTTTAAAAAAAAGAGAACGTGTATGAGAAGTTAGGACATATAAGTTGAACATTTCTAAGGAATTTGGTGTTCCATCTGCATTGTTGCTTAAATCAGAAGGGGCACATTTGATTAATTAAACAAGGTAAAAAAACTAAAGTCTTCTTTACTCTTATTCAATTTCACTATTATTATTTCATCTATTTCTTTCTGACTTGATTACCATTATTCTCATTCTGTATTTCTACAAGGTTTTATTAATACTCTCAAAAACATAAACACACAACAAACAAACATATAAAAAATCTTTTAGGAAAGTAACTTGGCCCCAGGTACTTCTCTTTATATGGGCTTCAATTATATTCATGCTCATCTTACATATCATTACCTATTTTGTTTACCATTCTATATCTTCTATATAAACTTCTCCACACATTTCACTCTTCATAATTCTACCTTATTTAATCCATCTTAATTTAAATCATTATATTTGTATCTTTTGCCCATTCTTTATTATCCCTCTATCTCATTCCTTATAAAAAAAAAAAAAGAATTTCTCCTGAAATCACTAATCAGAGTATGATGCCTTTCTATCCTCCCCCTAAATTAATTAGATTAACATTTAAAATAACACCTAATACCCAATCTGATTCTGCTTGGTACATTCTATCTACTAATTTTTTTCTTTTAATAACAATAAAAACAGAGTAATAAATCCAAAATGATTAAATACATAGTTAAATAATAAATCTAAATATTAAATCTTATAACATTCCCATTGCCTTTCCCTTTAATATTTTATTACATTTTAAAATCAATCATTGTTAATGAATAAGAGTAAAGAGAAGTAAAGAGAAGTTGGATAAGAGGTATTTTTATGCTCATATGGAAATGGCTTAAAATAGAATTGTATTGTATAAAATAAGGTTTTATCTGACTTGTAAAATTTATAATGGAAAAAGGTTCAAATATGTAATGGTTGATGATGATTTGTTTGTCTTTGAAATTAATAAAATTTGCTTAAAAAAAACAAAAAACTAAAGTCTTCTGATAAAAGTTCAGAGTTGTGAGTTTATTGATGGAAGCTTATCTCAGCAGGCATTGCTGCTTTGCTACCTACAGAAAAGCTACTGTATCTTCATAGTAGCTTATGTTGATCGATTTCAGGTACATTGTTCTCTAGAAGTAGGAGTACAGGTTATGCATGCAAGACACAGGCAGATCATATCCATGGATAAGTGCAGCCCTCTTGACTATTGGATGGAGGTTTTGGAATACTGAAGATCTACCATATCCTCCATTTCTGCCTCATTCCAGGATAATTCTGGAAAATATGAATTGCAATATAATAACTGCACAGACAGTAATCCAGTGTCTTTCCCCAGTCCCCAACATTTAATGTTTTTGCTGAATGGCTGTTCACCTCGTTTTCAGAGCTAGATTTTTATTTATTTTTTAAAAAAGGATTTCTCATTTCCTGTCTGACTAGAAGCTTTCCAGGATCATTTTCCAGGCATCCATTGTTCAGCCAGAAGTGTAACGGTAGCTTTGCTGCCTTTATTTGGTTTTTTTCAGTGTAAACGTCAGTTTTATGTAGTGGATGATACTTATTTTGAGTCAGAACTAAAAGCAGGATAGAAAATGGTTCCCAGTAGCTATTTCTACAACTTTAACGGCAGTGGTAAAGTTGCACTGTTGGACAGGAGCGGAATGTCAATGCAGGGCTTTTCAAATTTCCATGGCATTTATTCCACTTTTCTCTTTTTTCTTTCTCTCTCTTTCCTCCATCCTTTCCCACTTCAGCTCTTATTGCAGGTGGAGCAGTTGGTCTCTTGTTTGCTGTCTTCCTGATTCTGCTCCTAATCTACCGCATGAAGAAGAAGGATGAGGGTAGTTATGACCTTGGCAAGAAACCCATCTACAAGAAAGCTCCTACAAATGAATTCTACGCCTAAGGCTTGCCAGTACTTGATATACCAACGCGGGAGTCAGAAATAGACTTTGTAAAAAGAAAAGGAAAAAAAAAGCATTTGGACCATGGACAAAATGCTCTGAAACAAATACTCTTTTGGATCTAATGTCAAACTGTTGTTTGTTTTTTAAATCCTCCTTTCCAGCCCTTCCTACTAACAAATGAAGATATAAAATAAATAAAGTATTCAGAATCCCAGGATGGGGAAGGGAAACCCCACACAAAGTAGCGTGTGCTTTAAATATTGGAAAGGAAAATTTGTTGAATTTTATATTTGGGTGAAGGGGGTTGTATATGAAACTCTTGCATTTGGTTGCAGTGCTTCAGCTTACCTGGTTTTATAGAAAGTATTAAGAGGACTGTCCCATAGCCAGCTTAGGGAATCACAAAAGGTGTGACCAGCCACTGTCATCATTTTTTTTAAAGAACAAAAGTTATTTATGAAATTTCCTACACTACATGCATCATAAATTAGCCTGGGTCTTGAGAAAATTATTCAGTAGCTCTGCCTGTAGTTTGGGCCTTGCTGAGAGAAGCAGTTATTATGTAAAGAAGGATTTCCTTCAGATTTCCTTCTTTTGGAGAGCGCAGGTACTCAGTCACCTATAAAAGCAAATTGTTAGAGGAATACCATGTCTTCCATTTTGTAATAGGATACTTTTAGTGGAGAGGATTTCACTAAAAAATGTCAATAGCTGCCTATAAAATCCATCAAAATACTGCTTAATAATAATAATAATAATAATAAAGTTTTATAGTCATTCATAGACATTCACTTGTAGTTCCTCCCTTCCTGTTGCTGGACATCTTTCTACCAAGATAGCATTTCAGATAAATGATTGCACAACCTGAGAATGTTTCAGCTTTCTGCATTCATATCATAAACGATACTAAACAAGTGACAAGAAGATATTTATGTATTTTTTTTCCAAATAAAAGCAAAGATGTGTTTGTTTTTAATAGAACTATTTATAGTTTCCAAGATGGCTGCTCTGTTTTGAGTAACTTTATATGTAAAACACTAATATAATGAAACTCCTAATGATTGTGAAAACTATTTAAGCTTTATTCTGTGTATTTTATATATATATATCCTAGATGCAATAATCTCTGCTTAGAATTAATGTTTATGTGCAAAATTGATTTTCTCTGAAATAAGTGTAATTGGGGGAGGTTTTTTAGCTTTGTAATATATTATCGTTACTATAGAGGTATATTTTTTCAGTAAAGTGCACAGTTTTTATAAAAATACCAGAAGGACTTTATGCAGTTTTTCTGCATGGGTGATGGGGCTACTTTCTCTGATTTATGGAGTTTTGTTTTGTTTTTAATACCAGCCTATTAAGTGGAGCAACAACTTCACAGAGCCACGAATGGCAACTGAAAGTAACTCAGATAAACTGAGATCTGGATTTTGCTCTTAGCTTCACTTGCATGGTCAGTTGGTAACTTGGGTAGGAGGCCTTGCTTTGAGAGTGGTGGGGCTGCTTTACAAAGATAATTCAGCTAGCTTAAGAAATAGCACACAAAGTGGTCTGGAAGCACATGGTACGAATATTTCTTTCTCTTAGCAACTTGGTCCTTTCGTGAAAACAACCAAGACATTATAATGCTAAAGCAAGCTTTTGTTCCCTTTTAGAACCTTGGCTGATGCCCTTGGCTTTCGAAGTTCTGAATGAGCATACAGCTATTTCTCCTCTAAGGAATAGAGACGCTGATTGTATTTGGCAAAAAATGTCTTGGGGAGAATTTGCAATCCATCCATAGCAAGCTAGGACAGATTTTGAATAGCCTGCCTCTTCTGTACCAGATCAGATTGAAGTGTGAAATTGCTGCAGCTGGGCTGGTTTTCAGGTAGAGGACATAGCTTGGTGAAGATGCTTGTACTTACTACTTTAATTAGCATCCTATGCATTCCATTGAAGGATCATGCAAAGCTGCTGCTTCAGAACAATGACATGTGAGGTGTATATTTTTATCTAAGATTTTTACTTGGAAAAACCCTATTAATTCCAAAATCCTTTTAAGGGCTTCAGTCAATGTGGTGAGATCAAACTTATCAATTTTGATGTGCGCTCCCCCTGTTTTTAGACTATTGCTTATATGGCAGAAGTTGTGACTCTTCAACTTACTTAGTAGAAGCCAAAGGGAAAACAGCCTGAGTCATATAAATCCCGACATATCATCTTGATCTTTTCCTAATTTTGCATCCTTTTAAAAGCGTGACATAATTTTGTGCTTCCCTTTGCAAAACTCATGTTACTAAAAGTGGCCTGGGCAAAGCTCTGTACCAATGTTTATTCATAGTTGCATAAGGACTGTTCTCCCTTTTCTGCTCTTGGCAGCAAATTCATGCTATGTTTTTTATCATGTCATTATGGGATTGCTAAACATATGGCCAAAGTTAAGCCTATGCCAAGGGTTCTGTTTCAGCAATAGCATCATTCTTTTTAAATTGGGTCTGCTTCAGGAATTGTTTTTTTGGGGGGGTAGGAGGCAGATATAGCATATAAACACTTGATTAGCGTTACTTGGAAAATATGGATCCCATGTCTGCCTTTGGTTGCTTGAATATTTCTTGTATATTACTTTCACTGTCGCTGATTTGATAAAATAAACTGGTACTTTCTAACATTCTGCCTTGTATAATTAAACTCTGAATCTTGGAGAGGTGCTAACACTCCCCCTCTACCCCGCCTACTTTTTTAGGGAAGGCTCTAAAACTCTTTCAATCTCGGTTTTTAAGATGTCTGGAGTTTAACTTCCAGAATTCTCAGCCAGCCATGAGATTTGGAAAAAACTAAATGGTCTAACCCAGGGGTCTCCAACCTTGGCAACTTTAAGACTTGTGGACTACAACTTCCAGAGTTATAGTCCACAAGCCTTAAAGTTGCCAAGGTTGGAGACCCCTGGTCTAACCCACAGGTATTAAACTCACGTTGTCATCACATAACGTATCGGGGCTTTTTTCCCCTTCACTAAACTGGGCGTGGCCATGACCAGCACATGACACATTCGGTCCATCGGCCAGGAGTTTGACAGCCCTGGTCTAATCTTTCAGTTTATAGTTGCCTGCCTTGAAACTAAAATGATGGCTTCTGTGTTTGTGGAAAGAAGATAGAAGTGCAACTTAGATGGTGACCACAGGTTGGTCTCTAGAGAAACCAGTTCCATCCTTGTATAGACAGTGAAGACTTGACTTGTGCGTTGTCAGTCATTTGCTGCATCTAACCCTAAGCCTGGTTCTGTAAACGATGGGTAAGATAACAAGTTTAACACTAACTTTCTTAGACTGAAGAAGCTATTTGGATAAGCAGCGAAGTGTTTCAAATCGGCAAGAAAAAGTCCAGTTTCACTTTCAGAAAGCAGTCTTAAAGGTTCTGTTCACAAGCTACATCATAGGAAACATTTTATTTATGACAGTGTTATTTGTAAGCCAAATTATGGTATGTTCAACTAACCATGATTGAAAGCAAAGTGTGAACTCAACTACTGTGTTCAGATCATAAAGTGCCATAAATGGCACAGAATGCAGCTTAATAGTGAAACCCATGCTGTAATTTTCCATTAAGAAGTAGAGAAAGACTCTTACCTGAAACCCAAGAAAGTTGCCTTAAACTCAGTAAATTCACATGCACCTTTTAATTTGAGTATAATGGAGCACTTTTATGGTTGCAATCAAGATGATTAAAAGATTTCTTTTAACATGGCTTGGTGATGAGTTGTAGGAACAAAGAGTATCTGCAATTGAAGCATATATGTAGTATATATTGTTGGTATAACTTCTTAGGGTCTTGCTATTTGATGTTACCCATTACTGAGCCTCTCTTGGGTGAAATGACAAAAAATCCCATTTTGCAGTTCTACAAATCTGCAAAGAGGTAAAATAGAAGTTGGGGACAAACAATAGGATAGCTGTTGCCTTGGTCTCATACTTGCAGGTGGCCAAAGGAGTTGCTATAGCAAAAACCCTAATATATCTTGGATATTTTTGATTCATTTTATTTTGTTGCCTTTGTCTCCGGGAAACCTCCTGGACAAGTCTCTGCAGTTTTCTTCGCAAGATTTTGGAAGTGGTTTGCCATTGACTCCTTTCTTGGGAAGAGAGGAACTGGCCCAAATTCAGTCTGGCTTTGTGCCTAAAGCAGGACTAGAACTCAAAGTCTCCCATTTCTAGCCCGATGTCTTTATTCACTACACCAAGGTGGCTCTCAACTCTTGGTTACAAGCCTGTTTTTCACAGAGAAATATTGCATGGCATTAAACCACAGTTTGCATAGCATATTACAACAGCTGAGTTCTATTTCAAATTGAGGGTGAGGGCTGTGATGGATGACAGCTGCGTTAACATGCAATCATCCAGTCCTTATGTCTGAAAAAAACTACATGCATAATTTATATTAATATGTTAGAGTGCATCAGGGCACTCTAACTTCACCCTGTTGCCTTTTTCATGCTGGGACTTGTTGAGCTAGGAGGCACTGAGATGAAATGGAAGGGAACAGTCTGGCAACCAAGTTCATTTTCCAAGGTAATGGCGGTGTTATAATGTGATGAGCATCTTGAAGCACTCCATGAAAGGTAAAATGGTATCACCTTCAACCAAAGTAATTAAAAGTGCAAATATATATATTGGGTGCTTTCTCTGTTAAAGATACGGAGCTTGTCAACTGGAAAACTGAAAGCCCGGGTTCAAGACCCAAGCGCCATGCGATGGGGTGAGTTCCCATTTCTTATCCCAGCTCTTGCCCACTTTGCAATTTGAAAGCATGTGAATGCAAATAGATAAATAGGTACTACCTCAGTGGGAAGGTAACATCATTCTATGCATCTTGGCATATAGTTATCTTGGCCACATGACCATGAAAACATCTTCAGATAATGCTGGCTCCCTTGGCTAAGAAATGGAGATGAGCATAGCCCCTTAAATAGGACACAACTGGACAGGGGAAATTTTTACCTCCTATTAACATGCACACTTGCCACAAGCAATTGAACAAGGCCAGCACACTACATTTTTAATGACCACTTTTAGAAGAAGATAAAGCTTTATAAATAAACCCTTGTAAATGGCAGATATTCTGGTTTGTGCCTTTGGGAAAGCCACAACCTTCTTTGGCATTCAGTGTTACCTAAAGAGGCTTCCTATTCAGAGCCAAAGAAATTGTTCCACATTCTCCTGAGACTGAGACAAGCATGTTGCTTTGTAAAGGAAGCCATGGATATTTTAAACTGCACTTGAGAGTCTTTCAGTGAGCTGAGGAGATATCAACTTCTATTGTCCTACCACAATCAAAACTTTCCCTCTATGTTGGGGGTTTTCCAAACTGTATAAAAGTTAAGAAAACTGCATAGAAAATATTTAAAAATTTGCAGGAAGTTGGACAGAGAGAACATAGAAGTTCAGTCTAAATCCTCCTCAGACATAACACATGCAGAGGCATATAATTTATTCACACACTATCTTGTACAATATCATTGCTTTATCCACATTGCTTTTTGGCCTTGGAAATAACACAGATTATAGTTTAACTGATTATTTTGTTTACTGCCCTGGATGAGTGGCACAAATCATTGAATGTTGAGGTATACTTTGGACAGGCCTACCTCCAGAGGTGGGGCATGGAACAATTGCCTCACCTCATTCCTTTCCCGCTTTTTTCCAACTTGCACACACACCATGGAAATCTGCTTGCTTATTGTTTATAATCTAATCATGACATATTACAATGTTGTAGTTTAGTAGGTTTTAATCTCTTAGCACTTGAAGCAGCATGAAAATCCTCAGTGAAATTCTTTTCAAAGCAGAACATAATGCCAGACACTTGTAGATGCCATCCCTTTATTATATTCTTTCTGGCCACAATCCTAAATCAAAGGTCAGCATAATTTAATCCAGAAATGTTGGTCCCAAGAATCAAGGAAGCAGTGCTGTGACCAGCTACCTTTTTTAAAAAATCTGTATCATAGCAGTTGTGCAGGATAAGAATTTGTATTTGACTTGTTGTATTGTATGTTTCTAAGAGCAATCGTCTTAACACAACAAGGAAAAGCTAAATGAGGGAACAATTATTTTGATGAGGAATGAGTCTCAGAACATCACACTGTTAACAATAACTTAAATACCAATTAATGTTTGGATATATTAGTTTTCCTGCAGAGAGTTTCTACTTTCGCATACATTCCATGGAAACCACCTATGTGTTTGGTAGACATGAATGATAACCCACTAAACTTATTTGATATTTCAAATAAGTCTCAGTGCCCCTACTCTGATTGCGGCTCTCCAACAAGCCTGCAGGCATTTTAATGTCCCCAAAAAATCCAGTCCCTCCCTTTCCAGCTTGTTTCACCAAATGGTATGAGCTGTTCCAATATGTGCTCAAGGTCCACTCTTTGATTTATTCTTTGCTTCTCTGCTAATAATCCTTTCTTCCTTACTGGAAGCAGTGACAGGTGTCTGAGCTGATAAGAAGACAAGGAGAGAGAGAGGGAGAGAGGGGTGTAGGAGGGAGAGGGAGAGAGAGAGAGAGAGAGAGAGAGAGAGAGAAAACAAGGTTGAGGGATTCTGTGCAAATCTAAGGAGTCTGGAGGTGTAGGGGGAAAATCATCTTGAGTTGCTGCAAATGCAGCCATAATGGGGCTAAGGCTGGAGAAGAAAATCTGAGGCTATGGGGCAGAGCAGAGGAAATAGGAGAGCCTGGTTTATGAATGAGTGGAATATAGAAGCTGATGGGGATTGCTGAAAAGGAAAGAAGCAATGGATTAGCAGGAAAGCTAAAAATTAAATTGCTAGCACCATTACAGGGGATAGAAATTGTACTGGAGGAATAGCTATTCAAATAGCACAGAATTACAATCCCAGGGAATCCTAAACAATATAATAAATTACAAAGGTAGATGGGAATTGTAGTTCTGCAACTATAGGCTCACAGGTTTCAGCTATGCTACTATGACAGAAGGAGGTTAGAAAAACAGATATTTCTTTTTATTTTTGCTCTGCCTTCTCCTTCATTTACTCTTTCTCCTCCTTTCAGTTGCTTCATATTACAGGTTTCCTAATTTTCATTCTATGTTTACACTCTGGTTGTTTGTTTGTTTGTTTTACTTCTTCTAATGCATTTCTCCTGTTTGGCTTGGCCCAGCCTGGTCACTGCCCCATTTTACATGTTCTGTTGCCACTTGTTTTCTTTCCTTCCAACTCCTGTTCCAGCAAGTATAACAAGATTAAGGGGTATAAAGGGCCATGTCTCTGGAATGGGATTAGTTCTGAATAATGAAACAAACATGCATAAGGCAAGAAAGTCTGCACTTCAGACTTCACATCTCAGTTGAATTAAAATGTAAAATGTCACTTGATAGCTTTAACAAAGCTAGTTGCTGTCTCTCTGTTTCTCTTTATTCTCCCCTTGAAGGCCCCTTGTAATGTGGAGAATTTACTAATTTACTGGGTTGGGATAAGAATGATTTCTAGGTTGTATTATTTCTTTTAATGTGCATGCAGTTATCCCAAATGCATAAATCCCTCAAAGGACTAGCCAAAATGGTTTCTGAGTATTTGAGATTTGTGTATATTGAAAATGCTGAATATCTACAAAACAGCAAGATGTTTTGCATAGTTTAACACCCACTTGAAACCCTGTTTATGGAAATGAACATATTGGACTAAATAAGTTAAGATCCATGCATATGACTACAAATCTCCAAACTCATTTTTTGGGACATGTTTTTTTTCAATTCAGTTTTCTCGGAATTCAGTCATGAAAAATTACATGCTGCCGCCTTAACCACATTCTATTCATGCTATCCCTGCTGCACATCCTCCTTTTGCCAACACAGGCAGCTTCCTATGTGTAGGAATATGGAATCTTCCCTGGAGGTGTGGTGTACACTAAGAAGAGACACTCGTAGTAATTCAAGACAAAGAACAACAGCCAATTCTAAAGTGGGGAACAATTAACACAAATTAACCCTCCAACATAAAAAGTTGGATTTTTATTTATGGCTCCCTCAGACATTTTACAAAAAAAAAAGAGACTTTCCTTTTTTTAAATGTAAACATTCCTTGCATCAGAGTTGCGCAGAACCTTTTTGATTTGCTGCACACTTTTGGAATTTGGAGCACATAGTGTGGGATGACAGAAGGGGCCAGCCAAATAGCATTTGTCAGACAGCAAAAGGTTAGATGGCTGAAGCTCTTCCTTGCCATCAATTCTAGCCTCATAAAGTTTCCTGTGGCAAAGTGGTCCACCCTAATTTTACTTTTCTTGTTTTTTTTCTGGGCAGATGGCACACTTCAAAATGAGATATTGGAATGTCATCCTTTCCATTTTTTTAAAAGAATGTCCAAGGACACAAAAGCATTCTTTTAGATTAGTGCTTTGTTTGATATCTCCAAAGCTTCCAGCCCACGTGCCTCCTACAGCTTCCCTAGACTTGTTTCCCATAGTATAATTTTGGCACCTTTCAGGGTAAAAAACTCCAAAAATCATTTCAAGTTCCATACATATATTTTGTAATTTCAGCTACCATGTCCAGACCAAAACTCACAAAAGAGACTGAAAACTGTTGGTTTGCCCGCTGTGATAGCAATAAATAATTTGCCTGGTGTATTATTTTAATGTTTTAGATTTAATTTGCATTTTGGGAGGATTTGTTGTACCTTGTACCACCCAGCTCTAGATGGATAATATTGTAAAAACAAATCAATAAATATGTAATCATTCTTTAAATATACAACTATCTTTTAGAAATAATCAAGTGGGGGCAGGGTTCTTGGTGGGGAGCTTGGACCATTCTTATAAGCACCACATCGAAGATCCCCAGCAAAGCATATAAAGTGGCGTATCAATTCCAAGCATCCTGTTATAGATTAAGAAGGGAGGATTTTCTCAATAAGAAATAAAAGGAGATTAATTGAAAATGGCAGGATGGCAGGATGAACTTGGAAACTGGTGGGAATATTGGCCTTTGAGTGACAAGAAAAAGGGAAATATACCCAAGCAATTCCAGCTATATTCCTGTTATAGCTACCTATACCAGAATAATAAGCAAGGCATTTTTTCTTGTTTTACTTGCAGAAAAAGCTGCTTACAAAGAGGTATATATATTGACCTTGGCTGAATTTATGAAGAACTAAGACAAGCTGCCTCTAATTTTCCTCATTACTCCTCCTTTACTTCTTCCTCCTCGTCCTCCTCCACCCACCTACCACACTTACTTTCTATGAATGTTGCTGGGAGACCTGAAAGCATTCTTGCAAATGAAGATGATGCTAGAAGTTGGGACTTTGCCTCAGAGCATGATAGTTTTCTTGTCATTTGTCAACTGCAGTATTAACATATTGGAACTTTTATTCACTACATTGAATTATCCTTCAGCTATAATTGTGGTCCATAAATAAAAGGCCACAAGTAGAATATAATATTGCCAAAATATCTAAGAAGAACAGCAGAAAGTTGAACCATTATTTCTTATGATTTGTTAATATAGACTAAACTTGTATTAAACTTTTTTATGATCATATCAATAACTGATTCATACTCTAGACCAGTCTAGACTCCTGATCAAACTATTAATTCATTAAATGCGGTGTAAAAGGGCATGACATTCACTTTCAGATATGAAGCCTGAATTGCTTTCAAATCAAGTGAGAGAAAGAAAGAATAAGATATAAATCTATTTCATCTGTTACTTTTTGTGAACTGTACTCCCCAAATTTAATTCATGATATCTATGTATATATACTATCGTGACTGGCTTATATATTACAACAAGCTTACGGTGGTCAATTAAAGAACCAGTGGTTGCTTGCAGATTTCATGCTAGTTTAATTTTGCTTATTGTGGGTGTGTATGGCTTGATATTTTGGGTAAACCAGCCCACTTAGCTGTTTATGGTTCCACATAGAAAATGGATTTATTCAGAAATCAGGTTTCTGATTTCTGGCTCCCAGATAACTGCAGAAGTAGATCATAATTTTTGTTTTGCTTTTTCTTCATCTTTTACAGCATTGGCCAAAATATTCACCTGTTAACCTTAGATGCCACTATGAAAGAATTATGCTGTAATAATCAATGTAAAAAAGTGGTCTAATTAATTCTAGTATAAATATGTGTCAAAAAGTAAATATAAAACATTCAACTGGCAATACCCACACCTTTCAGTTTCACTGCTTCTATAAAATTTGTATCCCGCAAGAAGTTTCTGGCTCCCTGCGGTAGCTTGCCAAGGGCCACTTGCTATGTGAAGAATCAGCTGAAACCTAATCTGCCCTAAAAATCCCCCTGACAAGCTCACCTCTACTTTTTCTCCTTAGAAATTTCTAGTTTTCTTCTATTTCAGCTGTGCTCCTGGAGTAAAAAGCGAAATAGGAAAAAGCTGTGAAACATGACCCATCACAAGGTAAAAAGAATGGTTTCCAGGCAGACTGTTACAAATTACATGTTTGTTTACCTCCTGGCTTGCTAGAGAGAGGAAAGGGGCCAACAAACACTTCTTTGCTCTCTGAACAGAGCAAATGGTTCAACCCACCCTTCCAAGGTTACCAAATGACAATCCTGGTATTTTTCCACCTTGCCAGCCCAAACGAGCAAATTTTTACAAAGGCTAAAGTCTACTAGCATCACCTCCTATGACTCCTAGTTTCCAGCTACATCCAAGCACACTGGTATCTCTTTCCAATATCCATGGTTAGCAGTTTTGGGGTAGTGGGCTCAGAGAGAATTGTGGGATTAATGCAATCACCTAAACTATGGCTTTGAATTAATCCTTTCATCTGCAACCATCTTTAAGATTTGCGAAGTTATACAAAAACTGACATGTTAGACAAAGGCATCTAGTTTCATGTTTTGAAGATACTGGGGACTGGAACTAGGACTTTGGGAACATGAGAATTTAGCTCAGGGGCCATCAAAAGCTCAGTGAAAGCATTGGCTATTAGAACTCTCTTGAGTTTCATGCATAACATGTTCTAGTCCTAGCTGGAAATGGCAGGGGTTCACATTGGATCTTCTATCTCCAGGGCTGGGTCTTGCCTCCAGAAGTTATGGATGCTTCAACACTGAAAGTTTTTAAGAAGAGATTGGACAACCACTTGTCTGAAATAGTATAGGCTCCTGCCTGAGCAGGGGGTTGGACTTGAAGACCTCCAAGGTCCCTTCCAACTCTGTACTTCTGTTATTCTCCTCAGTTGAGTAGAGTCGGTGCAGTTACATATATGTTGTTGGATCTTTAACGATGTAGCTAGGTTGAGTTTGGAAATTTAGCTATATTTTAAAAGTCTGAAATGAAATATGTAGATTGAAAGGCACTAAAAGAATTGCATGACCATCACAAGCCATGCAAGACCAGTTTGAAAACATACCATGCGACCTTGCTAGGTGGAATCTCTCTACATCAGCGGTCCCCAAACTTTCTGGTTTTGCCGTCTGGTGGCTGCAGTAGCGGAAACGGTGGGGAGAGGGGATGGTTTCATGTGAGTAGCGGATGCACGTGATCAGCTCCATAGAGCCTCAGTGGTTAGAATACAGTACTACAGGCTACTTCTGCTGATCACCGGCTGCCAGCAGTTTGGCAGTTCAGGTCTCAACGGCTCAAGGTTGACTCAGTAGCCTTTCACCCTTCCGAGGTCGGTAAAATGAGGACCCACATTGTTGGGGGCAATATGCTGACTCTGTAAACCACTTAGAAAGGGCTGTAAAGCACTATGAAGCTGTATATAAGTCTAAGTGCTATTGCTAAGTGCTATTGCTATTTGCATTAGCATGCATGCCCGCTGTTTGTACAAATGCACACTTCACACAAGTGGAACTGAGCATGTGTGTGTGCTTGCCCATTGCTTGTGTGGCCACAGTCCAGGGGTTTGGGATCCCTGCTTTATATGAAGAAATACACTCAAACATCAGTTTCTAAATTATGAATGTAGCATGAATGCTGTGATGTCTCTATTGGTGGTGTATCTGGTGGCACAGCCGGAAAATAGCCTCATTAATTTAATAAACATCATGGCTCCCAAATACGTTTTGCTTTGAAGCAAGATCAACTTTCAGAACAAAACAGAACCTTTCAATTAAATAAAATCAATTGTGGACATTTTAAAGAGCTTTTTGGAAAGATACATTTACCTAAAGATTACGTATTTTTAAAATACACTGGTATAAAAAATAAAGCCATACATATTAGTTGCCTCATCTCATTGTTAATTGTATTCATAGTGAAGTATTTTTATTTCTGCTGTGTCTTCATGTTTATGAAATTACTGGAGAAATATTCAAAAGAAGAGGAAGAGGTACAGTGAATAAATAAGATTCTCAATGATTAAGGTACTTTAGTGGTCCATTGGATTCTTAGTAATAAAAATTACAGAAAAAAGGGAATATTTCTGCACTACAAATTGTGTATTCATCTCATTTTGTCATTTGCACGTATTGCAGTGTTACATATTGGAAGACTTGTCCTGTTTTATTCAAATCCTTGATTGTATTGAAGAATGTTATTTTTACAGTGGCTGAGTTCAAGAACTTTCTGAGTTTGGCTTGTTTAGCTGTAATTTTTTAATGTAGACATTCCAACTTGGCAACATATGGGATTCTCAAAATTCCCAGCTGGTATGGTCAAAATACAATGATGTTGCCTACTCATACACACCAATGGCCCTGTAGTGGTAAGCTCTTTTTAGGGCTATGCTGACCATAGCAAAGCTTTAATTATGGAGGGCAGGAATAGACTCTGTTTTAAAAGGATGTAATGATTTAGTTTTCTTCCTGGTGGTATGGGGAGCAGTTGCTAGGATCTCTGGATGCTTTTCTCACCATCTGAGGGTGAAGTAGGACTTGAGAGTGATGGGCAAATGGGGGAAAAGTCACCTAGGAAAACCATCTCGGGTCAGGATGACAATGTGAACATGCTTGCTTACTGGAGACAAGTCTTTCAATGACTTAGGTGTGGATACCTTACCCCTCTAGAGCAGGGGTCAAACTTGATTGCATTGAGGGCCACATCAGGATTGTGTTTGACCCTGGGGGGGGGGGGGGCATAGTCAGGTGGGTGTGGCCATCTTGACATCACTCGTGTCAGGGGCGCCTGTGGTGGCCCGAGTGCTCTGCCAGAGAAAATGGACTCTTGAATTCCGTTTTTGGGTGGGACGGCCTCCTGCAACTCTCTGCCAGTGAAAACGGAGCTCAGGAGGGCTACACATGGCCCTCCTGAGCTCCATTTTCACTGGCAGAGGCACCCTGGGCTGGTCCTTGACTGTTTCCAGGGTGGCCCCGTGCACCAGATCTAAGCACCCCGGGGGCCAGATCCAGCCCCTGGGCCTTGAGTTTGACACCTCTGCCCTAGAGCAACTGGCATTTGTGTCACTGCAACAATAGTTGCATTGGAAAGAGCCACAGCAAGAGCAGCCAGGAATATTTCATGTGGGTTAATATGAGGAGAATAAGATTTGTGACTCAAATGCAATAGATGGATGTAAAAAAATTCTTCCAGTTACAGATGCCACAGTGCTTCCCTTGTTAGAAACTAGTTTGCTTTTCCTTTGCGGCATATATTTATTTTTGGTTCAGACATAAACACTTGATTTTCTAAAACGTGATTTGGAAGTCTGAGAGTTTGTCAGAGTTACCCTTACCTCTTGTTTTTTTCCATTGCTGCCTGATTTAATTTTAATCATAATTAGCAAAAATGGAAAACTGTGATTAAATTCAAATCATGGATGCACGATCTCCTTCCAATCTTAGTTTCAAATACTGTAATGCATTTAAGCAAATTGCTGAATGCAGTTTACCAATTTGGATGTCATGTCAAGCTATATTGGAGAAAACTAGGCTGTAAAAGAAACAGTCTTCATTAAGGAGCAAGGAATGTGTGAATGAATCTATGGATTCACAATGAATTAACTGCTGATGTGCTTAAATTGTTAAGAGTATATTTCCTGCTAGTAAAAATCATGGTCCAGTAATAGGCAGATATTAGACTGGGAATCCTTGAGTAATTATTAGTAGATTTGCAACTGATCCATTTTCTTGTTCTTTGTGTTATACCCGCCATATCACAGGGACCACAGTTTTGTGTTTCTCCTGCCACTTCACCGGTATGCAACATCAGTAGCAGAGGTGGTATTCAGCAGGTTCTGACCAGTTCTGGAGAACCAGTAATGGAAATTTTGAGTAGTTCAGAGGATCGGCAAATACCTCCTCCTTACAGTATCCTTCCCCTGCCACGCCCACCAAGCCACGCCCACAGAACCGGTAGTAAAAAAAAATTGAATCCCACCACTGATCAGTAGGGCATACGCCTATGGCTCTCATGTCCTAATGCAGGCTGTCCATCTATCACAAGTGGTCCATCTGTTTAATTTAGTCAGTATTTCTCAACTTCAGCAACTTTTAAGATGTATGTACTTCAATCCCTTGGAGTTGAATGGAGCTGAACCCTGGAACTTGAAGTCCATGTCTCTTAAAGTTGTTGTGCTTGAGAAACAGTGAGTTAAGTGTTGCCTCTCCTTTTCTATAAGAGTTTTTCAGTGTCTGGAAAGAACCAGACATGTAATCTGGAGATATTCTCTGATCCAACACTGTCACAGAAGTTCAGATTTCTCTAGGGTGTTAGGTGAGCCTGGTCACTTGATAAGGATGATGATTATGTGCCACCGAGTTGTTACTCTTAATGGAAATCAAAGTGGAAAAACAAATGATTAATTAAGAGAATGACTCAAATAGTGACTTTTTAAAACTGCATTTACAAAAGAGTTTTGCTAAAGTCTCAAAGGAGTATTTAGGATAGAAAAAAAAACTGAAAAGAGATCAGATCCTATAAGAACATCTGAATGAATTAAAAATCAAGATTGCCAAAATAAAAGGAAAGAATATAAAGTCACTAAAAGTTAAAATAAGACATTTATATAAAACCTTGGTGACCCTTTATGGACTTTTTGTGGAAACCAGGTTTGAAAATCGATTTATGGATCTTCATAGGTAAAAATAGGACATGCAAAGAATTTTGATTGTAATATAGGGGGTGAAGAGTTGTTTATATTTACAATGAAGATCAGAAGTCACTTTTTAATATATTTCTTTTTTTTCTTCATATTTGTTTCTTTTTTTTCTTTGTATTTTTCATTCATTCTACTTCTCCTTCTCTCTCTGAGTTTAATTTGCATTTGCTTTTACTGTTGTAATTAAAATCTTAAATAAAAATTATAAAAAGAAGAAAATGGTGTTTAGTCTTAACGCCACATAGATGGCCTGGTCACTTTAAGCATGTTATTCCACTGCTTCTTCCTCTATTGATTGCCACATAGTTTTCAAGCCCAATTCTAAATGTGAATACCAGGATTATCTGTTGGGGGAGGTTCAAAAAGAGACAGAGGCTGTGACTGTAGGCCACACCATTTTACATGCATTGATTTTCAAACAGACAGGGCTAATGTGATGACCCAGGACAAGGCACGTGTTGTAGAGCGGCGGAATAACCTGAGGCAAACTCGGAGTGAACTTCAGCTGTTACTTTATTGAAACAATAAAGGGTTGCCGCGGCTGCCGCACTAACACGGCAGCCAGCTGGCGGACAATAGCTGATGCTGTTTGACAGCTCCCTTTTATAGCCGGCTGTCAAACAGCATCAGCCAATAGGAGCGGTCCATGTTTTCACTGGAAACACGGACCGGAGTGAAGACTTCGGCTTAGTCTTTCCTGAACGCCACACTCCTTTCCCCCAAAACGGAGCATGCGTAGTTTTTAGATAACTCGGGCACTTGCGCAGGCGGCCAGATCTTCTAAGTCCTGGTGAAGCTGGAAGGAACTTCTCTGCTTGCTGGGCAACTTCTGGTGCCGACGAAGCTGGTGTCTCGGCTTCAGGGCGAGGGACCGATGGCTGTTCAGGTAGGCTTGTGTTCTTGTCGGATCCGAGGGAAGTTTCTTTGGGCGCCAGCGGTTTCTCTGTTGCAGGAACATCTTGAGGGCCATCTGCAAACGCACTCCAACGCCTTCTAAGCTGGTCGATATGGCAGCGTCAGATGCGCCTGTCTTGCAGTAGGACCCTGTAAGACTTAGGACCAGTTACCGCCACAATTTGCCCAGGCATCCACAAAGGGTGTCCCGCATAGTTCCAGGCATAGACCTGGTCATTCTCAGTGTCGCATCCGGCGGAGGAAGGAAGCTCGGAGTCAGTGACAAAGTTCAGCTCTTTATTGTGCTCCAGTACATGCTTGAGATAGGAAGGAAAAACCCCGGCTTTTTATTTCCAAGCCGCGGCGGCCCGCGGCCAATGACATCGTTTCGAATCTCCCGCTCTTGGCTCAACCAATAGCGGGAGATTCTTAACGGACCAATCCGGGCGGCTTGCCCGACCAATCCGGTTGCCGCGCGCTTTAGCCAATCGCAATGCGGGGTTTGCAAGTATGTTAATTCCTTGTACAGAACACCCCTCCCCTCTTGGTTCGTTCCTACGCAACGTAGTCCCGTAAGTAGGCGGGGCTCCGTACTTGTCTACTGGACCTGCGCAGGTCAGTTGTTTCCTGGCTCCCGGCCTGTTCGGTCGGGGTTTTTGTTGCTCCCAGCCTATTTGATGGAATCGTCTGGAGTGTGGGCCTGCTGCTGCAGCTCCCTCCCGGTCTACCCGGGTTGGTCGAGCTGCGACTTTTGCCGCTCCCGCTTGGTCTTTCCGGGCTGGTCGAGCTGGCTTGGCTGCTTCTCCCTGGTGCGGCTTCGAGTTGGCTGATATCTGGTGAGTATTGTTGGTTGTGTTCTATTCTTTCTTGGTGCAAACCATTGGAGTCCCAGGAGGCTTGGTCGGTTCCGGTCCACTATTGTGATGGGAAGTTTTGCGGTGCGGCCCTTGAAGGCTACGTTGAACTGTCCGGTCCCGATGACGGGGATGCGGTTCCCTTGGTAGTCTTTGACTATCAATCTTTGGTTCTCTAGCTCAGCCTTGTGGAGATTTGGTACTAGTCGCTTGATTTCTTCCCAGGCGATCATGGAAAGGTAGGACCCGGAGTCCACCTCCATGCGGCAAAGCTCGCCCTCGATGCTTACTTCCACGTAGACCTTACGGGTATCGTTGGTCTCGGCGTGGCCAATTGTGAGTGTCTGGTGGGTTTCCTCCCTCTGTTGGTCTCCCCGTTTCGTCGGCCCCGGCTGTCCCTATTCCAACGAGTGTCGGGTTGGTGCTCTCGGTGCCTGGGGGAGGTGTTGTCTCGCCGCCGGTTGCTCGGCTCTCGGCGTCGGGGGCTGTAATTTTTCCTAAGCCGGCAGACTCGGGCGATGTGGCCCCTCTTGTTGCAATTCCGACAGGTCGCGTCGAAAAAACGGCAGTCTGCTCGGTAGTGGTTGCCCCGCACCCGCACACGGGTCCCGACTTACGACCTCGTTGGTCTCGTCGTGTCTGGAGCCGATGGACGTCTTCTTCTTCTCCTTCGTCTGGGGTGTCCGAGGCGGAGTCCAGGTTGCCATGGTGTGTGGCGGTTTCTCGGCGGTTAACCTCGGGGTTGTCGGCGCGGTCCCCGTTCTCCGCTTTCCGTAGTCGAGCTGCCGATTTCTTGGTGGCTTCGGCGGCGGACGCTTCTGCCAGGGCGACATCGAGACTGATGTCCCCCTTTGCCATTAGACGGCTTTTCAGTGCCTGGTCCCGGAGACCTAGGGACCACGCGGTCTCGGAGGATGTCGTCTAGTTCATGGAATTCGCACAAACCCCCGAGGTCCCTTAGAGCGGCTATGAAGTCGTTTATGCTCTCGTCCTGCCGCTGATTTCGCCGGTAGAATTCGTCTCGTCGGATGAGGATGGGCACGGTGGGAGCGTAGTGGTTTTTTAGCAATGGCGCAAGGTCGGCCCAGTCCATTGTCTTTACGTCTGCGGGTTTGGCGAGGGCTTTCGCCATTTTGAACACTGCGGGCCCACAGTGTGTCAGGAAAACAGCCCTTTTCTTGTTTCCATTGGCATCCTTCAAGTTGCTACTCTCGAGGTACATCTGGAAACGATCAGCATACGATTCCCAGTCCTCGGTAGTCGGGTTGAATTGTGCGGGCGGAGTGAGGCCGGCCATCGTGTTGGTCTTTGTCTTCCTCCGGACACGTGCTTGGTGGTTCCTTCTTGGATCCCACCTTCGTCGCCAGTGTCGCGTCCGGCGGAGGAAGGAAGCTCGGAGTCAGTGACAAAGTTCAGCTCTTTATTGTGCTCCAGTACATGCTTGAGATAGGAAGGAAAAACCCGGCTTTTTATTTCCAAGCGCGCGACCTGCCAATGACATCGTTCGAATCTCCCGCTCTTGGCTCAACCAATAGCGGGAGATTCTTAACGGACCAATCCGGGCGGCTTGCCCGACCAATCCGGTTGCCGCGCGCTTTAGCCAATCGCAACGCGGGGTTTGCAAGTATGTTAATTCCTTGTACAGAACACTCAGCAAACTCCCTTGCTTGGCTTTTTGACCCTAGGGGTGTGACTGGGGCATAATGCGGATGGAGTCTGTCTAGGGTGGTCCTCAGACGTCTACCCATGAGAAGTTCAGCTGGAGACTTCTTAGTGGTGGCACAGGGGGTTGTGTGCTGGGTCAGGAGGTACTTAGCGAGCCTAGAGTGCCAATCTATAGGCCCAAACCTTGCCAGGGCCTCCTTAACTGATCTGACTGCCCTTTCAGACAGGCCATTACTGGCAGGATGAAAAGGAGCTGTAAGTGCATGCCTTATTCCTAGGTCGACTAGGACGACCTCAAACTCACAGGAAGTAAACTGGGGGCAGTTATCAGACACGATGGTGTCAGGGAGGCCATGGGGAGCGAATATCCTTGATAGAGCCTTAGTGACAGCTTCTGAAATTGCGGTGGTCATCAAGGTCAGTTCTACCCATTTAGAAAAAGAATAAACCATTACGAGGAATGTATGCCCATGAACGGGGCTAGCCAGATCAATATGCACCTGGGACCAAGGGGCCACAGAATCTTCCCACCTGCCTGCAGTGGATGTGGGTGGAGCAGGTCTGGTAGCTTGGCATGGCTGACAAGCATTCACCCAACTTGTAATCTGAGCATCCATGCCTGGCCACCATACATAACTACGAGCCAGGGCCTTCATCCTGACAATGCCGGGATGGCCCTCATGCAGGACCTTTAAAACTGAGTCTTGCAACTTGGAAGGGATAACTACCCTAGTTCCCCAAAGTAAACAGCCTTGCAAAGAAGATAGTTCTTGCTGGCGAATTTTGAAAGGCAGGATTTCAGGGGCAAAAGGAATTGCTGGCCACCCCCTTCCCACCCAGTCAAGAACTTGGGCAATTACCTTGTCCCTGGAAGAGTGGGCAGCGATATCAAGGGCAGTGATGGGGAGTTTGAGATCGTTGATCTGGAAAACAGCATTAGTTGGTGCAGGATCTTCCACAGGAACAGGCAGTGGGCAGCGACTAAGAGCATCAGCGTGGCAAAGACTCTTGCCAGGATGATGAGCCAGTGTATAGGAATAGGCAGCCAGAAATAAGGTCCACCTGGTCATTCTTGGAGACAAAATCTGAGGAGTTTGTCTTTCACCAGACAGAAGGCCTAACAGGCTTGTGATCCGTGATCAACTCGAAATAGTGTCCATATAGAAACTCATGGAATTTTTTGACAGAAGCAACTGCAGCCAAAGCCTCCTTGTCAATTTGGCTGTAGTTGCACTCAGCTGGGGAAAAAGTTCTGGAGAAAAAGGCAATGGGTGCCTCAGAACCGTTAGTTAGTCTATGACTTAAAACAGCACCTATGCCAAAAGGAGAAGCATCTGCTGCTAAAACTAAAGGCAAATGTTCATTAAATTGTATCAGGACAGCATTGGATGTAAGTAATGATTTGACAGCGTGGAAGGCATGGGCTTCCCTAGGTCCCCAGTGCCAGGGGGATTGCTTGTCCAAGAGTCTGTGCAGAGGCTCCGCAACGGAAGCTTTATGAAGCAAGAATGAAGCGTAAAAGTTAAGAAGTCCTAAAAAAGCCTGGAGCTCAGTTTTGTTGGTTGGCGTGGGTGCCTCATGAATAGCCCTTACTTTGGATTAGATTGGGTGAATAGCAGAGGCGTCAATTCTGTATCCCAAAAATTCTACCTGTGGGGTGGCAATAGTGCACTTGTCTTTCTTTAACTTAAGGCCATGCTGTCTGAAATGATCGAGGACTCCTCTGACTCTTTGCAGTAACTGAGGCTTGTCAGGGGCAGATATTAAAATGTCATCAAAGTACGCAACTACGCCCGGTAATCCTTGAAGAAGTCTTTCCATTAAGGATTGGAAAATCCCTGGGGCTACACTTACTGCCAAATTGGAGGTGCCTACATTTGAAAGCGCCCCTGTGTGTTACAATAGTTTGTAGTTCAGCAGCTGTGTCATCAACAGGGAACTGTTGATAGGCCTGTGACATGTCTAATTTAGCGAAAATGGTTCCTGGCTCAAAAGAATGTAGTAGGTGCTCGATAACAGGGACTGGATAGGTGCTGATTTGTAAATATTTGTTCAATGACGTCTTGTAATCCGCACAGATTCTCACGCTCCCGTCTTTCTTCAGGGGTGTCACTATTGGGGTTTCCCATTTTGCGAAGTCCACAGGCTCCAATACACCTTGTTTAATTAATTTGTCAAGCTCCATGTCTAATTTGGGGCGGATTGCAAAAGGTACCCTTCGAGGCTTTAAACGGATTGGTACTGCCCGAGGGTCCAAGTTGAAAGATATTGGGGTTCCTGAATAACAGCCGAGCCCCTCGCTGAACACATCAGCATAGTCATTAAACAAGGTGTCCACATCAGCATTTGTAATAGAGTGGATTCCGCTTATATGGAGGCCAAGGGCAGGGAACCAGTCTAACCCCAACAGGCTAGTGAGTGCACCATCCACTACCACTAAAGGCAAGTGACCTTTAAAATTTTGAAATTGTACAAAAAACTTGCTTTTTCCGATGACTGGGATGGTTCTGCCTTGGTAGTCACATAGGGTTAACTGGCAGCCGAGAAGCTTCTTCTTAGCCATTCTGCGAAGTAGTTGTTTCAAGGTGCTCCAGGAGATGATGGACAGTGCTGAGCCTGTGTCAACCTCCATCCCGCAAGGTTTTCCTTCTATAGAAACAAAAACACTAATTTTGTTAGAGCCTTTGTTAGTCAGCTTGGCTTGATAGCAGGTAAAACAGTCTTCAACTTGTTTTTGGAAATGTTGGGTTGTCTGAGGCTTTTGGGCAAAAGTCTTTCCTGCTTGACAGACCCTGGCTAAATGACCCTTCCTTTGGCATTTTAGACAAATGGCATTCCTGAACTTGCAGGATGCCCTGAGGTGGTTTCCCCCACAGCTTAGACAAATGGGCTGATGCCGTGGAGGTAGATTGGGGTTTGGCCTATTTTCCCCTTGACTGGTTTTTTGCTGACTGAGGCGATTTACATCATTAGCCTCTTCAGAGCCTTCTTCTGAGGAGGCTTCATCGTAATGGATGGCTGAGCTGCCCTGGCTAATTGGATTTCCCTGAATTTCTGCTGCTGAAAGCGCAGATAGTTCAGCAGCTTGAGACTCTTCAATTGCTATTTTAAGGGTTAAATCTCTTTTAGCCAATAGACGCCTTTGTAGCCTTAAATCCCTGACTCCACAAACTAGTTGGTCTAATAACATGTCTTCCAGATAGTCTCTAAACCCACAATGCAAGGCGGCTGTTCGTAGGGCAGCCATGTACCCACTAATAGTCTCTCCCTCAGCCTGAATCCGTCTCCTAAAAGCATTATGCCTGGCAATTTGGGATGGCTTAGGGGAATAGTGGTTGGAAAGAATTTCCTGCAATTCTTCCCATGGAACAGTCTTAACTGAACGTGGAGCCAATAATGCCGTAGCAGTGTCAAACACTGTGGCTCCGCAAAAACTTAAAAAGTAGGACTTTTTCCTATGGTCGGAAATGTCAGCAAGGTCTATGGCATCTAGAAAACAGTCAAATCGGTTTCTGTAGGACTCCCATGTTTCTGCTGTCGGTCTGAAAGGCGGGAATGCAGGGTTTGAAGTCATCTCGATTCAGCGGTGCCATATCTTTCGAGGAAAGTTGAAATTCGCACTTGTGAATAGTGACAGTAGCTCTTAAAATGACAATCAGCTCGGTAGTGACTTCGGCTCTTTTTGTAGTGACTTCGCTCAGCGATTCTTTGCCCTGTTGCCTCTTATAGGGATCCCGCCCTCGTCGCCAGTGTTGTAGAGTGGTGGAATAACCTGAGGCAAACTTGGAGCAAACTTCAGCTGTTACTTTATTGAAATAATAAAGGGTTGCCGCGGCTGCCGCGCTAACAAGGCAGCCAGCTGGCTGACAACAGCTGATGCCGTTTGACAGCTCCCTTTTATAGCTGGCTGTCAAATGGCATCAGCCAATAGGAGCGGTCCGTGTTCCCGCTAGAAACATGGACCGGAGTGAAGACTTCGGCTTAGTCTTTCCTGAACGCCACAGCACGAAGGCCACATAGCCATCTGAGAGTTCAAACTCCCCTTTTGTTCCATATTGAAATGAGCGGTTGAAGTTCTCACTCAGGTCCCCTGTTGAAGTGGGAAAATACTTCATGCTAATTGGTTGACCGGCTGACAGCTTCCTATAAAAGGAGCGCTGTCAGCCATGATGTTCCCTGTTGTTCGTATGAACCTAATAAATGAATTTTGCTGAAGATCACTTTAGCTTTGCTTCCATTCTCACCCCGAACTTAACACCTTTAATGCTCCAACTGTCCCACAAATGCTCCCATGTTCATAGCAAGTCGCAGAACAAAGTGCTCACAA
This sequence comes from Notechis scutatus, assembly GCF_049901735.1. NCBI lineage: Eukaryota > Metazoa > Chordata > Lepidosauria > Squamata > Elapidae > Notechis > Notechis scutatus. Next base: position 26,454,821 of record NC_142011.1, on the reverse strand, counting down.
CACACATGCAGCAGCCTCTGGCTGTGAGCAGTCCAGCAAAGCAGAGGAACAGGGAAATGAATCCACGAAGCAAGGGAAAAGGTACTCAGTCCACAAAGCAAGGAAGAAGGCAAGCAGTCCTGCAAAAGCCAGACATCTGCAATGGCATACAAAACTCCACTAATTCAGTGTTTGTTCCCGACAAACGTCGCTCCCCATAGTGTCTTCTTAAATCTCAGTCCACAGGTGTGCCTTGTGAAGAGGGGCAGGGAATTTTCCTCCCAAGTCGTTGGGTTGTCCTGCCTTCTCTCCACTCTCCATGCTCAGGGATAAGGAGGGGGTGGTCCTTGCTCATTGCCTGAGCTGTGCCGCTCCTCATTTTCACTGCTTGTCCTCTCTTGGTCATCCTGCCCCCATTCCTCTTTGCTAGCAAGCCATCCCAATCCTGAGGGGCCCTGGGCTGCCTCATCCTGCTCCTCCCAACATTCCTCTGAAGCCAACAATCCGCCCTCTCAATCTCTGCTGGGTCCAATGGGGCATGACAGCTTTAATTGCATAGTTTGGTTGCCATCTTGACTTCCTTTTTCTTTTTTTAACCACCCAAGATGCTCCTGCTTGGTACTAAAACCTTATAAAACTTCCACATTATCTGTAGAAGTATATACTTCTTTAGTGATAGCAACTCTAGAATAATCAGCTGTTCCTTTTTTCAGGCGTTCCAATTAAGGAGGGTTACATGGCGGTGTCTGTTCTCCAGCATATGGCACTGTATTTCCAATTATTGCTGCAATGTTTTATCTTCAATTGTAACGGTTTAACAACATGCATGCTGCTGAGAGTTGCTTTGGTGACTGGGGTGGCTAATAAATGGATTAAATCAATAAATCAGAAGGCAAGGCATATGGTTTTCACAGAAAGATCCTTTGGGGCAGTTTCCCTCTTTGCCAGGCTCACTAGGTTCTTGCTTATTTGATTGCTTATTATACCCTATGACTATCATTAAGTGTTGTACCTTATGATTTTCGACTCTTGACGAATGTATATTTTCTCTTATGTATACTGAGAATATTTACAACAAGACAAATTCCTTGTGTGTCCAATCACACTTGCCCAATAAAGAATTCTATTCTATTCTTTGGTTCTTTTCATTGCAAGATGAAAACCTTTCCTTCTTCCCACTCTTTTGTTTTTAAAGTGTTTCAGACCTTTAATATTATAATTGTGAATTTATGCTTTGCCTGTTGAACTTTTCTCAACTTAAATTTAAATAATGCTTTATGCTGTTTATTTTTGTTGGACACTTAAAAAAAAGGTTTTAACTGCTTGTGTAGAACTTCTCTTATGGGAAAGAATAATGCAGTTGATCGTTATTATAGGCTTTCTGAACTACATATTGTTCTGGGGCAGCAATGGGGTAGAGATGTCTGCAGAGAGGACCAAAAAGTCAAGGTAATGGCCACCACCCTATAATCAAAGCCTCACCTTTTCTTGCTTGTTGCACATAAAACGTGATTCAGTCTGCCTTGCTGACTTCACTTTCCAAGCATTCATGAAGCATGGGATCCTATCTTTGCTAAAAGAAAGCCATCCTTCCAGGCACCTAGGCTGGAGTTGGCACCCTGCCTTTGGGAGTGGTCCAATCATAAATCTCAGGAGGCGCCCTTTGTTTTTCTAATCCTGAGTTATTCCACAAGCACAATTGCGCCCATGCACATATTTTCCCTCCTATCCAGCTGTCCTGTGACTTCGCCTCTGTCCCAAGGAATTTCTTCTTCCCTGCTGCTCTGCCCTGACCTTCTCTTCTTACCCTATGCCTGTTGGTAGTGGTGGCGGCTGTTGCTGAATTATCTGTGTGACTCAGGGAAAAGAGCTCCTGCCAGGAGCTAGTGCTCCTCTTGAGGATCACATGGATGCCAAGCTGGGCAATTATTCTGTTCCACTTGGCACCAGCAGCCTGATTTTTTAACAAGATAAACTTGGAGGCTTTGAGCAGAGAGAAAGAGGACAAGCTGAAAGAAAGGGTTTGAATCCTACAAAAGCAGGCAGTTAAAAGATGGTTCAGTTTAAAAGAGCTTAAGTCAGGTAGGAAAAACAAAATCCTCAGAGAACCCCAAAGAAATCCACTGTCTCTGAAACAAGTGCTGGAGAAAGCCTCAGCTCAACAACAAATGCTGAATGCTATCGAGGAATAAAAAACAGGTGGTCCTCGACTTACCCAATTGAGCCCAAAATTCCTGTCGTTAAGTGAGACATTTGTTAAGTGAATTTTGCCCCATTTTATGATCTTTCTTGCCATGGTTGTAAAGTGAATCACTGCAGTTGTTAAATTAGTAACAAGGTTGTTAAGTGAATTTGGCTTCCCCATGGACTTTGCTTCTCGGAAGGTCGCAAAAGATAATCCCATGATCCCAGGACACAGCAAAGGTGATAAATATGAATTAGTTGCCAAGCATATGAATTTCGATCACATGATTATGGGGATGCTGCAACGGTCATAACTGTGAAAAATGGTCATAAGTCACTTTTTTTAGTGCCATTGTCACTTTGAACGGTCACTAAATGAACTGTTGTAAGTCAAAGACTATCTGTAAGTAAAATACACAGCAAAGTGTATCCAATGAGTAAAAGGGGAAAAATGAGACTAGGAATCAGTTTATAATTACCCTGAAAGTGCTTTTTCAGGAGACAACTGGACTTTCTTGTTTTTTCTTTGAAGAAGTTTCACTTGTCATCCAAGAAGTTTCTTCAGTTCTGACAGGATAGTGGGGAATGGAAGATCCTGAAGAAGCTTCTTGGATGACAAGTGAAACGTCTTCAAAGAAAAAACAAGAAAGTCCAGTTGTCTCCTGAAAAGCTCCTTTGGGACAACCATTACCTGGATGACTGAGAATCTCCATAGGCTTTTAGTTTATAATTACGTCACTTAGCCCAGTGATCCCCAACCTTTTTTACGCCGCGGCCCGGTATCCCCAACCTTTTTTATGGCGCGGCCCGGTACCAGCATTAGCTGGGCGCCGCCATCTTTTTGATGAAAAAGTGCTTCCGGTGACCTCACCGGAAGCACTTTTTCATCAAAAGATGGCGGCGCTAGCGCTCGTGAGCTTTTCCGGGTAGAAATGGCTTTCTACCCGGAAAAGGTCACCGACTATGCGCCGCCATCTTTTTGATGAAAAGTGCTTCCGGTGAGCTTTCTACCCGGAAAAGCTCACCGAAGCACTTTTTCATCAAAAAGATGGCGGCGCCCAGCAAGCCAGCGGCCCGGTAGGACTTGTTCCACGGTCCGGTACTGGTCCGTGGACTGGTGGTTGGGGACCCCTGACTTAGCCTATTCTTTATTCAAGGAGACTAGGATAGTAGCGTGTGTGGATGTTTGTCTATATGGATGGTTTTATTATTTCTCCTTTATTTTACAATGTTTGAAGTAAGCCAGGCTGGGCGGGACTATTGGCTTTATATATCATATTAACCTCTGCTTAACCTTTGCTTTAGGAATAATAAATACATTAAGTTATGTTGTACTCACAAAAAAATTATACAGCGCATAATATAATGCCTGGTTCACACAACCTGCTAAGATAAAATATGACCACATTTTCACCTTCCCAGCTAGGTGGCAACTGGGATTTTTATACCTTCCTGTTTTTGCACATTAAACGCCTTTTGGAAATTTGCAATTTTTTACAAATAAAGCCAATTAGAAATCCAAGACTTTGCAATGCTTGTCGTGGTTGATTGAAAATTTGAATCAGGGTCAGCCTGGTGTTAAGTAATGTGAGCATTTTTTTTTTTGTTTAAAATAAATATCACTAAGAACAAACTGAGGAAGAATGATGGAAAAATGCAAAAAAAAAAAAAAAAAGTTGGCAAAATCTTTTTTTCTTCTTCTTTCAACCAATTTGAGAAATGCTTTCCTTTGCCAAAGAGGGAGACTCAGGAAAATCCACATAGTATTCCTTCTTGATAATTCCTTTGTTTTAACAGAATAACAGAGTTGGAAGGCACCCTGCACAGGGGTGGGATTCTACCGGTTTTGTCCGGCTCTGTAGAACCGTTAGCTCTGCAGAGCAGCAGACATAGAACCGGTTCTATGTCTGCTGCTGTTTTGGCCCACCTGCCCGCCCAGGCTCTTACCTGGCCTTTATTTCCTTCTTTTTCAACCTCAGCTGCCGTGCGAGGTACAGCTACGGTTGAAAAAGCAGGAAAAAAGTGCTTTTTGAAACACTGCTTCCCTGCACGCAGCGCTGCTCAGCTGTCCAGGCAGCAAGTTGACAAAGATTTACATGCGTGCGCAGCATGCAGGGAAGCACATTGTAAATCACCGAACCGGTAGTTAACCCTGTTGGATCGCACCCCTGACCCTGCAGGTCTTCTAATCCAACCCTTCACAAGTGGGACATCCTACACCAGGCTGTCAAACTCCCAGCCCGCAGGCCAGATGCGTCATGCGCTTGCCATGCCCACACCTGATTTAGTGAAGGGGGAAAAAAAGTCCCGATATGTCACGTGATGCTGCCATGACAACACGAGTTTGACACTCCTGCTCTACACTATTCTGGACAAATGGCTGTCCAATCTCTTCTTAAAAACCTCCAGTGATGGAGCTCCCCAACTTCTGAAGGCAAGCTGTTCCACTGGTTAATTGTTCTCACTATTAGGAAATTTCTCCTTAGTTCTAAGTTGGTCCTCTCTTTGATTAGTTTCCATCCATTGCTTCTTGTCCTGCCTTCAGGTGCTTTGGATAATAGGTTGAGCTCCTCTTCTCTGTGTCAACCCCTCAAATATTGGAACACTGTTGTCATGTTACCCTTCACCTTCTTTTAACTAGACTAGACATATCAAATTCCTGGTTCTTCATATGCTGATATGATTAGACCTCTAAACACCTTTGTTGCTCCTCTCTGCACTCTTTCCAGAGTTTCAAAATCTATTTTATATTGTGGTGACCAAAACTGGACACAATATTCCAAATATGGTTTCCAAGGTATTATTAACTATTAGGAACACTTCACATAATCTTGATTCTGTCCCTCTGTTAATGCAGCCTAGGACTGCATTGGATTTTTTGGGGGTGGCTGCAGAGCACTACCGGCTCGTATTTAAGTGATTGTCCATTAGGACTCCAAGATCCCTCTCACAGTCACTGCTACTGAGCCAGGTTCCACCTATTCCAGTGATGGCGAACCTTTTTGTTGTGGTGTGCCAAAAGCATGCATGCGCCGGCACCCACAATGCAATGTGCCCCCCCCATGCATGCACATGCAACACCCCCATCCCCTTATCTGCACTGCGCATGTGCGCACCTCCCAACTGATTTTCAGCCTGTTTGAGGCCGTTTTTGGCATCCCTGAGGCTGGAGGGAAGCCTCTGCAGCCTCAGGAAACAAAAAAATGGGCCTTCCGGAAATACTGGAAAAAAGGCCCGTTTTTCGGCTTCCTGAGGCTGCAGAGGCTTCTCTTGAGCTTCAGGAAGGCTGAAAAAGACCTCAAATGGGCCAAAAATCAGCTGGGAGGCACGCGCATGCACAGTGCAGGTAAGTTTGGCTGGAGCTCGCGTGCCTACTCAAATTGCTCTGCGTGCCATCTATGGCATGCTTGCCATAGGTTCGCCATCACGGACCTCTTCTATACCTGTACATTTGGTTTTTATTGCCCAAGTCTTCTCTGCTATAGTCTCCACTACCCTGGTGCTTTCCAGAATAGGAATTCCTAATTCGCCCCCCCCCCCCAATGATGTCTCCCTTTAATGTAACACACCTTTCCTAAAAATTCAGATGCCAAAATGAACAATTAGCGCAATAAGATGAAACTTTGGAAAAGGTGGATTTATTGTATCAATGTAACTAAATGTCTTACGTGACTCTCGAGATTATCAACATCAAACCAGAGTTGTCTCCAAGGTGCTTTTTTTCTTCAAAAGGAAACTGGACTGTTTTTCATTTGAGAAAGAATAGAATAGAATAGAATAGAATAGAATAGAATAGAATAGAATAGAATAGAATAGAATAGAATAGAATAGAATAGAATTCTTTATTGGCCAAGTGTGATTGGACACACAAAGAATTTAATGTTTAGCTTCTCGTGTAAAAAGTTTCCTCAGTTCTGATGGTGGTGGTGATGGGATATGGAAGGAAATCCCAACTGTCAATATCTATCCTTCCATTCCCCTGCCGCCACCCCACCAGAACCGATGAAGCTTTTTGGATGAGAAGCTAAAGGTTTTCTTCTTCCTCAAGGAAAAAACATTCCAGTTGCCTTTTAAAGAAAGAAAAAAAACACCTTTGAGATAACTGAAAGGTTCTTCATGCCTTCCCTGGACTAGGAATATATGTATAAGATTTTTGAATTTTTATTTTTAAATATACATTAACATCAATACGTGAACAGTGTGGCATCTGGGTATCATTCATTTTGATACAAATAGCAATAATAATATTAATAATATTTGTTACAGTTGTCAAACTGATATAATTCTAGTATTAATATACATGTTTGCTTGAAAGATGGTATTCCTATGAATGCTCAAATAATATCGTGATTGGTATTAAAATGGAACATTGAAATATTGAATAATTACTTTAAAGGCTAGGAAATATTGTTAAGGCTGGGGAAATTTGCTCTAAATTTCCTTCTAGAATTAAAATCCATTTAAATTAGTAAACATTTCAATAGGTTTGATTGGTTCTGAGTAGATTTGGGCCTTTTCTTTCTTTTTTCTTTTTGTATACTCCTACTGAGATTCTTGTTTTTCTTCCAATGACCTGAGTGTAGACTTAGATATACTTAGATTAGACTGGCTGAGATAATGAAACTTGGGTTCATCATAATTAACTCATTAACAGGGGGATTTATGTTCAAAGGGTCTGCTCTACTTTATGAATAAAACTGCCTCTGGTTTATTATTTCTCGGATTCCCAAGTACTGTCCCATGCAAATACTAGTCAAGCCTAGACTTGCTTCTTGTAATAGGAGCCAAGTTTGATTTAAAAAAGGGTTGTGTATACATCCCTGAACCTTATGCTTGAGCAATTTTCTTTTTCCTCCAGTGCAGATGTTATAGGTCTATTAATTAGGGCTTAATCAGTATCTCCAGTATCGGCAGGCAGTGCTTAAGGCCAAAACAGAAGTGGCATAGAAAAGCCTGTTTTGCCAGAACTTATTTAATAAATAAACTTCATACAGACAGACATATCCAACACACCATTCCTTTTCAGGGTAAGCAGTATTCTGAATACTTAACAACTTAATCCGCATGTAGTTTTGGAATTAATCACACTATCTTCCCTTCGTGCAGGGTCATAAAAATAACCTTCTTCCAGACACAGATGTAGTCTTCACACGTAATACATATTTAAAAAATGGCAGCTGGTTCATAAACAAACGATTTTTAAACATATCTCCAGTTATACTAACTACATCTGCATCTTACCATTTTCACTATTCCACACAATTTATGACTTCATTTTCATCAGTTATTTTCCTGGCACATTACTTTTGATAGCATTTGTTCCAGTTCCAGTCTTCATATACAGTACTTGGTATTCATCGTTAATTGGTTTCAGGAGGCACAATGAGTACCAAAAATGATGAGTGCCAAACTATTTTTTCCCATAAGGAATAATATAGGGAGGCCCGAGGCAGCCGACACTGACAAGTTCTAGCTTGTGCATTGAGTACCAAACAAATGATAGGTACCAGGGACAAAATTTTCACATAAAAATGTGTTGAGTTCCAAATTCAATGAATTTCAGAGCAGTTGAGTACCAAGATACCACTGTATTAGGATAATTTCCATACAACTCTTTAAAACACTGCATAGAGCATGTTCCAAATACTTTCTTCATTTTTATTTTTAATCCTATTTGTTTTGTTAAATACACCTTGTTCAGCTTTCTTTGTAAAACTTCACAAAAAAAATATATTTCTTGAAATCATCCAGCTTGTTCTCTGTCTCTTTTAATTTTAATTGTTCTTCTTGACTGCATTATCTGCAACCATATTTTGTTTTCAGTGCACATTATACAGTATCTTTCACTCTTTTAGCACAATCATGTTAGATATCATTACTGCCTTGAGTTATTTGCAAATATAATAAAGGTGATATATAAATAAACAAATAAATTTTCTTACATTTATTTTTCCTACCTACAGTCTCTTTCACATCATCATTTTTTCATACCCCCACATGTTCCTGTCATACCTTGTAACATAATTCTTTTCATTCCATTCCAAGCTGTGTCCATATTCTCTTTCCTAAGGCCCACTTTCTACTCACTCTAGTGGGAGATTAATCTATTTTTAGAGCCTCTTTCATATAGGTCTTGTACTTTCTCTTCCTGGAGTCATTCTACACTCATTCCAGTATCTTTTACTTCTTTACTTTTAAGGTCCATTGTTTCTCAATTATTGTTACCTCTTAAGACTACTAAAATATCTTCTCATAACCCTTGAATTCTTCTTTCCACCTTCATTCAGATTTATTGCATTCTTTTGCTTTTTTTTAGTTTTACAAACATCCAGCACAATCCATTCTTTCTTTGATTTCATTCATTAATTCATGGTCTTTACTGTTTACTCCTCTTAGGTACAATGTTTCCTATGCCAGGAACTTCATTAGATGAGCCCATAGATAGTGATTTTCGTCACCCATCATTGCTTTAATTAACCAAGGCTTTCAGACAACACATTTTAATAAGCTAGAGAAGGTGTGGACTAGATGAAGGTATGTGACCTTAAAGCCAGTCCTTACTTCCTGCTACCCCAACAGGAGACAGGCCACCTACTGTTTTAGGAGGACAGGAATGGCTGATGTCATCTTCACTCTGGCCTTAACCTGCTGGGAAGCCAACCTCCACCTGAATCACCTGGCTCTACATCAAAACTCCTGTCTTCCCCCTCCCCTTCTTCTACTTTATAAATTTACCTCCATTTGAACTGGCTGGTGTGTGCTCTGGCCAGTACATTTCCTTCAGCCCAAGCTCTGTGTTGACAACAGTCATTTTGAATTTGGTTGCTAGGATGATTAAAACAACAACAACAACAACCAAGAAGTGGAATGATGAAATGGCTGTTGTTTGTTGGGGTTCCTCACTGTTTTTAACTGGGTGAAATTGACAGGAGCTTTGCCAGGTTTTCACTCCTAACCCAAGGGAGTGGATGAAATATGGTCTCTTTTTTTCAGCAATTCTCAAAAGACACACCTGTAGAAAGGAAAGCCATTAAGTGTTTGCTTTCCTGGCGAGATGGTAAGGAAAAAAAAAAACAGAGAATCCATCAGGGTGTCCAGACAAAACTCCTGTCCATCAATATGGGCAAAATGAATGAAGGGCTGAAATCCAGATTGGAATCCTTACACCAGCTTAATTATTAGATAGTTTGCACATGGGTGACAAATTGATGAAGTGTGCATTAGTTATGTTGATGTACCACTTTATAAAGCCTTGGTGAGACCACACCTGGAGTACTGCATCTAATTTTGGTCACTACATTACAAAAAAGATGTTGAGACTTTGGGAAAAGTGCAAAGAAGAGCAACTAAGATGATAAGGAAACTGGAGGCTAAAACATATGAAGAATGGTTGGAGGATTTGGGTTTGGCTCGTCTAGAGAAAAGAAGAACTAAGGTGGGGGACATGATAGCAGTATTCCAGTATTTGAGAGGCTGCCACAAAGAAGAGGGGGATCAATTAATCATCAGAGGGCAGAAACAATGGATGGGAACTAATCAAGGAGAGAAACAACCTAGAATTGAGGAGAAACTTCATAACAGTGAGGACAATTAACCAGTGGAACAGCTTGCCAACAGATGTTATGGGTGCTTCATTACTGGACATTTTTAAGATGAGGCTGGACAGTCACATGTCTGAAATGGTATAGGATCTCCTGCTTGAGCTGGACTAGAAGACCTCCAAGGTCCCTTCCAGCTCTATTCTGATGCCCCATGCAGCATTTTTTGATAACGATAAGGACAGTACTGGTCAATTTCAGTATATTTTGGCCAGCGTGCAACCGAAGTCCATTTTGTCTCTGCTGGATTTCTGCTATTCTATGCAAGCTGACATGTCTCATCTAGAAATCATCTTAGAAGCCAACAAACTGTTGCTCACATTCCATCAATAAGAGGTATATCAAGTTTATTGACATACGCTTAGGACGTATAAACCTCCTGTGTTTGAGGAGTAGCATATCACTTTGGCTTCTTGGATCATAAGCATTCCTACTGTGCTTGAAAGCCAAACACACAAGCAAACTTTGAAGAAACAGCAGGGGGCTTTGAATCACAACTATGTAAGGGAACTTAACTCTTTCCTTGGTGTTGTTTTTCCTGGGATCAAATCCTTTCTCTTCCCCCCCTCCAGCTGTTGCCTAATCTTGCTGTGAAAAGAAGACAGGAAAGTAGACAACTATTTGTTTCATGCCAGTATTATTTTTTCCTGTTGAATTGCAAAATGTATTTGAACTCAGGCAGGGGGTGTGTTCTGTTAGCAAAATGGTAGGACTGAAAAAAATAATTGCCTCTACTTTGATAGCTCTGCTCTAGACAAAATAAGAAATCCATTTCACACATATGAATGCTATGAAGTGATATACAGGTAGTCCTCGACTTACAGCAGTTCGTTTAGTGACTGTTCAGTTATAATGACACTGAAAAAAGTGGCTGTTTTACACGCTTATGACCACTGCAGCATCCTCATGGTGACATGATCAAAATTCAGACACTTAACAACTGACTCATATTTATGACCCAGGGTCATGTGGTCATCCTTCCAAACCCTCTGACAAGTAAATAACAGATAAAAGATAATCAGAGCTGGAAGGGACCTTGTAGGTCACCTAGTCCAACCCTTCACCCAAGCGGGAGATCCTACACCATTTCTGACAAATGGCAGTCCAATCTCTTCTTGAAAGTCTCAAGGGATGGCGCTCCCACAACTTCCGAGGGCAAGCTGTTCCACTGGTTGATTGTTCTCACTGTCAGAAAGTTTCTCCTTATTTCCAGGTTCAATCTCTCCTTGTTCAGTTTCCATCCATTATTCCTTGTCTGGCTTTTGGGTGCTTTGGAAAATAGCTTGACCCCTTCCTCTCTGTGGCAGCCCCTCAAATATTGGAAGACTACTATCATGTCTCCCCTGGTCCTTCTCTTTACTAGACTAGCCAAGCCCAGTTCCTGCAACCGTTCATTGTATGTTTTAGCCTCCAGTCCCCTAATCATCCTCTTCTCTGCACTTTTTCTAGAGTCTCAACATCTTTTTTATAATGTGGTGAACAAAACTGGATGCAGTAGTCTAGGTGTGGTCTTACTAAGGCTTTATAGAGTGGTATTAGTACTTCCCTTGATCTTGATTGTATCCCTCTGTTAATACAACTTAGGATTGCATTAGCTTTTTCGGCTGCTGCTGCACACTGCTGGCTCTTATTTAGCTGGTTGTCCACTAAGACTCCAAGATCCCTCTCACAGTTACTGCTATTGAGCCTGGTTTCACCCAGTCTATATGTGTACTTTTGTTTTTTCTTGCCTAAGTGTAGGACTTTACTTTTCTCTACATTGAATTTCATTTTGTTAGATATGGCCCAGTGTTCTAGTCTGTCAAGATCCATCTGGATCTTGAGCCTATCTTCTTGGGTGTTAGCTATTCCTGCCAGCTTAGTATCATCTGCAAATTTGGTAAATTCCCCTTCTATTCCCTCATCTAAGTTGTTAATGAAGATATTGAAGAGTTAATGAAGATATTGAAGAGTTCATGAGTCAAAAGTCCACGAGGAAGCCAGATTCACTTAAAAACGGTGTTACTAATTTAACAACCTCAGTGATTCATTTAATACCTGTGGCGAGGAAGGTTGCAAAATGGGAGAAAGCCGGCGTGGGATTCTACCAGTTCGCACCCATTCGCTAGAACTGGTTGTTAACATTCTAAGCAGTTTGGAGAACCGGTTGTTAGAAGAAATTACTGGCCTAATCCTGTAAGGAAGGCAGGAAGGAAACATTCTGGTGTTGCTTACAGAAACTGCCTCTCCATTAACCCTTATTACATTATTGGCAGGACTAGACTTCCTGTCTCAGGAACGTCTCTGGAGTTTTTTCCCCTCCTTTACTGGTACTTTGCTTGTGTGGAGTGACCATTCAAAGTTACAATGGCACTGAAAAAAGTGACCTATGACCACTTACAACTGTTGCAGCATCCCCACAGTCATGAGAGGCCAGGCGAGGAGATGCGTGCCTCGATGTGAGTGATCCATTAGGAACAGCTCTGAACCAATCTTCCAGCATTTGGTTTCAATCAACCTCAAATAATGCAGAAAGCACAGCAGTCATAAATAAAAACAGATAACATTTTCTCTTTTATTGATATTTTTAGATAATGTTATTAGTGTGCATAGCATTGTACAAAGTATGAGGGAGTAAGTCCATGCCCAAAGAATTTATGAAATCGGATGTTCAACAGCAGAGGAGCAAAAGTTCTGTCAGAATAGACTATAGAGCAGAACATAATAATATACAACAATATATTTAAAATAGACCATAGATTAACATGGTTCTCCTGCAACTCTCCTGCAAGAAAGAAAGGTAAACAAGGAAACAATAGGCTGTGTTTCATATAAGACTCATGATAGACTAAAACAATGGTGGCTAACCTTTTTGGGCTCCTGTGCCAAAAATTGTGTGTGCACTTGTGCGCGCACACTCACATGCCAACTCCCAGAAGGCAATGCGTGCACACACCCACATGCCCCCTGCACTGTGCTCACAGCTGATTTTTGGTTGGTTTGAGGCCTTTTTCAGCCTCCCACAGGAAGTGACAAAACGGGCTTATTATTTGTCTTGCAAAGCCTGCAGAGGCTTCTTTTAAGTCTCTGGGAGGCCGAAAAAGGCCTCAAACTGGCCGAAAATCAGCTGTGAGGCGCGCGCATGCACAGTGAGGTAAGTTTGCCTGCCACTTGCGTGCTGGCCAAATGGCTCGGCGTGCCACCTGTGGCACGCGTGCCATAGGTTCGCCATCATGGGACTAGAATAATCAGAAAATAATTGAATGACTCTAAACAGAGACAAATGCAAAGTTTTTACCTTTGGAAGTAGAAAGTCAAAAGTTTCTGTGAATAGTAATTGGTTACAAGTTGAGTGTGGGTCGGAAGTGGATCTGAACCTGCATATCCAGACATGAGGCATCATGACACAAAGTGAAGTGAGACCAACAGAGGAGCCCAGAAGAGCCAACAAACCGAGTGCCACTAGTTAAAGTTAGTTTACTCCCCATGGTGCACCAAGGATAGGTGTGTAAGTGCCAAGTGGAATGAACTAGCAATCTAGACTGGCAGGACTGCATTGTGTCTAGCAAGTGTAGAGTTCCCTGACATTATATGCAATGCGTTGTGGGAAGCCCCCCACCCCCCGAGTTTTCTCCCAACAATGTTAAATAAATAGTGAACAGGGTAAACAGAATTTGGATAAGATTGTTAAGAAGGCTGTATGAAGAGCCATGGTGGCGCAGTGATTAGAATGCAGTGTTGCAGGCTGATTTTGCTCACTGCCTGCAGTTCGATTCTGACCATCTCAAGGTTGACTCAACCTTCCATCCTTCTGAGGTCAGTAAAATGAGGACCCAGATTGTTCAGGGTAATATGCTGACTCTGTAAAACCACTTAGAGAGTGCTGTAAACCAGTATGGAGTGGTATATAAGTCTAAGTGTGCTATTGCTGTGTGACTTAATGGGAAGCTATAGTGTATAGAAACTATTCCAGGTGTGACCACAGGGGATGGTTAAAAAAAAATCAAGATGGTGGCTGTGATGTTGTGATCAAAGTTTTTCCTGTTTTTTCATGTATATCACCATCTTGAGATTTTTTTTTTTAAACACACTTTATAGATATCCCTGCTAAGTCCCATGAAGAAAGTCTGAAGTAATATGAAAAGCTTAATTATGACAGAAGAAGATTGGCAAGAGATAAGACAGCGGTGTTTAACTATCTAAAAAGAAACCACACACCTATTCTTTATTGTCCCATACTGGTAGAATAAAGGATTAAGTCACAGCAAGGCAGATTCTAATTATTTTTAAAAGATGAAGAAAACCCAATGTTGATGTACCAATTTCAAATAATTCCAGAGATACTTATTTATTAATCTGCAATACAATGTTTGTGCTGCCTCCTGTGGCTGGCTCATGTCAGATTTAGATGACGTGCTCTATAAAATGTATTCATGAGCCAATAATGCTAAAGAAATACCGAAAGTTGAATAAAGAGGTGAAAAATACAGCTAAATATTCAAAGCCATAATATGCCAGCTCGTTTTATAATCTGCTGCCATCTCCTGGCCAGGTTCACAAACTGCACCTCAACTCAGGAAGGTGTGCTAAGAAATGGTTTTTGCCTACAGTATTCCAGTAACTATGATGGCAACATCCTGATACTTCCTTCCCTCCCACGGCAGGATGGAGAGGAGACCAATTAAACATTTCTCCATCATTTTGGAGGGACCTGGTATGAGCTTGATCTTTTCAGATAAAAGGTCCATCTGATACTTGCCTTGAGGTGCAAAGATATTTTGCAATTGAAGACTGTACTCCATGGTATTTTTCCCTCCTCCCTTTCCAATGAATGAGAAAAACAGGAAAAAGGAGGGAGTACTCTGTTCAGGGCTGAGATGTTACACAGCATCTCAACATGCCTTAATAAATAGGGAAGATATAAGTGAAAGGTTTGGCTTTTTCCTTTTTCAGAGAACTCAGATAGTTAATCAGTGGGCCTTGCTCCCATTTTTAATCAGTCTTTACATGTGACCTAAAATTACATAAACGCTGCATGTTCCCAGAGTGTTCCCATTCAGCAGGTTAAGTATACAATCACCCTGTCATTTTACAAAGCTGAGGGTCCAGTCATTTTCTATTTATAGTTCTCTCAATCTTTTCCCAGCATTTTCCCCCTTACTATGTTTCTTGATGCATTTTTCCCTTTAATATTACTAAAAGAGTGAATTGATAAACTTGTTTCGTGAATAAGACATGAATGGGAAAAACAAGACACAATCAAATATAAATAAGAAAGCATTCAAAGTCATTAAAGAACAACATGGAATAGCAGAACAGTGATTTTGGACTGATGCATTTCCACATGTGCCAGTGACAGGTAGATGGTGAGAATGATATAGATAGATAGGTGATAGACAGATGGACAGAATTTGTATCAGCACTTTTAAAAGAGAAGATAAAACTAATATAAAGTAATTGTGATGGAATGTGCACCTCAGGAGCAATGAAGGAGAGTTTTGGCAACACAAAACTTCCCCAGAAGGTAGGCCCATATTAAGAGACTGATCAGTCCCAAGCTGGATGGTACAGGAAGGAAGAGGTTCAGGGTAGCCACACCCTAGAATCCCTAAGGATGTATCTAGGAGGTTAAAAAGTTATGGCTTTAGTTTGGCAAGATTCTGTCTATTGGATGTAAGCAAATAAAGAATTGAACTTGGTTAGATCTCAACATTCTGTCTGTGGGGTTAGCCCTGACAGCAATAGAAAATAAGGCAGAAAAAAGAAAACAAAAGGGAAAGGGAAAGCAAGAAAAGAGAAAAAAAAAGTTAAAGAAAAACAGAAAAGAAAGAAAAAAGGTACAAAGATGTGGCTTCTGATATTCTTCACAGCAGTTATAAGTACAATTATATTTTAACCTCCCTCTCTAAAGTTACATCACAATATTGCTTTTTCTGCAAGATCCAATCTGGATCAGTTCCTGGGACCAGAGATTTAGTCTTTTGAGCTTTCCAACTGATGCTGGAGCCCATCCTCAGGCAACTTCTCTCTACCAGAATGTGTAGACTCTTTTCTTCTATATCCACCCTATCTAATCGTCAGAGCCATAAATCCCAAATTCATTTTTTACACAAAAGGTCTACAAGAGGTTTCAATAAATGTACATATATGTGTCAGTGTTTTTGAGATGGCATTAAAAGTAGTCCATATCCAGTACTGTAGCTCTCCAAAGCTTGTAGAGAATCCATTTTCACACAACTCTTGATTAAAGGGGCTTTCTTGCTTGTGGGTTTCATGTTTCTCAAAAGGTGAAAGGGTTTGATGGTTCTGTAGTTCTCCTTCTCAAAAATGTTAGGAGATTGAAATAAAAACAAAAAAACAACCTGCCCGCCCCCAAACAAATTCACCCAGTAAGAAGGATGTGGACTAGAAGAGGAACAGAAGTAATCCATTTTATTTCTCTTTTCCATAGAATATGAATGAGGGTTCTTTGTTTTTGTTCTTGTTCTTTATTTTTGTTTTTGTTCTGCTACTGAGGGATATGCAAAAGATCAGGACAGGACAAGTAAGTTTTGCTTCTTGTTCTTAGCATTTTGAAATTGGCAGGTTTAAAGATAGTTAGATTTCACTTCTTAAAAATATTGTCAAGCTATTGGGAAATAAAAATCATATGGAGTGTAGAGATATCCTCCTTTTGGAAATCCCCTCACTGCTGTTCCTCATAGCCTCACATAGTCAGCAAGTAATGTGATTTTTCTGGGCACTATATGCCACCAAGGGGGAGAACCTTGAGTGCTTTTCTGAAATTCAAACTTTTCTCATCCTATCAATTAAATCAGGGGTCTTCAAATTTGACAGATTTAAGACTTGTGGACTTCAACTCCCAGAATTCCTTCCTCGGGAATTCTGGGAGTTGAAGTCCATAAGTCTTAAACTTGCCAAGTTTGAAGACCCTTGAATTAAATGATATCCTACCATATTCTTGTCTATGTTCTTGGCTCATTGAAAATTCTAAAGCCGGGGACATGGGGGCATCCTCTTGTTTTTTTCTTGCATCTTATTTCAATGTATTTTTTTTCCTTTGTATGTCTAGAGAGATTCTCAGTCATTCGGGTCATGATTGTCCCAAATGTGCTCCCCCCACTTCCCCTCCTTTATAAGGCACTTCCAAAGAAGCTTCTTGGGTGAGAAATGAAACAGCTTCAAGGAAAACAAAGGAAGTCCAGTTGCCATTTTTTAAAAAGCATCTTTGGATTTTTCTCTGCATATTTTTATTGAAAGTGAGATGATGTTACTTCTTTGAAGGCAAAACATCACTCTTTGTGATAATTTCAAATAATGAAATATAGCTAGATCGTAGCTTCAACCATCAGTGTTGACTCAAGAGTATATGATGCCTCTAGGCCACATGGACTGATGATGCAATCTCTGGTTGATGTGAAGATTTGCATATCAGGCAGGACATGCTTCATAAGCTTTAGCACTCTAGGCCAGTAGTTACTTGATGTTAGCCTATAGTTGGCCTTGCTCTTCATGTACAGTTCCTTAGACAACTGCCTTCTTTCTTTCCAATGACCTTGTTCTTTTTTTTTAATTTTAAAAGAAAACTTTATTAAAGATTAAAAAATAAAAACACTATGTACAATACATCGAATACAACTTTACGTCGCAGACAAAATCTATATATACGAATACATAATAGATAAACCTATAAAACATATGTTTCTGATCAACTAAGACGGTGTGATTTTTTCTTGGTAATAATTTTATTACTATTCGTTTCTTAATTTAATAAAAGTTCTTAATTTAACCACTCCATTCATCAAAACCATCTCTTTTAATTTCCTGTTTTTTTCTCTTTAATCCACTTATACTATTTATCCCAAGCTGTAATATATCTTGAGTCTTCCTTATTCCTAAGTTTTTGTGTGAGTAGGTCCATTTCAGCGCAGTCAAGTATTTTCTGAGTAATCAAATTATTTGTTGGCATTTGATCACCCTTCCAACATTGTGCCAACACAATTCTTGCCGCTGTGATCATATGGAGAATTAAATATTTCATTTCATTTTCATAGTCCCCTTTTAACATTCCCAACAAAAATATTTCAGGTTTAAATTCTAATTGAATACTTGTAATTTCTTTTATCCACAGTCTACTTTTTTTCCAATATTTTTTACTTTTTAGGCAGGGCCACTAAGTGTGGAAGAAGGTGCCCCTCGTTTGCTTACATTTCCAGCACATTGGACTCATGTTTGGATAAATGATAGCTAACCTTGAGGGTGACAGATACCACCGGTAACACATTTTATATTGATTTTCTTTATAGATTGCCGATTTTGTTATTTTGTAATTTTGAATCCAGTTTTTTTCCCAATCTTCCAAATTAATATTGTGCCCTACATTCCTTGCCCATGCGATCATTGGGCCTTTAACTATTTCTTCCACCATTTTGTATTCTAACAAGTAGTTATACATTTTTGAGATTAATTTTTCATCTGTTCCCCCGAATATTTTATCTAATTGATTCAGTTTTATCTCAATTCCAAACTCTTCCATATCTTTTTTATATCTTGCCAATGACCTTGTTCTTATCCATGCAGTCATTAACTATTAAGGCAACATTTGTGGTTGAGATAATTAAATATTTCTCTAAACACCATACACATTTGCAACCCATTTTTCTATGTTGGAAACTGCACTAATACAAATCAGTCCCTAAATATAAGCAGCAATAAAGACAGGTCAAGAGCTCTTGAATGGGTAGGTACTTCATGTCTCTAATTGTATAGGGAATTGTAAATATATTCTGAGCACTTTAGATTATATAAAATGCTACTGTATATTGGTCCCCTGAAGACCTTCCTCCTATCTTCACCTTATTAGATTCATTGGGACAGTGATAAGTAAAGGAGTTTAAAAATATACTGTTCACTCAGTAAGGATGACAGATTGGCTCATGTAAGAAGAAATAAATCTGTTCTGTTAGTTTTACAACATCAAAGAAAGTCTGTGAAAGGAAACTGCTGAAAAGAAGAAAAATAAATAGGTAATAATTCTAAAATTTACAAATTCTAACCTAAATTCTATTCTAAAAAAATAAAAATGAGAAACAGAAGATCTTTCAGCAGTCAAGGTACAGATTGTGCAGGGTTACTCATCTTTTTAAAATGAAGTTAATAAAATTTACTCACTTTCCAAATAAGGGCAGTGAACAAAGAAGGCAAAGAATTAGAGATTTTAGGAATATTTGCAGCATTGACACACTTGTAATATTGAAGCCAAAAGTTTGTCCCTGTGAACTGTTTGAATGATAAGTCAATTGGAAGTCTTCTTTAAACTGTTCTGAGTTTTCTGAAACAGCAATGGATCAGTGGAACTGAAGTCTAATCAACCTGGAAGGAAATATGTAGGTTGCCAATACCTCTCCTGATAAATATGTAATATATTACTTATCAAATTTCCTTTTCCACCATGAGAGTTCAAAGACATCCACAATTCTTAAGGCATTGCTGGAATATTCCTTCTGGCAATTAGCACTTTTGGTTTACTTGCTATGTAGACAAAAAAAAAAAAAAAACTATTTTAGCAACCTCTAAATATGGTCACCTTCTCTCTGTTTTTTGCTTTCTCTTAAAAGGACAAGTGGCAACCATGAAGTGTAACTTTCAGGGGAAAACCACACAAGCAGTACAAGGAATAGCTAGCTTCAAAGATCACAGAAGCTATGAGTTGTTCTCTGAAGAGATTAGAGTGATGTAGCAAAATCAGGGGAAGTTTTCTATTCTGGAAATAGAAACAATTTCTCTTTTTACATCTTGGAAACTCCATTTCTCTTAATCCCAGTTTCCAGGAATATTCAAAAATTTGCTTGTCAGATTCTACTGTGGCCTTCTTGTAAACCAGGGCCATCAAATAGCGTTTCAACAGCTTCTATGAACTACTGCATATCAAGTACACTTATGACCCTAAAGAATGCATAAGGTAAAATGCTAAGAAGTGGGTTACTTAGCAGATCTGTCAGGTAAAAAAGTTATTGGATTACCCATTCTAGATTATTGATGTGGATGTATGGGAATGTGTGCATGTACACACATATGTACTTATGTTATATCCTTGAAATGTTTTTTTTTGTGAGATGAAAAATCCTGCATAAAGTAAAATAATCGGTAACATGTCAGGTTCAATGCTAGGTGACAACCTCATATGCTAGTTTTCTATGTTTTAATCTGGAGAAGTTCTAGAAATGCTGGAGATGGCATTATCCACACATTTCTTTACATGGCTTTAAGATATTCTCAACATCTGAGTAATTTCACTGTATTTTCTGCTTTGGGAGTTGTCAAATTCTACTCTGTTTTATGAGAAACAATAACAAAACTCATTTCTATTTGAGTTTCTGCAATCTTTCTGGGCAGCCAGCTGAAACCCTTGCCATTTTCTGGGGTTTGCATACACCCTATACAGATGCAGTATCCTGTTCACATAACTTCTCCCTTCCTTCATAGATAGAACTCATCTCCTTCCTTCTTTCACTCTTTCATGATTGCCACCACAGCAATAGGCAACAATCATGGTCGCATTTGAGAAAAATGCCTAATTATAAAACTATCAACATGCTATGATTTCCCAATTCACAAGAGCTTTTGAATGCAAAAGAGAAATGTTAGCAAGGCAGTTGAGAAACCTTTCATTGCTTTTAAAATAAAATAAAAAAATAAGCAAACAACTGGCTTGTTCTTGCAATAGCTTTTTATCATAGCATCCTCTTAGAATTTTAGGCAAATCACCAGATAATTGCATGTAGAATAGTGTGACTCTGTGTAAATTAATTCATTCATTATTCATTCATTCTTGGGATGAAGGAATATTTGCTACTGATTTTGTCTTCTGCTATTGTTCACTTAAGAGAGGACTGATTGGCTCATGGATGTCGCTGGTGAATTCAAGGTCAGATAAAATGAAGACAAAGTTTTCTTTCCAGCTGCTTTGTCAGGGATTGGTGGGTGAAAATTCAGATTGTATGGATGTGCCCCTTCTTTAGTGTTTTGTAAAAGTATTTTCTAGGGAAGAATTATGCAACACTCCCTATTTACACTAGAAGCAGCTTTATAAAATGAAATAATGCTTGTATTATACTGGCTTTGAGACTTTTTCTCAAATTGTTTCTGAGTCTATATCAAGATTGACCATAGATTTTTGAGTGGATTGGTGATTTACTTACAAAATCAAGTTTGTGCTGGATATTTACTAACTAGCACCAACTGAAGGTATACTCATATCTCTGAAATCAAACAGAGCTTTTTTGGTTAATTATTACATGGAATAACAAGCAAGTCAGCTTCCCATGAAAAACATACCTGAAAACACCTGGCACTTAGCATAGGTCATATGAAAAGAACCTAGGAATTATATTTCAAGGTGTGGCTGTTCCTATTACAAATAATTGCACTACATTCTCTCTTTAAATCCAGTAGCTTCAGAAACTGGAGAAATAAATATGCTGAGCAGTTTGGTAGACCAGTTATCTTATTATGAAGGTTTTGAATTATATGGCACTCTTTTTCTGGCTGCAGCGCCCTGATGAATTCTGTGTAATTAGAAACTTTGCAGCCACAGATAGTTCATCCAAGTGGTTTATGTGCCTTATTGGGATCTGGTTGATTAATCACTCCAGGAAACAGGATATTGGGTTTAGTAGCCTTACCAGAAAGTGATATAATTCAGATGTGCCTTGGAAGTTCTGTTTGATTTGAGAAATAAGTGATGAATCAGTGACAGCTCACAGTTACCACACACACAATTTCTCTCCTTCCTCTTCTGTTTGTTTTGGGTACTTTTTAAAAACTTTGGCTATTCTGTAAGCAAACTCTGGAGAATTGCTTTATCTCTTGGTCAAGCAGCAACATTTTCTTCTACGGTGTTGCTGTATCATTCCCCCCCCCCACCCAAGTTCTTTTCCATAGTTTGATTTTGGCTTACATCATGATAATTGAATTTCAGGCATGAGCTGGATTTCCATATTGTTAAGCCAAAGAGCACTTTAGCACAAGTGGAAAGATCAGCATTAAAAAATGTGCCTGAGAGTCCTCATTGCTCATTGCATGGTATTGGCATATTGTCCTGAATTGACTTTCTGCATCTTAACCAACTCAATGAGCTTCTTTTTAGAGCAGCAAACTAAGGCTCTGGTTAAAATAAATAAATAAATTAAGACTCTTAAAATGGGCACTGATGGGAAAGATAATGAAGAGATTGGAATACAAGTAGTGCTTGACTTATAACAGTTCATTTAGTGACTGTTCAAAATTACAACGGCACTGAAAAAAAATAACGACAGTTTTTCACAAATTACGGTACAACCATTGCAACCATTGCAAGCATGGTCATGTGATCAAAATTCAGACACTTGGCAACTGATTCATATTTATGAGGGTTGCAATCAGGGGTGGGATTTTACTGGTTGGTCCTGGTTTGGGTGGATCAGCTGATTTACTCATTGGGAGTAAGAAGGTTGCAGCAGAAGGTAAGTTTTAGAGCTGAAAAAAGCAGCGTTTTTAAAATACTACACACGTGCAAAGCACACGCTCACCAAACAAGTTTTTACATTGGTTGAATGACATCCCTGGTTGCAATATCCTGGGGCATGTGATCACCTTTTGTGACGTAATTATAAACTAAAAGCCTATGGAGATTCTCAGTCATCCAGGTAATGGTTGTCCCAAAGGTGCTTTTCAGGAGACAACTGGACTTTCTGGTTTTTTCTTTGAAGATGTTTCACTTGTCATCCAAGAAGCTTCTTCAGCTCTGACAGCATGCTGACAGGATCTTCCATTCCCCACTATCCTGTCAGAACTGAAGAAGCTTCTTGGATGAGAAGTGAAATATCTTCAAGGAAAAAACAAGAAAGTCCAGTTGTCTCCTGAAAAAGTACTTTCGGGGTAATTATAAACTGATTCTTAGTCTCATTTCGCCCCTTTTACTCACTGGATACACTTTGCTGCTCATTTTACTTACAAGTAGTCCTTGATTTACAACGGTTCATTTAGTGACTGTTCAAAGTCACAACGGCACTGAAAAAAGTGACTTATGACCATTTTTCACAGTTATGACCTTTGCAGCATCCCCATAATCATGTGATCGAAATTCAGATGCTTGGCAACTAATTCATATTTATCACCTTTGCTGTGTCCTGGGATCATGGGATTATCTTTGTGACCTTCCGAGGAGCAAAGTCAACGGGGAAGCCAGATTCACTTAACAACCTTGTTACTAACTTAACAACTGCAGTGATTCACTTTACAACCATGGCAAGAAAGGTCGTGAAATGGGACAAAACTCACTTAACAAATGTCTCACTTAACAATAGGAATTTTGGGCTCAATTATGGTCATAGGTTGAGGACTACCTGTGGGTGATGTATCTGATACACAACTCTGAATCACGGAATTATGTCTCAATCAGTATGATTTCAGGTCATGCCAATTAGGAGTCCCAAGAACTGTAATGCCAGCACATTTAGAAGGGATCAGGGTTAGGGTTCTACTCAAAACTAGTTCTACTCAAAAACACCTGGAAACTACAAAACAGGGAATTATTCACTAAAACAAGCTAAAGGCATGAAAAATACATTATTCTTCAGTGACTGTTTAAAAGGCAGTTTTATTAAGCATTGAAAAGAAATGGAACAATCCAGAGGTGGTATTCAGCAGGTTCGGACCAGTTCTGGAGAACCGGTAGCGGAAATTGTGAGTAATTCAGAGAACTGGCAAATACCACTTCTGACTGGAGATTTTACAGTATCCTTCCCCTGCCATGCCCACCAAGCCACGCCCACAGAACCAGTAGTAAAGAAATTTGAATCCCACCACTGGAACAATCCTAAGAAAGTACAGAACTCTTTGATGATAATATAATATACTTCCGCTAAAAATAAAGGAAATTAATGAAGGCCAAAACTGTGGTGAAAATTAAATGGGTCCAATATAGGTCTTCTTTTCAAAACCAACAGGAGATTATGAATTTTTGGAGATTCACAGTTCAAGGGACTTGGAAAATCAACCTGTTTATTTATAAAGAAAGGGGGAAATAGACAAAGCATTCTCAATGGGCAAAATATAGTTTTGTTATGAATGGTAGTAGAATATGAACAAAGAAACTATTCATTCCAACTTGATTTAAGTCTGCAGCCAATACAGTGATAAATATGCCCTATCCTTAAGCTGTAAATGTAGATTAAAGAGAAGAAAGCTATTACAGGCAAGAACAAACACTGATTCTTTATCAGAACAGTGGTTTATCAGCATGACGGATGTTTGGCAGATGATGGGAGCATTAGGATTGTGTCAAGTTCAAGGAACTATAAACATGGCAGTAAAACAAGCATGCAACCTTTTTACCTTGTGTGCATAACCGTATAAAGCTGTTTAATATAATTCAATGTATACACAGAGAGAGGCATAAATGCAGTTGAGTCTCAGGTTCTAGTTTATACTATGTCCAATGTTAACATATAGTATACATGTGTGTGTGCACACACAGATGTCTATGGAGAAATGTGTATGTTTTAAATGTGAATTGCATGTATGGACACTGGCTGAATGAGGAGTCAATAGCTGCCATCTTAACAGAATAACAGAGTTGGAAGGTGTTAAGTTCTGGGCATGGGCGCAAGGAACGGAGATGAGGCTGTGAACAGTGAACTTCAACTCTTTATTATCGATCAGGAACAGAGCAAAAACCCTGGGCAGCAGCAGCTCTTTTATAGGGCTGGCTGCTGTCCCATTAACCAATGACTTACGTTAAAACGTTTAAATTGTACCCAATGAGAGACGTTCCGCTAATAGCCAATCAGGTTGCTCCGTAAGGAGGTTGTTAAGCTTTATTAAATACGTTTATGTTAGTTCATAACACCCCTCCCCCCTAGGTTCCGTTTGAGGGATGTGGTGATATAGTCGCATAGATATGCAGGTCGTTTCACCTGCCTGTTTGATTTTCGCTGTTCCACCGATTTCTGTCTGCAGTCTGATTCCGGTGGAACGCTTCCAAGTTTTTCTGGTACGGGTGGTTCCATTTCAGTGTGGGAGGACTCGGCGCGGCTGCCATTGTTGTTATCCCAGTCCCCAAGAGTTAGTTCCGGGTTCCGTGGGCTTGCCTCCCTCGTGGTATTTCCCCGTGGCGAAGCTACCCCGCTCCCTGATTCTTCTTCAGTTGGCCCGCTTCTTTGGGTTGAATGCTGGGTTTCCCTGATTACATCATTATCTATTCCGTTTTCGGTCCCCTCGATATCCCCTCCCCCCTCAGTTTGCGAATAAGGGGAGTCGCGGGAATTAGGTGGCAATCTGGAGCGAAGCTGATCTATATGGCGTTTCCAAGTTCTCCCGTCATTAGTCTGTAGGCGGTAGGATCTGGGGCCGGTGGGTTGGGTAATGGTTGCAGGGACCCACAATGGGTCGCCGGAGAAATTTTTAGCAAACACCAAGTCACCTACCTTGAATTCGCGGCACTTCCCGCTAGACCCGAAGGGTTTTTCTGATGAATAAGAAGGATGTAGACGGTCGAGGTGGGAGCGAAGTTTTCGTCCCATTAACAGTTCGGCAGGCGTTTTATTTGTGACGCTGTGTGGGGTGATGTGTTGAAGAAGCAGGATTCGGTTCAGCTTGTCTTCGATGTCTCCAGAATCCATTTTTTGTAGTGTTTTTTTGACGAATTGTACCATTCGATCCGCCCTTCCGTTGGCCGCAGGGTGTGCCGGCGAGGTTAGCGCATGGCGGATGCCCCGGTCTGCTAGGTACTGTTCAAAAAGCAGAGCAGTGAACTGGGGCCCATTATCAGAAACTAAAACGTCTGGTAACCCATGCGTTGCGAACAATTTGTTCAGTTTGTTAATGACTGACTCAGTTGTGGTTGTCTTCATTTTATGTATTTCTAGCCAGTTGGAATAGGCATCTACTGTTAGTAGAAAAGTGTGTCCTTTGGTGAGTCCCGCAAAATCAATGTGGATGCGGGACCACGGACCCCGAGGGGTTTCCCACTCGGCTGGCGTTGCTTTAGGTGGGGCATTGCTGACGTCTTGGCACTTCTGACACGTGGTTACCCAGGCTTCGATTTGTTTGTCGATGCCCGGCCACCACGCGTAGCTCCGTGCGAGCGCCTTCATACGCACAATGCCCGGATGTCCATCGTGCAGTACTTCTAAAACTGCCTGTTGTAGCCTCTCTGGGACGACGACTCTATCTCCCCAGAGAATGCAGCCCTTCTGGGAGAAAAGTTCTGTCTGCCGGTTTTTGAACGGCGCGAAGTTGTCGTGGAGTTGGTCGAGTGGCCATCCTCGTTCGACCCAGCTGAGAACTCGTGCTAAGACAGGATCCCGTTTAGTCTTGATGGCGATGTCTCTTGCCGTTAGCGGCGGCGAGTGTAGCGTTTCAATTTGGAGTGTCGTGAGGGTTGGAGCTGGGTCGTTGATGGCTTCCGGAAGTGGGGAACGGCTTAAAGCGTCAGCGTGGGGAATGGCTTTCCCCGGGCGATGTTGCAGTAGATAATTGTAGGCAGCTAGGAACTCTGACCAGCGAGTCATTCTTGGCGATAATATATAGGGAGTTGGTTTGTCTCCCGCTATAATACCAAGCAATGGCTTGTGATCCGTAATTATAGTAAATGGTCATCCATACACGTATTCATGAAAACGCTTTACAGATGATACAACAGCAAGGGCCTCTTTATCAAGTTGGCTATAGTTCCTTTCGGCCCTTGATAATGTACGTGAGAAAAACGCAATAGGTGCTTCATTTCCGTTTGGTAATACATGACTTAAAACTGCTCCTACTCCAAACGGTGAAGCGTCGCATGTAATAGTCAAAGGTAAAGTCTCGTTATACTGCATTAATACAGTGTCGGAAGTTAGTAAGTCTTTCACTTGTCGGAAAGCGCGTTCCTCTCGATGTCCCCAGACCCAGGTTGCTCCTTTGTCGAGAAGTCTGTGTAGGGGCTCAGCTACGGTAGCCTTCTGGGGCAAAAAGATGTTGTAAAAGTTAATGAGCCCCAGAAAGGCTTGGAGGTCTGTTCTATTCTTAGGTGTCGGGGCGTTTTTTATTGCTTTTAGCTTGTTATCAGAGGGATGGATTCCTTGACTATCGAGAAGGTATCCAAGGAACTCCACCCTTTCAGTACACAGTTGACATTTTTTTTTTTTAACCTTGAGGCCGGCGTCTTTGAATTTTTGGAGAACCATTCTGAGACGCCTTTCTAAAACTTCTCTATCCGGGGCAGCAATTAACACATCATCAAAATATGGCACGACTCCTTTTATGCCTTGTAAAAGTCTCTCCATCAGGCTTTGAAAAATTCCCGGGGCTACACTCACTCCGAATTGGAGTCTATTGCACTTAAAGGCGCCTCTGTGCGTAACGATAGTTTGTGCTTCCGCAGTTTCCGCATCTACGGGTAACTGTTGGTATGCCTGCGCTAAATCCAATTTTGCGAATATTTTCCCGCCACCCAGGGAGTGGAGGAGATGTTGAACCACCGGCACCGGGTAAGCACTCTGTTGAAGTGCGTGGTTCAGGGTGGCCCGATAATCCCCACAAATTCTCAATGACCCATCCGGTTTGATGGGTGTTACTATTGGGGTGGACCAACGGGCGTGGTCGGTTGGTTCTAAAACACCCTGGGCTATTAATTTATCGAGCTGCTCGTCGATCTTTGGTTTGAGTGCAAACGGCACCCGACCGAGGCTTAAGGCGGATGGGAGCTATTTCGGGATTAAGGCTAAACGATATTGGGGTCCCCTTGTACTTGCCTAGCTCTTCTGAAAAAACGTCCTGGAATTCTTGGATGAGAGACTCCTCCCAGTTGTCGCTCTCGGCTCGGTGAACGCCGGCTACCTTGATCCCGATCAGGGCGAACCATTGTAGGCCTAACAAACTAGGCCGGTCGCGATCGATGACGGTCAGCGGTAGTGATGCGGTATGATTTTTGAAGGAGACTTGGACTTGGCTGGAGCCGACGACTGGAATTCTGTTGCCCTGTTAATCTTTGAGTATGATTCTTTGGGGGCTGAGATCCTGACGACAGATGAAAGGGATTAGCTGTTTGAGGGTCTTCCAGGAAACCATCGAGAGAGACGACCCTGAGTCAACTTCCATCACGCAAGGTTGGTTTTCGATGGTGACCCTTACTCGGATCTTTCTTGCATCTAAGGATGAAGCGTGGCCGATGGTAATGGTTTGGTGTGCCTCTTCTCGTCTCGTTGAAGTGGCAGGTACTTTATTTCTGTAGGAGTGGTTGTTCCATTGGTGGTTCAGGCGATCCCGACTCACAGGAAGATTTCCTGTGGTCTGGCGGTAGTTATTCTCCCTCTGGATTGGACTGGGTCCTCGCTTGCTTCTACAGGCCTTTGCGATGTGGCCTCTCTTTCCACAGGAACGGCAGAGCGCGTCGAGGAATTTGCAATCTGATCGCGGGTGGTTTGCCCCGCAACCAGCGCATTGGCGTGGGAACCTTTGGTTTCGTTGTTCTCGTTGGTCGCGTTCGGACCGGAGCCGGTTGACCTCTTCCTCTTCACTATCTGATGGGGATTCGAGGTCTTCATGGTGTGCCGTCATTGAGTGCCTCTCTGGACGAGGCGAGGTATCATTCGCGAGTTTACGGAGCGGTGCGTTGGTGCGGCGCATTCGAGCAGCCGACTTCCTGGTTGCTTCTGATGCAGTAGCGTCTGTGATGGCATCGGCAAGATCGATGTCCCCTTTTGCCATGATCTTGCTCTGCACCGTGTCGTCATCTAATCCCAGAACTATGCGGTCTCGCAAGGCTTCCTCGAGGTTTGAAAACCCACAGAGGCCACCCAGGTTCTGGAGGTCAGCGATGAAATCTGCAATGCTCTCGCCTTTCCGTTGGTCCCTCTGGTAAAACTCGTGTCTTCGAACAAGTGTTGGCACAGCGGGTGCATAGTGGGCTCGTAGGATGGGCGCGAGGGTGTCCCAATCCATTGACTTCACCTCAGCCGGTTTGGCAAGTGCTTTCGCCATCTTAAAAACGGCAGGCCCACAATGGGTTAGAAATATTGCTCGCTTCTTGCCAGTCGTAGCGTCCTTTAAGTTGTTGGCCTCCAGAAACATCTGGAACCGATCCATATACGAGTCCCAGTCTTCGTTAGCCGGGTCAAATGGAGCGGGTGGTATGGCACCGCTGGACATCTTGCCGTTGTAGGTGCTTCTTCAGCCACGTGCTCTGTTCGTTGCTCTGTAGTGTTCAGTCAGCTCTGATGTCTCCGCATCCCATCCTGGTCGCCAGTGTTAAGTTCTGGGCATGGGCGCAAGGAACGGAGACGAGGCTGTGAACGGTGAACTTCAACTCTTTATTATCGATCAGGAACAGAGCAAAAACCCTGAGCAGCAGCAGCTCTTTTATAGGGCTGGCTGCTGTCCCATTAACCAATGACTTACGTTAAAACGTTTAAATTGTACCCAATGAGAGACGTTCTGCTAATAGCCAATCAGGTTGCTCCGTAAGGACCAATCCCAGCTCGCTATCCACGGACCAATCAAAAGTGCAGGATTACGAGCCTGCTTTTCTATCAAGGTTGTTAAGCTTTATTAAAATACGTTTATGTTAGTTCATAACAGAAGGGATCTTGAAGATCTTCTGAATCTAGTCTAACCTCCTGCTCAGGCAGAAAATCCTATACCTTTTCAGAGAAATGGTTGTCCAATCTCTTTTTAAAAACTTCCAGTGCTGGATTACCTATAACTTCTGAAGGCAAGCTCTTGCGCTGGTTAATTATTCTAATTGCTCTCTTAATTTCCTCTATTTATACATAGTGTCACCAATCACAGAGGAAAGGAGTTCTTGATAGAAATGTGTATAAATTTAGGACAATTTGTTCCTTTTTATATATCTATATCTATGTCTATCTATATACACTGCTCAAAAAAATAAGACATCCTAGATCTGAATGAATGAAATATTCTTATTAAATACTTTGTTCATTACATAGTTGAATGTGCTGACAACAAAATCACACAAAAATTATCAATGGAAATCAAATTTAGCAACCCATGGAGGTCTGGATTTAGAGTTACACTCAAAATTAAAGTGGAAAAAAACACTACAGGCTGATCCAACTTTCATGTAATGTCCTTAAAATAAGTCAAAATGAGGCTCAGTAGTGTGCGTGGCCTCCACATGCCTGTATGACCTCCTTACAATGCCTGGGCATGCTCTTGATGAGGTGGCGGATGGTCTCCTGAGGGATCTCCTCCCACACCTGGACTAAAGCATCCCCCAACTCCTGGACAGTCTATGGTGCAACGTGGCATTGGTGGATGGAGCAAGATATGATGTCCCAGATGTGCTCAATTGGATTCAGGTCTGGGGAATGGGGAGACCAGTCCATAGCATCAATGCCTTCGTCTTGCAGGAACTGCTGACACACTCCAGCCATGGGGATGTCTTGCTAATTGCCTATGCTTTCCACCTGTTGTCTATTCCATTTGCACAAGAGCATGTGAAATTGATTGTCAATCAGTCTTGCTACCTAAGTGGACCGTTTGATTTCACAGAAGTGTGATTGACTTGGAGTTACATTGTGTTGTTTAAGTGTTCCCTTTATTTTTTTTGAGCAGTTGTATATCTATCTATATTTATTTGTCTGTCTGTCTATCTGACTATCTATCTATCTATCTATCTATCTATCTATCTATCTATCTATCTATCTATCTATCTATCTATCTATCTATCTATCTATCTATCTATCTATCTATCTATCCAGGGGTGGGATTCAAATTTTTTAACAACCGGTTCTGTGGGCATGGCTTAGTTGGTGGGCGTGGCTTGGTGGTCATGTGACTGGGTGGACGTGGCTTGATGGTCATGTTATTGGCGGGGCGGGGCCAACTCAACATCACTCACATTGAGGCATGTATCTCTTCACCTGGCCTCTCATGACTGGAGGGATGCTGCAACAGTTGTAAGTGTGAAAAATGGTCATAGGTCACTTTTATCAGTGCCATTGTAACTTTGAATGGTCACTCCACACAAGCAAAGTACCATCAAAAGAGGGAAAGAAAACTTCAGAGAGGTCCCTGAGACAGGAAGTCTAGTCCTGCCAATAATGTAATAAGGGTTAATGGAGAGGCAATTTCTGTAAGCAACACCAGAATGTTTCCTTCCTGCCTTCTTTACAGGATTAGGCCAGTAATTTCTTCTAACAACCGGTTCTCTGAACTGCTTAGAATGTTAACAACCGGTTCTAGTGAATAGGTGCGAACTGGTAGAATCCCATCTATCTATCTATCTATCTATCTATCTATCTATCTATCTATCTATCTATCTTAAATTTGCACAACTTTAATAAACTCTACAATGGCCTTAGCATGCTGAAAGTCACACACAAAAAAGGGAAAGTCACATAAAAACATGTTAAAAAGTGAGTAGAAACACAATAAAAATTAAATTAGGGAAAGATTAAATGGATGGAAGTAATATTATGTAATTATTTAATGATTGCATGTTAATGCTTGAGTCCACACAGATGCACAATTTATATCGATCTCTACCTGTTTAAATTAAATTAAAAATCATGTGAGAAAAAAAGATATCCATGTTCATTCTCTTTTTTCCATGCCTCCTGTCCTCTGCCTTTCTCTCTCACATACTCACTTATCATTTTTATACTGGTGACTCCCAATATCTTTATATCATAATCTGAAGTGACATAACAACTGCTTCTATCACTGTTATTTTGTCACCATAATGTCGAGAAAGCTCTTGAAAATACTATAAATAAATTGCTAGGAGAAGATAAAAAGAAGCCTTGAAGATCACATCTGACAGCCAGTGTGGTGTAGTGATCAAGCTGTTGGTTTGTGTACAGATCCAGTTTGTGGTCCACTGTCAGCCACAGAAGCTGGCTGGGGGACTATGGGCCAGTCACTAACTTTCATCTTAACTTACAATATGTAGTTGTTGCTTGGAAAAATAGAAGGAAGTGCTATGTACAAGGCCTTCAGCTTCTGTGCAGGATATAAATGTAATCAATCCATAATTCTGATTCTAAGGGTCAGTGCAGCCTTCACATCTGCTGTGAAACTGAATTGGATTTGAACTCTTCAGATTCACAACCAGCTTGATTGTGAATTATGAGACTTGAATTCTAACCAATTTGGGAGGACATTAGTTAAGGCTGACATATAGGACTGCAATGAATGCCTGAAGCAGCTCTAAGTCTAAACATAATTATGGCTGTCTGTTAAAACTATCACACTGCAAGTACTTTCCAAATAAGGATATTTGTAATATAAAGGTATTCCTTGACTTACAACAGTACATTTAGTGACCATTTGATGTTACAATTGCACTGAAAAAAATGACTCATGACTGTTTTTCAAACTTACAACCATTGTAGTAACTTCATAGACTCGTGATCAAAATTCAGATGCTCGGCAACTGACACATATTTATGATGGTTGCAGTGTCCCGGGCAGTGGTGGGATTCAAAAACTTTTACTACCGGTTCTGTGCGTGGCTTGATGGGCATGACATTGCTTGGTGGGTGTGGCTTGGTGGGCGTGGCAGGGGAAGGATACTGTAAAATCTCCATTCCATCCCTACTCCTGGGGGAAGGTTACTGCAAAATCCCATTCCCTCCCCACCCCACTAACCTGGTTTCCAGCTCCGTTCTCCTGTGCAGGGCAACAAAAGAAGACCCAGCTGATCAGCTGGGATTTGCGAGGCAGAGAATAGATGGGGGCAGGGCCAGTCAGAGGTGGTATTTGCCGGTTCTCTGAACTACTCAAAATTTCTGCTACCAGTTCTCCAGAACCGGTCAGAAACTGCTGAATACCACCTCTGATCCCGGGGCTGTGTGATCCCCTTCTGTGATCTTCTGCCAAGCAAAGTCAATGGGGAAACTAGATCCACTTAACAACCATGTTACTATCTTAACAACTGCAGAGATTCAATGAAAAACTGGGGCAAGAAAGGTCATAAAATGGGACAAAACTCACTTAACAAATGTTTCACTTAGCAACAGAACTTTGGGGCTCAATTGTGATCGAAGCAACAGAGCAGGCCAAGTATGGAACAGGAAGCAATTCATCACTCAATAGTAGCTCTTATAAAGGCAACAAAGAGCACAAATTAGGCAACTGTGCTCTGTGGGGAATTGCTGCCTTCCAGAGACGTAATAAAGGTTACTGCGTTCCAGCACATGTAAGCATTGCAATTAGAGTATGGGAAGATACTAATTTGTCCTAAAATAGATTCTGCCTTATGCCCTGGCTTGTATAGAAAGGTAATAATGGTAATATCTTTGTTGCACTCGCTCACCAGAATTTACGAGGAAACAAATAACAGCTTCTATTTCAAAGTGAAACAACATAAAATGATAGATAAATAATTAAAGCAATCGGGGCATGTCTACTATAAAATTCTGGCACATTCAGAAATAGCAAATCATACAAATTTCACAAAAGTATGTTCGTATGTACACCAATCCGAATTGTCTGAGTGCTTTATTAGATAGGGAGTTATAAAGTGGGTCCTTGTATAAGATGCCCTATAGAAATCCATCTACATGGCCTTAGCTTATAAAGGATATTGTTTTTGGACTTGCCCTCAAGAACAGTTGCTGGGAAGACATTGAAATGTGCTGATGTTGGTGGTCTTCACAACTTAAGGACACTTACTTAAGTATCTTGCTGGTCTAAAAAAGGGGGTTTGGGAACTTGTCTAGAAAGGTAACTGAATGAATGAAAGAATGGATACATATAATGTACATGTTAATATGACCTGGGGATTTGAAGAATTTTTGGACTACAATTCTTGTAAGGGCATGGCTTGGATGCCTGCCTTAATGAATTAGCTTCCAGCCATTGAGAATAGAAAGCAGAAAAATATGATGGCATCACACTGCCCTGATTATAAAGTCCTATTCAGATTCAGGGGAAAAAAGTAGAAAGAATGATACTGTCTCTATAATTCTAATATAGGAGGCATAGAGGAGAGAGATTGGTGGATCTAGCTGAGTTCTTCAGCTTATTTCCTTTCCCCTCAGTCATCACCTGGTAGCAGGAAGAACCATCAGTTGCTCAACTTAATGCCAATAAGGCAGGGTTGAGCAACTATAGGAACGTGTCAGGTCCCGGATGCTTTGCTTTGTGCCCTGTCACTTGGACTATTTCTGAACATGAGTCTAGCACTCGTTTGAAAATGTGCTAAGCCTGTGTCTAAAAATATCCTTGCTGAAAAGAGGGGTGGAAAGTTGAAGTGAGACGGAGGGAGACACGTATTCAGAAATAGCTTGGCTGACAAACCAGAGGCACGGATGGAGATTTTCAAGGAGCATTGGAGGGTAGTCCTTACTATTTCATCTCCTACCAGAAGAGTCTACTAGATGTAGTCAAAAAAGTGTTTGCTTGTTGCACATAAATAATATAGATAGAGCTTCAATTGTGCTGCTTTGGCAGCCATTTTGTCTTTTTTGCCTATATCCTGTGGATAACCCTGGCTCCTGCCCTCCCTCATACTGGGAGTTGCCAGTTGAGTCAGCAGATCCAGCAGAGAAGCCCAGATGAAGTAGAAGTGAGCAATTGATACCAAGTAAGCTTCATCCTCAAATGATTCAGGAGACCACCAGTGCCAATTGTTAAGTGGACTGGTTGGCTGCAGGCAAATATTTTTATTTTATTTGCCCAATTTTGAAATCAACCATCTCCCTCACAGAAAATAGTCCATAAAATGACATTGCAAAATGTCATTGGGCAAAATGTCATTGGCTGCCCCTTGTAAAGCGCTTTGTCAACAGAAGCGGCAAAAAAATCTGTAATGTATTTTTGGTGTCAGAACCAGCAACACACACCCACTCCGGTGTAATTGACTTTCTGGGTAGCTAGCTCCTGGTTCCCACCCACCCACCCTGCTTAGGTCTTTATTGCTCTTTCAGAAGAGAGAGTTTTGAATGTGAGGAGTCCTGATCAGTCCTGGAAGCACCAGTCAGAATTAGATGGGCAGCTGTGGAAATGTCTGGTTTCTCTTGCAGGCCCTGGCAAAATGTCGCTAGTGTGTAGAGCCTAGAGGAATGGGATGTGCCCACAGCAGCTTTAAGTGGCTAAGAGAAGCTGGCTGGATCCCACTTCTGACTCCCCAACCATCCCATTGGTCATTAAAAATCCTAAAATGGCCCCAGAGAGAGAATTATGTTGGGAAAAGAGAATACAATGCTTTTAGTATTCAATCTGTTAAATAGCTATTTTAATTTATATATTCCTTCAGTGTAAGAACATACCTTTTTATTCTTAGGCAAAAAAAAA
Organism: Notechis scutatus; assembly: GCF_049901735.1. Taxonomy (NCBI): domain Eukaryota; kingdom Metazoa; phylum Chordata; class Lepidosauria; order Squamata; family Elapidae; genus Notechis; species Notechis scutatus. The sequence goes on along the minus strand of NC_142011.1, from coordinate 26,419,797 downwards.
AAAGATCTTAAAACTCATTTAAAAACAGCCTTTATCAAAACCATGTCTCCAATTAAAACCTAATTGTTTCTTCTACATTATTTACATACTCTTAATGCAATGCAAATACGGAAATAGGAAATACAAATAGGAAATATGAAGGAATGTGTGATCCCCAAATAATATCTCCTAGTTTAGTTCCTTGGGCTATATGAATAAAAATGTTTCATGATATTCTTTGTCCTTGTACTGACTTCAATGAAGCACAAGGCCTTTTAAAAAAATTATTATTATCACAACAGATTATTTCAGGTTAACTCCTGAAAGTGTCTCTTCCCAGTCAGTGGGGAAATCGACCCCAAAGACCTTCAGGCTGGCAAAAGGAAACAGAGCATTCTCTGTTAAATTGGAGCTGGGTGTCTCCTCTTCTGTTCTTCGGAGCACTGAGAAGCTGCCCTTCAGTCAGGAGTTTTCAACGCCTTTTTATTCTTACTCTCAGATTAAAGTTGCCTAGAAAAACAAAAAGCCTTTCATTTCCATTGCTTTGGGAGGTGTGAGGTAGGTACTTGGGTGTGGTGCCTTACTGGAGAGCAAATACTGTATATCAAGTGATACAATGTCTTACCGAGTAAATAGAAGTGAGGTAATGTTTCTAACCAGTTGGGCAAGAACACCTTTTCTGGAGCTTATAAAGAACGGCACAAATAATTACGTGAAATATATATACGGGGGCAGGGGGGTTGTTTTGCATGGAGTCAGGATTCTCTTTTTTCATGCATTTCTTTCACCACCAGGATAGCATGCCAGCAAATAATAAAAATATTAATATAGAATCAGAAGGAAACAAAAAACTTGAAATAGCATGGAAGATCTAAAGACCATAGGTTACTTGTCCCCTTGCAACCATGTTAGAGACACATTGAAATTTGGAGGTAAACAACTATTTTCCTAATGCAGTGTTTTGTCTTTTAAGCAAAAAAGATTTCATAAACCTTTAGCAGGTTAGATTAAAAAAACAACAAGCAACTTCTATGTTCTCTGGGACAGCGGTAACATTAATTAATGCCTCTCTAGTTAATGCTTAGTACTAGGGGTGGGATTCTACCAGTTCGCACCTATTTGCTAGAACCAGTTGTTAACATTCTAAGCAGTTCAGAGAACCGGTTGTTAGAAGAAATTACTGGCCTAAACCTGTAAGAAAGGCAGGAAGGAAACATTCTGGTGTTGCTTACAGAAACTGCCTCTCCATTAACCCTTATTACATTTTTGGCAGGACTAGACTTCCTGTCTCAGGAACGTCTCTGGAGTTTTTCCCCCCTCCTTTGCTGGTACTTTGCTTGTGTGGAGTGACCATTCAAAGTTACAATGGCACTGAAAAAAGTGACTTATGACTGTTTTTCAAACTTACGACTGTTGCAGCATCCCCCCAGTCATGAGAGGCCAGGCGTGCCTCAATGTGAGTGATATTGAGTTGGCCACACCCAGCCAATAACATGACCACCAAGCCACGTCCACCCAGTCACATGACCACCAAGCCACGCCCACAGAACCAGCTGTTAAAAAAATTTGAATCCCACCCCTGCTTAGTACCTTTCTTTGGTGTGTATGTCCAAGCAAACATGGAAGAGAAGGAGGGTGGGGGAAAACTAGAAAACTCAGAAATTTACAATGTTTAGGCAAAAACTGGTTCTAAATTACTGCTAAACTGCAAATAGCTACCATATGGAAGTTTGTTCATTCAAAACCCAGTTGCCATGCCCATCTAACAACAAAACTCCCATTTTTCTAAAGCCAAACTGATGCTTTCTGTTTCCTATCTAGCTTCCTCCACAAGCAAAGTTTGTTATTTTCTCTGAGCTGATAAGAATATTTTGAAACAAAGTACAGAGCTGCAAACATCCTCCATTATATTTATTAAGAAATACTAAGGAGTTGATGAGAAGTTCAAAGAATAACAACAAAAGAGAGACATTCAAAGAAATTAAAATCCAGTGTTGGAAACGGGCATGTTGTGTCATGCTTGTTTCCCATTTTGTTAAAAAAGATAGCTGTAACAACAGCAACAACAACAATAAAAAGTTATGTGGGGCAGAGAACCTGACATATGTTAGAAAGCCTTCCTGCACATTGTGGTGAGAAATGTACTGTCACAAGATTGCAATGAAAACACTCAGGGCAACCTACTAGGATTAATTTCTCTTGTGCTATTTTCATTTTATCGATATTTTGGTCAGCAGAAACTTCTTGTTGGAATCTCCCATAGTTTTGTCATCTACCCAAAATTCATATTCCTACTGGGCTGCCAGTAGTTTTTCTTCATCTCTGTCCCTATGTATGCTTTTTATACTTGCAGCAAACAAATAAAACAACTCTTGCTTTAATAAAGTGTTCTTTTACCTGAGCATGTCAATGTTCCATGCTTCACAATCTTTTGAAACTCCTTTGTATCAGAATATTTCTCTCCCCCCAAGTTGAACATATTTCTATAAGAAACTATTCTGTTCTTCTACCATGCAGGCAAGTGGCTCCAGACAGCCCTTGTGCAAAGGACTCTCTGTGTAGGAGAAAAGGGGATGGAAATTACATCTCAAGCTCCATTAATTTTTTGAGCTTGATTTAAGAATTTCTGAGATTACGAATCAGTTCTGGTCAACTTCTTCTCTCTCAAAGTTTAGATTTTTTAAAATTTATTTTTATTTTTATTTATTTATTTATTTATTTTATTTGTTTATTTTGTCAAGCGATTATAAGATAACAGTTATAAGTATAAACATACATGAATACATGAATACATGAAATGGATACATATAAGAAAAATAAAAAGAAACAATAGGACAGGGACGATAGGTAGGCACGTTGGTACCCTTATGCACGCCCCCTACAGACCTCTTAGGAAAGGGGTGAGGTCAATAGTAGAGAGTCTAAGGTTAAAGTTTTTGGGGTTTGGTGAAGAAACTACAAAGTCAGGTAGAATATTCCAGACATTGACCACTCTGTTGCTGAAGTCGTATTTCCTACAATCAAGTTTGGTGCGGTTTACCTTGAGTTTGTATCTATTGTGTGCTCTTGTATTATTATGGTTGAAGCTGAAGTATTCCTTGACAGGTAGGACATTGCAATGTATAATTTTATATACTATACTTAGATCGGATCGAAGGCGGCATAGTTCTAGGTTTTCTAGGTCTAGAATTTCAAGTCTGCTGGTATAAGGTATTCTGCAATGAGTAGAGGAGTGGAGAATTCTTCTTGTGAAATATTTCTGGACTTTCTCAACTGTATTAATATCAGATACGTAATGCGGGTTCCAGACTGATGAGCTGTATTCGAGTATTGGTCTAGCAAATGTTTTGTATGCTCTAGTTAGTAAGTGTGATATTACCAGAGAAAAAGCTACGTAGGATTAGGTTAACAACTCTTAATGCCTTTTTGGCTATGTAGTTACAGTAGGCTCTGGCACTTAGATCATTAGAGATTAGTACTCTATGTTATTTGCTACATCGCCATGTTTTCCAAAAGGAATCCAGTTCTACATATAGTATTATCCTATGCATGCAACAAAAGTTTGCTTACTGATTTTGCTCAGGAAAAGGAAGTGCAACTTTGATTTTAAAACTTCCAAAATAAGGTGGAAAGAATGATGATGGGCAGGTGGGGATTATTCAAAGCAGCTTATTCAAACCTTGCCATTAAACCTTGCCCCAACTCCTGCCAGCCTAGCAGTTCAAAAGCATGCAAATGCAATTAGATTAATAGGTACCACCTTGGTAGGAAGGTTCCCATCAGAAGGCATTCTATGCAGCTCAGCGTATAGTCATGCCAGCCACATGATCACGGATATGTGTTTGGAGAACACTGGTTCCCCCTCCAGCCCCCTAGAGTTGGACACAATTTGAGAGGGGAAACATTTATTTTTTAAAATAAAATGTAGTCTGCTGAAGGGGAAAAAACGTGTTTGGGTATACATATATGAAATGAAAGTATGCTCAAATCAGCTTTCCCTTATAATCGAAATAAATCTTAAATGCAGATAAATATATTAACACATTTTTTCCAGGTCCATACTGTACCCCTCCCTTATCTCCGTGGTCATCCATGTAGCTAAAAATCAGAATATACACTCTGTGGATAGAACCATCTACATCGAGGGTGCCTTGCTTATGTGGCTTATTTACAAAATACATGTCTCTTTGTAAAGCAGCATAAAGAGGCATGCATGTTGATGGTGCTATGTAAGCAAACTGACAAACATGAAATAACATTCTGTTCTGATTCTGACTTGGAGACATGGCGTTTGATCTCTGCAGGCTAGGCTTTCCTTTCTGTAATAATGATTGCTGAGCTTGACTCATTTAAAATTGTTCCTGCTCATACCTGTAGGATGGTGTAAGCCCACCTGCCCCATAGAAACCTAACTGGCTCTTGAAAGCACAGAGTAAAACAAGCAGTACATTCACTGAAAATTTAACCATTCTTCTGTTTGGGTTGATTATATTAAGACAATTGCTTGCAAAAATAAAATCCCCTTGTTTGTTTTTGTTTGAAAGTGAATATCAATCAACATTCCTGTTAAATTTCTTAACATTTTTCTTGCTGTTTCCATAGCAGTTATAATTTTTGCAGGGAGGGGTTGGCAATGAGATGGACCCTCCCCCGATGCCAAATGACCAAGATAATGCCCTCAAAATACATGGTGAAAAATATTCATAGATGACTTAAAGCTTTTAAACATTGTATGGGAAGATGCTGAAGTCCCAAACCAAAAAATACTGGAGATCCCTTGCTGCCTGATATGCTACATAGCATGGGGAGATCTAATGTTAAAAGAAATCCTGTTAAGCTTCTTTTTTCCCTAGGTAAAGGAAAGAACATAAGTGATAGAGAGGTTGATACAACAACTTTCAGGAGCATGAAACATCCCAATTAATTGAAGAAAAATTCATTTTGGAACCATACAGAAGAACCACTGAGTGCAACAAAACAATCAGTTGTAACCAATACATTCTTAGTTTCTCCTGTTCTTCTCCAAGGTCTTTACTTTTCTCAGCATTCTTCTTTTTGGTTTCTTCATGAGCTTACAGCTCCTCTCAGAACCAACCCCTTCCCTAAGGCTGTGTATGATCTTGCCCCAAGCTGAAGAAACAGTTTTCCTTTCTTATATAGAAGAAACAGTTGGAATGTTAACAAACGTGATGTAATGTCACACTAGCTCAGCCAATGACTGTTGTAAGCATTGCCATCTTCACTACAAAATAGAAGATATATACACGCACACACAGAGCAAATGATTTATGAGTTTTTATATTACTGCATTGGCAAGGAAGCATGTGTGTGTGTGTATGTCATTATGTACATATGCAATCCTTACATAAATGAATTTCAGTTTTGCATTCTGAAGAAATGGTGGTTAAAGGTCACTAGAATAAAGTTGTTAGCAACATTTCTGAGGCACAGCAATAATGCAGAACACAAAAAGACAAAAAGCTAGTAAGAAAGCAAGGAAACAAATAAGCAAGCAAGCAAACAAACAAAACCAACTACAGGTTTGAAACAGAGATTGGCCTTCAAAAAGGATGAAATACAAGGATTGGCTTGGAAGTAATATTCTCTCTCTTTCCAGAGAGCTTTCTAATTGAAATCCAGCAATCTATGTTCTTCTGGATAGAAAAGATCCAGCAAAACTTAGTTTTGGGAGTGGGAACTTGATTCTTGCTCTCTTGGGTAAGTAAGTAGATTCTCAATTTTGGTTCATCTTATGTCAATCAGATGAAGCCAATTTGATGAAGAGATTAAGGCATTAGTCTAGAATCCAGGAGAGACTGTGAGTTCTAGTCCTGCTAGAACTAAGAAGGAGGAAATAGCAAACCACTTCTGAAAAAGCTTTGCCAAGAAAACAGCAGGGATAGCAACAAGCACTGACACAATCTCAAAATTCAGTATTTAAACTTGTAATTAATGTTTTTTAAAATAATATGCAGAATCTCAGAAGCTTTCAAGGTTCTTGCATGAAAATCTACCAGATCTCGTATTAGGATTCTGGTATTTTGTGCAATCAGAGTCAAGAACAAAAAAATCTTATGAGATTTCAGTTGACAAGCCATGCCATTTCAAGGTTGAAATTATCAAAAATTCATGAAATTGGAAGATCTTGTAAAGTTGGGAAGTTTTAAAAAAGTTATTCTTTGGAGGATTCCTGGGCTTTGTTTGAGAAAAATGGGTCAGTCATGTGACCTACGTAATTTTATTATCTTTGTTTTTTAGTGGTTGTTAAGCAAACACAGTGTTGTTAAGTGGACCAATGGTTTGCTATGGGCATGATTTTGCCGAAAGCCAGAGTGCCAAACTGTTAGCAAAACTGTTGTAACATGCAATCACTTGAGTGTAGGATGTTGCCCAAAGTTCACAAGTACGGCTGTGTTGTTGAATGCCCAAACTTCAGTCACATGACTGTAAGGGGGGGGGGTCCTGACCATTGGGACTGGGTTGTAATTAGCCTTAAGGAAAATTCGTTATAACTTCAATCAGTTGCTAGGCGACCAGTCGTAAGTCAAGGACTACATGGACAACCCCACATAACTAGGGCTAATACAACATGAAAAGCTTCTGGTTGCTTCTAAGCTCAACTTGTAAGTTTATCTTTGAAGAAGAAAGAGTTCTTCATTCCAGCTATATCACATATCAAGGCAGGAGACAGGTTGTGGTTAAGTGGTCAAGTTAAATATAGTCAAATTAGGGCTAATTTATATCTGAAATACTGTGAGTCATGATCTTCTTCCAGCTAGCAACTGCAAATAGACGCTCAGGTAGATATATACAGTAACAGTACTAACTGGGCTAATTGCCTATTGCAACGTTGCTTATTTTAGAGAGTTCATCTCTGGATTTATTCAGCTAAATGATATATACACTGAAAGATCTCTTAACATCCAAATCCCCGGATCTAATACTGTTTATAGAGTGATCTATATATTTACTGTATGTTTCAACTTTTTGATTCTTCTTAATTATTATAACTCCCTATCTGGAATTGTATTGTGATTGGACAAAAATTGAATAGGTAAACAAATGTTTGTATGTATACACTGAACAATTTTACAATTCCTATATAATGGCAAAACTTCAGGCTTGGTGCATTTAGGCAATAACCTGTTTCAAAATCCATTTTTTAATTCCAAGAATATGTAATGAATTCCAATGACTAAAATGGTTCCAAGATACGTAACGATTTTGCAACATGTGTTAAGCAAGCATTACATCAATATGGGATAGAGCAGAAAAACTTACAACTACGGTCAAGCGCTGGGGAAATCAGGAGATTCAGGCAGTTCAAATGAGTATAAAGATTTATTGCAAGCTTAAGCTCCTACAAGAATCTGAGTTATTAATGGTCAAGAGAAATGAGCGGAAATTAAGAAGGCATTCAAGAGGGGCAGGATTTAGATCTCTTGCAGGTACACAGGAACTCATGACTTATGACGCATTTGACTCCTCCCTCAGGCTCAGCCTGGTCATCTCCTACAACTACAAGGGGAATTATAATTCTCAACTCTTATGAACCCAATCTAGCACTCCTGCCCAACAGTGATTGTCTGATTGTATCAACCTAGGATAGTAATTTGTACATTATTAGAAATCATTGAATATACCTGCCTATGCAGAATATGTGAGTGCTGAGTACAGATAAAAATTTAGAAGCAGTTGCAAGTAGTCCTCAATTTACAACTTTGTTTAGTGACTATTTGAAGTTGGAATGGCCCTGACAAAAGTGACTTACAAACGGTATTTGCAAAACCATTGTAGCATCCCACAATCACATGATCAAAATTTATAGCATCCCAGGTCACATGATTGCCATTTGCGACTTTACGAGTTGACTTCCAACAAGCAAAAGGGGGAAGCCAGATTTGCTTAACAACTGTGTGTTCACTTAACTGCAATTTATCTGTTTAACAATTGTAGCAAAAAGTTCATAAAAATGGGTGAAACTCACTTAACAACCGCTTTACTCAGCAAAGGAAATTCTGGTCCAACTATGATTGTAAGTCAAGGGCTACCTGTATTATAACTTAAATAGTTATGCAGTACAACTCATCATAGTGGGGGTTGTAATCCTGCTTTGTCCAACATAAAATGTTGGGGGCAACCTCAAGCTGTTCCTCTTTTAAGAATTCTTGCTCTGTCACCTGAACTTTGATTTGGCAACTTTTCAAGTAGAGTATAGTTTCTCTAAAAGACACAGGGCATGAAAGGTGTTTATCTTTTCCCTTTGTTTCTCAAAGAAGTACCAAAATTGCTTTTGCTGAGGGGTGTGCATCCTTCTAAAATGAAAATGAATGTGGTACAATAGTTACAGTATTAGATTAGGAATGAGAAGACTTGTAGTTTATTGGATGACTTTGTCACAATCACTTTCTCTTAGCTCAGTTTATTGCAAAGAATTGTTTCTGGCGAGTGGATATGGGGTAAATGTGCAAGGTATATCAAATGTGCAAGGTATATCCTCCAACAATTGAGTTTTTGGAGGACAAATAGGAGATAAATCTAATAAAATAAAAATAAACACATTCCAAACCAGTGCTTTGGCCATGAAGGAGCACAATATCTTTCTTTATTCATTAAACCACTTGCATCTTTTGCAGAGTCACCTAAAAAAACCCAGGTTGCTTTAATGAATATATCAGAGAAGTATTATGGTTATGCAAGTTCCAAAGTACTTCCTTCAAATAGTGTCTTAATTCTCAAAATATCATGACAACTAAGCAAAAGTGTGTGTATATATGGGCAAGCATGTATGCTGAAATATGTGAGAGAGAAAAATCTGGGACTCCTGAACAGAATCAAAATCATGTTTTTAAAAAAGCAGGCTACACATAAATCCATCTACGCAGAGTATGTATTTCTTAAGAAGATGAAGAAGTAAATAATTCTCCACATGCATTCAACTTCATTTGCAGGATTTCCATTTATATAAAGATTGTTTTTCCAGCTCATATCTCACTCAGAACTAATAACAGTAAACAAACAAACAAACAAACTTGTGGGTTAGATCAAGTCATTCAGAAATGCCAAATTGAAAGAGTGAAACATTCTTTGTCAAGGAACACTGCAAGGCTAATTACAATAGCAATCTAGAACAGACAACAAGAACATAATCAAGAAAATTAAACCATGCCAATTTTCCACTGCAAAACACCTTCAGATTGTGCTGATATATGCTAACTAGAATTCCTAGTCAGTACAATTAAGTGTTGGGGATTCTGGGAACTGAAATTCTAATTTATTTTAAGAGCACCAGATAAACAAGTCTGGGTGTTAGGCATGGATCATGAATATTTTCACTTCAGCTTGAGAGAGTTGTGTTTTCTTAGCAGATATAATCAGCCACATTCCAGGCTTGTTCCGAAACTATGGGCCATAGCTAAGCGATATGACAGTCATTTTTATGTGTTCCAAATGCTTTCCATTAAAATACTGCAAAAGCAACAACAATACTGTCCCACTGAATACTTTTTAGAGTCAGACAATACTAAATAAGGAAACAAGATACAAATAAACAGAAAAAGCAGTTAACATTGCCTCTTATCTCCTCTTCACCCAGCTCTGTTCCATTCTTTTAAATTCTCAGGGCAGTTATCCCTTTTTCCCTGGCTTCCTCCTTTTCACCTCGTGTTTCTTCTTCTTTTGCTTTTTGATGTTGTAAGAGGAGAGAGAGAGAAAGAGAGAGGGAGAGAACATGTTTATAGATGAATTTGTCTATTTCTGCACATGTGAAAATAACCGACATATGCAGGCAGAAGTCAAATTATTATTATTTATTATTTAATTTGAGTGCTGCCCATATTGCCATAAACATAATATAACCTGGGCACCTGGTTTTAAAGGAAACTAATTTTAAACAGTACTTATTAATTTAATTAATATTCCTGCCTTTAAAAAAATAGAATATAGAGTACATATGTGCATACAAGACAGGCACTTGCATATATTTATTGGGAAGGAAAGAAATCTTTAGGCTTGGTTTCAGTGGTAGCCAGGCTGACAAGATAGAGAAACAATACACAGAACTGATTCTTGCATTTGTAACTACAGTATTTTTTATTTTTCTGTTTTAATTTAAGAACTTCCTTTTCAGGTAAGTACAGGAGAATGAAGCACTCGAGTTTCCAGAAAGTGCCATTAGGTGCACATAATTTCACACCTGATGGGGTTTGAAATAAAACTAACAGACAACAAACATTAACTAACATTAAAATTGAGCAATGTTTCTTTAATTAGAAAGGTGTACAAATCACAACTACCATAGCCAGGGTTGTAAATAGTGCCTAGATAACAGCAGAGATTTAGAAAACTCCAACTTTTTGCTGCCATCTCATGGTGAACTAGATGTTTGCAACCATACATGGTGGCCTAGCACAATTTAAAACCCTGGGGCCATATGCAACTCCCAGAATCCTCCCAAAGTTGAGTATGACTAAGTACATTAAGAGTAATAATCTTAACTCTATTTAATTAATTTAATTTTAATTAAATGTAAGTGAAGTGAAATCCAATGTACTTTTGCCCTAGTTTGCCTGCTTTTTGCAATATGCCCCTGGCATACTTCTTAAAAGCCAAGTGCAATCCTCAGCTGGAAAATGTTGTGCACCTAATTAAAAACAGAAATATTCAAAACAAAAAGACCACATACGCAAGTAGTCGTTTCAACATAGAAACAATGGAAAGCCACAGTCATTTTTAATCTAAAGAGAGCAATTCTTTGCTTGCTTGCAAATGTTAAAAGTCAGCCAATAGAAGGGACCTTCTCGAGATGAGAAGTTGCACTTCAGTTTCTCCTCTCCAGATCAGGGTTGAATTGGACAACGGAGCCAATTGCATATAGAGGTGGTGGGTTCTGTTTCATTGAATGTGTTGGTGCAGAGACAAGATAGAGGGCTTGATGTATGAGTAAATAAACCTTCCCATTCTGTGACTCTGTTGTATATGCGTCCAGCCGTTCGCTTGAATGTTAGGCATTTTTCCAAAGCTGGAAGCATCTGCTGACCACATTCTTTCCAACTGCTCAGAATGGTGACAGTTTCATTGCACAGATTTCTCTTTAAGACATCTCCCACTGTTATGAAATGCAAGTGGGGCCATCCAAGGTAGAGAGCTTTTTCATAAGAGCTTTTGATGGAGTAACGGAGAAACACGGTCCATTTCACATTTTTGGTTTCTGTGGCCTTCTAGATTCCATTGTAGACAGTTAAAAGCAGATGGTTGGAATAAATTGAACCATAGTGCTCAACTTGGGATTGGTTAAACCCTCTGCTAAGCATGGGGATAGTATGCTCACATCACAGCAGCCATTCAAGGGCTGCAAAGGCAAATTACTTTTTTTTTGTTTTTACTAGCCCACCCGCTTTTAACTACCCAAAGAACTTTCCTGGCAGACACTGTTCCCAACAGCTTTGAAGTTTGTATAATGTTGAAATATGTTGGCAGATCTTTGGCTGGGCACGGTGCTGGCAATTGCTCAGAGCTGCCCTTCGCTGCCTTAGCAGACAGCACACAATGCAGTAAAGGTGCCACCTTTGGGGTTTAGGTCAGCCATGCTATTAAAAGAGCTAAAGATGGCCTCTGGGTAGCAAAAGTGGCACCATCTGTACGGAGAGTCTCTTTCTCTCTCTGCCGCTTCACCCATGTTGACTCTGCAGGCGTATTTACTGCCACTACTCGGTCAAGGTAGCTGAATAAGAGTATTAACAGCAAATATACCCTAAGACCCTGAGAGAGCAGAAAAACTAACTGACACCAAAGGAATTAAGGCTTTCTAAAATGAGAACAGTTAATGCCTTCCTTTATAACACCCACGCCTCTTATTCCATCTGGGAGAACAGGAGAAAGAAAAGTACTCTGTATATAATCCGTGACTAGGTTAGTCTAATTTTAAATATGCTGAAAGTGAGTTTTGGAAGTTAAAATAAAATCTGAGGTTTGCCTTCAAAAAAAGAAGTCTTAAAAGTGTATTTTAAAATCAGAAAAAGAGAGAATGACTTATCCGTTAAGTTTGAGCTTTCTTTCTTTCTTTCTTTCTTTCTTTCTTTCTTTCTTTCTTTCTTTCTTTCTTTCTTTCTTTCTTTCTTTCTTTCTTTCTTTCTTTCTTTCTTTATTTCTTTCTCCCTTCTTTTCTTCTTATTTATGAATATAATAAAAGTATAAAAATTAAAGAAACAAAAGAAGATAGAACAGAAAGAATTGAAAAAAAGAAAAAAATGTAGATTTTGATTTCTACCCTTTCTATTGAGTAGTTGCCATCTTACTCTCCCCCCCCCTCTATATAACCATTTTTAGCCCCCAGTTCTGTATTTCTTCCATTCATTCTTTTCTTCTTTTAACAAAAAGTCCATATTCGGTTTCCAGTCTTTTTTTTTTTTTTAAAGTCTCTAACTTTTTTTTCTGACCAAACTACTGGTAGTCCTCAACTTACGACCACAATTGAGCCCAAAATTTCTGTTGCTAAGCTTGATAGTTGTTAAGTGAGCTTTGCACTATTTAAAACCCTTTCTTGCCATACTTGTTAAAAGAATCACTGCAGTTTTTAAATTAGTAACACAGTTGGGAAGTGAATCTGGCTTCCCCATTTTGTCCTGGGTCCCAAAAGCCGATCGCTGCAATTGTCATAAATATGAGTCGGTTGCCAACTTCTGAACTTTGATCCTGTGACCATGGGGATACTGCAAGTGTTGTAAGCGTGAAAAATGGTCATAAGTCACTTTTTTCAGTGCCATTGTAACTTTGAAACAGTCACTAAATGACTACCTTGACTTTTTCATTTCCACAAATGGAATTTTCACAAATTCACATTTTGTTAACCTTTAGCTCAGAGGCTCACTTAGGACAGGAAAGATCGAGTGTAGGGAAACCATGGCTTCCCATATGCTGCTGAGCCACATCCGTATTGTAGCAGAGCAGCGTTTGAAGAGCCACTAGCACCATTCATGGCACTATCCATGCACAAGAAACTAGCAACATTTCAGCTTACTGAAGTGTAAGTATAAAACAACTAGCTCAATACCTGTGCTTCGCTACGAAACAATGTGGTCAGGCTTAGTTTTTGGGGAGGAAAATAAGGGGGAAAAAAATTCTGCTTCTGCCTACCAGCATCCATCAGTATTCATCTGGCTAGCATCCTGTCAGTGTGTGAGAGAGTTGAGGGCTGTTTGGAAACTGAAAGGGTATTTGCTGTGTGAGCAAGAAAGAGACAGCAAGTAGCCTGGGCGTGGTTTTGCTCAACTGTTCTGTACAACTATTCTACTGCTTGGTACTCTGAAACTGAAACTGAAACTCCTCTCCTCTGCTTTTGTTTTGCATTTGGAACAGATTTTTTTTCAGGTGGGGAAGTGGAGTAGAATTCCTTAGCATTTGAATGTGTTAATAATAATATACGAAATACTAATGCTCTGATGGTCATTTTGAAAAATCCTTTCTTAGTGAGCACCTGGAAGCCAAGAGGAACATACGTGCCAAATTTCAAGTTTGTAGGTTTTATGGTTCTGGAGATTTTGTGATGACGCATGAGTGGTATTTCGCTTATATATTGTATATATATATAGATTAATCAGTGGAACAAATTGCCTCCAGAAGTTGTAAATGCTCCAATACTGGAAGTTTTAAAGAAGAGATTGGTTAACCATTTCTCTGAAGTGGTACAGTGTTTCCTGCCTAAGCAGGGGGTTGGACTAGAAGACCTCCAAAGTCCCTTCCAACTCTGTTATTTTATGTTCTAATTATGAAAAAAAAATGAATCCAAAGATGTGTGAATGTATCTGTTAAGTCCATGGTTTGGATCAGCTGAGACCTGAGATTCTTAGGGCTCTGAAAGAGAACAAAACAAAATGATAGGCAAATTGGTAAAGGAGAGAAAAAGCACTGATTTCCAAGTCCTGTTGGACTGGGTTAAAAACAAAACTACCTTTCCTAAAAATGGATGCTTCGGGGAAAAATATTTATGAATAATTGTTCTAGAAATTCCTTGCAAACTCTAGCAAATTCCTTACGGAAATATCTTAAGGGTTCCTGAACTACCTTCCTATGCTCTATTTTATCATATTATGAAGTGCTCTGTTTTTGTTTTTGTTTTAAAAACATTTCTTCTTGATTTTGTCCTGCCTGGTACTTGGTTGATGAAGAAGACATGAGTGAACGCTAGAGGTCAGCAACTGTTTATGTAACAAATGCTGAACAGTCTTTTAAACTGAAATTGGAATCCGTTTCTATGCATGTTGTGCAACACGTCTAATAATGTTAATTTTTATAGAAGTAGCATGCAGTCATTGAAGCAGTTCTGTAAAAATGTAATTTTGCTGCTTTTTGAAATCTTGATTTAAAATCTGAACAGTTATTTTCCCGGGGGGGGGGCCTGTTTGGATTCCTCCCTTCCTTCTTTTTAAGAATCTCTTGCAAAAAATATCAAATCTATAAGCAGTTAAGAATGGGTTGTTTCACAGTACTGTTCCTTTTGGAATTATGTTTAAGTCACTGATATCTGATCAAATCACTGTTTCTATCATGAAATATTCCAGATCAACCACAAAGAATGCAGTGACTATTTGAAAATCACTTTGAGGACAAAATCTCTCATAATTGCTTGAAGCTGGACCCAGTGCTGACAGAATCCATTAAGGTGACCGAGGCAGCTTCTGATATCATCTGGGATTCTTTCATAGAAAGAGAATGCATATGATCTTCAGTAATATGAGCTCAACCACTTGTGGATTGGATTTTTAATGTTCCTAGATTGTCCAAATTGATAGGGAGGATGAAGTACATAGATGCTTCTTTCAGGGAGAGGGTTGTAATTGAAGGAGGGGGTGATGCAGCCCCTCTTAAGAAATCTTTCCTTGGCATTGGGCAATTTCTTTTCCAGAGGATTTTGGGGGAAATGCTTGCAGTTAATCTACACCAGATCTTGGAAGAGTGGATTATCTGGATTTCTTCCAGGGCAGGTTCAAACTAGGACAAAAATGACAGTTGTTGCTCTCATGAATCTTCTGTGGTGGGACTTGAGTGCAGGGAGTGAGGCAGTGGTGGGATTCAACATTTTTTACTACCGGTTCTGTGGGCGTGGCTTGGTGGGCATGGCTTGGTGGGTGTAGCAGGGGAAGGATACTGTAAAATTTTCATTCCCTCCCCACTCCTGGGGGAAAGTTACTGCAAAATCCCATTCCCTCCGCATCCCACTAACCCGCTTTCCAGCTCCGTTCTCCTGTGCAGGGCAACAAAAGCAACCCAGCTGATCAGCTGGGACTCGGGAGAATAGACAATAGATGGGGACAGGGCCAGTCAAAGGTTGTATTTGCCGATTCTCCAAACTATTCAAAATTTCCGCTACTGGTTCTCTAGAACTGGTCAGAACCTGCTGAATACCACCTCTGGAGCGAGGCCCTTCTGATCCTGCTAGAATCTCTCAACAGTACCATTTATTTCTGTAATCTGTGGAGTGCTTGTGAGGATTGGAGATTCATTAATGGTTCCATTTTCCTTCCTGAGTGCGTAGGTCCAGTTGGATGGGAGGGAGATGAAAGATGAAATCCTTGGTCACGTGGCTCTCTCTTCCATCTTATTTTACACGTAGTCAAAACTTCTAGGAGAGATAATCTACCAGTTTGGGTTGAGGAAATTCCACATGTCAGCACTTGATTGTACACTTTAACCTTGGACTGTGCAGGACATGCTTGTGCTGGTCCTGACCAAGTGTCTTGTGGCTGTTAAGAAGTGGACAAAACAGACTCAGATCCAATCCCATCAAGACAGAGGTTGTTTATCAAGAGAGCACTCAGGTCATATAATTCCTTATTTACAGTAGTTCTTTATTGGGCTGCACTATTATAGAAAGAGGTGGTCTGGGATGTGGGGTGGTTAGGGTCAGAGCTCCTGTTGGGACAACAGATGGAGCTTGTGGCCAAAAGACCCATTGCCATTTTTGAGCTTTTGCCATTTCTGTTCTGGAGATAGTCATCATACTCTCATGATCTCAGAATTCAATTAGTAGAATTCATTTTACTTTGGGATCTGCATCTGGTCATTGTGTAACTTTTGACCGCTTTAATAGAATTATACCTAACTTATGGGAGCTGTTTTAGTTGGCAGTAGGCTTCCAAATACAATTTAAAGAGCTGGCTAAAAGGGCTCTGTTTTTGCAGAATTATATCTTCCAGGTAGAAATGACCTATCCTATGAGTGGGAAGGTTTTCTGGAAGGCAGAACACAGGGAAGCTTTTTCCATCGTCACTTTACCCTTCACGAATCATCTTCCCTCTGAGCGTAGAATGGCTGCCTCCTTACTGGTATTCTAAAAAGAAGGCAAAGTCATCACTTTGTTGTGGTATTAGAGGAGAGATGATAGGAATGTTGACTGTTTATTAATTACTGATGGTCATGGTTTGGAGTTTTTGCTTTTACTGTAGGATTTACATGACCATGTGTATTTATCATTTTAATTGGATTTTATAATTAAGAATTATTGTGATACACAGCATATGCATATATGAGCCTATCATTTGATAAAATGAGTGAGCAAAATGTGAACAATGCAAGATAGATAGTCCTATACAAGAGTCAGTGCAAAATCTGAGAATACATAAACTTCTTTTGGGCTTATCATAATTTTACAATTGTGAATCTAAATACAGTCCAGCAAAAATTCTCCATATTAATTTCTCCAAGCATCTTAAAAGTAGTTGGGGTGGCAGGCCCCTTGATTTTGTTAGAAGATTCCTGCACCAATATTATTAATTGGACAGTTAACTAATTCATCTATGTTCTGTACAAGTCAATTTACATACTCGTAGCCCCGCGTCGCGATTGGTTAAGGCGCGCGGCGACCGGATTGGTCGAGCGAGCCGCACTGATTGGTCCGCTGCGAATCCCCCGCGATTGGTGGAAACTAATCGCGGGAGATTCGAAGCGGTGTCATTGGCCGCGACCGCCGCGGCTCGAGAATAAAAAGCCGCAGTTTTTCCCTTCAAGCTTAAGCTGTATCAGGAGCCAATAAAGAGCTGAAACCAAGTCACTGACTCCGAGCTTCCTTTCTCGACGGACACGACACTGGCGACGAAGGTGGGATCCAGAGAATAACCACCGAGCACGTGTCCCGAGGAAGACAAAGGACCGACGAGATGGCCAGCATGACCCCACCAGCACCCTTCAACCCCGCTACCGAGGACTGGGAATCGTACACGGATAGATTCCTGATGTTCCTCGAAAGTAGCAATTTGAAGGATGCGAACGGGCAGAAGAAAAGGGCCGTTTTCTCACACACACTGCGGGCCCGCAGTGTTTAAGATGGCCAAAGCCCTCGCGAAGCCAGAGGACGTGAAGGCGATGGACTGGGCCGATCTCGAGCCACTCCTTCGGAACCACTACGCCCCCGCTGTGCCCATCCTCATCCGGCGGGATGAGTTCTATCGGCGAAACCAGCGGCAGGACGAGAGCATTAGCGACTTTATAGCCGCCTTGCGAGACCTAGGGGGATGTGCGAGTTCAGGGACCTGGACGATGTCCTCCGAGACCGCGTGGTCCTAGGCCTCAGGAATCAGGCACTAAAAAGTCGACTGATGGCGAAAGGCAACATCGACCTCGGGGACGCCCTGGCCGAAGCTTCCGCAGCCGAAGCCACCCGGAAGTCAGCAGCCAGACTTCGGAGGGCAGACAACGGGGACCACACTGAAACCCCCGAGACAAGCCGACGAGAAACCACCACACACCACGGGGACCTGGACTCCGCCTCCGATACCACGGACGAGGAGGAAGACGCCCACCGACTACAAACAGGACGGGACCGGCGAGATCAACGGGTCGTAAGTCGGGAACCAGTGCGCCGGGTGCGGGGAAACCACTTTCGATCCGAAGTGCCGTTTATCGACGCGATCTGCCGGCAGTGCAACAAGAAGGGCCACATCGCCCGAGTCTGCCGACTCAAAAGACACACAGCCCCGCCGGCGAGAACCAAGCAACCGGGACGAGACGACACCCCCGAGAACCAGAGATCGCCAAGCCGACTATCGCTGGAACCGAGACAACCGAGGACGACGGAGCGGGAAGGCCGACAGAGAGAAGAAACCCACCAGACGGTCACCATCGGCCATGCCGAAACCACGGATGCCCGGAAGGTCTACGTGGAGGTGAGCATCGAGGGCGAACCATGCCGGATGGAGGTAGACTCCGGATCCTACCTCTCCATGGTCGCCTGGAAAGAACTCAAGCGCCTGGTGCCAAACATCCAGAAAAGAGGACTGGAGAACCAGAAACTGATCATCAAGGACTATCAGGGGAACCGCATCCCCGTCATTGGGACCGGACAGTTCATGGTGACTTTCAAAACCGCACCGCGAAACTTCCCTGACTATCGTGGACCGGAACCGACCCAGCCTTTAGGACTCCAATGGTTCGCTCCACTCGGGATCGAGGTCACGGGAGTAAACCACACCACAGAGGCCGACTGGGAGCAGCAGCTGGCGAGGGACTTCCAAGAAGTATTCGACGGCACCCTAGGCAAGTACAAAGGGCCCCCTATCTCTTTTAGCCTAGACCCAAATGTCGCCCCCATACGCCTAAAACCCAGACGGGTGCCTTTTGCACTCCGGAAGAAAATAGACGAGCAGATTGACAAACTCGTCAAACAGGGGGTTTTGCAGCCAATCGACCACGCCCGGTGGGAGACCCCTATAGTCACCCCAGTCAAACCAGATGGGTCAGTAAGGATCTGCGGGGACTATAAGGCCACCCTCAATTGCGCCCTGCAACAAAGCGCCTACCCCGTCCCAGTAGTGCAACACCTATTACACTCGCTGGGGGGGGCAAGGTCTTTGCGAAGCTCGACCTGGCGCAAGCCTATCAGCAACTGCCGGTCGATGAAGAAACCGCCGAGGCGCAAACAATAGTCACCCACCGGGGAGCGTTTCGTTGTAACCGACTCCAGTTTGGAGTCAGCGTAGCCCCAGGAATTTTCCAGAGCCTCATGGAGAGACTGCTGCGAGGAATCAAGGGGGTGGTTCCCTATTTTGACGATGTATTGGTGTCAGCAGCCAACCAGGAGGAACTAGAGGGTCGCCTAAGGGAGGTACTAGAAAAATTCAAAGGGGCCGGGCTAAAGGTGAAGAAAGAGAAATGCCAGCTATACACAGAGCAAGTCGAGTTTCTGGGGTACCTCCTAGACCGACAGGGCATCCACCCAACCGGAAGCAAGGTCAAAGCCATAAAGGAAGCCCCCACACCCAAGAACAAAACAGAGCTGCAGGCATTTCTGGGACTGCTAAATTTTTACAATGTGTTCTTGCCCCAAAAGGCGACCGCGGCGGAGCCTTTGCATAGGCTCCTGGACAGGACGGCCAAATGGACCTGGGGGAAACGGGAGGACACCGCATTCAAGAATACCAAAGACCTGCTCACCTCGGATGCCGTTCTCATTCAGTATAATGAGACCCTACCCATCGCCGCCACATGCGACGCTCACCATTTGGCGCCGGGCGCTGTCCTCAGCCATACACTCCCAGACGGAAAAGAAGCACCCATCGCTTTTTTCAAGAACACTCAGCAAACCCGAAAGAAACTACAGCCAATTAGATAAGGAGGCACTGGCCATCGCCGCAGCAGTAAAGAAGTTCCACGAGTACCTCTACGGCCGCCGATTCACCCTCATCACGGACCACAAGCCGCTGCTAGGCATCCTGGCGGGAACAAGGCCACCCCAAACATCCTATCCCCCAGGATGACAAGGTGGTCTGAGTTCCTCGCCGCCACGACTACCGGCTCACACACAGACCGGGTAAGACGATCTCCCATGCAGACGCGTTGAGCCGCTCGCCGCTTCCCGACCTAGACGACGATCCAGCTCCCACGACGACCACCCTCAGCATAGAGACATTGCCGGACCTACCCATAACCGCGCCAGACATTGCCCGAGAGACTAATAAAGACAAGCGTCTGGCGCGGGTATTACATTGGGTAGCAAAGGGATGGCCAGAGAAAGACAGCGATGATGCATTCAGGACATTCAAACCGCAAACAGAACTGTCAATACAGAAAGGTTGTTTGTTATGGGGGGGACAGGGTGGTCATACCGGAAAAACTGCAAGGGAAGGTATTACAATTATTACACGAAGGGCACCCGGGGATTGTGAGGACTAAAGCTTTAGCCAGAAGCTATGCTTGGTGGCCAGGTATGGACAAGGAGATCGAGGCCTGGGTAGCCAAGTGCTCGCGCTGCCAAGAAACCAGACCAAATCCCCCGCAGCACCAATTTTAGAATGGGAAACGCCCAGGGGACCATGGTCGAGACTCCATATAGACTTTGCCGGGCCCACAAAAGGGAACACATTCCTCATCACGGTGGATGCTTACTCCAACTGGCTGGAGGTAAGCAACATGAAGACCACCACAACAGATGCAGTAACCAAGGTCTTAAACAAACTCTTCGCAACCCACGGTCTCCCGGATGTCATCGTGTCAGACAACGGACCCCAGTTCACCTCGCTGGAATTCGAAAGATTCCTAGCGGAACGAGGCATACGACACGCACTGACAGCGACGGCGCATCCGCGGCCAATGGTAGGGCAGAACGGATGGTTCAATTTACAAAAAGAACCCTCCAAAAGATCGAACACGGGACATACAAGAAAAATAAATAAAATGCTCCTAATACAACATATCACCCCTAACACAACGACTAACAAAAGCCCGGCAGAATTACTAATGGGGAGAAAACTAAGGTCACCACTCGACAGACTACACCCCACATACAACCCGGAAAAACCCCCGGACTCATCTAGCAAGCACCGGGTTTTTGCACCAGGCGACGCAGTCTATGCAAAAAAACCTTACCGGAGACCCACTATGGGTACCGGCAACTATAACCCAACTGACAGGACCCCACTCCTACCGGCTACAGACAACCGACGGACAAACATGGAAACGCCACATCGATCAAATAAGATCAAGAACAAAAAACACAACCGACACGCAACCAAACACAGACGACACCGATAACACAAACCAAGAGGGGAGGGAAGACACAGAGGATCAAATAGGAAATAACCAGCAATACTCACCAGTCAACAGCCAGCCCGAAGTCTCACCAGGAAGGAACAGCCAGGCCAGCTCAACCAGCCCGGAAAGACCAGGCAGGAGCGGCGAAAGTCGCAGCTCGACCAACCCGGGTAGACCGGGAGGGAGCTGCAACAAGAGGCCCAGCGACACCTTCCAGGGGGTTCCATCGACAGGGCCAAGAGAAACAGAAGTCCCGACCGAACCGGCCGGGAACCAAACAACAACTAAGCTGCGCAAGTCAAGTAGACAAGTACGAAGCCCCGCCTACCTACGGGACTACGTTACGTAGGACCGAACCAAGAGGGGAGGGGTGTTCTGTACAAGTCAATTTACATACTCGTAGCCCCGCGTCGCGATTGGTTAAGGCGCGCGGCGACCGGATTGGTCGAGCGAGCCGCACTGATTGGTCCGCTGCGAATCCCCCGCGATTGGTGGAAACTAATCGCGGGAGATTCGAAGCGGTGTCATTGGCCGCGACCGCCGCGGCTCGAGAATAAAAAGCCGCAGTTTTTCCCTTCAAGCTTAAGCTGTATCAGGAGCCAATAAAGAGCTGAAACCAAGTCACTGACTCCGAGCTTCCTTTCTCGACGGACACGACAATCTACATTAGTTTTCTATGGACACAGATGGATAAAAGTCATATGATAATGGCAACATATTGGGTAGGAGGTGAGATTCCTGAAACTTTTTACTAGCTTGCTTGCAGTTTGTATGGCTGGCTATATCATGCACTGTTTCACATGTAGGCGTTCAGTCACATTTTTATCAGAGAAATTAAGCAAACAGTAGACAGTCCTTTCATTTCTCTCCTTGATACTATGAAAAATGATTGCAACATATTTGATAGAAAAAACCTTTATAGTTGCCAATTGGTGTGGTTGTTTCTGCTAGGTTCCCTTGGGATCTGAAACACCTGAAGATTGTCAACGATGTGACTTTAGACCTTGGCACTTACCTTAGGACTTCCAATATCAATCCAACAGAGCATTTGGAAATTAATTTATTTCAATTGTAGCATTGTCATTTAGATGCTGGCAGATCTGCTGGGAACCTCATTTAATGTAAGGAAACACATCTGCATAATAAATGGACATAAGGAGCTTGTGTAACACACAGGCTATATTATAAAACTAGTTTGTTGAAATAAAGGACAAAAGTACTTAATTTTAAGTGGGCCGTATCCAAAATATTTAACATCAAACATGAATTGTTCTATTGATTTGCATCTTTAAAAGGCTATTTGTATATCCAGGAACAAAACAAAATCAAATATTGCTGTAAGCTACACCAGTATGTGAGAAAAGGTCGAGATAGGTCAGCAAGAATAAATATTAAATTAGAGTAATTGGAGTCCTGGTAATAAAACTGATATGCAAGATAGCCTTCCCCAAGAAATCCACTGGACAGCAATTACAAACAACACAAGCATTCAAAATATAAGTGTCCATCAGAGGCACTAAATATATATAGAACATTCTAAAACTGAAAAAACATATTGAATAGGAGTACATGTTAACCAACACACGTGTAGTAACTATAAGGACCTGAAAAAGGGATCCAAAATGAGACAGAGCAGAATATGTTCTTGTTATAATGATAATAATTATTTATTTGATAAGATATCATGTACATTTTCATTTATCAATATACTTACAAAGAAAAAATAAAGTTTGGACTTGGCAGTTGGAAAAGAATGGAAGAAGAACAATGTTTTATTTGATAAGAGTACAGACTGATAAGACAGTCTTATGCTAATAGGGAAAGGATATCTGGCCCTGCCTTAACCCATATTTCTTAAAACAGTTCTTTATTGGTACACCACAGTTACAATTAGATTATAAAACTCAGCCAGATGGACAATAGAGTGGAATGTACTGCAACTTTAGTTCCAAGAGCAGAAAAGTTACTGGAGAAAACTTTTTATGGCTGCCGTGAGCCATAAAAAGTAGTCTAGACAAGAAATATATCCATGAGTGTTAACTTTCTCTTTGTTGTAAGATTACATTAACAGAATCTGAAAGTATCTCTCCCCTCCTTTCCTTTCACTCCCTGGAAAACTAGGGAGGGTCATTTCTGAAACCTTTCCCATGCCCCCTCCTGTGTATTGAGATATATTTTACATGCTGGTTGTCCAGTCTGCACTCTTCTTTCTATCACCCAAGGTCATTCCCACATACCATTACATCTGCATTAATGTGTGTCCTTCAAATCTTGAGTTATCATAAAAATATTTTCATTGACTTGATGGCTAGACTCATAAATTAGCTTCAGTAAGGAGGTTTATGAGTGGCCTTGTCCTTATAGCTTCACTGTGAGAATTTATGGGCAGCAGTTGGTAGATTCTTCTAGATTTGTTTTCCTTCCCATTCAACAGTAACAACTGGCTGGAAAAGCCATGCTTGATTGCTTACAGGCAGGGGTGGGATTCTACAGGTTCGCACCTATTCACTAGAACCGGTTGTTAACATTCTAAGCAGTTCGGAGAACCGGTTGTTAGAAGAAATTACTGGCCTAATTCTGTAAGGAAGGCAGGAAGGAAACATTCTGGTGTTGCTTACAGAAACTGCCTCTCCATTAACCCTTATTACATTCTTGGCAGGACTAGACTTCCTGTCTCTGGAACTTCTTTGGAGTTTTTTTCCTCCTTTGCTGGTACTTTGCTTGTGTGGAGTGACCATTCACAGTTAGAATAGCACTGAAAAAAGTGACTTATGACCATTTTTCACACTTACGACTATTGCAGCATCCCCACAGTCATGAGAGGCCAGGCGAGGAGATGTGTGCCTCGATGTGAGTGATATTGAGTTGGCCACACCCAGCCAATAATATGACCACCAAGCCATGTCCACCAACTAAGCCATGCCCATAAAACTGGTTGTTAAAAAATTTGAATCCCACCCCTGCTAACAGGTACAGGGTGGGCTTGGCTGAGGGAGTGGGTACCTGGGATGGGGGGTTTTAGCCTATTTTAAACCACTTGGCAATACTCTCTCCTTTTAAAACATACAGGTCTATGAACATTTGTTTTAATAATAAATGTTATGGTCTTCTAGAACAGGGGTCGCCAACCTTTTGGACCTCAGGGACCACCAAACTCATAATTTTAGATCCCAGGGACCACTAACCGGTTCTGTGGGCATGGCCTAATTTTTGGGTGTGGCTTGATGGTCATATGGGCATGGCTTGTATGTAAATATTATAAACATTTATATAAATATTGAATTTTTTATAAAAAAGAGCAACTTTTACCCAAAATCAGGCAAAGCAGGCAGGCAGATCGAGTTGCTCACAGAATCACAGATTCATTCAGAAATCTATCTATCTGCCATTGGCTAGCTCAGTCTGTCACATAAAATTTGCTTGCAAGCAAACTCACAAAATTTGTGAGTTTGCTTGCAAACTCCTTATCACGTATGTGATATTAACACAATTGAGAAAGTCCAGAAGTATTTCACAAGAAGAGTTCTCCACTCTTCTACCCGTTATAGAATACCTTACGCCACCAGACTCGAAATTCTAAAACTAGAAAACCTCGAATTACGCCGTCTTCGGTCCGACTTAAGCATGGTATATAAAATCATACATTGCAATGTCCTACCTGTCAATGAATACTTCAGCTTTAACCATAACAACACAAGAGCACACAACAGATACAAACTCAAAGTAAACCGCACCAAACTTGATTGCAGGAAATACGACTTCAGCAATAGAGTGGTCAATGTCTGGAATACTCTACCCGACTCTGTAGTCTCTTCCCCAAACCCCAAAAACTTTAACCTTAGACTGTCTACTATTGACCTCACCCCTTTCCTAAGAGGTCTGTAGGGGGCGTGCATAAGCGCACCAACGTGCCTACCGTCCCTGTCCTATTGTTTCTCTTATTCTTTTATTTTTCTTATATGTACCCATTTCATATATTCACAACTATGTATACACTT
The DNA here is from genome assembly GCF_049901735.1 of Notechis scutatus. NCBI lineage: Eukaryota > Metazoa > Chordata > Lepidosauria > Squamata > Elapidae > Notechis > Notechis scutatus. Next base: position 26,394,799 of record NC_142011.1, on the reverse strand, counting down.
GTACTTATTATCTTGTAAACAATTGACAAATCAAAATAAATAAATAAATAAATAAAATTAACTCACAACACACCATGCATGTAAATATTGAATTTTTTATTTAAAAACAGAGCAACTTTTACCCAAAATCAGGCAAAGCAGGCAGATTGAGTTGCTCACAGAATCATTCAGTGATCAATCTATCTGCCATCGGCTAGCTCAGTCTCTCAAATTTGCTTGCCATGAGTCTGCACTGAATTTGCTTCCTAAGGGAAGCAGAGCCGAAGATCTAAAGACTAGCTAGAAAGCAAGAAATCCAAGCATTTCCTGCTTCCTAGCTAATCTAAATCTCCAGAAACAGCAGAACAGTTGATGGTCGGAAAAAGGAAAATAGAAAATTAGCAGGCAAGTTTTCCGGGTAAGGAGTGAGTGGGCGGGGAGGGTTCCCGTGGGCCATGTGGGCGGCGCAGCCTTGTGTTTCTGCGCAGCCTGGATTAATTGCTTTGGGGGGGTGCTCTGGGGGTGCGATTTTCTGCAGCCCACCAAAATTTTCTCAAGGCCCACCACTGGGCCACAGCCCACTGGTTGTCGACCGCTGTTCTAGAAGACTAGTATAGGTGCATATCAAAGGAACCCATGCAGTGCTTTGATGGCAGTTTGCAAAGTTTGGGTTAGGTGTTATATGGGCAGTTCTTTCCCTTTAAGCCATAGCTTTGCTGGTGACCTAAGCCCAAATGACCACTTGACAGTATGACTATGAATGAGCTAGTAGATACTTCATATGCCAAAGTTAATTTGGTCAAAGATGGAAAACACTATTTTAAAACCAGAACAGCTAAGGACAAAATTGTTCTCCATACTAAGATGTAGAAATACTGTGGAATGTTAATCTAAATAAATAATGTTGTCAAAATGAAAAGTTGGCTTTTTGAGAAATTAATGGTTAGTCAGTGGTTGCACCCACTGTTAGTCAAACTCTGACATTTTCTTTGCATTAATCAGCCTTAGCATTTGTTTCATTGTGATATGCCAGAAAAGTATATTATTGTTCCTCTCTAAGCAAATATTAAAAGCAAAATAAAATACATATTGCAAATGGGAGGAAGAGATCCTGCTTTGCTGGCATCCTTTTTATTATTTTTCATTTGAGCCTAAGCTAAGATCTGTTAATACAGGATATTGGTTGTTACCAAGATTTTTTATTTAAGCAAAGATAACAAACGAGAAATCTCTGTACTGGAAATTGATTTTGCAAATAAAACTTCACATTTTTCTGTTGGCAGCGCCTATCCACTTTTTTGGGATAAGCAAAAAAGATAAACTAGAGCAGGGGGCTCCAACCTTGGCAACTTTAAGACTTGTGGCTTTGCTGGCTGAGGGACTCTGGGAGTTGAAGTCCACAAGTCTTAAAGTTGCCAAGGTTGGAGACCCCTGAACTAGAGAAAGGCAAGGCAAAGACAAAAAAAAATCATTTTTTGTTGGTGAAAAATAGTATCAGACGAAAGATCGGTACTTATAATGATTACTGGCATTCCTGACCAATTGACAGAAGAATTAAATTCATTTTGCCACGAGACTGGTAGGATTGGGTGATCCACTTGAGATACTTTCTAACCCAAAACAAGATGCTGATTTTCCAATATAATTTAAATCACAGCACATTTGCTTAGTCCGTTAAGCTTTGCCTCCCTGACCATACTTTGCAACAGTTTTGAAATCAATGAAAAAATATTGGTTGTGTCAGTCCCTTAAACTGTAAGGCAAAATGCCACCCCTTCTGCACGAACTACAAAATGTACTTAAATGTAGAAGTGGCCTTCATCCATCAGATTAGGAGCATCAAGGTTTGGCTGCACATCCCTATGAAAGGAGAAGGGAATTCTCACTGATCATTCACTGATAAAAACTGAAAAGGCATATTCTGAAACATTTTACTGGCTTAATGCTTTCCAAGGAGAATAAAGAGCTTTTCAGAATTCAAACTGATGCAATCTCTAGGTAAAAAATATATATCTATTATCTTCAAAATATTTTGAATTGCAACTGCTGTGATCAGTCAGCATATAATTGGACTTAACAATAATTGGATGATATTTTAATAAGAACTCTGTTAGAATCTATAATATTGAATTCTTGTACATAATCCACAAAGCAGGTGTTAATCCTATATTTTGCTAACTGGCAACATGGATTTTCAGAAACTTTGGATGAAGCAAATCCATATGCATTGGGATATCATCTTTTTAATGGAAAGATGCACAATCACCAATCATTGGAATTGTTCTCAATCCTCCTGGATGGGCCAGGTTGCAAAACCAAGACAAAACTCAGTGTAGTGCATCCATCAGAGCAGAAAAAGTCAAACTCTAACATAGCCATGTAGGAAAAGTTACATTGGAATCAATCATTTCCATTCCCATGGGTAATAAAGAGAGCAGGATTCTTCTTGGGACAATATTGTATTCCCTTTGAACAATCCATTTATGACTTGTTTTAACAATAGGGCTAGTCCTAGATTTAACTAGGTTTGTTTGCAAGACCTTTCTTCCATTACGTATTCAACTTTTTCAATCTCTCATCTAAACTAGCCTTTCTCACCCATTTATATTAAGGGCAAGAATTGTACTCCTAATTTCTTTTCTTGACATGTATGCCCATGTATGGGTGTGTGGTTACAGTTTCTTACAATTACATCGGAGCCCATGTTCGAAGTTTTCCCATGGATTAAAACTCCTTGACATTGCTAACTAAGTACATTTCAGTTACCCACGACTGTTTGTTCTCCAGATGTATTAACTTTCATCTAATGGAATTAGGAATTCCATGGGTTAAAACTGCATATAATAGGATAATACCAGGTCTGGTAATGATGTACCATTTTCTTGTGGCCACTATGGAGTCTCACTGATTTCAATATTTCCAAATCAATTACTCCAAAAACGTCTCTTTCCAGTAAATCTAACCCTGGCTGAAAGTGTCACCAAAGTGATTTGGAAAGAACAAGAAATAAATGCTAAGCTGTAAACCCCGTTATCAGTTCAATTTGAACATAGTTAGGGTTCACACATGTGAACACAAAACAGCATTCAGTAAAGCAACCTGTCCTCGGTTGACAGGGGGAAAATGTCTTCTGACTTTGTAATATATCTGGATCCATAAATGATAATTTTATTATTTTATGAACATACCTTGCTGTTTGTGAACTTCATGCAGCAAACACTACAGATAAGCAGGCTATAAAATCTATGTTATGGAACATGATATGAAGATAATGCTAACAAAAGCTGCTTCAGAAAAATGTCATCACGCTAGTATTAAATTTGATGTAGCATCAGCAATTATGTTTTATCTAAAATGATGACTGGAAAAAAAGAGAAAGAAGGACATATTTATTGAATATTTTGTTATTCTTGCAAAGCACTTTGATTTCAACCAGTTATTCCCCAAAGACCTAGTCCTGAAGCATTCTTTGAACCTAATTTTCCCATGGCATCTACTGTACGTTCCCCATCAGTAAATATTGATTTTAGCTGACCACAGCATTAGAGTCAATTGCTTGAACAAAATTTTATAGTTTTGAACTATAAATACTAGTATACCAATATTTGACAGCTTCTGAAAACATTATGGGAATGCTGAAACATTACCATAAAAAAACCTTGAAAAGTATATAACCACTGGCCATAGAAGAGTTGCCTATCATTTTTAAATAAAAGATCTACACAGAGAGCTAATTTCTTCCTTTCCGTGCTGCCACTTTCCCAAGGCAGTCCTTAAATGAGGTTAAAATGATATTTGTTATTTTTTTAAAAAGTAATACGAGTCTGTAGACATGTGTGGGTGTATATGATCAATAGTTCATGTTTGGTATTTTTGCTTCTTTTCTTCAACCTAGGAATATAAATACAAGTAATTCAAGATCATAAAATTCTATAAATTGCATCAAAATCCTGCATGGGTACAGAAATGATGATAATAATAAAAAAAGAAATACAGGAATGAAAATTTCAGTATTGCAGCCTTTTCTAAATGCCTCTTTAAAGAAAAAAATATTCCCCTTGAAAATCTGTGCCAACGTGAAAAAACCATGAGCCAAACCTCAGGTAATGGTAGGAATGCAGAGCAAAGGAAGCAAAGAAAGAGCATCTGATGGGAAGCCACCCATATCTGCGGTCCAATGGCTGGAATGCCAATATCCCCCATTGATATGTAATTTTATCCAGTGATATTTCACTGCTGTTCCTCAGATAGACTGTACCACAGAAAGGCAAATGGCAGACCCTGTGGGTTTTGTTGCATGATGTTCCTACTTAATTTTCCTGCACAGAAAGCCAACTGTACCTGTAGGATTCTGGTAATATATTCACCACAAAGAGGAAATAGACTTGATCTAAATCCATTTATCCATTGCCCTTCGACTCCATCCATCTCTGTCCTTTTCCTTAAAATAGGACAATAAAGTAGTTTTTATGTGTCCCAAATACCAGGCCAAGTCTATATATTGCACTGTTCATGGACAATGCCCAAGAGGCTCTCCACCCACCAACATCCTCCAGAGTAGTTTACTCTGCAATGTATTTATCCCTGAACAAACCAGAAGATCATTTTGGCATTGAGGAGAGCCAAGCAACAGAATGGACTTTTTGTTTGCAATTTGCTTCTACTAAAAATGGAATTTATCATGTAGGAGAGGGAAATGTCTCCAGGAAATGTTCTGCCAAACTGCAGGAGATGCTTTCTTTCAAGAATTGTGTTTGGTGTTTCAAGATTCCCTAGACTATTAGAATTTTATCCATCATTTCCTAAATATTGTGGGTAGATTATAGTACTAATCAATGAAAGCATTCAGGAAGGAATGGTGGGAAAGGAGGAGGGAAAGGAAAGAGACTAGTTCAGATCTTAAGTAATCCCAGGGTGTCTTAGTTTAGTGCTCTCCAGATTTGTGAGAGTACAGGTCCCATTTTCCATAGCCAGCATGATAAGCCCAGCATTTCTGAAGGGCAGCAGATTAGAAGAAACTATACTTACATTGACTTGCAATTATTCAGGAGTCTTCAGGGACTTAAGAGACATAGCTTCAGATCTCCTATTGGAGATTTGAATTCTGCAGCTCTTGCCAGAGGGTTTGCTTTTGAACATGTACTGAGTGTTAAAATTGAGTGAATAATTAAGTAGGAGACAGCATTGTTAAAAAGAAAAATGGGGTGTTTCACAGGGGTGGGATTCAAATTTTTAACAACCGGTTCTGTGGGCATGGCTTAGGTGGTGGGTGTGGCTTGGTGGTCATGTGACTGGGTGGACATGGCTTGGTGGTCATGTTATTGGCTGGATGTGGCCAACTCAATATCAGTCACATCGAGGCACACATCTCCTCACCTGGCCTCTCATGACTGTGGGGATGCTGCAACAGTTGTAAGTGTGAAAAATGGTCATAAGTCACTTTTTTCAGTGCCATTGTAACTTTGAATGGTCACTCCACACAAGCAAAGTACTAACAAAGGAGGGGGGAAAACTCCAGAGAAGTTCCAGAGACAGGAAATCTAGTCCTGCCAAGAATGTAATAAGGGTTAACGGAGAGGCAGCTTCTGTAAGCAACACCAGAATGTTTCCTTCCTGCCTTCCTTAGAGAATTAGGCCAGTAATTTCTTCTAACAACCGGTTCTCCGAACTGCTTAGAAAGTTAACAACCGATTCTAGCGAATAGGTACAAACTGGTAGAAACCCACACCTGGTGTTTCACCCAGCCTGGTTAGAAATCAAAAGAGATATATGGCTTGAACGAAGGTCTTGAGTTGAGAATAGTTCATTGACTTTATGGGTCATCATTGGGTTAATATCCTTTTTTTAAAAAAAAAACAAAAACCAGTAACTGCTAATCAGTAGAGAACTTAACCATGCAGAACAAAATGATAGCACAAGGGAACAACCAGTCTTTGGAGGGGAGGATTGTATCAAGTATTGCAGCTAATTTGATCTTGAATTGCTACTAGAACAGAGTGATATAGGTACCAGAGGCCATTAGCTCTGAAGGACTTAAACTGGTTCAGGTCTGAACCGTAGGTTTGAATTAGAATTGACTAACACAATTAGAATTGGCTAACATAACACAGTATGGTGTGCATTTTCAATGTCTGGAGAGATGGAGGAGGATGTTTCCAATTGTAATAGACAAGCAGAAAGTATGGACCTGCCCCCAGTTTGTTGCTACCCCCCAACAATATCATGTGAAGATAGGAGAAAAGGTAATTTATTTAAATAACCATCCCACAAATATTTTGTAAGGTGGAGTCAAATGTGATCTTGCAAGGACTAGGGCCGCCTCTCACAAAAGGCACTATCAGAAGTACAATAATGTATGTAGTGCACATTATAATTGATTTTAAATGCTTGGAGCCAATAATATACAAAACGTTTTGAATGTGAATAACGGCAAATTCAGAAGGCCCTTCTTCAAGTTTGAAACAATTGTTTTGGAGTACAAAAGAGGCTGTCATTTTAGAATCACTCCATGCTAGAAATAATTGTGTTTCAAAGTCAAAATGTTTTGAACATTATCAGAGTAATCGTTTCAAATGTGGAACAGTTGTTTTGCACTCAAACCACTTTTAGTTTGATATGAATGAGGATGTATATGAAGATAGTTCAGACTTTTGCAAACCCCTGTCCGCAATGTAATGTAATGGAAAGCAGCTATTTATTTATTTACAGTATTTATGTATTTATTTATTTCCTATCTTTATTATCTTGCAAGTGATTCAAGGTGGTGAACATATTCAACACCCTTTCTTCAACCTATTTTCCCACAACAACAACAACATCCTGAAAGAGAAAGTGATTGAAAGAGAGTGACTGGCCCAAAGTCTTCCAGCTGGCTTTCATGGCTAAGGTGGCACCAGAACTCACACTCTCCCTCTTTCTAGCATGGTGTCTTAACCACTAGATCAGATTGACTCTAATACTCAAAATAAAGCATTAAAAGGCCAGATTCGTCTATATATACATATATTTTCGTAGATTTTCACAGGTACAGGTATGTAGGTCTAGGTGTGTTCGGGTCTTTTCTCGTGATTAAGAGTATCTTGGTGACGTTTCAGCGAGGTCCCACTCGCCATCCTCAGGCTGGTGCTTTTGGCTTCGTGCCAGTGCAAGCAGTGTGTGATCGGAGCTGCCGTCTCTCTATAAATACTGGGGGGCTGGTGTGCTGGGTTGGTTGGCTGTGCTGCTGCCTCTTGATTGGTTGATGGAGTTGATGTTGGTATAATGGGCTGTGTGATGGCCTTGTGAGTTTTGTTGTGGAGATATCCTGGATCTTATGCTGTAATCTCCTGGGTCATTTGTTTTGTAGTGATCTTTTTTCCAGTAGCCTCCTGTGTTTTAACGGCTTGGGTAATGGGTTGTGTGATGGCCTTGCAAGTTCTTTTGTTGTGGTATCCTGGGTCCTGCATTGTAATCTCCTGGGTCGTTTGTGTTTTGATCACTTTTCCATTAGCCTCCTGTATTGTAACGGCTTGGGTAATGGGTTGTGTGATGACCTTGTGAGTTTTATTGCTGTGGTATCCTTGGTCTTCTGCTGTGATTTCCTGGGTCGTTTGCTGTGTTGCAACTTCTTGGGTTCTTGTGGTATAATTTCCTGAGTTTTCTGATGTGATATCCTGAGTGGGTGGCTGTGATGCAGCATTCAGGGTTTTGGTCTGGCTTCAAGTTTGAGGTCTGGGTCTGTGTTCTTGGCATGTGTCAGCTTGTTTGGTTTTGTGGTTGGGGGGTGTGACAGCTGGCGAAGCAGCCGTGGTCTGGTTTCTGGACGGTGGTTGTCCTTTGTTTATAGGATGGGTTTGGGCCTGGGTCTGATGAGGGGGATTGGCAGTGGTGTCCCGTGTTGTTTTGGGTCTGGTGTTGGTTTTCGTGGCTGGGACTCATTTGTTGGTGAGGGCTAGTTTCCAGATGTCTGGTAGGCGGGAGGTATCGCCCCGTTTATTCATGTTATGGGGGTGTTTCTCTTTTTCGATGGCTTCCCTGATTATTCTCTTGCTGGAGTGTTCAGCGTTGGATATTAATTTGGTTCCTTCGAAATTAATTTCATGCCCTGTGGCTTTAAGGTGCTGGAAGAGGGAGGAAGTATTTTCTTCTTTTCTGACTGCGTTTTTGTGTTCTGCGATGCATGCATTTATTGTCCTGTTGGTTTGTCCAATGTATGTGGCTGGGCAATTGTTGCATGGTATTTCATAAACATTGCATGAAGCCAAAAGCACCAGCCTGAGGATGGTGAGTGGGACCTTGCCGAAACATCGCCAAGATACTCTTAATCTTACATGGAAAAAGACCCGAACACACCTAGACCTACATATCTGTACCCGTGAGAATCTATGAATATCTATCTATCTATCTATCTATCTATCTATCTATCTATCTATCTATCTATCTATCTATATCCCATTTTGAAAGTCAACACAGCTCCATTAATGTCTAATTTGCACATCACATAGAGCCATGATTTAACATGTCAACATTTGTTCAATAACAGGCAATTGGTTGAATCCATAAAACAAATTAAAAGAAAATGAAATAGTTTCAAAGTAGCCAGGGGGTTCTCTGTATAATACCTTTAAATATCCATTTCCAATATCTTATATTTTATATTAGACATCATTTATCCAAGAGATATTCTAGATACCTTTCTGAATTTACATCACATTTATTTAGGGATGCATCAAAGAAAACAAAGCACAAACATATAACTGATGGAAATTATTATACCTAACTGCTCAATTAAAAATGATTATTCTCCCATTTTGACTAGTAAAATTTATAGCTGATTCTTATATTACAGTAAACCACAATGACGTTCAATTTTAGTCAACATCCAACTTAATGCCCTCTACATAATGACAATTCATGGCACAAGTTTCTCCTTTCTCGCAGTGATTGACATGTTAGTGCACCAGCTCTGGTAAAGGCTCATAAATTGGTGGAAATTGCATTTGATGCTTATTTAAGTAAACAAGTATACAATAAATTCATTTTGCTTCATATGGTTGAAAGATATAACCAATGAAACCCATGTGGTACAAGACAAAATTACTTGCACTGCAGCCCAGAGCTATTTTTTCTAACCTGGTGTCATCCAGATATGGTAGGATCCTTGGATTTCTTCATGCATGGGAATTCTGGATGTGGCAGTCTCATCCTATTTGGACAATGTTAGCCTAACATATTAAACTGGCAATACTGTGGTGTGGCACTCTCCTGACTCTCACTAGTTATCTATAATATTGTTGTGAGGGTAATATAGGGAGATATAGGTTTACTGCTCTAGACCTGGGAATGAATAATAATATAATACTGTATATGAAAATAAAGTGCACCTTGGCTTGTGAAGTTCTAGTTAGAATTGGTTGGGAACTGGACTGGGCTGCAACAGTAATCTGTGAATGACTAGAAGTACTTTGGTGTGTCAAAGGTGGATTGCCTGTTAATGAGATTAGAATTCTTAATGAATATATGAACTGAATCTTTGATACTGTAGAAGTACCTGAGTTAACATAAAGGGATATGGATGAGAGCCCAGTCTTAGAAATTATTGGCATTAAATGATTGCTGTGCTAATCTGAAGCACATCAACCACAGGATTTCAAATGGCCATAAAAATAAAATAGGCTTTTTGTTGGCATGTCTCACTTGGCTCTTTTAGGAAACTGACAGTCACTAGCCTGCGGTCTGTTCCACCCATCTCTTTTATAAGCTTTCAAGAGTTCATCACAGCTAGAAAAGTCAGGACAGTTTTGGCAACAGGTTATCTTCTAAGTTGGCACTGGATGCTAAAACAACATTTCTTAGAATGTTGGATTGCCCCTTTGGTGCTGTATTCATCATTCAGAATAAACCTTCAAGCCAATGTCGTATATGGGACATTATGTATGCTTCTCCCTATCCTTTGAAACTTGCTAGAGACATATTAATAAAGAACTGTGCACACATTTATATACGAAGGGGACCGCATAGCAGTGGTTCAATGAAAGGCCTTCTTTAAGTGGACCAATGAAGGGAATATTGTTTAATCTGCCCTCCCCTTTTTATACTGCCTCCTGCAAGGAGATGTCAAACTTTACTGCCTTCTCTTTTCTCCTCTGATAGCTTTCAGGATTGCATTGCTTACTTAAACTTAATTGGCAATTGGACTCACAGCTTTATCTGAAAGGGGGTATAAATCTTTTTAAAAATTCCTGCTGAAGTTCTCTTGAAAAAAAGCCAACTAGCATGCCATTTTCCTCTACTTTCAGACTTGTTATTACTTCCTTAAAGCTAGGATAGCCAAAAATGGATGTTGGTTAAGAACTGAACTGGAGACAGCTTGCCCTTTTGACAACTGAAGCTGGAGAACCTAAGTGTGTGGGGGCAGGTCTTTTCAGCAACAATCCCAAAGAGTGATCTATTTTTCTGGGGGAAATGCCACCTTGTATAAAATTGTGTGTTTCAGATATTTGACCACTATAGCAAAGCAGTTCTACAGTAGAGGTTCTTGGAGGTTTGTTCTCAGCCATCAAGTAAGAAAAAGTGAGGAGCTGGTGTCTCAGTGGCTATTAAATATCAACCGAATGGTTGGGGTAGGGGAAAGCAAGAAGTATTTTAAGATATTCCCCCCACGGACAATTGTGTATCTTCTTGAAAGTACATAAATGGGGGATGTCCTCTGTTTTAAATGAGATTTCTTTGATGTGATTTGTCTCAGCATATTTGTGTAACCATTTAAACACTTCACAGATTCATTTGACCTTCATTGGTTTAGAAGTGCTCCAAAAACCAAAGGGAGGTGAAGAGGAATACATTTCTCTACAGCAGAAAGTAGTCTAACAACAATTCCCTTCAACTGCACAACAAAGTAAGAGACTAGCAATAGCACTTAGACTTATATACCACTTCATTGTGCTTTACAGCACTATCTAAGTGGTTCACAGAGTCAGCATATGGTCCCCAACAATCTGGGTCCTCATTTTACTGACCTCGAAAGGATGGAAATCTTGAGTCGCTCAGAATCAAACTCCTGGCAGTTGGCAGAATTAGTCTGCAATACTACATTCAAACCACTGTACCACTATGGCTCTTGTTAGAATAGGAGAGTTGGAAGGGACCTTGGAGGTCTTCTAATACAACCCCCCAACAAAAAACTTTTTTTTAAAAAAAATCTGCAATAAATAAAACCACACAAGCAAATAAAATAAAGAAGTAAAAAAGCAATTGTAACAGTAGTTATGATATTTTTATCTCTTACAAATGCCTGAGTGCACCCTTTTACCAACTATCACATTTACATTAAAACTATCACTGTGACATGAGCTCTACAATTGCTTGCTGTGTTTTAGTAGATACTTGATAAATATGCAACATGAGTTTCTCTGCCTATGCTGATGCAGTTACAATTATATTCAGTATACACAGAATTGTATATTGTATATTAATAGTATATTCTACTGAGAATCATACTCTTTAAGATGCCAAATAGGGAATGCAAGCTAAAAAAATAAGCACTCTTGTTCCCTACTAAAGCAATGCATTATTATTAAGTAATTCCCGGCCTTCTTGTGTTGAAGCACAGAGCTGTATGATTTAATGTGTGTACAGAACATGAATTAAAAATAAAATGTTCATATGATTCTATTTTAGAAAAACCACATTTCATCATTTTATAAAAACCACGTATTTGCCACAATTTCTGCTCTAGCCAAACAATGGCGACCATACAGTTCCAGTTCTAACTTTGCATGAAAAAGTGATAATTCGTCTTAGTGAATTCTTGGTGGATGGTATTGAGCAAAGTGTCAGAATCCTGCACCATCTCTGGCAAGAGTGGTTGGCCACACAGAAAACTCTGTTCTGGTGTATATGTGAAGCTGAATATACTGGAATAAATCAGACCATCGTTCCTTAGTAACATAAGAGGTACAGTGATTGGGTATCGCAACCATCTCCAATCAGGGCTGAATGCAGAGATATCAGGAACAACACACACTAACGACTTGGAATTCCTAAACAAACAAATAAAAAAATACAAATTCATTTATGGTTTGGATGTGTGCATGCACACATATTTATAGACATATCCATAACACGTACCTTTTCTCCTCCCCTCTCCTGTCCCAAGATAGGCTCACTAGATTTTCAAGCAGTTAAATTGGAACAATGGTTGTAATCAATAGGTTTGTGTAAAGTGTGGGTTTCAGTGCTCTTTCAAAATGTACTTTCTTTTTATCTGTGGAACTTGTACAGGCAAAGTGGAATGGGCAGCTCCTTTTCCTTTTTGCAGCTCTACACAGGCCAACTTTCCAGGACTATTTTGTAAACAGGACATCCAAACACAACACCAAACTGGGACATCTATTTGCTTCGCTATGGAACATTTCCACAAGCCATAGCTTTATATATATATATATATATATACCTCTTGTGGAAAAAAGAAAATCTTCCACTTATTTCTTGAATATGGGTTTCCAATTGGTTGAGCAATGTGAAAAGAAGGATGCTGCGTTAAATAAGCCTTTGGTTTGGTTTGATTAGCATAGGATGCAGGGTTTCTGATTTTGTCTGATTGTCTGATTTTGAGCACTGTCTTTTTCTCATTATGTTCATGACTTCGTGTAGTGTGTTACACTATACAACAGATATAAGAACTCTTAATGCATGATGCTAACTCAAACCCAAAATCTAATTATGAGCACCCACAAAAAAATTAATGAAATTCTGATGGACGAGAGCCAACATTTTATCATTTATCTTAGTTACAAGATAACCAACAGGAAATGGGCTAGAAAAAGCCCATTTGGGTTATAGAAGCAACCAAAGTATATTGAAATTTGATGGCATTCTGTGCTTACTGGTTTTCTATTAACATTCCCCACAGTGGACGTGGAATACAAAATTAAAATTGACTGCACTATACTTTAGTATTTAAAACAAATGTAAGAAAAAGTGGCAACAGAGAGAACATACCAGTCAATGAATTAATATTTCAGACAATTCAAAACCATTCAGAAGTATCTAGTTTAGCAAAAGATCCCATCATGGATGGTTTGGAAAAAAAAAACTGACCATGGGAGATGTTAAAAAAGTAAAGCAACAGTGCAATCAAAACTCCCTCTGGGCTTTTATGTCTGCTGCATGTGCACTGCACTTGGTTTGATCTTACCATCATGGCTGACAACTTGACTTTTTTTGATCATACACTGATGCTAAATCTGTTAGATTCAAACAGCCACATTCTGATTGTCCACATTCAATCATGAAGTTCTCCAGTCTTTGTCTTTCTTGCTAACCCATCACGCAACATTGTCACATGGATGAAAACGAGATGCCTTTATATACTTCTTCTTGATTTTCTAGCAAAATACACTGTCTATAAGAACTAGTGCGGGCAAAGTCAGAAGCAAATAATCTGAACCCTACTTATTCATTATAGTAGCTTTCCATTAACTTTTCTTCCATCAGAAGTAAGAGACCTTGAGCTGGTTTTCTACAGGCAAGAGAAAGGCATATTGTTGAAATGTTGATTTTACTAGAAATAAGGTTTTGGTTTTCTACTTCATGGTGAAAGCAATTTTTCTTTGTGGTTTTTATTGTTTTTGCAATACATTTACTCAAATCCCTACCTGTGTGACTTCCGGTTTTGGTATCAGCCAAAAATGCCTACAATATATACATGAAATAAAAAATTGGAGATTTTTGGACCCTGTTTCCATACTTATCAGAAAGGGAATTTGAGCTTTCTTTTCACAGAAACCATACAATTACATTGCTGCTGCTGTGTGATTCAGTTATCTCTCTTTTCTTGTGTCAGGCATGGGGAGACTCAAGATTTTAGAAGGCGCTGCTTTCTACTATAAATAAAAAATATTGAATTAATAAACACAACAACTAATATTGCACTGATCCATTTCATTCACTGCTGATCTCTCTTGAAGAGATGCTTTTGGAGGTTGTGCAAAGAATAATTGCTGTGAGACTTGCCCAACTGATCATGCTGTGGTTTCAGGACAGTCTGTGTCTGCTTTACCTGTACATAGTCTCTGCTTCCACATCTCCAAACCAAATTTTCATGTTTGTATGGAAATAGTTGCCTTGGACTTCCAGCATTGCCACATCCCCTCCACCTGTCAGCTGTGAAAAACAAACCCAAGCATATAGGATCGTCCATCTTCTCATGAAGGTACAATATAGCCTTTCCTTCCAGCACTTTGTTCTAATTTTGCACCTCTGTGGACTTTAAAGCAAAGATACCCATGTTTTGACCTGGAAGGCTTTTTGGCTTTGCACAGAAGTCTATAATTTCTGTAATGCCAATGGGCTGGAAAACCTAAAGCTCCCCAAAGATTATGGAACTGTAACACCTGTTATCATAAATGCTATCCATTAAATCTAGGGTTGAGTGTTGAATACCTGGAGTAACGTGGTTTCCCAGTTTTCTGATATGTCTTAGCCATGCTCGGAGGGGTAAAATGTATTGGTGCTTACAGAAGTGACAGTAGTAAATAAATAATTTAAATGGGAAAACAAAAGACTTTGTTTTGGTTCATATAATGTAGTTTCCAAACTGCATTGAGAGAACAGAAAAAACCCTCGGGTTATGCTTACTCTTATGCCTCCCATCTGAATGCTTCCAAGATATGAAAGAACACAAGGCACCAATGTAATCCTTCATTTTAGTTTCATCAGTAAATATACCTTTCTGCAGCCACACTTCAGTTGCTGCTTTCTGTTCTCCAAGAAGCTCCATATTAGTCTTATGCATTCTATATTAATTAATTCATACAAATTGCCAGTCTCTGATTCAGTGAAAATGTAACGTTCTATCTAAGCTGTTTGTAGAGATGATTGTAGGAGTAAATAATATTTTAATACACTCCGCACAATCTTTTATTGCCATTTCAAGGAAAGGAAGACTAAATGATTCTTTAGTTTTGGATGTTAGGGCTGGGGATAAAATTATTAAGATGAAATAGCCAACATTTTGTTCCCTATTTTTTTTGCACAAAGCAGCAAGGCAAAAGAGCATGAAAAAACCCTCTATGTACCTCCAAGGTTGTTATAAGAGGGGCAGGGCCCACTGGATTCTGGATGCTGGTTGGGTTGAGGCTGAATGAGTATTCTACAGCCTCTGTCCCAATGATGGTCCAACAGGAACTGTCATTCAGCAATTCTCGGTTTATTTCTTTGGGACAGAGAGATGCCTGCATAGCAATAAACATCAACTTTGAATATATTCACCAATGTGATTATAAACCACTTTTCTGCCTACTGCAATGCAATTATTCTACAAAATCATCACAAATACAAAGCAAAGAGATAAACAGATTTATTTAAAACAATCCAAAGTAATAATAAAATTATTTAAAAGCCAGCAAGGTCTTCATTAAAATGCAACAGAAATGGAGCCAGCCTGTCTTACTTTGAAAGTGAATTCCTTCTACTTAGAGCTAAGGAATTGAAGTAAGGCAATGCTTTTCAAACTTGGCAACTAAGATGTGTGGACTTCAGCATGCCACTGGGGAATTTGGGAAGTTAAAATGGCAAAGTTTGAAAAAAAAAAACTTGACGTAAGGCAACTAAGGCAGCATTGACCACTGACCATACAGTTCTCCGAATTTCCATGCTAGCTAGGGATCCTGGAAGCTGTAGTCCAGTTATTGTGAATGGCAGATTGGGTAAGCCTAAAGCCTAATCAATATGGCAGTTGCCATTTTTTATTAGTGTTTGATAGAATGATGTTAGTGAAATAATGAAATACTCGAATGTTTACAATACTGGAATTATACAGGTCACATATACTTTCAACTTTCCATTTCAGTATTTTTAGCCAGTACAAAAAAGAGCAAGGGATTTTTTTTAGGATCTCCCCAATTAATTTTCCCATTTCTATGTTGTTGAAGTGGCCTTGATTATGGCCATGGGAAACCATAATCATATCCAATTCATGTAAACCTTGGTCACACTTTGGCAATTATTTCAGTCTGCTCAGGGAGCAATGAAGATAGCCATCTGTAGTTCTCCAGTTGTGTTCAATTAATATAGTGATATATAATCATGCACTTTTCCTTCTGCAGGTCCCAATTTTTGTGGGAAAAAGGGAAGTAGTGTCAGTGTGGTCTATTCAGATAGAATTCTGTATATACTGAACACATGAAGGGAAGAGTGACAATGTTCATCATGGCCATTTTCTATGTCCTCTATGGATAGGAGGTAAATTTCACAGGTATCTAACACTAATTTTCTAGAGGTCTAAACTAAACATGGAGCCTATGCATTCCCAGAAGTTTTACCAGCTCAAAAGATTTGTTTATTCTTGAAGGTTAAAGAGGATAGGGAGGGGGGACTTATTTGCTCTTATTTGCTTTTGTTGATTGGATTTCTTCTCTGAGTACAAGCAAGAACATCCTTGTTTATACTCAAACAACATGAACAACTTCAAACTTTATGGCTACCAGCATTATACTTAATTCCAAGCTAGGTTGGTTCCTGAAAGACAACAAGAGAACTATATCCACATTACCTGGTACTGGATTACTTTCTCTGTTGAAAGGCAGAGGTACATCCTATCACTCCCATGAAACTGGAATGCACATTTATGCAACTGGGAAACAGGTTCATCCACATCCAACATTACTGATTGCTTAGCAACTTTGCGAATGATCTCAAGAATAAACAGACATAAGAAAAGCTCGAAAGAGAACATAAAACCATTTGACATTTGCAGGGAGTTCAGATTTTTAAAATTGTGCTTCAGAGAACAGAATAGGAACAAAAATGGCAAGCTATGCAAAGTAGAGTCGTCCAAGGATTGTACTTGGGACTGATGCAAAGCCCTCCAACCACAACTATTACCTGCTTTTTGAATGGGAACTTACAACCAAGAGTCCTCCTCCCAAAAAATTGTGCACCAGTTGTTGGAGGTTCACAAACCTATAGTCACTCAGTCTTGCCAAATTGAGCCTGAGCCTGTCCTTTCCATGAGATGCTGAGAAAGCACCTTGATGATATCACACATCAACCAATTGTATTTGAACATGTGTAACAATATATTGATGATACCTAAAAATGTGCCATTGGACGACTTCACCCAACAACCTCATGTAGATGTTAAATAAGAATAGGAACGCAGGCGAGCCCTGTGGAACCTCACTCTTTAGGGAATTAGAGATGGGTTCTCTTTCCCACAACGCCAATTGGAACTGAATCCAGAGGAAGACGAATCACTGTAACATTCCCAGACTCCAACACTTCCAGACACTTATGTTTGTCAAGAAAGAGATTATGATCAATAGTATCTAAAGCCACTTAGAGATCAAGGAAGACTAGAATGGATACAGACAATCCCAGTTCCTCCAGAGGTCTTCTCAAGTCTGTGTCAGCTTTGCAAGCCATATTGTACTTAGAAGCTTCCAAGCTGCCACATCTTAGTGCCTGGGAAATTGGGGGGATTTCATAGAGAGGTGGAAGATTAGACATAACAACATTCTTCTTATAAAGTGAAGGACAAGTTACCCTGCACTTGGAAAGGATTGTCTGGAGGAATGTCTCCAGTTGGGACGATGGGTGATTGGGCTATGTGATGGACTGGTGGGTGCAAAGGATAGGTTTTGAATTTCAATTGGGAAGGGAAAACCTGGAACTCTCAGATTCGGGTTTTCCCAGGTGTGCCAGTATGACTTCCTTAATAAATTCTTATTGGATGAACTTTGTTTCTGAGCGCTGAATGAAATGGGGAGTTTCATTGGAACGCTGACACTCTGACTGAAAAAGTTCCAGACATCAAAAAAGGAAAATTTGGAAAAACATAGTACAATTTTACACTAGACAAAATGTTTGTGGAACAGATTTTTGCTTTTCAGCAGGTCAAAAGAGAAGTATGAAGGTTAGAAAATTTATTCATTAAAAAAAGCATATGGCAAGCAAACAGCCTGAGACTTTTATTTATT